>NC_040883.2:6187136-6787136 GCF_900634795.4 Betta splendens | reverse complement strand
TCCCTTGTCTTCTGTCTATCAGCACTGCCCTATCAAAAAGGTTGGCCCCCACTTATTTGGAGATCATTAATCATCCCATGTAGGACAGGAGGCCCCTTAATCCAACCCCTCCTCTCCTTGGTCTCACCAAGAAAGCCATGGCACAGACCTCCACCCCTATCCCCCACGGCCTTATCAAGTTTCAGTGGTTGTAACTGTAGCACAATAAATAGAGGGGGGAGGAGAGTAGGGTGGGTGCAGGGGGAGAAGGAGGACGGGAACACAACTGAAAGAAAAGCAAGAGGACAAAATGTATTTACGTATTCATCCTATGTAAATGTAAAACCTACCTGATGCATTTGTTATGAGTCAGGTTATAGAAATATGGCAAGTAGTTCGATAAAGTAATGGTTTGCCAATGTAACAGGTCAAAAGGTCAAACTCGCATGCAAATAATTTTACTCGCTATCCAACACTTCATAAAATGGACAAGTATGCTCACAATATGCAGTGTTACTGCTGTTCCACCAGCCAGGTGCTGCCACTTTCCAGAAGCTGTGGGGTGTTAACTAAAGAAAAATGGGGCCATATCAAAGAGTCAGAGAATGTTCCTATTGTAGTGCGGTGTTTGTACAGAGGGCCCGCCTGTTAAGAGGGCTGGTGTGAGGTTGGTCGGGGGAGTAATATAATGCATACATGGATCCCCTAGAGCCCATTCATGGTGTAATTGGTGTGGACAGAGATCTTGGTCTCAGGGTTACAGTTAGAGAACTTCCTCTCATGTCCTGCTGGGAGGCCACTTTTCCCACACCATAAAAGCAGTAAAAAAAAAAACACTTCTTGGTTTTCTTAATGTGGAAAAACTGGCAGATCCTAAATTGTTTTTTATGCAAATCGTTTTTGCGTGCGTGCTTTACCTTTTCATCTTGCCCTAACAAACTGAAAACTATAAGCATTGAAGGGCTAACAGAAGACTAAATTTAATTATAGCACTAGAAGAAGCAGTCAGACAACAAAAAGGCCTCATTAAAACCACTATAACCGAGGAGCACAGACAAGCCTATACAGGGATTTTGTTTTCACTAAAATAACTAATGCTGTGACACCATGTGGTTCCTCTTAGGCTGGACCCACCATTCCCATTAAAAATCTATCCTTTCCTGACCACAACGTGTGAGGTTTTCTGGCCCAAGCAGAAGGAGCTAAAACACTTGTCTTTACCCCCTACTACTCCCCCCCAATCCCCACTGGTAATTTCACTGAACAGGAGCCTCTCTCTCCCTTGCTCTCTGTCCATCACAGCCTCTGGCCATTAATCATCTCAAGTGGACAGCGCTGACAGGCAGTTGGCTGCATCACTCTTAAATTTTAAAGTTTATCTCACACCCGGAGCTCCCACAACTACACTTACTGCTCCACCATCAATTACCTCTTCACAAGCCCACCTCCTGCCCCAAACCCCTTCATCCCAAATGAAAAGTGTCTGGGTGTCAAGCCAAAACAGTCACCAAACAACCTAATTTAAACCTTTGAGGTGGTTAATAGCATCAAGCCAGTGTCGAAGCATTTCTTTGGATTCCCAGTGGGGGTTATACAACCAAACCTGTGGGCTGGAGGATGCAGCTTTGTTTTGTCAATGATGTGAAAATACAATAGTCATACATGACATCCAGTTATTTATATTGGGATACATTGCAATGTATCATACAAAAATTGGTAACTTTATCATCAAAAAAAAAAAAAGAATAGTATCACAACAAGAAACTGAAACATTGTATTTGTTTTTACCTCTACTAATGCGAGTGTTGAACAGCACTAATGAGGCAATAGACACAAATATCCAACACACTCACTCTTCAAACGTGAGCAGGACATTTACATTAAATTTACATATCCAACTGAAAAAAGGCTTAGCTCCTCATCTAAAATTACAAACAAGTTGTATAAAGGCTGGTGATGAAAGGCCCAATGATGCAGGGGAGAAATATTACAATGACCTTAAAAAGGTCTTATATGACAGACAAGTAGCCATAAGAGTTAAGGAGGTGAGGGTAAAGAGCGTATGTTTGTGTATCCTCTGCCATGTCTGTGATGCACAACCCATGAATGGGCCCCTTTACACAAACAGGATTTAGGACAGCTGCTAAAATTCCTCAACCATTAACGACGCCCGCGCGCGCACACACACACACACACACACGCACGTCTGTTTTTGAGCACAGAGGCAGGAAATGGGAATCCCTTGTAAGTTTTCCTTCTGCTGTTGCTTTCCTCTCAAGGCCTGGAGGCCCCACTATGAGGTGGCAAAACACTGCACCATTTGCCTAAAGACTTTCACAATATCAGGTAATATTTGTAAGGCTTGCATTTGTAATCCCAGTCACTGGCATTTTATCGTATCAGCAGGTTTTAGGCCCCTTTTTATAGCCAACATAATGACACTGGGGGAAACAAAGTCTAATCGTTCATTCAACAAAAGCAGTGCAATGTTCTACTTTTGTAGCTATGCAGTGAAGTAGAGCAAGGAGTAATTGGTCAATAATTAGAGGGTACCATCACAGAGAGCTTAGGTAGACTTGCTCTTTATCTCATAGACCCTTGGCACTAAAAGCGAAAAAAAGAGAATACAACCAAGCAATTTGTTCCCTGTGATTAAGACAGCAGAGGTCAGCCAAGTGTCTCCTGTCTTAGGGGAGGAGTGAAGAATCTACTGAAATAATATTTTACCCTCCTGTCCGGTAGCATCAACTCCCTGACATTAGCAGTGACATTCCTGTCAAATCCTGCATGTACATTTCACATGCCACACACTCATGTTGCTGGTCAGTTTAATATTCTTTTTTTCTGGAGCAATTTACTTGTCTTAAATGACAGCAGCAGAATACAGACCACTGTTGATTGCATTACTTACCATACACCTGTCCTTTGTCTTAGTCGTGTCTATTATAGATGAGCACTCTGGGGACACAGTAATATTTGTTACAACTGTTGTCAGGCACTGACCCTTGCACTTCCTTGCTGCTGGTCACTTGTACTGACGACGATACAGTAACTTGACCCATGCAAGTTGATTCCAGCTGCACTGTAATTCACTCTACAAATGTAATTCAGCCCCACAGGTTAAGCATAATGTAAATGACAACAGTGCTCTTACTAATTCAAATTCTTAAACTCAGTTCATGTTTTAGGGCAGGAAATTTATCCTAGCTACAACCTAATGCGTATTAGTTTCTAATGAGGTTTCACCTGATCTAAAAATAAATGTTACGTTAGATGTATTAAATTAAACCTATTTTTCCATGCCTTAAACAAGTGAAATTGTAGTGGCTGGCACAGCACAATGAGCTAATTACCGGCTGTCCAGTGGCCTTTTAGTCATGATGGATTTCTTCATCTGACCAGTGTGAGTAAAGGGTCAGCCCATCACTCCCAGCACTGGCCACTGCAAAGAGATGCTAACAGGGCCCTGACAGATCCTGTCCCTCCCTCTCTTAGACTCTGCTTAATTCATCACTCTCCAAACAAGGCCTTTGGATGCTACGACCAGACACTCGGAAGCTCCCGCTCTTGTGAGCTCACAACTGGAGTAAAAGTACACATGCACAATGATGCGCACAAAGCTAAGTACACAAATGTACACAACGTGTACATCATCTGTCACAGGCTGACAAAAGACACTATGCATGACCTTCACACGAACACTGTTTAACCCATCATAGTCTCTGAGAAAATACAACCAGGTATCAACCGCACGCACACTTGCAGGCGACTGTCACACATCAGGGCCCGCCAAAACATAATGTAAAGTATGCATCGCTGTAACAACTTAGTGATTCACCTTGGAAAGAGTAGCTCAAGCCACACAACTTGCTTGGCAACAGATTTGTATGATAAAAGCCTAAGTGCATTAGCCGCCCGTGTAAGTAAGGAGGGGTCAGTGTCAGAGCAGCACACAGTCAGCTGAGCCTCCCCGGCTGTTGGCAAACTAAATACGTTAGGTCACTTCCAGATCCTCTTGGCTCTGATAGTGCAGGACCACAGGATTAAAGGAAGCAGACCTCACCTGCTGACCCCTTAAGGCCTTTACTCTGGGGAAGGGAATTAGTAAGGGATTTCTTAGCCAGTGAGAGTTGCACCATGTTTTTGAGTTGATCAGTGACATTGTACACATGACACATTTACCAACATCTTTGAAAGACCACAGACGACGAGAACATAAATGTTATATTAGTATCTTTATTCTTATCCTAACCATTTTTAACTAAACCATGTGTGCTGCAGAACACTAATCAACTATAGTGAAATTCCAGATGCCTTGTAAAAAATAGCAACCGGAGAAGTGGAAGGTGTTTGGTACCCCCCCATCTCACATCTGTGCCCATTATAAACTAAATGCTTTTCACAGGATGCTTGATACGCTAAATAGCTTGTAATTACAAAAAGGATAGGGGGGAATCCATATAAATAATATAAACTGAACTCTAAAATGTATCAAAGAACCTTTCAAGAACCTAATACCACTATTAAATGTAATATCAAAGCTGCTGGACCTTGCATTAGTCAAAGCATGATATGGAGAATGTTAGTAATGGTGGGTTATAGGTTTACATAACTTGGTACTGGAGAATATGCTTACCTCTCTTCTGCATGAAGGTGAAGAGATCATCCAAAAACTCTTTCCTTTTGGGGTCATTATCCAGCTCATACAACTGAAAGAAAAAAAACAGGTTTATAACCTCCAGCAAGTTCAAGTTCATGGGCTGCCTTACTGTCCGCCTGGTCTGCAGCATGTGTCCACAGGGGAGTTCTGTCAGTTCTGTCTCCCTTCATGTTCACTCACACATTGGCCAAAACTCAGACTTGTAGGGTGTGTGTAAATAATATCATATGATTCTACCAGAGTCTCGTGGGCAGGTGTTGGCTAGATGTTCTTGGCCAAAACATATTGTATATTTGAATGCATTTGGCATACAATTGAATTGATGCATGTCTGGTTTATGCCTGCCAGACATGCATCAGTGGCTACAAAGTCTGAAACTATTAATAATTTACAAGTTTTTAAACTTTTGTAAGAATGTAATTAATAATTGAATTAGCGGCCTGGTGCAAAGGCTTCTACTTTAAGATTCTTCATAACTGAAATCTCACCTTGGCAAAGTCTCTGGAGGCTTCTCCTCTTCCTCTGCTACTGTCAGCATCATCTGCCCAGCCGGCAGTTCCATTCTATGACAAAGGAGACAAAACAGTAATAAAAAACAAAAAAAACAGCAAGTAGTTACAAATATGTAAACAATAATATGTCTGAGTCTCTGTGATAGGATATTATATACATATATATTTTTTTCAATTAAGAAATATGGAAAGAGAAAGAGGAGCAACATGTGGCTGTTTACTATTCTACTAATATAAAGATTTCAGTATGTAGTATTTATGTATGTTGACCTTAGTTATGTTTTATCAGCAAAAATGCCATCAGATAAACACTGACTCTAGGTCAGTGAGTTCACACAGTACCAGAAACACAAAGATAGTTACCATGACATCCTGCAATCTAAACAAACAGGATACAATATACAACTATAACACATTATTCCAGGGGTTGGAAAAGTAACCTCTAGAGTTATCGTGCCCCTGAGGTTCTTTGTCCCCCTCCCCCTTCATCCTCAAACATCTCCATTTGACCTAAACCATCTGCATCTGGGCCTGCCCTGCCCCCACTCCTGTCTTCCGACCCAGCTGGATACAAGGGCCCCCCATCCTTCAATCTTAACGCAGCTGTGACGGGTGGCCAAGTTCATGGAGTGTAACTGGCTGTCAGGAGGGGCCAGGGGAAGGTGGGCTGGTCAGTGGACCTAGAGCGCGCACACACATGTGCGAAGGCTATGTTTGTGAGTGCAGGTAGTGAAGGGGGGGGGGGGGGGGGGGGTAATGGCCCCACAAGAAGGGAAGGAAGGAAAATAGGGGCAGAGAGGGGTGCACGGTATGTGCCAAACAGGAATGTCTCCTAAAGACAAAACCTATAAAAGCATCAGGAATCAAAACAAGATCTGTTTTGGAGGGGAACGTTAATAGCTGCAGCCTAGGGTCTAGTTTCAACCAGGAGCCCATTGGTCAGTGGCAATTACGGGGCCTGAAACAAGAGCTGGGAGGGCAAAGGTTGTCAAGGCCCCTGAAAGCAAGCCAATTCTCCATCTCCACGGCTGCATGTGTGACGGTTGTCAACATTCAAGCTACCTAAACAAATACTCATCAGCCATCAACGCAAACAGTGTCTTTCAGGGTAGCGTTGAAAGAAAAAAAAAAACTTCTATAATTACCATACATTCGAGACTCTTTTGAATTATAAGAATTAATACGCACAAGAGTTTGATGTAATAAAAAAAGCCTCTGCGGGAATAAAAAATCTGTCATATCACGAGGGCAAAGTTACAGTTTAGCATATTTGTAGGCAGTCAAGCACAATTCAGACTATAGACACAGATAATATCTGTACGAGTAAGTGTGTTAGTTACTAATCCCACTAGTTATTATACTGTAGGATATACTGTAATTTCAAAACACAGGCAATCGCTTCTGGGTTTTTGTTCTTTATGGAGGACACACTAAAGACAAACTGCACTTAAAGCTCCCTACCTTCAGCTTACCCATCACCACTGCATGCCTGGACCCAGATAAACCCAATGGCAACCATCACCCTAAAAACCCACTGAAAAGGCAAGAGGAGCCATCATGCTGTCACTATGATTTCATTTGTCTACATTTTGTCTAAACCCACTCTCATTGTATGTAAGCACTGGGGTCAGGGTGTTAGTCAGTTCAACTGAAAACAAAAGTCCAAAGGTGCAGTCCCATTGCTTAAATGCAAACAGTTACTACTTTTGGACATTTTTAAAGGTAAGTATTAATTGATTCTTGCTCGTCTGTGTTGACTTTACGTTGACACTGTGTTTTCTCATGTGTCCTGCAACAATCTGTCGCATTCTACACTTCTACATGACAAAAATAAAAAATACACCATACACACGTGATTGATGCGTAACATTGCTTAAACTGAACTGCAGACAGTTTTCTAGACCTGAACACGAGAGCTGTTTCCTCTAAATGCAATGGCGGACAATAGGTTCAGAGGCGACAAATGTCACAAAATGCCCAGTAAACTACTGCTGTTATGCAAGCAGTAGAGTAGGAAACAGGGATGTGTTGTAGAAGTGAACATAAACTGTTTTAACAATCTTAACCATTTGCAAAATCCAAACAGGTGTCTGCACCACATGGCTGAGGACTAATGTCAATGATTTCCTGTGACCTGGATTTAAGCATATACGTTCACATGTCACGACACAAATAGGCTGAGCTGCATCTTTGCAAACCCTGCTGCTTCACTAACTGGTTAAAAGACGGCAGTAATGAGAACTTGGAAGTCGTTAACCATGAGTAGACATGTTGGCTCTTGAATTGGGACCTTGGTCAACTGAGGAATGTTAACACTATGTTCCTTTTTGTCAAGTTAAAGTGGATACTGATGTTGTGGGACTACTACTTATGATCAGTTACCTCAGGCCCTTCATCACGTATAGCACTCCGCCCAGTGAAGACTACTTAAAAAAGAAAAACATTCCCACAACCCGCCTACATTCAGGGCTGTGCAGGTCTTAGCTTTCATCATTGAATTTATAACTACTTAATAAATTAAAATTATGTATCATTGTTTATAAATTTTGGATTGATCACATTTTAACCACCATTCAGGAATCACAGAATAAACTACAACAATGCAAACTATTCAATAGGGTGAACTCAAAAAGCATGTTAAATCTGTGCTGATACCAATGTGTTTTGTGGGTAATTTCACCATGGCCACAGCTACAAACTGTAGCTCCCTTGAGTGAGTCGGAGATTCATCACCACCAACCTGACCCAGACCTTGTATTATCACATAATTTAAGAACAGCAAACATTAATTACCATGTTATTCGTGCAATTCTTTCTTAAATCACCCTAAAGACCTGCATAAAGGCTTTTCTAAAAATGGACCAACACTTCCTTCATTATATGCAAACACATACCAGCTCTCTGGAATCTGTGCTTTTGTATTGTGTATTGCTGCATTTCTGCCATACATAATGGCTCAACAACCCTCTTACTGGAACAGGCTGACATTCTTTGCATAACCTTATAGTGGACAAACTTTGCAATACACTCCCACTTGTGTGTCAATGTATAGCTTTGGGGGAATTCTACGCAGCCATTATAGAAAGATGCCTCTAGCTGAGCCACCATTTTATTGAGACCATGGAGGGAGCCCAGGAAAAAGAAGGGTTAATGGCTGCTGCTTAGGGAGTGGGGGGTGGATAGCATTGATTGTTCAGGATGTTGACAGCAGTTTCCCAATTTGATAGTGCTGGTCCTATTAGAACATAGAGGCTTGTTAATAAAGTAGTTACATGATTTACAACTAATCTGAAACCAAAAGTAGATCTGTAGTGAAAACGGAAACATTATTTTGCTGCCTGCTAGTGTGCGTTTATGGAGAATAAATAAAACTTAATGAAGAGTGGCATGCCTGTCTGCCATATTAGAGCTCATTTAGCCCTGAGTCATGCTCTAAAACCTTTTCCTTTTCCAGGTTACTGTCATTGCTCTCCGTGTCCTCGGCTGCACAGGTCCACGCTGCAGAAGTCCCCTGGGCTACGGTGGTTGAACAGGAGGTCCAAGTCAATAGCCCTGGATGTGCAAACACAGGGAAGTCCCCAGCCCCCATCCAACACAATCTTAAAGCGCACGTCGATAATCATCATCCTCAGTCATCTACTGCTGCACCAGGAAAACTGAGACGAGGGTAGAATCACAGCTCCCAGGGCGACCTAACCACTTCATCTCCAATAAGACGTACTGACTTTGGCTAACACGGGCAGGTTACCATTGGAGACCACGGCGCTTATTTATGAATGGTGTGAACAGCCACACCTAGGCTCAGAGTAAACAAAATACATGCACATACAAGCAAAATCCCTATAGCAGCCCCCAGGCAGTCAGTGGAGAATAGTGGAAATGTCACAATAGTTTGCAAGCTCAGCCAGAGGAGACACAGGAGGGAGGGTGACTTTAGTAAAATCCAACATTCCGCGCACCAGTAACAGGACCTCACAAAAACAGGAGAGCCCCTCTCATCCCACAGGTACTCTTAACATCTCATTCCCGGGCTAATCTCTTTTTTAGCCAAACTGCTGCCTGTCAAAACAGTTCAGTATAGAAAACCTTTTAACCAGACACAGCAGCAGTAATTTAATCAAAATTAAGGCCTGCAGCAGAAATCTGGATCACAGCCAAAAATAGTGATTAATGCCAAGTAGATTTGTTTAGTAGTTGAACTACTGCTTATTTTGTACATTTAAATTAATATTTTAATAAAAGTACTGAATGGGGTACAGGTTTCGCAAGTGATGATAGAGATAGAGAGACACATTTTACAGGACACCCTGGATCTTATTCACAGACTTTGCCAGAAGATCTGGATCAGTGATTACATTGTAAAGCTTGTCTTCATCTCCTCAAATAAAAAGAGCCATGATGCCTTTAGCTTAAGCCCATCTGCAAAGTTGTCTCCCCAAAGAAAGAGAATCCGCTTCCTCTCAGCATGCTTAAAATAACGACCGTAGTGGGGGAGCAGCAATCTCCAACACAAATCAAATAATTGGGTCTTAGTCCCTCTGCGGGACTCCAAGAATCATTTATATTTGCCAAGAGGAGAGGGTGATGGGTGAGGGGAGGGTGCATTAGCAGATAATATGGGGGGGTGCTGAGTGGATGGCATCCTTTATCTGCCAACTACAGTACAGAATCCCACGAACTGGCCACAATCTGCAGCCAACAAATGCTCTGGCTAATTGAGATTCCATGTGTGTCAAGAGAGGAATAAATCTGACTGCCACTTGGGAACACATGGTAAAGTTCATATTTAACAAACTGATCCCTTTCTTATTCTCTGTTCTCATTAAAAATTATTACAGGGCACCAAAAAGGTCACATATCAAATGAGAGCAGTCCGGCAGCGCAAAACAGGACCCAGGGGCATGCCTGTCTTTGAATGTCCGGTCATGTTTTGAGCTTGAAAAGATTTCTAGCTTTTGGTGGAACAGACAAAGTGGCGGAGACGAGGGGCTAAACGCCCAGGGGCTAAACGTGTTGCTACCTGCTCCAGCGCCTCTACACAGGGCTGAAAAACAGGGCTCCAGGCAAGACCACCTCTCCCTCCATTAATCACTCCGATTACAAAGCTGAAAAAGAGATGTAGAGAAAAAAAACAAGCGGGGTCACGATAGGAAAATGGCAGACTGACTTCTTTACCTCATGCCATATTACACCTAGAGATAGAGAGAGACAGAAGGACCACATAACGAACAGGAAAGACTTATGTCTCTAAGAAAGGGGTGGATCGGCATGTTTAGCTCCTAAGCAAACAATCCGTTGGTGACCAGCAAGTCTGGTTTGCCAAATAAACTGAATGCATTTGTTCAATTCCTGCTCTTTCACTAAGACACCACATTCCACAGGCAGAGGTCCCATCCCCCACTACACTAGTTGGCCCCTTTCGCTGCCTCACACAAATGCAATGTTTATAGGCTGGTGTGGCCAGAAGTTCACACTCATTGGTTCAAAGGCCCTTTTACAGGCAGAGCAAACATTTTAGTGAATCACATCTGTGCCAGCAAATACAGTATTCCATGTGTTAACCCGTTCCTGCAACGTTGTGGATCCTTAAGAACCTACAAGTCCCAACCAGGTATGAGTATGTTTACCAACGGGAATAAAAAGCAACGCTCCTACTTAGTAATCAACACTGCTTGAAAGGTCAAAGAAGCTATAATGCTTCATTCAGGTCAAAGAAGATACCAGGTTCTTCTGGGTTAAAAGCTTTTGCCTAAAAATACCTTGCATATCTCACATCTTTCAAAGAGCAAACAACCGCTACACCCCCATGCTAATGACAGCTGGAGACATCACACAGACCTGATAGGCCTTTATATACGTTGCCATTATACTGGCAGTCCTGGAAACTCGATACATTCACAACCAACCAAAAAAAAACCTTTACTGCCAGTAGGCTGCACCACAACTAATTACATATGAAATGACAAAGGTCATTATGCCTGCAGTCAGATGGGTAAATGGTGTCTTTATCTAGCATATGGCAGTGGGTCAGAGAAATATGAGGAAAGTAGACCCAGTCCCATTCCTCTTAGGGTTTCATTCATCAGTGAAACGAGTGTTATGATCATCTCTTGGAATCTGCAGTATCAAATATTCAAACCATAAGTGCAGTTCACAGCTTTCTGCCGAGTCTAATCGATAGGGCGCATTTCTTTCTGTTTAGAGCCAGAGGTATCTGTTTCTTTGCAGCCAGCGTCAAGTGTGCAGGGGCATTCCACTTCTGACAGGCCAGTGCCCCCCAGGGAACTGGGCTGGGATGGTGCGGCCCGTTACGCATCTGGAGCTCATCTCAGGGGGCCAACGCAGCACTACATCTCTACTGGATGCTTAAAAGACAGCAGCAACTCACAACGTAAACTTGAACACTCCATTTAGAGTGTCACTATGCAAATAGTATTAGTCAGCTGGCAACAGGTTCACAGATTTCCATTGCTAGATACGATATGCAATATTACCACGGAGCATTAGCTTCTGTTCTTTTTGTTCCTTTAGAGTTTGACTTAGTTTTTAGTAAATTTCAGATTAGTTGCGATACACAAATCGTGTTAAATACTGCGTGAGCCACCTTTTTAAATTACCTGGCTTAAGGAGGAATTACATTTGCTAGGCAAATCACGATGCTTAGCCAAACTAGAAATTTACATTGTTGTTCGGGTCCAACTACAAAACTCAATTAAAAGCTACTTTATAAACAGAGTTACAGTCGAAAGCTCCACCCCCCATGTACTGATTCCTACAGTATGCATGAGTAGATTAGAGGAGTTGTTGGAGCTGTAGGGAAGGTGACAGAGAATGAAGCAAACAGGCTGAAGGCAAAACAATAGTAGCAAAACTTTGAAATGCACACGTGACGTGTCAATAAGTGAGCAGACACTAACACTGCACATTTATCCTACAGTAGGTGCTAAAACTTGAGATTATAAAAAAGTTACTTAATAGTTCCTCATTTCCAGATATATTTATTTATACTCATTTTAAATTATTTATTTGAACTGGGTTTTCAAAAAAACAGACATACTGACCCCCAGATGCATTAGCTTTTGTTCCATGTGTTATCAGTCATTTATTCACTGTTGGCGCCACCTTTTTTCAACACCATTATCTAACCAACCATCAAGCCCTGTGCTGAAAGCATGGAGCTTCCTCAGGTTTTCTAATCACATTTATTCCGAGCAGGAAAACCCAAGATATCTTTGTTTGACCAGATGGCTGGCTAATCATGGCCGGCTCCACTGGGGGTTGGGGCTTCCCAAATCTGCCACAAACATTACTGAACAATGTACCACATATATAGTGGTGTCGGTTGGAAAATAGCATTATGATCTCACATATACAGGTTTAAACATTAAGAATGGCAATAAATACCTGCTTAAGACAAACACTGGCGATTGATGTCGTCAAATGAGCAAAGCACAAATTTTTGATGGTATTTACGAGTTTTACAAACCTCCATTTGCTGCATACTGCTGCTAACAATTTAAAGTTCCGTGACACTTTTTAATCATTTACTTATGTGACTTTTGAAATTACTGACAGCAGCTGACATTGCTCTAGTACTATTCAAGCTGTAATTGTCTATTAACTCAATCAGCTACGACTCAAATGCTTTTTATTTCAAATAATGTGATTAAGGTGATTCGACACAAATCTAGTTTAATAAAAGTTGTGAATTCAACAATATAAACATTAACTGCAAATATGATTGTGAAGGCAGATGATCCTGTTATATTTTTGTCAATGTTGTACTTTTATAAAGCTGAAGACAAACCATCATATCTGGAATGTATCAATATTTTACACAACATACTTATTCTGTCAAATAACCTGTGTAAATGAATCACCATTACAAACAGGACTTTGCTCCGGCCAGTGGGAATTCGTGTTTGCCCCCTATATATGTGCCTGTGTGAGCGCTCTAGCACAATATTCAGGATTACTAGAAAACGGCTTTGACACCACTACTTCTGGTTTCCTATGATGACGGTGATTCAGGAAGTGAGCAGCTTAGGGGTGTACAACCCCAAACGTAGAGTGTAAATGTTGGAAGCTGAGAACACAGCTTTCAGTGTAACGTGACGTTTCCTGGGCAGCAGCCAAGAGCTTTCGTTTTTTTTCATCCTTCCTCCACTGCTGTTGGCCTGCTCCTACAATCACATGATTAAGCTCAGCTTGTGGTTAAAGACTTGGCAGACAAATAGCCTAGCCACATGCTACTGTAAATTACAAGGGATTTTGGCAGGTTGTGAAATGATTGTGCTGACTGAAAAGCAGGAAGGTTTGTGCAGAAGAGAAAAAAAAAATCCCTGTGCACCTCTTTTTCCTGTGCATGGCTTCGTGCCAGGTCCCAGCCAGCTGCTGTGTTTACCCAAGGGCCTTGACACAGTGGCCCAGTTACACCTACAAGCCCCTGACACCGGCCTGGCACACATCCAAAGCAGTGGCAGAAGGTAGCCAAGAAAGCCACTAACAATAGATATGTTCCACGCGTTGTACAAAGAGCAACGCGGAGGCCACAACCTAAAAAGACCAGAGCTTCTCTGTGCAACAGTTGCAGGGGGTTGCAGCACGGGTTGCATAAGGTGGTGGCTGCAACAAATGCTTAGAAATGTTACGCGACAGTGGATCATGTTACCTCATAGCAAATCAACCTTCTAGTTTTAAAATATCTAGCCAAATATTAGCCCTATGACCACATTACTGACAAATCTAAAAATACTGCCCACAGGTTAAGAAATTTTTTAAGTTTACCCAATGTCATAGGACCTGACACTACTGGTCTGCAGCTGACAAGTGTTGGTGGATGTGTTTGTTTAATTTGGCTATTCCTTCTATTTTGCTTTCATTTGAGAGCAGGTGTTGAGATACGCTGACTGGGAGCAGTTATAAAAGACAAATGGAGCCAGCAATAGTGTGGGGAGGAGGGCTTGTGGTTTCACTACTACAGTAACTGATCAGATTACAGCAGGCATCAGTAGCTCCGTTTCCATTAGAATCAAGGAGTTAAACCTCCAGGGTCGATTTGGGGAAAAAAAGTGTGACAACTCTAATGGTCAAGTTCCATTTGCATTTAAATGCGGTAATGCCTCTCAATTAAATAGAAAAAAAGGGCATTTGCACGACGATAATGCAAGAGCAATTACTTCAGCTGTAAGGTTGTGTTCAGACAGACTTTCACTGCATGGAAGGAAAAAAAAACAACACATTTGCACAGTCGGAAGTGTGGGAATCTAAATGAGGTGAGAGGGTGGGGGGGATCGTCAGAAACGACAGCCTCATATGGCAAAAATTGCAGACTGTAGTTCAACACATTATAAAATTCGAGGAGGTGGTCTCGGCCAATAACGTTGACGCAAACGCATATTCCTGGTGGGTTACTTTCTGATGCGATTGTTGGTTTCTGCCGTTTACAAGGCAGGAACACTTGTGGCACTAAAGTCGTGTCTGTAAGAATTAGAAATAATGACTTCTTAAAACACAACCATCTATTCCTTCAACTGGACTATTTAGATCGTATTTCATTGTCTCGCCAGTACATGAAACGACTCGCCCCGCCTATGAAGCCCTTTGTGCTGTTTTTAATCCAGGGCAAATGTCTGTGTGAATACAGCCTAGGGCTGACACCTTTCATACAAAAGGCAAAAAAACCTTGTGCTCTGAACAGATACACGTAGCAAAGAAAAAGCAGGGAGGAGTACCACACAGTACTCGAGTAGCAATGAAGACAATGCAGTTTTTCAAGGAACTAGAAGACGAAAAGGGGAATCTGAAACAGAGCTTGGGGCAAGACAAATAGATTGACAGGTACTGATAATAAAACCCTATGCTTCAATATCTTTATATAAAAAGGTACAGTAGAGTGAGAAATGGCAAAAGCCCAAATCTATGTTAGAATTTCATCCGTGTTCTAAAAATGAGGGAACGTTTTAATCTGATGTCTAGAAGATATTACATTAAAAAGATCTATTTAAAATTAGAAGATCTTTTAAACTGTATTTAGTTGAAATGACAATGGTCTTTTGTGATTTTGTGAAGAAATTCTTCAAGTATAATGTTTCTGTGGTTTATATTTCACAAACATCGATGATGTGGGGTGAAAATGTAAACCATTCCTCACTTTGATGAGGAACACCACAGCATCCCCTCAGGGAGGTAGCCCCACACATCTAGTAGTGAAGAACACAACACAATCCGAATCCTGTAGTTTCTGTGCCCACAATCATCATGACAGACCAGAGAATGTAACTTAGTACTGTTTGTCCTGGCCACGATGTGAAGGGAGCAGATACACTTCAAGAAGCCCCCTCCTGACAACAGATGTCCCATTTGGGACCTAGACAAATAAAAAGAGTGTCTCTGCCTGCACCAGTGAGAACTCCTGTTTAGCTCCTCCCCTTCATGCACTTAGGCTTTTTTCTTTTACAGCCCCTGCAATATAGGGTGAAATGAAAGATCACCAATCAGGGTCCCCACCATAACATGGACACGCACCCATCTACACCCATCACTGCCCCCCCCCTCCCCTCCGTCTCTTGTTGGGAGCCCCAGTGGGAATGTTCACGTTTGAAGAGTTAACTCTTTAATTCCGTCTGGAATGTTTCCTCTGGGTGGGGCAATGTACTGTGTTGAGCCAGACCACTAACCCCTATTCCACACCATCCACCCCGCCTCCCCCCTTCATCTCTCTACTAAATTCAATACCTCTATTTCTGGGTAAGGGGAATCTTCCACACTTGGCTGTTAAAGGCAGGTCAGCACAAAATGAACCCTGCAGTATTACAGGATGAATACATCTTAAAAAATGATCCAATGAAATGCTAAACTTTAATTTTGATGATAAATATTTCCTTTATACAGTAGATTTTGTTTTATTAAAAAAAACCCTGAAAAGCACTGGTAAAATCCCAGTTTAACATGATTAGGCTGCCTGAGCCAAAAGGTTTATATTAGCCTGTTGCTGAAAATATCAGCTTAGTGGAGATGGAAAGTAGCAAAAATGTGCAAGTTTTAAAATGAATATCTCAGTGTGGTGTTCACATTATGAGCTTGGCAGCCTAGAGGAATATTGTGATGATGAATTTGACAGCCTGAAGATGTTTGACTTAACTTTCCACTAACACTTGATGTAATGTAACGTAAATACATTGAATCTTTCCTATATTGACACTAATATAAACGAGAACAGCAAAATGTAATTATGACTAATTGTGACGTTATACATCCATACAATTATATTAGGCATAGAGTAACAAATGTACTTTGCTTTAATAGCACTGCTTGGCTTAACTTTAGCTATGAGCCTTTTGAAATGCAAAGATTCAAAGATAAAGCTAAACACTCCATAAATGAAGAGTTAAACATTACATCTCACCTTGTTAAAAACATGAACTACATTTAAAAATGCTTTACAGTCAATAGGAACAACTAAAAACTAAATCGTACAAACCTCTTATTATACAACAACAAAGTGCTTTTGTCTCCTCATGACATTTTAATTTGCATAACAACACATCACATTCACTAAGATATTGTTCTGCTTGTGTGCAACAGAAAAAGGGGAACAGAGAAAGAAAAGGCAGGTCAAATGTTAAGTCAGATTTGCACCTTATTTGGTCATTGAGCCATAGAGACATTTATATAAAGGAATTGATGGGAAACATCGAAAAGCCCAATATTTTTTGTAAGTAATCAAGGAATTCAAAGAATTTATATTGATCCATTTAGATTATAATTGATCACTTCTTGGCCACATTTATGATGACTAGATTAAAATCAAATCAGAACATTTTAAAAAAAAATCCATGAATACTTAGAAAAAGCTGAATAGGCGAGTAAAACAAAAGAAATAATTTAATTAACACGCACCGATGCTGTCTGGATGTCCCACTCATCCTTTGCTGTAGCGTGTTTCAATATACTGTAATGACTTAACCAATGTATTTATACAGCTGTTATAGGAATGCACTGTTGTCTGTGGCAAGAGCTACAGTTACTGTTAAGAGCTTCGATTCCCTGCGCAACAAACCTCTGCTTCCTTCATTTTTCCTCATTGAATGAGCTCCATTTGTCGCACTAATAGGGGTCAGACTGTAATTCCAGTCTAATTACATCAACGTAACAGGAAGTCCAGCAAATAGAATAAGACAAGTACGCCATTTAAAATCAACTGACTTGTGGCAAGTGAGGCACTAATGTAACATCCGAAAGCAGAAACCAGGTCACAGTGGGGTTCGCAGCATGTGCACCACGCACTGCATCAGAGCGGGGAGATACGGCGATACTGTAGTACACTTCACACGTCCAGTGGCCTTCCCAACAGCAGGGTAGCGGTGGGCTGATGTTACAGGGTGCATTTGTTTCACTGTCAAGCTAAAGAATGCGAGTCCATCTGCTAAAGCCAATATCCTCTTCATTTATCATAAATGAACAATAAACGAGGCCGAGCGTTCCTGCCTCTAAAAGCTCACACGCGGCCTATCGATCTCGGTGCTGTAACCGTGCAGCTCCTCGCTTCCTGGCTGATGTGTTGCTGGGATGACAGCTAAATTATGCAACAGCGGTGGCTCAACGCACATGCTTCAGCCCACTGCTGCCTGAGCAAAACAAGCGGGCGCAACGGTGGCAAGTGAAGACAGGCATCAACTCCAAGAGCTGCTCAATTAGCTGAAAGCTAGATGTAAACCAGTGTCTTGTAGTGGCCACCAACTTTTCTGTACCTGCTGTAGCGGTTGGCAAAGAACACTTCTGCCTCCTTTTTTACCTTCTTACTGTGCTGAGTTAATTGTGCACCTCAGTTGCAATATATCAAAATGCCACCAGGACCTGATAGAAATGCCTGGTCAGCACCGTGAAGTACTTTCTGTTCTGAAGGTCTGCCATCACTCACACCCTTCCACAGCAATAATGTACACATGCTCCGCTCACAGCCTCCATTTTGTTTTATTTGTCAAAGGGCCGAGCGGCGCAGGAACAAAAACTATGTCCACATATGGACTTTTGAACAAGAGCCACAACGGTCACACATTACTAGTAAACCCCAGAACATCCCTCAGCGGCAGCGGCCAGCTGACCGAAGCAATATCATGTGATTCAATCATCTGCATGCAAGATTAAAACTGGATTCAAGGTGGAGGACGTCTTTTATGTCTGATACGTGTGTGTGTGTGTGTGTGTGTGTGTGTGTCCAGTGGGAGATGGGAGGGTAGTAAATACAGGGGTCACGCAGCTCCTTTCCTACAGAATGCTTGAGCAGGCTAGTTGCCCACCCCAGCTCTTCATCAGCGCCAGTGACGGCGTTGTCCATCGTCTTGTTTGACAATCATTTACCCTGCTGTTTAAGACAGAGCTGAGGTCACTACACATACTTCAGCAACATAAAAACACAAGCCAGCCATGTCTGTCCGCCCCACTCTGACCTGCAGACCCTCACCACTTATATTGCCTTATCATTACAGGACACAACCTAGACAAATGGCTGCTGAAGGTGACAGAGTGCACTCAGGGTATATACTGTATGTTCCACCCACTCTCTATGAGGGATGAATCATCACTTTTAGTTGTTTAACAAGTTGGTGGGCATTATTATCATGGTTGTGTCACGGTTGGCTGCTCTACATGAGATCGAAGCTTACACCTTCCATTACGAAATCAACAGCATTGCTGTCCCTTTGCCCCAGTAGCCGCAGCATATACACACTGGGTAAAAGTCTTCAACCACTATGACTAGCTACATGAAATGTAAATGTTAATGTAAATGGCCTTCTGTACACTTCAGCGAGTGGTGGCACCTCCCCTTTGTCAAAGCTTTTAGGACACAATAAACATGCTTCCCCCATTATTAGAGTGGGTCAGTATTTGCAGCATCTGCCAGACTCGACTCTGGCCTCTGGAAGACAATGACATAAAAAAAAAAAAAAATGTTCCTTTGGCTCCACTGTCCCCCTCCCCCTACAGTGGTGCAACCTGAAACTGCCTGAAGAGATGAGCCGTCATTAAATACTGCAGAGCTGACATAATGACAGGAAAGATAAAAGGGAGGAAACAAAAAAGGCCAGACCAATTCTTGTCCCATAATGCCTCCCCCAACCCCCAGACTCAGCCCACCTCTCCTCATAAAAGACACCAGGCCTGACCGGCACTGGTCAGCTACAACTGTGCTACTGGGATCCACACACTATAACCTTAGTACATGTAGAAACTCATAATAGTCAACTGACCAAAACAGAACAGAATATTATAATACATAATAAAAAACAACACGTGCTTTAAGTGTAATAGAATGCGCTGCAGTTTCCTGTAGTACTGTGTTGTGTTACTAGGTGGTCACTGTTTAAAGAGATGGAGTTACATGTGTTTGCTGACCTTTTGTAAGAAGCTCACCGATAATAAAACAAAAGCATCTCTGAGTCACCCAAGGAGGAATTAAGTGTCACGGTGACAGCTGTGGCGGTGAACATTGCGGCATACAGTTGTTGTCTGGCAACTGTCCAGTTTAACTCGCAATTTGAGCCTCGGCTAACGCCGGCCAGGAGCTAAGTGAGCTGCGGCCCAGAGGGCCACGGTAGCTGCGGCGCTCACACTGGGGATGAGCAGTAATCCGTTTAAATGCGTTCTGAAAACAAGCAAAACGGAAAAAAAAAGGTCACGCACACCTGCTTCAAATTAACCGATGCTTTTAATATTTAGTTTAAGAGTTATTTATATTTTCTCATACTGACAGTTACACTGAGTGTAACTATCTTTAGTTTAAAAAGTCCACAGACAAATGCGTCTTGTGCCGCTGCACTTATTTTAGTTTCACTGAACACACAAGTCCCTCCTACCAAAGATAAGATATGCAGAATCTTATATAAAACCAGTAAAACAAGTGTCCAAAGTGGGGGAACTGGGGGAACCTGTTTCAATCATCATTTACCGTTGAACACTACAGCTCGTCTGATAAAGGAAAACATGTTCAGAGCTTATTGTAATGCTTAGACACGTCCAGAATGCTGGTCTGAGCTAATGTATATACTCCAAGCCTGCCTGAAGGCTGCGTAGTGGTGTCTGCTGCGTTTAGGGTCAGACTAGTTTGAATTTCAAAAGAACTCTAAATGATTCTGATTACGAAAATCTGTGATCATGTAATATGTTTTTTTCAAAATCAGTAACTCTTAAATACAGTAATTTTTATTTTGTAACAAACATAGATGCTGCCAATACTTAACAGTACGGTAGTTCATAAGTTAACCAGTAACAGGTTATTGATCATCATTGTAGATTGATACTGTGAAAGAAAACCACTTAAAACTAAATCCAAGCCTCATATCTGTGGGTCGGCTCCCTGTTGGAGCACAATCTCTATGATAAAACCACATCTGCAGCTGCTCCTGGTCCCACATTTTTAACACTGCTCCCTCCACAGTACACGTCCACGCTCCACTACCAAGTTTGGAAGTGTGGTCAGCGGAAGCACCGCGCCGGCCGTGAATGAAGCGCCGCGGCCCGTCCTCATCAGGCACAGATACGTCCTCTCGACGCTGCCCGCTCTTGTGCAAGACGAGCTTTTTATATCACCCACAGCACACGCCGCTGAGCCGCCCTTAACCTGCCATGTCCCAAGATATGATGCTAACCCACACGCAGGTCGGCTGGGATCCCGCTTGGCATTCCAGCCGCCTGTCAGGGTGCGCTGAGGCAATATTTACGCTCAACAGAAAGTGCACTTGGCACACGGCCGAAGCTCCGGCAGCGCGGGTCGGGCGGGGAGCGCCTGCTCGCTACTGTGCGCTGCGTCCACCCCTTCCCGCCCATCCAAAGTCTTTGCGGTGACCCGGTCAACCACCCGCGGCTTCGCAGCACCGGCAGCAGCCGAGCCTCCGCTACCTGGACCGGAGCCAAACCAGAGCCGACGCAAAGTGCCAAGAGGGACACGGGAGGAGAGAGAAAGAGGAACACACACACACACACAAACACACACACACACACACACACACACACACACACACACACACACACACACACACACACACACACACCAAGAGCTTGAGGGGGTTGGGGGGGGTGCAGTGAGAGTTAACACACTGCGCCTTAGCCTGGCTCTCTGCCAGGAGTCAAGTAGGACAATTTTTAGCCACAAAAGCCAATTGGCGGTCAGCCCTCCACAGAGATTTTAAGCGTCTCATGAAGACTCTGCCGGCGTTGTTTGTCCTACAGTGACGATTAGGCAAGGGGCTGGACTGTGAAACCAAAACAGTGAAATGGAGAGCAATGACCAGTCTGTACAGCTCTTTAATAAACTCACAAAATGATCGGGAAGATGAAGCGAAACGTATTAGTAAAGGCTGCAAAAGCATCGCAGATGAAGAAATCCTAGTTCGGTGGCAACGGACTCAAGATGGCGTTTTGAAGAATTCTCTGGGGTGAAAGTGATGCATTTGAGGCACTAACCTGTCTGAAGTGATCGTCGAAGCCCCACTCGGCCTGTCCGTTGGGAGAGGTCGCCGAGTGAGGCCCCGCCGGGGACAGGCCCTCGTCGGACTCCTGCTTCACCCTGATCGGCGGCGACGCGGCGCTCTGGGGGGCCGAGGCGGCGTAGCTGACGAAGGGGCGGGCCTGGATGTGGGGGGCGCCGTGCTGCAGGGCGAACGTCTGCTTGCGCAGGTACTCCAGCCCGCTGGCGCTGCCCTCGTCGTCGTCGCTGCCCTCGTCCCCCTCCATCATCTCGTTGTCGTCCTCCTCGTCCCCGGAGTCCCGGCCCCGGTCGTTGTCGTCCTCCCGCTCCGAGTCCACGCTGCTCTGGTTGGAGACGCGGGGGGGCAGCGCGCCGCCGGGCATGCCCCCGGCCAGGCCCTTCCCCATGAAGCTGGCGCCGGAGGCCCGGGCGGCCGCTAGGATGGCCTGCTGTGCGGCCACCTGCTGGGCGTACAGGATGTGGGCCTCCCTCAGCTTCCGCTCCTTGCGCTCCATCTCCAGTCGGGCCTGCTGCTGGCGCTGGAGCTGCTCCATCACCGCCTCCAGCTTCATCCCCCCCGTGGAGGTGCTCTGAGGAAAGGCCACACCGGGCTCTTGAGACATGCTGGGCTGTAGGAGGAAGAGGAGTCAGGATGAAATCCCACCTTATCTCAATGTGTGGGACTGATTTACACACGCGCGCGCGCGCGCGCGCGCACGCGCACACACACACACACACACACACACACACACACACACACACACTAATTTGTAAGCTAATATGTGAAGGAGCCCTGCTACTGATTGAAAAAAATTAATATATCGATTAATAAATAGAAGAAAATTGTTGAAAATACTAATAATGTGTGGGAGTACAAACAATGCAGCAGCTTGTAGGTATTGCAACAAGGCTAATTACAAAACAGCCTGCCAACGTCATGCACTACGACGAGAAAACGTTTTACAAGCGTAGTCAACAAATCAGGGGCTGAATTCAGCAGCGTCGCGTTCGGCTCCAGCGGAAAACTCAGCGCCGGCGCCGTGAACTCACCTCCGCCGTCAGCGGCCGAGCGACGACGTCAGTTGCGCTCGGGCACTAAATGAAAAGCACCGTATCCTCCGAGGCGCCGTCAAGCACGCGAACACCCGCACCGGCAACAACTTACTGTGGCTTTCATATTCACGCAATGCGGTTTTTTTTCCCCCAGAGACGAAAGGCGGTAAAGCTCCGGGCACGAAAAAAAAGTAGCTACGCTTAAATATGTTCTCCTTTACTTCCCGAGAAATCAAACGTCAAACCGCTTCACTCTTCCCAGCGAGGCGCACGCGGACGAGCGGCGCCTCTTTTAGCTCGTTGACGCGCGAGGCAGGAGGGCAGGAGCACAACTCACCATTTGTGCCTTACTGCTGCCTGAGTTGTCCACCATCCCTGCTTCCTCGGCTTTATCCTGCTCCTATGCTCGTTTCTGGCACCCGTTCAAACACTTGTAAACACACACGCGCGCGCGCGCGCGCATGGAGCGAGCGGAGGGGGGGGGGGGGGTGAAATACCGTGCGTGCACCTCAGATTGCGACTGATCCGTGGAGCGAAGGGCGCTACGAGCTGCAGGCTTCTGGGCGACCTCTCCGAACGTGACCGCGGCTCTTCCTTCCGTTGCCCGGTGATTTGCCGTTGATTTTCGCGTTCAATACAAAAGGACGCCGACTGGAAAATGGCCAGATCTCATATCTCGGAAAGCGCTGAGGTAACTCCCTGCACTCGGGTTTTTTTTTCCTCCCCTTCAATTGACACCCCCTGCGTGGCGCACGACTGCACTAGTCCCGCCCCGCGACAGCAACAAGTCTCACGGCCTTTTCGGCTTCGTGACTCTCTTATCTAGTAGTTTTACACGAAGTGTATTCATTATTTGTATATGTATATGTTTATTTATCCGTGTATTAGCTCATTAAAAACTCTTAAATGTCTTAATCGTTTACGCCCGTTTATGTAATTACGCGGACGTCATTTGGTCCTGATTTACAAAAGCCAATGCGTATTTATTAAATGGCATTAAATACATTTATCAGTGCATTTTTGAATCTCTGCTTATGCACAGAAACGCAAAGCTAAATGTTTCTAAGCAAAATTGCCTCGATTGTCCCTTTCGTCTGGACTCACTACATGACGCCTTCAGAGCCACCTATGCTAACACATGCAACACATTTGTTTCTCATGGGCGGTATATGTTCAAGAATATGAGCTGTGATGGTGACATAAAGAAAACAAATGCAAAAGTGCAAATATGTGCGTCAGTGTCAACGCAACTGCTCGTAAGTGGCCTGCTGCAAAATGACCAATGACCAGTTTACAGTCACATTTTATAAAGGAACCCTAACATGAAAGCGTCATATAACATTTTATTAATACACATTTATTGATATGTGTAAACGATCCTAATTAAAAAAAAAATCTTTGCATTCTACAATAACAATCTTACTTTAATTCATCACAGCTCCACACCGCCCCCTTGTGGCCACAACTAAACTGTTCAGAATGCTATGGGGTTTGTACCTCTGCTCCAAGCATTCCAGAAAAAAACGACTTGCGATAATAACACAACATAAAATAAAATTTAATTATGTTAAATAATTATTACAATAAAATAAAAACAGACAGCATTCGCCATCACAAAATAATGTCAGTTCTGCATGTTTATTTAGAATGCAATAACACTATATTGTCACAATGTTGTATAACAAGCAGATTGTCCCAATAGTTGCATAGTACAGGTGAGTAAAGTGTGCTTGCTACTGACCACGGGTGTTAAGTGCAATATTTATGTACATACATCATTGTGCAGTGACAATGCCAGGGTCGATACACTTTAAATTCAGCTGTCATAGGTCCCACTTGCATTAAGCAACTCACACGTAGTCTAACAGGAGAATCAGCTTTTATTCCTAAATCACCTTCAATACAACCATAGAGTGCTGGGAGGAGATAGTGTACATGCTCTTTTCACTGCAAAGTGTTAAATAAAAAACACTTTGGGAGTTTGTAATTGGATGCAAAAGTTCTAATCATGGTTTCCTTTCCTGCACAAAATCTCTCATCGGTCCTTATCTGCTTCATGGTGCTAAGGATGTACATTGAGATGTAACAGTGAGGACTGCAGGTGGGTAAAACAGCAGATATCCAAACTTGAATCCTGTCCAGTTGGGTAAGTTGACAAATATGTAAAAAAAAAACCACATGCTCAAGAAGTGATCAATATGACTTTCTCCGGCAATGAACATCTTTTGTTAAAATGTAAAAATGAACTACAACCAGGCAAACAACTTGAACAGTGAGTAAACAGAAAATTAAAGCTATTTTCAGCACATCAGAGTGTCCACTGTGTAAAAAACACAATCAGAAATTAAACACAGAAAAATATTAATATTTGAAATGTTTAAATATGCTTCTACGGCTCACAACTCTACTAAACAATCATCGATCTAAACATCTCAATTTTAACGTGAATTTGGTTTACTGTTTTTTCCATCCTACTGGAAAATGTTTAGTGTTCCCAGCAAATGTATACAAATTAAATTAATAAAACTCCATTTGCTGTCAACACACATATCAAAAGGTAGCGTGCACTTTTAAATACTTATACCATATAGCTAGATAAGCTCATAATCCAAAAGGCTACAAATGGCAAAACATTTATAAATACGTATTGAATTGTTATATTTTGTTGTTTAAAGAATTCAAATAAAAAATGCAATCTCCACATACTGTAAATAGGTGCCTTAAGATGAGAAAACTACATATGTTCGTTTGTAATGTAGGTCGCTTTTACAATTAGATTGTAAAATCCAGTCTTATCAAATGTTGCTGGTTCTATTAAAGAAGTACTCCAGTAACACTTCTACATATATTCTGTCATAGTTATGTAACATTTCACGTAGGTAACTGTAGGTCTGAGTAGTAACAGTGGATCAGTAACTGAAGATTTTTCATTCTGCTAAGGACAAGTGAGTCCCAAAGTGTTTTGTTTTGTTCCAACTATTTCTTTTAAGTTCTAATTAATGTCAGAGCTGATATTTCTGTTGAAATGTGCAGCATATACCTTAAGTTGTGGCCCTGTCATACTGTATTGAGAAGAAAAAATGGAGAATAAAACAAAAACAGACACTAATGTGATGAAGAGTGACTGGGGAATGTAAATCATCAAGTTAGGTTCCTTTGTGTAGAATTCAGTTAATTATTGGGAATATTAAATTGTCAAACATGAGTACACAATACACCATACCTGGTTCCATGTCATGCTTACTGGGCCGCTGACCTAGAGGTGAAAAACAGCAACCAGTTTTGAACCAGCAAGATTTTGAATGATGGGTTACTTTCTCATTCTACTTAAAGCCGTAGTGTAGTAGCATTTTGTTTTGTTCTATAAAAAGAAAAGTTACAAAAATAGGTCAAGCTTTGGGGTCACAGTGGATAAGGCTTGTTCTTACGTCTATCTGTATGTCCTTGCATGTGGAACAATCCCAGTACACGCCGTACTGGAACAAACTGGGGTTCCGCTTCAGAAAGTCCTCAGGCCGCACAGCTGTGCAGCTGGGTTATAAAGAAGGCGTCTGACACCACTGACTTGAGTCAGTGATGGGATCTGAGCCTATATGCAGTTTGAGTGAAAGCACTGGTATCATTGCAAGGAGCAGGATGGACCCTCAAAGCAGCAGCACACAGAGGAGCCCATGGCTTTGGGCGGAATCAGGTCCAGGTCCTCATCATCAGGGACCTCATCCAGACGGTAGCCATCCTGCAGCAGCTGCCTGCTCAGATCTGGATGGACCTGGAGAGAGACCCACACCACAGAGTAATGTAGTTAAACCTGGTAAACCTCTCAGGAAGCGAGGGAGGGGTTCCAAAAACTTGCCTGCTTAGTTATTCTGCGAGTACAATCTGACGGTCCAATTATGCTACAACCAAACCCTGAATCTTTAGTAAAAAGACGTACAAGCTAAACCACTGCATTGCAGCCCACTGCTCCAATTGGTTAATTGATTGGTTAAATGCAGAGGACCAATTTCGTTGTGACACTGGAACAAAAATATGATAACGACAAATAAAAGCTGTCTTCTTTCTTCTAAAGGGCTCAAAAAAGCAATCACAATTAATAGTACAAGTAACACAGAAAAAACATACAAAAACCTAAAAAAAAATATAAAGAACCTTAAAAAAGTGCTCAAGAGTACTGTTCATTTTGAAAGGATCCTTCTTACAAGTTTAATGTGTAAAGCATTTGCATAGTATTGAATATGAATGTTTGCACACCAAGTTCAGTAAGGTCATATTCTGCAAAGCTAGCTCACCTCCGCTGAAGAGTATCCAGAAGAATAATGTTCAAAATCGATCTCTTCATCACTGGAAATACAAGCAGGACACATTCAGTTAATCTGTTGTCAACACCATCAACCTGTCACTAGGAATTGTGTTCAGTGACACACAGGAAAACTGTAGAAGTCCACCAAGATTCTCAGATACATATTTATATGATGAAGTTATCTGGACACATACGCTTCTGAAAATTACACAATTAAAATGACCTATTAAAGACAGACCTGACCTGGTGTAAACTGACCTGTCTGAGTCCAGTGCAACTAAAGTGTCCTCAGCGTGCTGACTCAAAGCAGCATAGCCCTTGTTATACTTCACTGTCCTAAAAGGAAAACCACAAACAAATTTTCCTTCTTCTTAATGCTGACATCTCAAAAAGTAGCTTCCTCCTTCATTGTCATGTTTCCTCTCTTTACCTCTTAGCTCCTTGTTTGGGCTGATGCATCACTGGAGGTCCTGGTGAGAGCGCCTTCTTCTTCAGTGCTTTCCTCGCCATCTCCCTGTGCTTCTCTGCAAACAATGAGACATTATTTGAACCTGAGATAATAACATAATGGAATATTCATTCATGCTGACAGCTAATGCATTTTTTAGATTATTGAAATCTGCAAAGCTGAGGTATTTTTACGACCCATCTCATTTATTCATTTATAAAAAGACCTTAGCTTTGCAGATATCTATCTATCTATCTATCTATCTATCTATCTATCTATCTATCTATCTATCTATCTATCTATCTATCTATCTATCTATCTATCTATCTATCTATCTATCTATGCCCAATTATCCTCTGCCTAACCAAATATGCATATTTCAAATATTTACATTGTTTAGAAATCACACTAAAAAATTGTGCTCTACATATCTAGATCATACAGTTACTTCTACCACACATTTTCTCATTTACCTCCTAAATGGCAACATCCTCATATAAGGACATCACAGCTTGCACTCACATAAAATGAACTGTTAACTTTTAAGTAAAATGTTAACTCTGTTTGCAAGACAAAACCAACTAAGTGTAGGCTTCATAGTTTTGAGTGCATGTTTGAAATCTAAAGCAATTAAAAGTCAGTGAAACCAAGTCTGTGAAATAAGTCATGTTTTACCACCAAACTCAAACAACATGAAGCCTTGGAAGGATAGGGTAAATGAAAATTGAAAAGCTGTAAAGCTTTTCGTGAACAGCCTCATTCACACTACGGGCATTTGGTCTCAGTGACATGTGATTCAGGCTCTGCTTCCATTAAGTCATTTAGTGTTGTTAAGCTGAACTCACAAAAACAACATTTACGAGAGGCCCTACATGTACTGTAGTAACAACAACAATAACAACCTGTTTTTGGTCAATAGTTTTAATGCTTACGTAGTTTGAGGTGGATGGCCGGAGCTCTGGACATGATGTAAGGTCCTCTTTTCTCCACCGGCCTGATGCCCCCATCTCCCGTCTTAGGTCTTGTGCCACTACTGGGTCCCTGTTAATGTAGGGATGGAAGACATCTGTACCATCTGTTATGCTTACATGACAGCCGAGGAAAAGACGACAATATAACAACGTTTCTATGTCTGTCATAAAGATTCTCTAAATTAACTTCCTTGTGTTTCTTTCACAATCGTAACGACACAAATCGGTGTCAACAGTTTTGAAAATCGAAAACTTCTCCAAATGTCCCCAATTGTCTCTGGTTTACTGATAGAAAGCTAAACAATGTACGATGTCTCGCTTCATTCCATTTACAGTCAAACTCAATAAACACACACACACACAAAGCGACCAACCCTATATCAATAAATTTCCAAGAATGTGTCATTTAACAACTGACCAAACCTCAGGCTAAGCTAACTAGCCTCCCAGTTTCTATTTACAAACTAGCCTTAGCCGGACTAGCTTTATCTGAAATTACCGAAAAAACTTGTGACTCCGTTTGCGTTTCCAGCAGCGTGTCTTTCTCCGGCTCCTCTATGATATCGTTCATCATCTTGGCGATAGTTGTCACAAATTATTCCACATCATAGCCATGATGACAACCCTTCCACCCGTGAGGGATTTGGCTGTATTATTCGCCAGCTGGTAGGTACTTTTGTTAGCCAGCTATGCTATCAGTAAGTGACAGGTTTACTTCCGGGCAAAGATTTCAAAATAAAGCCCCGCGTCACTTGTATAAACCAACCTATTTTTAAACTACGTTTATCACATATAGTTCGTGTAAAAATTAAAATGACATTTTAAAAAATCCTCTATTATATAATGACTGAAAATGATAATTTCATTGTCAAAAATGGCAATGCAAATTGTATCATACCACAATAGACTTTTTTTATATTTGTTAACAGACAAGCTTATGAAATTTTAGATTTAGTCTTGATAAGAGTTGGATAATGCAATATAACGTTTTGCATCAGTTTTAAAAGAAACATACACATTGTTCAAATATTGATTTATTTATTAAGTCCACCATTTTGTACACACCAGGACAGCATGGATTTAATCAACAATATAGACATTTCTGACAGCAGAGAATCAGGAGAGCTCATGTTGTTTTACATCAACTGACCTGAGGACAAAGAGAATATTTTAAGAGATATTTTAAACTGCATGTAGGTAGTATAACATGTGAAACATGATCTACTCTACATTAAAAAAGCAGACCAACAAAAAAACACAAATAACCATCACCTATAGTGATGATATATCAGTTTCACCTTGATTGTCTATAACTTGTCAAGGCCCAGCTCTTCTGGTGTTGGGATGCCAAGTTCTGACAAGGTGGGCGTCAGTTCTTGAATCACGTAGGGATAGATTTCTTTATAGGGGCCTGCTTTTTCCTGCAGAATAGAAAAATGTCACGTAAGAGCATTTTTGCCCAGATGGCAATATGTAAAATAATTAAGGAATAGTTTGTGATTACACTTCACTTATTGTTTGGTAATTCGCTTTAAATGCAGGTTCCGAATCTGCTAAAAGTTTAACCTTACATTACATGCTAATAGACATATAAAAGGGTTCAGACCCACCTTGACAGCCTCAAGAATGCGAATGGCACTCGCCAGGTCATTCAGTCTGCGACATGCTCGAAGTGCTGAATCTACGACCTTGGGCTCAGGTACCAGGTCATACTCCATTAGAGTGTTCATTCCTTTGAATCAAATTTATAGTCAGAATCCCATTACATTCCATCAAAAATAATTAACTGTAATCAATTGAAAATACAATCACCCTTTCTCAGCTCCCAGGCATCAATGTCAGGCCTGCTGAAGTACGTAACCCAACGGGCATCAAACTCCTCATCTGTCTCCACCTTTCCATGAGAGTAGCATCTGGAGGCCAATGGAGCTAAAAACACAATATATTATATCAAAATATTTATACAACACACTTTGTTTAAATTATTTATATTGCCTTATTTGTTCTGATGTTTACCGTATTTAATTTTTAATATGAATTTCACTTTAATCATTACTGTAGTACATGAATTTCCAACCATTTGTGATCAGTAAATTGCTACTTTACTACACGGTTTAAACTGGTAAAGTGATTCGTTTAAAAAAAAAGAAGAAGAACTATAATCGACAACAATAACTTTGATAATTACAGTCCAGTCAACATGTAAAACAATACAAACATTGTATGCCTGTTTAAGAAAATGGAAATGAGGTGGTTTAACAGGGCTTTATTTAGTTACCATAGTGCCATTTAAAAACACCAGTCTATATGGAATAATTCCTCATTCCATGATCAGACAAAATGAGACAACGCCTGTATCAAATACAGAACAAGTGCATCTCTGTGAGCACAAAGTGAAACAAAAACGTAACTAATCAGGTCGAGCAACAACGCTAAAGGTCATACGTGTTCTTTATCTAACTGATTGTCTCAAGCTGCCAGTTTTAAATGTGTCTTTTTATTTCAATAATTCCTGGGGGAAATTGCTTTTTGATTTTACAATCATTTTCAAATCCCAAGTAAATGGGGAAAAAACTAATTGGAAAGTAAAACAACTTTGCCATTCATTTAAAAGCATACATGTATCACAAGTCTATGAACGTGATTTAATGAGTCCGATTTCATTTTTATTAAGCTCGTTAAGTGATTAAAAGTCAAAGCATTTAAATAATACCAAAAATCTGAAATAACACAGTACCCTAATGCAAATAGTAATGGGACTAACAAAATAGATAAGTTAATCTCTTTATTAAATGTAATTCGAAATAAATTGTTGTTGGTGTAATTTGTTAAATACTATATTTTTAAAATGACAACACCAGGATCCTGGAGCCTGTGCTGCACAGACACCCACATGCATAACAAGCGACTCCACAATCAAAGCAATTCCGGACTGTATGAACGCAAGGAAACAGGTCACACAAAAAGCAATTACTTAAAAAACAATAGCAGCTTGTATGACGTCTACAATTATGATATTGATTAATTTTAGACATAACTGTCGAAATCAGCTGCGTCTAAACTGCGGCGAATGACTCTCTCCAACTAAGGACGGTCATCACAAGGTCGTGACTTTTACGTAAAAATGTATTTCGCGCCTCACAATTTAAATACGCTACAACGTGTGCAGACGAAGAAAATGTTTATTTACGCCAATAAAGACACGTAACGTTGCTCATAGAAACAATTCAGTCACCCTACATTATGCTAGCTATAACAGCAGTAGTTAAGCTAAGCTAAGCAGCTCGCCGGGTTAGCTTATTGTAGCCCCTCGCTGTCACACAGGATGTGAAAGTGACGGTACGTGTAAAGACAGGCCAACCTGAGTAGCAGGGTCGGGACAGAGCAACACTCCTGGCTCCTATGGATGACAGTCGGAACACGGCTCGGAACATGGTACCGCTGAGGTGCTAGGTTAACCGTCCTGTACTAAAGAGGGAGCCTGGACGGACACGAGCGTACGCGATGTGCGTCACGTGACTGACGGAGACAGCCGAACGTTTACGTTGAACGCGTGCTATTTATTTAATATGTCTGGATACTTTTTCTTGATCAACTACCGGAAAACAAATGAATACAGTTATGAGTGATGTTCTACTGAACATCTATGCAGTTGGTGGATGGCGTTTGCATAGTTCGAAACGATTGGGTCTGTTTGCATACATTTCAGAAATTACCTGCCGACATTATTATTGTCGTTATTATTAAAACTCAATTCCCACCCATTAAATTTGATCCCAGGCTGTATATTGTTCCTTGTAATGAGTGGAGAAAATCTCTTGTGAAATTGGTGGTGTGAAAATAGAACCACATTGAACACCAACAGAGGGAGCTGTTGATTAAAATATTAAGCCTTCAGCGAGCAGGTTGCTTTGATTCACTGGTAAATAAATACATTTCTATAAGGAACTACAGGTGAGGACCAGAGAAACTCACACATCTATTCCAAAGCACTGCATTGTCATTTCAGGAGGACATTTCGTATGTTACACAGAATAAATAACCACACACTTATTTAAATAATGGTATTAAAACCAACGGTAATACTAACATTCTTTATTTTATTCTGTGTAACTATATCCAACTGTGGCAGTAGCAATGTACTGTAATGGATGTGATACGGTACGGAGGATTAGCCTGTTGTGTGTATCTGTTGTTGATTCAAGAGTGTGTGTTCTTAGTGACGTGATAAACTCTAATCCGCCCAAAGCCCAGGGCACCACAGTAGATGTCCATTAGTGTAATGTGCTGCTGCACTTCTTCCCTCCTCTGCCTCTCAATGTTTGTTTCTTTTGAGGCCTGCCTTGTATGTTCTTCCATGCCTGACACACTTGGTGATTTAGCCCCAGGTTCTGAAGGCCTTAGCTAGGATAAGCTTTCTTACCTCTGTTCACCCCGAAGAACAGCAAATTGGATAAATGTGGTAGAACTTTGCACACGTTAAATATAGCTACTGTAATTTTAACATGCATTTTTTATAACGCGAAGTCTGTCTGTGTGGAGAATGAAGATATGATTTCTTGGAACGTTATTTGTCTGTATAGTCGTACTCATTTGATTCATATATTACCATGTATAAGTGAAAATAATTTATTCATTACCAGAACACATATAATGTTTCTAATGTCACAAATGCAGTTGTTACATCATACTGGAAATAAAACTTGTCAGGTCCCTCCCAATTTTGTTGCTTTTTGAGCTAACTCTATTTTAGAGTTATTAATAAGGATACTCAATACTAGCAACAAAGGAATAATATGTAAGTTCACAGCGCTCAAAATAACAATTGACTTAAATCAAAATTGCATCACACTGGATGATGCCGTGGTTATCACTGCATCACTGTTACCCAAACAGAGAGGGAACACAGTTTGGTCCTACAGTCATGTTGGTTTTATTGGCATTTTCCAATATATTATATTACAGTAATGGTCACAGTCTGGAAAGGTATGGAGACATGAAACAAAAAGAGTGGCACTATTGCAGGTAAAACGAGCCTTTCCTCTGCATATGGCATACAGAGGCTGCATGCAGTTGCCATGTTAGAATATTTTTTGCCTAGAGAAATGAAATATACAGTGTCTTCTAGCAGCAGATGGACATGCATAACACACACAATGCGCCACTTGGTATTGCTAGGGTTGAATCATGGGTAAAGCAGTGTGGCCTATATACGAAGAGGTTGTTGGCCGCTCTGTAACTCTGCCTCTGAGCAGGGCAGGTCATTGCTGTGACTCCACCTCCTTTCTTAATCACAATATGAGCTAATAGAGTCAACTAATAAGACATTTGTCCGATGGTTTAACAAGAGCTCCGCCGTAAATGCTGCTCAGACCACAGACAAATGCAAATTTTGACACACACATTTAGCTATATGTTACAAGTATGAATCAGGTTTTTATGAATTACAATTCAAATTTTTAACACTTGTCACTGAATGGTTGGATTTGGCTCCCTGAGGAAGACGTGTGCACTATACAATCCATGGCGTTCAACTGTTTCAATCCTGCTCCGTCAGTAAAGTTGGTGAAATACTGGCGCACCAGCAGCCGTGTGCCCAAAGCTCATAGTTTTAGCCAAACGACCCAGGCGCTGACATAGGCTTAACCGGGTATTCAAAAATTAATAAGACATGAGCAGGCAACAAAGTTGACGTTGAGAAGCACTGTGTTTAAACAGTAGCCTTAGTTTACAAGCAGTGAGGGCTTTATGTTCACTAGACTCACGGCAAATCACTGTGTAAGCATCACAACATCTTTACTCATGACTACACGCGGTGTTTCCTACATGGACAACAGCAGAGTTCTGTTAAGGGGAGAGGAGATCTTGAAACATCATGTGCATACAGTTTATATTACACAGACCTTTTAAAAAAAAAGAGCGATCGAGGGAAAAAGGACGCGTAATCTAAACCAATGCCATTTGAGAAACACTATGTACAGAGTGGAGAGTGGATGATGTGTACCGACCTATTAGTTCTTAACAAAAACAAATAGAGACAACACTGAACAACATAGACGATAAGGGGAGGAGAGGGGAGGTGGAAGTGATGGGGGGGGGGGCTCTCAGAGGAAAGTATGATATGTGCATGTGTGCAAACGTCGACACGTATCACAATAAAAGCATGAGTTTGCGGTGGCTGCTGTTGAGCAAAGGAAGCGGGTTCCGGGCCGGGTTTAGTTGGAGCTGTTATTTGCCGGGGTGCCTGGGGTTTCGCGGGGGATGAAAGCACTTCCTGCTGCAGTTTAGCCACTGCCCAACATCTTTGTGGCGCGCTGGTTGGCCTCGTCGATCCTGGTCTTGTTGGAATCAGCCTGTAAGAGAAAGGCGCAGACGGTAGATAGCAGGCGGCCGCTGCTCAGGAAACGTGGCATCCGGCCGCATTCAAGGCAGACCAGGCAAACGGCACAGTGTGAAAGCAGGACTTTAGCAAATAGATCATTTTTAATTCAGATTTATCATTTCGACCCAGGCGTAATGCTTCTTTCCTGTACAAACTCCCATGTCTTCATTTGCCAACCACCAGCTTCTTTTTTGTGGCGCTGTGCGTTAACTTCTGATATCTTGATTATCTGACAGATTTTGAATCTCTGTATAGTTGAATTCTGCCTCAGGGCCATTCCACTGTGAAGTATCTGTTTCTACTCAGACTGTATTTTCTCTGGTTTTCGAAGAATTCAGAGAGGCTGTTGCCTAGTAACAACTGGAGCCACCCTGATTCCATCACTCACTCACACATTTTCAGGCACTTTATTCTCATAAGAGTGGTTGGTACGCTGGAGCCTATCCTGTCATTTTGGTGAATGGTGGGCGACACCCTGGACATTTACCAGCCCAGCACAGGGCCACATACTCTCACACTCACACCTATGGGCAATATAGAGTCTCCAATTAACCCGAATGTGTGTTTTTGAGTGGATTCTATAATAAGTATGGATTCAGGATAAACAATGCAGTCCCAGGCACCTATTCAAACACTCGTCGTGACAGCAGTGATTGTACAGTACCTTCTCCATGATCCTGTCGATCTGGCGGTTCTGCGTGTCGATCTCCTGGCCCATGTCTAGGGCCATGTGACGCAGATTTCCAATGATGCTGCCCACCTGCTCCAGGTTCTCGTCCATCTCGTTCTCCCGAGCATCGTTTGTTACCCTGGAGCACACGGGAGCCCCATTATTACCCAAACCTTACGTGCGAGACGCAAAACTTTAACACACAGACGTTTACCTGCGGATGAAGCCCCCGCTGATGGCCATCTGTTCACGCTCGTCCACGACTCGAGCACCGGGCTGGCTGTTAACCACTCCGTCCTGGTTCCCTCCCCAGGCCTGGCCCCCGCCCTTAATCCTACCGCACACACATTTCAGTTAGGGCTTCTGCAACATTTTCTACTGGCTTACTTTGAAAATGTTTTGCATCATATCGTTTTAGGCCAATTCGCTAACTAATAGCAACATTATAGCCACGTATGATAACACTACAAACAGTACATGCATTTGCAGCCTGTTAGTGAGCAATTGATCCAACAAGCAGATCAATTGAATCAGAGGACAGTAAGCTCACATGTAGCTTGTGTTAGAAGATACTTAATAGTCAGAAAACTTCTCCCACAAGCACAAACAGAGAAGACACTGACCAGACATCGAACAGAGGAGACATGAACACACACACATACATGTAAACATGCAGAGTGAGAGAACTTGCAAGGTGGAAACACATTTGACGTGGGAAGGGAAACATGTAGGTGAAATAAGATCAGATACATGTAGCTAATAAAAGAAAGCCAGACAGTTTCATTGTGAAAACCCCAAAATAAAAAAACCCAAAAAGAAAAAGAAACAACCCAACAAAAACAACATGAATGGTGATCATTCTGCATGCCAAGCTTTCATTTCCTAGTGTGATCTGTGATCAGCCCTTCATTTCATGTGGATGGGTATATCTGTAGGATGATAGATCTGTGTACAGTCCAACCAGCAAATGTAACTCATTGCGTTTGCTTGGAGTATGTTACAGTTAGAGTAACATAGCATCGATGCTATTCCAGACAGACTCCAGACAGTTTAACAACAAGCAAGAATTATGTTTGTATGCTATTTGACCCAGAGCTGTCATGGAAACAGTCCAGATTAGATGATACACTCAACATAACACGGGATTACATAGTTGGAGGTTTATGACTGGGGGGAACAAAGAGCTATAGAATAGACAAGATCTGACCCCAAGAGGATCACATATGGAAACAGAGCCAAAATGGACCAAATAGAGTAAACATCTTTATACAGAAAACAAAAGGTTTACCCTAAAAATGCTACTATAACATGCTACTAGCACTGAAGTGAAGTGTCAACAAATAATTTACAATATTTTAAATTATAATAAAATTTTAAATAAATAACTTTTAACAACACAAAGTAAAAGTTCAAACTTTTCTAAGCAAAACCAAAGCTCATCCTGTACCAATGCATAATTTATGTCTGTGCTGTATTTGCTAATAATCAAGGCTTCACTTAAGTCATTCTCAGAGAATTACAATAAAAATAGATTAAAAACCAACACATGTGTCTTCAACTGTTAACCACTTGTGTTTTCTATAGCTCTGAGATAGACGCGTGTAGACTACATGTACAGGTCCCAGAGTATAGTATGCACAGACATGACTCAGTGGCCATAGTTTGGCTGTGGAAGAACATCACACAGGAGTTTGGCAAATGGGCTTTAGAAAGGCAAATATTAGATCAAACCTCACAAAGTACAAATATAGCACGTAGACGTTTCAGCATGTTAAAAGGTTTTTTATTCCGTGCAAAGTGTGGCCAAGGAAGAAATTTGCCTAACTCATGCATGATATTTATTTAGGACAGCCCTGAGGGAGGAGAGGGAAGAGCCAGCTGAGGCATCCTTAGTCACAATGTGACGTCATAGCTTCATGTGTCACAGTAGCTGTATATTTAAGTAACTCTCATTTCTTTAAATGCTTTCTTACTGTGTGTTTACAGGACCGGTCTGTTAATTGCACCTTGCTTCACCTTCACTACTATACAGAGAACAATGTAAAGTCTTCATGTATAATGTCTGGAAAAAGTTAAATAAAGTGCACAATGCATCCAAGTATAAAAGACCCAATCCATACGAAATACAAAACAAAGAAAATTTATATTATTATTATATTATTATTTATAGTTAGTTAGTTTAGCTGTGTTTAGCATAAGGACAGGAAACAGGGGAGGGGGGGGGGGCATCCAGCTCTGTTCAAAGGTAACAAAATGTACCAGTCTCTCAAGTTGACAGTAAACTATGAATTAGCTGGTTAGATGGGTTTTGTTTCTATGGAACAGAGCCACATGGAACCTACAGAGTCACACTGTATGTACTGTAAATCAGACCCCTCTCTGTGGAAGCAGGACCTTTACCAAGGTTCTGAATGGAAACAAAAATGTAAAACCAAGCTGATTTGGTTGCATTACACGCAGCATGGTGCATCATGCTGCAGGGTGTCGGGGGGGGGGGGGGGGTGTTGGAATGGGTTTAAAGGGGATGCTGGGCGGCTGGGGCCCCACATCTCAGCTGATGCTGCTACCTGCTGGAAAAGAAGCTCTCATCCAATGTGGAATGAAGGGCTCTAGATGACAGCGACAGCAGCGGCTTCGGCCTCGCTGTGTCCGCGTGCAGTCGCACACTCGCTCGGGCCTAACTTTAAGCACACACACATCCGCGCCGCATGCAGTGCGCGCGCCCCGGCTCGGAGTGTGTGATGGCGGCTACGGGCCGCACTGCTCACACCACAGTTCACCATGCTCTATACACCAGAAGCAGGCGGATGGAGAGAGAGAGAGGCAGGCAGGCACTGAAACACATGCAGTCAGGCGACACAGGCAGCACCTACTTGTTACAGGGACATGAACATAGACCACAGAACTGTCCTAGATTGTTCAAATTCTTTTCTGCATCCTTCATGTCCTTATTGATTTGGTCCATCCCCTCCTCGATGCGCTCCAGTTGCTCTGATTACCAACACATTGTCATTTTTCCCAGCAAAAGAACGAAAGCACATGAGAAGAGAAGAAAGGAGGAAGGGGTCGCGGGTGGGAGGAAGTGGAGGTGGGGAATGGGGGGGGGACAAAGGAGAAAGACAAAAAAGACATTGACTGTGACAAGAGAGACATCAGACATCACCACCATCACCAGCACTGGACAGGCAAGAGCACGGGGCTCCTGGCCGGTACCTACTTTTTAATACATGGGCATATCAGACCACAGCATTGTCCTAAATCTTTTAAATCTTTCTCGGCCTCCTTCAGGTCTGCGTTGACCTTGTTCATGCCCTCCTCCACACGATCAAGTTGCTCTGGTGAGGACAAAGGCATGAGAGCAGTGAAATAAAACTGAGTGGTTTTGGTTTTCTGGGGGCTGGCGCTCTACGCTACAGCACGAGAGCCGCAGAGGGCAAAGCAGGCAACAGACATCGGATTGAAATAGGGGTTTCTGCTTTTGCTGTCAATTTAAATTGGAACCACGGATGTTAGATTGTTTTAACAGTTTTATTTTACTACCTTCATCCAGAGGAACATTTCACCCGAGTGGCAGTACCTGTACCTGTAGCGTCTGCAGATGAGGACGCGAAGGCTGAACGCGGCTGCACGGCCGCACAGACAAGTGAAACGAAAGCCGGTCCACGTGAGATTTTAGAGGGACAACTCACACACAGGTCGACGCGAATCAGAAGCTAGCGCCGAGGGAAGCGAAGCGGGGGAGAGGCAGAAGACAGAGAATTACAGCACGTGGCTCAAAATGTGGCAGGCGGTGCAAAAGCAAGCGAATAATCAATGAAGTGATCATGTAATGAATGGGATGAAAAGCCCCATTTGGGCACGTGAAGTCGTGCATGCTGCCTCCGTCAGATGGGGAAAAGGACGCAGAGCCGCAAAAATCAAAGCTCTGATTCAAGGTCAGGTCCTCTCTGGTTAAAGGCTACTGGAGCAAACAGCAGCCGCTTCCATCAGAGGGGACATTTTGTCCACCAGGAAGAACGCTGAAGGCTTGATTGGTCACATTGTATATTTCAGAAGCCACTGATGCCCTGAACTCAGGTTGTGGGTCTATAGAAAAGTCCTTTCATATTTTCCCTTGATGTTTTTAATAAACCATAGTTTCTGCCATTTTATTCAGACACAAAGCCAAAAGGAAACTAGTGCAAAACACCAGAAAAACAACATGTTTCTTGCGAGAATTATTTTCCCTGCGATACTTCATTGTCAACTTAAGTCAATTAAGTAAAGTAATATGTCTTCTATGTCCATAACCAACATCCTAATCCTAACAAACCTTTCATCAACCGCATGTTCGTAACAAAGTCTCTGTATAAATACGAACTCTGCTCGCGGTTCACCAACACACGACACAGCACAACTAAGCGGCCTTCCGCCGTCATCCCACGCCCAATAAGGGGTTTAGTGGAGGAAGGAACGTGAGACCTGTAATCTTCCTTCTGAGGATTAATGTGTAGCCTCCGTTCCACTTTCTTGGATTCACAGGTTCCACTGGCTAGAAAGCAAAGGGAGGAGCGGTTACACCGCGAGGAGGTCGCTCATATTCACATGAGCATTGTTTTAGAGAGATTTTGATCTTCCTCCATCAGCCCTGGATGAGGCGTAAACTAGGTCAACATCCACATATGTAACAAGCAGTGAGACCTCCAGCTTATGTAATACATCACTGCAAGAAATGACAAATTCTCCCCTACTGACCTCTGTGTGTAAAGGGCAACATGCTGTAAGAACCGCAGACATGGAAACCTATGAAACATGTAAGAAAACGGCAGACAGACAGGACACAGAGCGCTTTTGCGAACAATGTGATCTCCGGGCGAAGGTATAGAAGAGGAGGAAAAATGGAGGATCACTAAAAAAAAACAGGAGCCGGCAGAATAAGAGAAAGCGCAGGAACCCGAGGACGACGCGGGAGGCGAGGGGGAAGACAGAAATGGAGAGAGACAGATGGGAGATCAGGTACAGAGGACATGGGCTGAAAGGCGGAGGTAATTTAAACCTGTGAATTGATTGGCGCCCGGCGCTAACGGCGGCGAGCTGTGCACCGCGGCGACCCGTCCTCTGGGGGGACGACAGGGCGAGAGCGATGGGGGAGGAGGGGGGGTGGGGGGCGCGAATCTGTTCCTCTGACAGGCCAATTAGGCCGTCCTTTCACGCATGGAGCCTTCGGTTAACACACATATGCACATCCCCCGCTGGGCCGTGAGCAGCGCTGCTCTGACTACAGTACGTGGACCTGCATGTAGCCGTGTGTGTGCATTTAGCGGGGCCTCGTGGAGCCGCGACCCGAGAGCGTGGTTTAGGGCTCGCGGAGGTGCTGGAGCCGATCACAGCTGTCACTGGCTCAGAAGCAGGGTTCTGGACAGGTCGCCGGCCCATCACAGGCCTGACGGACAGACACATTCACACCAGCATCACCAGCATCACCGCCCTGTTACTAAAATATTACATATAATTATTAATGATGTCAGTACCTCTGTTGCTAGGAGATATCTGTAGCTGAGTTCAATGAAACGTAAGTAATCACAGGCAGCTAACCAAGCTGTAGGATTTAATGAATCCACTAACGATATGCAAATTCTAATGACGACATTACTTAATCTGTAACAATGCACAAAGTAAAAAGGTGCTTTTAATTTTGTCTGTTACTCTTAAATACCTGTTATTGTAACAGGTTTTATTACTTTAGCACTTGTGTTGTACTGTATGTAATGAGCTTGTGTAGCTGAGCTCTAACAGTCGTCAGTTATTCTATCACAAGCTAAAAATGAAGGGTTTGTTGTTTATTTCCTCCTCAGAGGTCAAAGGCTGTAAATGTTGGCGACCACTAATTAAAAAAATGCCACTGGGTCCTTTTGTCTGATGTTAAAGATCTCCCTCAGTCTCATTATGTATTTATCTGAACAGTGTAGTGACAGGATGGCAAAAAGGGGGTTAGCTGAGTGGCTACATCCAGTATAATCATGCCAACCACAGCAGCTCCAGCAGTGGTTACTTGGCAGAAACTCTTAATTATAAACCATAGAGGTCGAGACACAGCTGACTGTGGCTCGACAGTGTTACACTGGATGCACTGACAGCGACTCGAGAGAGCGGCCGGAAGAAATGAAACGCCAAAGGGAAGCAGTGCTTCGTTTCGTGACCTCTCTCTGGGAACTTACCTCCCTGCTCATCCAACATGACCAGAGTCCTGATGCCGGCATCTTTGCTCTAACAGACAGAAGGAGAGAGGAGAAGAAGGAAGGAGGAACAGGGGAAACAATCGACAGATCAGTGGCGTTTAGCAGAGCAGAAAACAGAGGTTTCTGTGAAATCACCTTTTCAGCTGAGCAGAAGGAACACTTTAAAACTGCTGTAGTGAGTGTTCGCCTTCTGTCACACAGTGCATTCCTGCACAGACGTTACCTGTTAATGTGAGTGTTAGAACGCTGGTAGGTGAGACAACGCCCGGCTAAAGGTTCCAGAATCCATGCCCCGCTTAAGACTAGTCTGCTCTAGTACAATATTCAGAGTGTGTGCATTACAGACAAAAATGTGTTATGTGTCGCATTTGACCTCATTATATAACAAGAAACTTTGAAACAACACAAAGATAAAACCTAAGATGAAGTAAAACAACTGCACAAAACACTACAAACTCCTAAAACCTTTTGAATTAATAAGCTCATGTTTAAAGCAAATACCAAACTACCACACGATTATTCACTCCTCAATCTGCAAAGATCCTTGCGATAAACTCGTCCACCAAATGGCATTTGCTATATTTGTTCTGTTCACTGGACTCGTACCAGATATTTGTTGACAAAGCTCCGGTAATGTAGCATTGTGATCTGGCACAGAGTTGGCACACACACACACACGCACACACACGCACACACACACACACACACGCACGCACACGCACACACACGCTTTTTTTCATCTCATAATAACACACTTCAGTGGGCACACAATAACCACATTAACCACTATGCGTACACGCACACAGCAAAACAACAGCTTTGCGCTCTCCATGAGCCAGAGGCCTGCTCTGACAGATATTAAAGTCCAAAGGCCGTTCAGCGCACGCATCAGCTCCTTCAGATCAAACTGCGCTCTGATCCACTTGAATCAGTGACACGGAGAAACCGGCGCTGGAAGCCAGTTAGACACGCCGCTGATATTAGCGTTAATCAAACGGACTGTAAGAGAGACCGGCCCGCGGCCGCGGATCTGCGTCCGTGGGAGGGGGACGAGCTTTTTTTATGCCACAAGCATTAGCATATACACAGTTACACGTTTGCATATGTGCCTGATGCCAGCGAGGTAACTGCTTGTTCGCCCCCTATGAATGATGGGAAAGCGAGCAACCGGTCGGCGCCTGCGACCGACGGACAGGATGTCTGACCAGGCCAACTGGCGTACGCGGATGTGGTGACATCACTGCTTCCTGTGGGCTCCACAGGCACACGACACCATCATCTTTTTCACACTTCGCTGCGGCACACTGCGTCACAAAGTCTCAAATAAAGATCGGATCGGATGATGCTAGCGGTTTCTCCTCGAGTCGTACACTGCATAACAATGTAGGACCAATAAAGATTAGTATTTTAAATTACTTCACTTACATCATTAGAATGAATCACGATCATCGTGAGTTCATTCTAAGTATGTGACTTCGAAAAAGCTAAAAACAATGAAGACAAGAAATAGAATGTAAATTAAGTAACACAGACTCAGACAAAGAACAAAAACAAACGTCCGGCTGTAACACGGATCCTCGGCTATTGATTTTCCATTGAGGCATCTACTCTTGTCTCCTGTCTCCTGGAGTCTGTCGTGAAGATGCGTGACCAACATGTCGACCTGCTGCCGTGCTATTAGTCACCCAGAGGGGAGGTGACATCGCACACAAACACATAATATACTAAATCTAATCCAACACAGCCTGATTGATTAGAGGTTTCAACGTAATTGAATGAGGTCCGGGTAAAACACAGCTTCGTATGTGAAAATAGTTCCCGGCATCTTGAGCAACGTGTTGAGTAAATGCTAGATCAGAATCAGAATCAGAATCAGAATCAGAAAAGCTCAGCCTGAAGACTGTAAACATAAGAACGGATCAGTCCTGTGAAGGTCAGCGCGACCTTCAGAATAACATTTATCTCTTTTGGTCCAGATCCGTACTCGGCTGTGGTCCACACGTCCTCGTAGTTTGACAGCTGTCATCCTCCAGGAGCCAAACAGAAGCTGGTCCTCCTCTAATCATGACTGAATGCTAATTACAACGAGGCTGCTTGTATATTGCCATAATATAATGTGGGACTGAGAAAGCAGGGTCTTGCTATTATTTGTAAAGGTCAACAACTGAGCCGCCGTCGGTGGAGCTGCTCGTCTGTTGGGCCGGTGACCGATTCGTTTGGGCCTCAGGTCTCACCCTGTCGCTCACACAGTCACACTCATTAGAACACGGTGACCGGTCCCCGGGGATGAGGACGAGGCCACGTCTCTGAGGCCGGTGGGACAAACAGGAACTGGAGGCGCGCTAAACATCTTACTTAAAGCCAACGTAATGCTAACGTTTCCTGGCATCTGCACAGCGTCTCGCCTGAGACGACACCGGAGGCTGAAACGGGCCGCGGTTCAGCAGTAGCAGCTCTGGGAGCTGCTCATTAAGGACGAACCTAAGACGCCTGGTCCCTGAACCCACCGCTACACTGCAGGTGGTCACCTTGTTAACACCAAGGGCTCCTCTCACACAATTCAATAATTAGCATCTATAAAGGGAAAATCAAAGATCAAAGGGATGTGAAAGGTCTTCATGACTTATCTCATCTTGTGGGTTTCTTATGGGTTATTATTATTGCTTCCAGGGCTATTCATGCTACTGATGTGGGGTATGTGCTCCACTCACCTCCTCCACCAGCGCCAGCATGCGCCGAGTGCTCTCCAGAGACTGCGAGGAGACAGAAGGACACAAGTGATGAGCAGCGAACCAACAAGAGACAAATGCAAACACACAGTTAATTAATGTTGAGCATGTTTAATCTAACACAGTGTGAGGTGAAAGGTGAACCCGACTACGTGTACTGTAGTCCAAGATGCGCAGACAGAGGGAGAGATTCATCATACGTTCACTTGACTATTTTTCTAATCTGATTTTTGCGTTGTGTTTATTAAATTCCTCTGGATCTCATCCATTTCTCCAAAAAACGCCTTTTCATCCCTCACCCTTTATTCACAGTAATCTGCTCATCTCCTTCCATTCCCGCCTCCCTTCTTTCCGCCGCCCTTCCCTCCGCGCCGCATTCACGGAGGCTCTCGGCCTTGCGTTATCTCCTCATGAATGTTTAATAAGGCCATTCGAGCTCCGCCATTATTCTGCTGCGCAGAATTATCCGCGCTTCCTGAGCTCCTCTCAGCTCATTAAAAAGGGCAAAGTTCCCTCACTATCCAAAAAAAGCACGGTCTTGATGAAAGAGACATGTTAAAACAAGCGGAGGGTCACCGCAGAGCAGCTGTGTCTGCAGGCCCGGAGGCTTTACGGATAAATGTGTGCCTCCGTGAGAACAGGTCATTTGAAAATGCCAAACTATAATTATACTGTCGTGGAGCGAAAATCGCTTAGGACTAAAACCAGTGTGACTCGACTTTTACCTCCAAGTGCCTCTGAGTCACCTGTTTATTTTTATCTTCTCTGATGAATGAAGGCACAACAAGGTAATGTAACAAGGTGTTGTGCAAAACCTGAGTTAGAGTCTACACTCTCACATGCACATGATGATTTAAGATGCGCCTGACAAATAGTGTAATATAAGTAGATATCAGCAGTGCTTTATGTACATGAGTACTGTCGTACCTCATCAGCTATCTGATCTGCACGTGTCTGCAGGTCAGCCAGCTCATTACGCATGTCTGCTTCATCTGCCATGATGACTGCTGAACGTCCACTTCAGGCAAGACGGACTGAGGAGAGAGAGAGAGAGAGAGAGAGAGAGAAAGAGAGAGAGAAAGAGAGAGAGAGAGAGAGAGAGAGAGAGAGAGGTCAGTTCCAAGCATTTAAAGTAAAGTACGCGAAGTTTGGTTATCTGAAAAACAAAACAAAGAAAAACACACACACACACACTTTTCCTGGGGTTTCCAAAGAAAGCAGTTTAAGCAATGAGTCAGAACATAAAAGCACCATCAACACAGGAAGTCAAAGTGCAGGAGCATCAACGCTGTTGAACGCCATCACTGACCAGCTTCAGCTTTGCTTCACGCTCCCACCGACACCTACGATCACTTTGACCCACTGAGAGGGAAAAAAAAAACGCTTCCTCACTGTAACTGTAAAAAAAAACCCACTCGGGTCTATTTCTGGTCCTGTGATGCGCTGACAGGCAGCGTTTCACCCGGCGGGGCCAGAAGCGTGGCCCATGAAAAATGCATGCGGCTGTTAGTCTTCAGACTGAGGGAGCGGAGCGCTGCTGCGCCGTCGAAGGTGATGAGCGGTAAAGCTCAGCCTCCCTGGTTCCGTCACGCCTTTTTCACCTCCCCAGTAACTCGTCGGTGACGCTGCTGAAGCAGTGGTATTCTGAGCTGAGATGTGAAAAACCGTCCGAGGCGAACGGACGCAAGGTCGCCGAGCATCACAGCTCTGCCCTCTGCCAGTCTGTCTCCATCTGTCTCTGTCTCCATCGAGGCCGTTAATAATTAAACATGTGCCGGGAACGGAGACGGAGCGGGAGAAAGCGGCCTTTTCGGGGATCTGTGTGTTTTGTCTGCTGTGCTTGGTGCTCAAGTGCTTTCGAATCCGCGGCATGTTGACATTTAAGCTGCTTGGCTGACAGTGTAATCCAGGGCTGCATGCAGTTAGAGCGGAATCAATCCATAGATCAGCGACAGCACAGGTGAACTACACACCAAACAAGGCTTCTGTCCCGTTCTGCCGTTGGATTAACTAAAATGACTATAAATACACTCATGTGAGAGGCTCCAGAAAACAAAGGAGAAAAGAAGCCTTCACAAGGAGGTGAATGAGATGAACGTGAACCTGGTGAACTGGGGACTCGAATAAAACACAGACATCAAAGCTCAAAGACTATAGGTTTTTATTCAATTGTGAATGAGAAGAGCTCAATAAAAAATAAAGGAATAACTCAGAATGTAAATAAATAAATAAAAAAAAAAACAGGCACTAGAAACTGCAGGTTAACTCAAAGGACAGAGCCCAGAACTTGGAGATGACGGAGCTCTTTAAACTGCGCACCTCTGCTGACACACATGACACGAACTGCAGACTTTAATTATGTTCACACCCAACTTCAGCTAATCTGCTGATTGGACCTTGATTTTATCTCTCTGCTTGATTTGCGGCTCTTAAGTAGATCAGACCAAAACCGAAACCCGTCACATCCACGTCTGCGCTCACTTCTCGCCCACTTGTTGATGCCGTTGCTGTGGTGGTGATGTCATTAGCAGCGTCAATGCACGGCTCATTAAAATAAAAACAGCTCTTTAAAAACTGAATTAAACACGTCTCAGCTGCGTTGGCATCCTCTGCTTCTCTGCGTTCTTCATTTCATTGCAGCATCTGCTCTGGGTGACATCAACTCTTCACATTGCATTCACTATTTAGTGTACGGAAGCTGTGCGCTCGCACTGCTCATCTCTGTATCAGTCCATCGATCCCTCTGATTGGAGCATAATCGGGCACTTAACACACGTTGACCATCGACACAGAGAGTATTGGCTCCGTCTGTCGGCTCCGTCCTCATTTGAAACAGTAAAACACACTGGCAGTGAAAGGACAGCATCACTAATTTACCACTGCCCTAAGATCTGTCTATGTTCCTCCTCCTCCTCGTCTGTCTGTCTGTCTGTCTGTCTGTCTGTCTGTCTGTCTGTCTGTCTGTCTGTCTGTCTGTCTGTCTGTCTGTCTGTCCGTCCATCCTAATCTGGCATTCTGAAAGTCACTTCCTCTTTAACATACCTCACGTGTTGCTCACACACACACACACACACACACACACACACACACACACACACACACACACACACACACACACACACACACACACACACACACACACACACACTACAATGGACCTATGAGATGACACAAGGCCCAGCCGTCCCCCATCCCCCACTTGTGGCCCGGCTGCCTGTCACTTGTCTTACAGCGGTTGCTGTAAGGCCTGAACTGTCAGGCTCAGCCCATGGAGAGATTAAAGTCAGCGGGGAAAGAGGATTTACTCTCCTCTCCCTCCCCAACACACACTCACACTATGACACTCACTCCATCTACTCTTGCTTGGATTCTTATTTCACTTTATCTACTTCCTGTGTCCTCACTGCTCATCAATAAGTCGAGGAAACAGAAGGAGACATCCTGTATTAACATGATCATGTACTGTATCAACATGATAGGAGAATTATTACTAGAGTAATTTAAAAAAGTTTTATGAAAAAAAGGTTAGTGAAAAAGTTGTTATAGCTAAACTCTGGGAATCTGCTGAGTCGTGGAAACAGCAACAATAACTGATAGATGGAGAGGCAGAATAAAAACACCACAGCAATGGCTTAAGTGCAGCTGCTAAAAGGAAACTGATAAATAATTGATCAAAATATTATTAGCATTAATCCTGGGAAGCAGAATGAGGGAGGTGGAGAGCGAGGATGGGTTTAGGTTCTGGGGCAGGTTCTGGGGCAGGTTCTGGAGCAGGTTCTGGGGCAGGTTCTGGGGCAGGTTCTGGAGCGTTTTCACGTCACTGGGACAAAACGATGATGAAAACGTGCTGTTCTGTTCTCTGAGTGGACGACATCCCAGCCTGCGATGGGACGCTTCCCACACGGACCCTGCGTCTGTCTCTTCTGCTGGTTGCATTTCATGAACGTTGACCTGCTCCTGTCCGTCGCGTCCATCATCGCACCTTTTCTCAGCGCCTCCTGTCGCGAATCGAGCGCGACGGCCCGTCGTGCGCGTGCGAAGATGGCGCTGGAGCTTGGCGCGGGGGACTGGATTAGCTCCGTCACGGGCTCAGACGAGTTGCACACACTTCCACAGCCCCACTCGTGAAAAAGAAGCTAATGGAGAGCTATTTCAGGCGGCAAAAAGAAATCCTGTCAAAGCGTACGAACGTAAAGTGCCGCCGTGAGAACGGCAGCATCTTTTATATAAAACATCTGATCACAGGAAGGCGGTTTGAACTAATTCTGTCTTCAGTGTGACTGAGCCATTGCTAAAGATCAAACAGCGCTCAGACAGGAACATCGGCGTGACTACAGCCTCAGCAGCAGCAAGAGAAGAGGCCCAACTGTTTATTAGCGCCTCTGTGCATGCAGCGCGCGCCACATATAACATTACCTGCAGACAGACACGAAGCAGCAGATAAAGGGAATGAGCACATGCCCAATTCAGGGCAGGATTAAACATCTAAATAGACGCACATTTAGCATCCTCCTCTGTCGTGACAGTCTGCCTCCACTCCGAACCCACCAGTCTGCCGTCAATCAGGCGTCGTGCTCAGATAAACACGCGCAGGAAATGGGACATCGGGACACTGTGGCTGCACAAACCTCCCAGTCAGGGAAACCAGGTCAACGCGTCAGTTGTATGTTTCTCACGGGTTTACAGCGGCGCTAATCCAAATCTGGGGCATTTTCAGGATCGCTGATGCGTTTGTGCCGCGTCTGAGCAGGAAACGAGCGGGCGGGAAAATGCTCAGCTGAGAATCGGGGTTGTTGTTTCTCTATTTCGACGGGTGAGAAACACAGAGGTGAGACCTTCTGGGGGAGAGGTCAATCGGCCGTGCAGGAAGAAGACGCGTGAAGGAGCGGCAACGGAACTCACACTCAGACGCCCAAAGACGCACCATATCAATGAGTTTGACTTCATTCTGGACGGTAATGTCTTTAAGTGGCATTCAGCATATTCTCATTCAGGCATTTATGCTAACGGAGTCTGTGTATGTGTGAAGCCCCACAATGCCTTGCTGAGCTCCACCTCCTTCCACATCCACCTCCATGCCCAGGCTTACTGGCTATCTTTAACTGGGAGGAAACTGGCTCAAACTGGTCAGGTCGGCGTAACTAATGCATCTCTACCAGCATCTGAAGTCTTAATACAGCTGTCGGTATTTAGCTCCCAGCTCAACCTGGGACCAAGGGTAAATATTATAGCCTTTATTTTGGTCCAGTAACACATGGGTGTTTACATGTGCTGGGCTTTAAGCTTGGCTCCTCGCAGTCACTTTACTTTAGCACGCACCGCTACACATGCAGATCTTCCTCCTGCCCTAGAAAAACACTCGTCCCAGTGTCAGCAAGGCTCTCGTTAAAGCGGAGGGGCTGATACCCTTCAGTTACTCACACACAAATGCACGTAAACACACACGCTCAGATGCTCACATATTCACTGATGCCTCGTCCGCTGACGCTAACGTGCCTGGTCAGGACCAAGCGGAGCAATACATAGAATCAGAGTTGTTCTACAAACTCAGGGGGGAAAAATAACCACTGCCACTTCACATACAGCGTCACGCGTCCTCCGCCTCAGACAGCCTTCACATTACATCAAATACGTCAGCGCTACAGTGAAGGTCGACGCCTGAATCCTGTCATATAGCAAACATACCATACAATATATATTACTTTAAGGCAAACGTGAGCATTCTTTTACTGCGCAGGCTCAAACGAGACTACGGAACCACGACCCATCTTTAAACCGTGTAGAAATATTCATGAAACGGGCCGTTTGTTATTGGTCTACCGACAGAAAAGCACCTCCACAACCTAAAAGCTACGAACACATCCGCCAAGACGCGGCCGGGCCAGAGAGCATGCTGGGAGCCGGGGGGCTGAGCTATTCAGACAGTTCACGTACCACCGCATGGCTGACTGCTCATATACTGTGCCAATGGCCACACATACGTACACGCAGGCATGGACTTACACATACACTCCAGTCACACTTGGACACACAACTTGGATGTCCTGATGTTACTAATAGTAAACCAAGTCATTTTAATGTTATTGTTTTGATCACCAATGAAATAAATAAATATCACAGTATTCACATAACAACTTCATCTCTATATATTATAACTCTCTTGTGTTTTATATTATATTATCATTGCTCATTAATTCAGACTGACCTCATCTAGTGTCACGATCAAAACTCACCAAAAAGCTGGAAACAGAAACAAAGCTGGTCAAACAGACGTCAGATGCTTCATAATTGAGTCGCCTGATTTGTCTCCAGGTTGAACAAGGTGGAAAACTGCACACAGAGCTGATTTTTTCTTTTGCCCTCAGCAGCGCCTGCTGTGACAATATGGCCTCGCCGAATTAAAACACTCCCTATGGAGAGACAGGAGGGACACATAGGGAGAAATCTGCTGTGGAAAATCACTAAGGAAATCTGGGGGGATAAATGGCCGAGCGTCTGATTTGTGCTGCTTTCCCACAGTGGTTATTTGGCTTATTATCCTTTCTATTTGGACCATGACAATGCTCTTCTTTTATTTTTTTGTACGCTTTACAGGGAGATGTCTGGCTACAACCTAGACGCCACAGGAGAACAGCACGGAACTGCCACTCAGTGCCTGCGCAGGAGGTCGCGACCTGGCAGCGAGAGCAAAAACAAAGCATTTAAGACGCCCGCTCTGATTTTAGCACCTTCTCCGTGACAGAGGATTACGAGGCCCTGAAACACAACAGAGGGGGCAGGTTCCCAGCATCGGGCCACGCCGGCCCCGGCTGAGCAGGGATGATGGAGCAGATTGCGTTTCTGACGTTTACGCGTTATGTAATCAGAGGCAGGACGGACAGAATGGCAAGCGGGTCGAGACAGGAAGATTAACTAGAAAATGTAGGGACAGGGGGACGGGTGTGCAGAGGGGGTCAGTCAGAAAGGAGGAACACAGTGCACATTTAAACAGCTTTCTAAACCAGGTTGTTCTGGATCTGGAGGGTAATTACAGTAAATCCACCCCAAATTGCCACCTACAGACATCTCGAGCTTCGGGATCTGTCAGCATTAATTGTTGATCATAAATTAGGCAGACAGTGACGTGCGGGCAGACAGATCTGCAGGCAGGGCAACATGGTCGAGTGGGACATCCATGAGATCCAAAGCAATCATCTGTGGCCTGCAGGGATAATCACTGCAAAGCACCACTGTCCCATTCACTGAAGATAAAACCCACTGGATTAATCTGCAGGCCCACAGAAAGCACACACACACACGCACACACAGGAGCTCACGACACTTACATAACAAATGGACCACTCGCCCTCTCGCTGTCTTTTACTTTCCCTCCCTCATACATGCCTTCCCTTTCTTTTATTCGGGCATTCACAGCCTCCCTCCAAATCTAGAGTGCTCTCTCTCTCTCTCTCTCTCTCTCCCCCTCACTTCACCATCCCATGCTTTCCTCAGGTTTTCCTCCACGCACTCGCATTGAAACGGACACCTGTCAACAAGCTGCTCCGTCCGTGCTGTTCATTTATCCACGCTCACGTACTCTTTAACACAGCGATGACAGGAACATATAGTACAGTACACGCAGAAACACATACAGGTACAAATATACACATTCTGCAGATTGACATCTGAATCCATTTCATTTAATACATGAGTTACTATTAATTACTTATTTGTAGCCAGGCCTTTCTGAGAATTATTAAAAATAAAACCTAATCTCTTCTTAAGACAAACAAAGTGCACAGACTGGATGAGCATGGGCACAGTGTGTAGCTACAGGAACGGAGTCAGCGCAGATGCACCATGTCATCCTGATTAATGAGAGAGGAACAAGTGGCAATTTAGAAGTGAAATGATCTGTTCAGACAGCGTCAAAAACACAGACGGAGCCATGTTCAGGAGAAGCTATGTTTAGTCTAAATGACGGTTCACTACTCGGTTTTACACGTTGTCATGCAAATAAATGTGAATCATTCATTTCCTGCTTCATAAAACATTTGATCCTTTTAAAATATTTTAATTTTACATTCAAATTAAATTTTAGACTTACACTCTTGCTATTATTACCTGTCTGGTCTTTATTTTGTATTAAATCCTAATACTGTACAGAGAAGCTACTTTATGTGTGTAACTTCCTCTCCAGCTATATTCTGACTGACTCCTGCTTTTTAATTAAAACGTCCTAATCTTCAAGCCTTCTTCAAGTCACCGGTGTCACTTTAAAGTCTCTTGTGTGTCTGTCAGGTGCACAGATTTTTACGGTGAGACATGGGGTTTATTCTTTTAGACATCTGCATCTGACAGAAAAGACAAACGTGCTGTTTTGACAGAATGACGTGTCCTGGACACTGAACCTGGCCCCAGTGCATCCTGGGTAGGTGGAGCATCAGTCAGTCACCTGCGGGCAGACCCTGTTCTGAACAAAAGACCTGGCTCACATCACCTAACAATAGTTTACACTGTGTAAACAAAATGTAAGTTTGCTTTCATAGGATGGATGTGTAATATAGTCTACTAGTCAACTAGGCACTGAAAGTGAGCTCAGCACAAAAAGGAACAGCGCAACGTAAACGAAGGGAGTGCGTTAGTCTCGTCTTTATCAGATGCAGCTGGTGGTAATTTCTCACCTCTTGTGGCGAGCGATGGAGTGGTGGATGATGAGTGCTGTGAGGGGGAAGGAGGAGGAAGTGGAAGCCGAGCTCTGTCAGTCAGACAGGAACCATTTTCTCACCACCAACCTGATTATTTTTGCACCCTGGGCTCGGCGTTCTCCTGCTACTTCAGCTCCAGACAAGCGAACAATCAGCACTTTAACGTCAGCCTGCAACCTGAAATTGCTATTTCACTTGCTAAATTGTGACGACAGAGCACCTTTGCAGTGTTTACTTATATCTAAGTACATACAGTCCTCTGTCTTAGAATGAAACCAACCAAAAAAACAAACCCACGGCGCAAATGGCCAGTTCTGGAGCAGTGGATTAAAACAGCCAGAAACATAAAATGCAAGAGAAGTTACAACCTCCCAGGTCGCTAAGACAATGCTCCTCTCGCTCCCCGTCAAGACGACACGTGTGAACATATGCTGATCTGCTTAAGAAGTGGCCTGAGCTCTTTGTCCTTGCTGACATCAAATCAGGATGAGAAGCAGCGAGCGACAACGGTTTGCATAACCCTTCATTTCCTGGAGAAGCAATTGCACTGCTCACAAAATACCAATAATCGCAAGCCACCACAGTAAATGTCGCACAATATACTTGACTAATACTGTTTTAAAATGCCATTTTCCATCTAAAACCTGATTCTGTGGATGTAAAACCTGCTGATAGGTTAGTTTAGAGGTCCAATCGTCCAGCATCAATGTTTACTCAGTTTTATGAGCTTTAGCTGTAAAGAACTCTCTTTTTTTCGACGAAGAACGACCCGACCTGCCTCATTCCGCCTTGTTTCACAAACAGATGAAACTTCGGAGAAACTGAGAAGTGATTCTCCCACGCCAGATTTATCTGTAAAAGACGCAGCAGCGGCAGCATCCGTGCGGGCGGAAGGAGCCGGAGCTGTCCGCGGTGCTGAACACCAATCAACTCACCAACGGGCTTCCAACTCCGTTCAAAACCCCGCCGTTGTACGCGGTTTTACAACGTAAACAGATGCCACAAGCTGCGTTAGCTTTCAATTAATCAATTAATCCTAACAGCTACTTAAGACGGAAGCTCTTGTTTTAGGATAAAGAGAAAAAAACACTAATAAATCGAATAAATCCGAAATACTAAGCACCGTCACAGAAACATTAACGAGACGAGACCTTGAGCTTCTAACGGTTTAACTTTAAAACCACGCTTTATTCATTAGTCAACTTTAACTGATGTTGTTCGTCTCTGTTTAGTTGAGAGTCCGTCGGAGACGCGCGTCTGACCGAACGAACGCGTCCAACCTACCTCGTAAAGTTTTTGCGGCGCTTTGTCTTCTTTTTTATTTTACCGTGTTTCGATACGGGGTGAAAATGTCCGCGCTGTCGCTCCGGTAAACGGGACCGTCCCCGGTGGAAACACACCGCCCTCCCCCTCTCACGCGCGCGTAAAGCCCAGTGCTTTTACAGAGGGCGGACTTCCTGTGGCAGGATTCCACAATAAAACTTACAAATGGAGACAGACGATCGCTCACTCGCCCACGGACAATTTGAAGTCCCCAATGAACCGGACTGTATGGGCTTTGAACTGTTGGGGGACACTGGAGAACCCGGAGAAACCCAAGCAGACACAAAGAGAAGACGCAAACTCCACACAGAACAGCACCTGGCTGAGCCCTGGGATTTGAACCCAGGACCTTATTGCTGAGAGGTTCATTACGCCTCATGAAAGGTGGTATCTGACATTTGATGACAGGCTTCATGTGCAGATTTTAAGTTCTTACCCAAAATGTAACAAACGTGCACAATAAAATATTTTCTCTAGAGTTCAACAACAATAAAAAATAACAAATGTAGTTAAGAATAGATGTGTAATCATAATTTAATACAATGGTTTAGTTTAGCTTCTGATCGCTTTAAACTTGACGGATATGTAAACTCACTTCCTGCCTGATTGCCGTTAACTTTGAACGTGCTCACAAAATGGCCGCGCCCTCTGACGTCAGGGGCCGCGGATAAAAACTAGGCAGCTCTGCCCTCGTTAAAGCCATGTTGACGACCGGGCGGACTGCTGGTCCCCGGTAAGAGCTGCGGGATGAACTGTGTCAAACTGCACATCAGAGTACTGCCTATAAACTTCAACCCACTGCATCTGACTGAAGGAGTACAGATAAAGAATGACCTCAAGTTTTTATGAAAAAATAAAAAGCAGCTCTAAATGTGTCATTTCACTAAACAGATTCTGATGTTACGCAGAGACAGAGACAGAGCAAGACATAGATTGTTTTTTTGTCTTCACACATCCAACCTGTAATAATAATAATAAAAATAACCTGTTGGTACCTCATGCGTTGTCTTCACCACTGCACAGGAAAACAGCAACATCCTCCAAACAGTAAAGACTCACATGAGTGTGATACCATCTCACTGCACTGATTTCTCTTTTTTTTCAGACAATTTCTCGGTTCACCTAGCGGTTAAGCACTCGAGGATGATGAATCTGCAGCAGATGAACTTTGAAACAGGTGCAGCAATAAGGTATAAGTGATAAGTCTTCCTCACTACATCTGTTGTTTTTAGAGCCTCTTTTAACACACTGTGCTCGCTGAGGACAGACATGCAAATGTGGAATTCGCCTGTTCTTGGTGAAAACTGCGCTGCATGTATTATCAGACATCAAAGTGGTATAAATGTTCACACGCGTTAGAATTTGTCAGAGAGCGGAGCTCCAGGCCAGGAGACGGGAACGGACCATTAAAAACTGAAAGCAGAGACATTTTGTATTCATGAGGTGACATTTGTGCGTTATCTACACTGGGCTCAACAACACTCAAGTCAGTTAGTGCTTGGTCTATTAATCCTCCACTCCACCCATCTTCACACTCCACCTTGTCTGACTCACCACAGGAAATTACTTTGGTGTTTGCAGGATCCATCTAAATGCCAAACAGCCCCTCACATTATCAGCTCAACACAGTTCAACTGACATTTTAACAAAAAAATATTTAATATTTTATTAATTCAAATGAAAACAATCATTTCCCAGGAAGGGGTTAGTGTTACTACTGCTACTACTGTGTTAACTTGTAAGAAATACATAAAAAGCTAAATTGTCCTAAAATCAAAATGTGCTTATGTCCTTTTTTTCCTGCCCAAGGTTTCATATTAACACATAATATGAAGTATGAATGCGTTCTTCCATATATGCAGTCAGCAGATGTTTGATAGTCCCAGTGGGACGACAGAAAGCTGAAGCACCAGCAGGAGAAGATCATGGTCCTGCATTTGCCTGTACACTCCATCGATCCTGAGTAATGGAGCCGCTGAGCTTTCTGCTCCGACGTCCTCATCCCTGTATTGTAACACATCATACAGTATTTACTGCAGGCTTCAAGATGGCATTCATTTCCAAGGCACTATGAGAAAAACAGGATGGTGCATACAGACTCCATTTAACACGGGTTTTCTGTTAAATAGGAAGCTTGGGTGTCTCCATGACAGAAATTTGACTATGACTGGTCTTCCTACCGTAACAGTGTAAGTGCATCGTCGCACATACATGTAGGAGAAAACCTAGAACATTTAGAAAACAGATCCCGTAGGACAATGTACTTCAGCAGATGATTAGTAACGCAGTGTAAGAGACAGAAAAGAAGAAGGTTACACACAGCTATGACCGATGAAGACTGACTCAGGAGGGAAGCTCCCTGCCAACCTGACCCAGGGCTTTTTGACACAGCACGTTCCTGTTGCCAAGACGTTTCTATTCATTTGCCACATCACAGAAGACAAAGAACTTGACAACCTGACCGACTTCTGCTTTGAGTTGTAACAGTGACTGCAGTCACTGCTGCAGTAAAAGCAGTTCAAGTATACAGAAGGCGCTAATGCCGGTAATTGTAAGCTGCTGTTATCTGTGTATGGGTCACAGCGGATTTTTACCAGCTGTTGCATTTACACTTCAACATGCGTCCAAAGCAAACTCAGAGAAAATTAAACATCAGTAAACCTTTACTGCAACACAAACAAAGCTAATTATAAATTACAACTGTACAACACAGTAATAGAAACCTTTGTTTGAACTGATGCGTCTGTGGATGTTAAAGTATGTATGTGTTTCCTAATTGTGGTTTCCATTTCAAGCATCTGCTGCATGTGATTCTTTATGGAGACATGAAGGACATCCTCAAAGACATTATATCACAGAAAGCAGTTATAAATTGTACTGTATGTTCTTCAGTAATATGGGTAAAACCAAATGTTCATATTGTAAGATAAATCCATCATTATTGTAATGTGAGAAACATAAATGAAGATACACTAGTTTTACAAAACTCCACCATGCAGGTTTTGGTCTGTCTCTGTGTTCAAATGTTGCTTTGGAGCCACCTGTACATGTCCCATCACAAATCAGGTCAGCCCTGGAGGTTAAAGCTCCGGAGGCAGTGACTTGAGCAGCAATAAGCTACAAAACTCACAGTTGACCTAAGAAGAGAGGAAACAAGTTGGGAAGAATTACTATATAGTATATGCACAGAAATGTTTGAAAACAAATGCACCTTTCTCTAACCTGCGGTGCACTCCTGCCAATGCAGTGTCACGGAGTGGGAAGAGTTTGGGGTAGATGATGGTGAACATGGCTTGGCTGCAGCGGTGACAATGTCCCAGAGGGAACTGAAGCAGATCCAGTAAGCTTTTTGGGAGGGTGATGGGAGGCAGCAGGTTGAGATCTAAATACACAAAAGCATAGGAAATACTTGTAAAATTAGTTATTAAGTAGTTATTAAAGTTATTAAATAGTTTTCCCAGTTGGAAAAGAAGCCTCCATTAAGGTACAGTTCATACAATTAGGGTAAAGTCTCACCCGTTGGACAGTTGTGGTAAATGCGGTGTAAGGCCCTCATGGCGAGCTCCTCCAGGGGAACCACATTATCCTTCTCTGAGCCAACAGCCTTGACTTCAGCTGGAAGCCCAACCAGAGCCTCACTAAGCACCTCCCCAAGATCACCCTCAAGTACGTTAGATGACATGCCACATCTGTACAAGTAAGAATAAGAATAAGAAAAAACCTGCAATTGTCCCACAGTGGGGAAATTGTTTCACACAACAGCACAGAGTGGAGTAGAGAAATACAGCGACAGAATAAAAAGACAAGTTGTGTTGGCACAGTACAACAAATAAAACTCAAACAAAGTTTTCAGCAAAAGGAATAATAGATAAATAAATACATAATTTTACATCAGTCTCAGTTTTCCCAATACGGCCACTTAATACCCCATAATGACATTTACAAATATATATATATATATATATATATATATATATATATATATATATATATATATATATATATATATATATATATATATATATATATATATATATATATATATATATATATATTTATGAGTTTGGTTTTGAGATCCCAGACGCTGAAGCAGAGAAGCTGATGACTCCTGAGGAGATTGTACAGTACTTATATATATAAGTACTGTACAATATATATATATATATATATATATATATATATATATATATATATATATATATATATATATATATATATATATATATATATATATACATGTGAATATTAGCTGTCTGGGAAGCTGTTACCCGCTACAACCGATGACCTTGTTGTACAAATAGGAGGGGAGGCCTTTTAGATCCACGTTGTTGTCCACAAACACAAACTGCAGCTCCCGTGATCTGCCCAGATCTGAAACATACAGCATGCACAGACGCTCTTACCGCATTGCTCGAAACATCTACATCGCGATGGCAACACATAGATAAGAGGACATACTGACCAAGGGGCAAAAAGGTCAGTCTATTAGCAGCCATGGAGAGCTGGTTGAGGCGGTGAAGCCAGCACATCTGGCGAGGTACAAGGCTGAGCAGGTTGTGGTCCACTGTCAGGTTCTGAAGTGACAGACAGCGGTGCAGCCGATCAGGTAGAGACATCAACTGGTTCATAGACACGTCAAGAGTCTCCAGTTCCTGCAGGTCTCCAATCTCTAAAAGGCATAGTACAAACATTAGCTTTTACACATGATATTTCTATTATTTGAAAAAGACTTTTTGATTTAGCTATTTTTCCATTTAATTAGTCACAAAATTATTACAAAAAATTGGCTGTAAATTAATATATGATGCCAGCTAGGCTGAATATTTTTAGCTTTAGCTGTAACATAGATCCAGATCCAGAGTCTCAATGTCCATTTCTATTTAACGCTGTCTGTGCCCTCTGCTGGCAAACACAATAATTACAGCAAAAACATCTTGCTTTCTGTAAGACAAACAACCACGGCTACAGCTGAAGAGGTTCAGTTTTACCAGGAGGAAGGCATTTCAGGTGGTTGTTAGACAGTCGCAGGTGGCGTAGGGACCTCAATCGCCCAATCTCAGGACACAGGAGCTGGAGTGCATTATTGCTCAAGTCCAGAGACTGCAGCCTGGCCAGGTTTCCAATAGCTGAGGAACAAACAACAGTTAGGAGTATCACTGTAGGTCCTGCTAATGCTTCAGCTTTGCTAATGAGGAGTGACATTTTATTTCCTGCTGATGCTTCCAGTTTTGCTTATTTATTTTAATACCATGAAAAACGTATGATTTGTGATTTTGAGAGTTTTGCTAAACTTACCAGACACTAGCAAATTATGATGACAAAATAGAGAGCTTACCTTCTGGAATAATTACTATGTTGTTTGAGTGCAAATACCTTAAAAGGAAAAAATAGATCAGCATTTTGGAGACTTACTAGTCAAAACAGTAATGTTCTTTTGTTGGGTGACTAGTACCCTCCAATATATTGAATTGGCTAATTAGCCTTTAAATCTTTCCTCCATAAATGCTAAGATGTTCACAGAGAATAGTTTCATTTAATTATTTGATTTGCAAACATATGGTTTAGATGTATTACTTACAGCTCAATTAAATTCGGGAGCTTCTGAGCCAGATTGTCAGGCTGATGGAGAAAAAAGGAGAGTAAATAATTGGTGAGTCTAGCAGTAAATATAATATATTTTGTGAAAATGTCCTGGTTATGTTTTTTATACAAGACAACAATGAGAAGTTGCAGTTTTCTATTAATCATGTGATTAGGTTCAGAGTGGGTACCAGCGTAGTCAGTGAGTTCCTCTTCATGTACAGTCTCTCCAAAAACTGCAGGCCTTCGTCTTTTAACAGCTCCACAGGAAAAATATTCAGGTTTTTGTAGTTGAGAAACAGATTCTTGTGGCGCTCCTGCTTGGCCATGAATATGGTTTCATGGAGTTCTGTTGCCATTTCTGATGCGAACCTTCCTCCCCGGTGGAGGGAAATGTCTATTTGCTTTATGGCATTTCAGTTTCCTGGAAGAAAACAGTTGAATAAAAGCATTTCGAGAGATCAAGGGAGAGGTGGAACAGCAGGCAATGTAAATATTTTAATAATCATGTGGAACTGTTATTATGCATCTGCACTGGGTAATGTGCAGCTGATAGGTGACAGGAGGTAATAGCAAATATCTAAATAAGAAAATATGCTATCCGGTCAATAGCAGTGCAACGCGAAAACACTGTGCAGCCTGTAGTTGTAGTTGTGTTGCTGAAGTCTGACATGGTGTCGCTAATGTGGTCTCTCATTTCAGTGTTCTTGTGTTATTGTTAGCAATGTTAGCATGCTAACCAAAGCTGCTACTAGCATGAATGATATGCAACAGAGAGCAATTATTTACCTCAATTGCGCAGGACTATTTCATTCAACTGTAATTCCTCCATTCGCCCGTAAGTGTTTCTAACCGTTAGACGGAAAAAATCCCACCAAGTACCTAGTGGGCTGTTCAACGGGAGCAGGCATCTGTCGTAAACAGCGTATGACGTCAGTGCCGTCGTCAGTCCCCGCCCAGCTTCTTCTTCGGCTATTGACCTGACACGACCAGACACCAGCGGCGCTTTGCTTCCACCTGCTGTTAAGTTGCTAAACTGCATAACATATAACGCAATTGATATTTATTACAGTGGCAAAGAGGGGTGAACATACTGTACCAAGGAAATTAAGATGAGAAATGTTGAGGAAAGCAAGTTACTATTTTATTACCAAGGGGCTGAGTATGAATAAAGATAACTTTGAAAGATATTTTGGGTAGTTGGGTATTTTATCATATTAAAATTCTAACAGTACAAATTTGATTAAAACAAAATGTATAAATGATTTTACATATACCTGAATTGAAAACCTTGCATAAATTACAGTATATAAAGACAAGCAGCGAGAGAGTTTGCATACATTTTTATTCATCTTAAATCTTGTGTAGAAAAAAAAAGAATCAGAAAACACATTCTATTTTCCTTAAGCCAATCAGTTTCGCCAGTAGTCAGAATATATTGATAAGAAAAAAAAATCTTACAACAGCATGTACAAAAGAAAGCCAAATGAAACCTCAGTCTAGAAGATCATTCCAATAGAAACGCAGGAGCTGGAAGGCTATGAATAATTTATACACTCTGTAAAAAAAACTCTAACAAATTGACCACCAATGTAACAAAAAGAGAAAAACAACTGGTTTGATTTTATGTCCGCTCTGTGAGGTGTTACAGTGGGGGAAAAAAATGAGGCAAACATCAAACCACAAACACGGAAATAACCATCCTGACCTCATTACATCAGTACAAAGGGATTAGTTTGCTGTAGGAAGAGGACTTTGAACCAGAAGATCACCAAGGAAAAAATACTCAAAGGATGCTATTTACTGGGATTATGATCACCATGGCACCAAAGTCTTGTAACGGCAGTGAAGAACCTCAATATTCTGTCATGCACCACATCAAGAGGAAATAATATATATAAACACATTACTTCAGTTACTAGAGGTGTTTCCATAGCAACTAGACCAGGTCATTAGTTAGCTCTCGGGTCCCAATTAAAGTGCCTGAATGAAACCAGATGTTGTCTACATGTGAATGGCTTCCTTTCTACCTGGTACATTAGGAAGGGAACCGCTTCAGGCGAATGTAACAAACCATGAGAGTGCGTAAGGAACGCCTATTAGCCTGCCAGGTAACCGGACAAGTTATTAACAGCGCAGCAACGGTTTTGAATCTTAATTCTTGCTAGAACACAGCAGCTGTACTCTGGTTGACAGATGTACACTAGACACACAAAAACATCTTTGTTTGAACTTTCCATTTACAGACAGCTTGATCCCACCAATTATCCTCTTATAACATCACCTTTACACAGGTAGCGCTTTTCTCATATTGTATTCTAGACACAAAGCTAAGGATCCACTCCAACCACTTGGAAGTCGAGGGAACATCTTGGTGGCAGGATATGTAGAAGGGCTTTTAATGTGTTTCTGTGACTGAAATGTAATGCATCACACAAGAGGCACAAACTGGGGCTGTCGAATAGAGAAGGGAAAGGTGTGGAGGTCAGGAGGTTTAACAAGAGAGAAACACATCACCGGCCTGTCACAGCATGACTCTACTTCCTTCCTTTTATCCATGGTCATACAAGCTCCTCACACACCAGCTAAGAAATAAACCACACAACAGCCGCCTGAATGACTTGTTATTGAACTCACTACTGAGCCCCATGAACTCCCCTCCCCACACAGGATGGTTTGGTTTGTGGTTTGAGTTCGACCATATTAAAAGCAGTCAGCAAGACCATCAAAACAGCGGGACAACTGAGATGACAATTTTTGTTTATCGGTACACATATACAGATTTTAAAAAACAAAAAAAAAACAACAAAAAAAAAACTAAAACTAAACAAAAAAAAAAACAAAAACAAAAAAAACAGTGAGGTAGATGGATGGATTAGAGAAATAAAATCTCCCCTAAAATAGCAAAGCGACATCAAAATGTCGGGGGGGGTGGGGGTTGTGGGGAATTTGTACAGTGATATACACTTCACAAAAAATTATATAAATAACCAGGAAACATCTGGGATCCAAATGCAACACTTTGAGGTGAATGAGCCTATAAGATCTAATGGTCCTCTGATCATATTCATAGTTTGTTGGGTTTATTCTGGGTGCAGTAGAGAAGTCTCGCAAAGAACATATTCAGGAGAAGACATGGGGTTGCATGGTCATATTTCTTAAAGCATTAAAATCATACCTTAGTGCTTTAGGATGTCGCTCCATTTGTTTCAACAGAACTTCCTTTCAGGGATCTTACATGATATGTAGGGTGGTAGGGGTGGATCACTTCAAAAGCTTACACAAAAAACCCTTTTGATTAAAGAAAGACATAAGCAGAAAGTGAAATTCTCCTAAGTGGGTTTTGCATCTTCCCATTGCTAGGACCTGCTGCTACATTAAATCAATTCTACTTTGCATTTGCCTTGTACCTTAAACCCAGTGTTTTTACACACAACATATGGAGCCATGAAATTGACAAAATGTAATAAACGGTTTTTAGACAAGTCAAAAAAATATACACAATGCATCAAAAAAACTTAATACTAATAATTCCTACAACATATTTTATTTAAACCTATTTCTTTAATCCTCATTTTTCCTTTTTAAATGTTTTGCCTTTACTCACATCTTTCATGTCAACACAGCACAGGCAGCTATGTTAGTCAGTAGCCATGTCTAGTTGCAGCAATTTAGAGCCTGATGCAAAAGTATGCAGCACAGATTACAAATAATATAACATGAATGGTTGAGAAATATAGCCTTAGCTAGATAGCCAGCTAAAATACCAAACATAAAATATTAAAAATAATAACTTAATATAATTTAATGCAATATTACAATATTAAATTAAATTATTATTCCATCAATTTCATCATGACCTTTGTAATATTTTTGAATTGACTTAACCAGCCAACTACATTTTGTCAGTGATGAGCCTCCACAGAAAAGTGCAAGATCCCAATAAAACCTGTTAAACCCCATTCCGGTTTCAGACTGGTGTAATGTAAAGGCTAAAGGAAGCGCAATACCAGAGTTAGAGAAGGACATGGTGTGAGCCACACTGAAAAGATGCCTCTTTGCACAAAAAAGGAAAGTAGAAAAGGATTTAACTTTCTCTTTGACCTGAGATTGAGTTGGGACTCCACAGTGACACTGGGCCTCACCCTAGAGTGACAGAAGTTGAATTTGAACATCAATGGTCACTGGCGCCATCATAGTCGTGTAGTCAGATGGGAGGGAAATGCAAAGCATACTGTTTTACCCTTAATGAAGAAAACCAGCTCACATACATTTTACACTATTACAAGCATTAAAAATGGACTATAGTGGAAACATTTTAGAGCCAACCTGAAGCATTTCTTCTCTTTTTATATATAGATATTACCTATATTACAACCACAAAAGAAATAAAGAATAGCAGCTTCTTTCTGTACATAATGAATGTCTCCAACAGTATAAAAGTTAGAAAAGTGGCATAAACAACTGGTGTGTACATAAATGCTCTGCCCACATACAGATGTTGGAAACACTGGAGACTAATGACTAGTCTAAAAAAAATACTTGTTTGTTCAAAACAAACCTTTCGTGATAGAGAGCCAGTTGTCATATTCGCTTCTTTATGCTCCTCCCTCCGCTCCCTCCCTTTGAAGTTGACCTTTTAACAGTTAACCCGTCACAGAACAGCACACTGTGACTAGATGTAGCTCATGTACACATAGAGCCACATAAGCAAGATCTACAATGTTAGTAAAATAGCTGTCGAGATCAAAAAAGCAGTAGGAGCGTGGTTCTGGACTATGGAGGGAAATTAAAATCCCTTCGATCAGGTTTAAAGAACTCCACTAACTGGTCAAAGGGCTGTTTTTGGTTGCATTTTCATTGTGATGTGTTTTATTAACAGGAAGGAACTGTAGAAAACAAAACTGAAAAGGTAATATTTTGGCAACAAATTTGGCAGATTTGATCTTTTTCCCTCTGGCTGTTTATTTTAGCAGACGGGCCGTTGAACCGATATAATGCTGACTCCCAGTCTGCAGCCAATGGAGACGCTGACTCCTCCGAAGTGCTTTTTCTTTCCCATTAGCTATGCTCGACAGTTACACCATAATGCCCCCCAAAAACGCCTCATCTGAAAACATGAACGAACATGAACAAACAATTTATAAAGTAAGCCCAGCCATAAAGAAGGAGAAAGATCTCCCGCAAATGATATTCAATTTCCTTTATGTTTTGTTTTTGGTCTTCCTACTTAGCTTACCTAACAGCAAAGGCAGAGTGACGTCTGACAGCCAGCTGGTATAAACCATAAAGTAGTAAAATACCAGTAGAATAATGAAAAAAAAAGTGTGAGGACTTACAGCAGAACATGGACCAACAGACATGTTCATTTGACAGTCTCCTTTCTGAAGAGCCACATCCCGGTGGGTGGACATAGTTTCACTGTGTTTCATTAATAACAATAAAAAAAAAAAAGAAAGAGATCCCACTAATTGTGACATCAGGTTCTGCAGAGCAGCAGGTGGCAGGGTTTGCAGTCCAGTCTAGTGGGTGTCGCTGTGCCATCAGCAGGCAGAGGACTGTGGGAGGGGCATGGCACGTTCGTTTTTGCGTCCTCCGTTCATGTGCGCATACGGCGGTAATTCCTCCAGAGACGACCGCACTGTGGCACCCGTGCCTGTCCCCATACCTGAACCTGCCACGGGACCTGGCCCCGACAGCCCGTTGGCGGCCTGGTGGCCGGACGGCTGCTTGTCCACACCAGCTGTCGAAGTACAGGGAGAGGACGGGGAGCTGGGGGCTAGCGACGGGGCAGGTGGAGTGTCTGAGGAGGGGGAGGGAGGGTTCTGTAGGGGGACTGGGTTTTGCTGGGTCTGTGTGGATGAAGGGGGATCCAGGGGAACGCCATCGATGTTGTCCATCTTGTCCAGGTGGAGCTGCGGCACATCGGCGGGCTTGTTATCAGCACTGTAGAAAAAACTGACCTCTTTGAAAGACGCGTCCAGCTCATCCTTTATGCTGCTGATGATCTCCACGAAGGATGGACGTATTTTAGGATTGTACTGCCAACACATTCGCATCAGCTCGAACCTGCACACACAACAGATGGGTCCACAACATCAACATGTCCTCTTACCAGTAAATCAATTCTTACTTTGCCTAATGTTTGCTTTCTGAAACTAAAACAGTAAAGAAATGGCTCCCTTGGCCTGAGCTGTACTTCAAACAAGATGTTTATGAAGCACAAGCCAAGGCAGCAATTAAGTAACTAATGCTGCTTTCATCAAGGTCCACCAGCTGGAACACGGTACGTTCCCTCAGACTGAAATTAAAATCAGTTACTTTGGAAAGGTGCTGATGAGTTGAATTGTCAGTACATTTTGTGCAATATGCAAAGCTTAAAGTACAGTATGTTGCAGGAGATTCAAAGAAAGTGTATCACTGTGTCCTCATTGGAAAGTTGAGCTGATAAAACAAAATCTGATAAAAACTTTACAGTTTTGAAACTGTTCTGTAATTTATACTCTCTGTTTTCCGGAATTCTGAACATTTAAAGCTATGTGTAAATGTTTTGCTGTGCTCAGTGACTGCTCAGCAACTACAGTAGGAGAAAATATGCTGTACCTGCAGCTATCAGAACTCTGTCAAGTTATTATAATGTTTACATCCATAAAGATGATGTACACTTAACAACACATACATAGTGAAGAACAGAAGAGCTCAGAGAGAAACACGCGGGTTGTCAATGTAATTAGCACGGCGGTGTAGAATTCCCAGTGAAGCAGGCAGCACTTTAGTCAGCAAAGCAGGAGAAAATAAGGTAAACAGACGGACAACAGGGCGAGAGCTTGTCGTTGCTGGATGGTAGATAGTTCTGCAGGAGAGGATGGTTGCGTTTGTCTCTTACAGCATGTCGGGACAGTTCTGCGGTTTCTCCAGCAGGCCTCCTTCCATGACGAAGCGCAGCACCTGCTCATTGGAGAGACCCTGGTACGGCTGCTCGGCCAGAGTAGCAATCTCCCACAACACAACCCCGAAGGACCTACGCAGAAGGACAGGGAAGGGCCTCAGGATGTCTGCCTTTCATCAACTGTAGAACCAGACATTTAGCACAGAACGAAGCCAAAAGGTGCTTTTATTTGTGGGTTCCAGCTCACCAGACATCAGAGTTTGTGGTGAAGACTCCGTCCTTCAGTGACTCGGGTGACATCCAGCGGACTGGCAGCAAACCCTTCCCACCTTTGCGGTAGTAATCGGTCTCATAGATGTCTCTGGTCATGCCAAAATCTACCAACACACAAAACAACACAGCGCTCTGAAAAGGTAATATTTAAAAGCTGAAAGCAACACAAAAGCAAACTTATATAAGGGTAACTATAGGTGTCAGAACAGCACTAATAATAAACGGTTCAGTTTGCACTTTTACACCAGAGAGGATCAGCAACTTTAAACACCCAGTTACACTCCTGTTCTAAAAGGGGTCTGTTTACAGAGACCGCTGCTTCTTGTGGACTTCCACATTTTTAGCTGGTTCACAGAATGTGTGGCTGCCTCATGAAGTAAGCATTTTGCAGCTGCACCAGCTTCAAGCAGATCCTTCCTGATGATTAGCTTAACGGTGCAAACCGGAATCCATATTCACTTCTTTCCAAAATACACAAACAATAACTTGTCCAACCAACAACTCAGAAGATCATTAAAAGCCACTATAAGCCGGTATGCATGGTGTTCACAAGACAGCAACTGTAAGTATATCACAGAAACTGTCTGAGCATAATGAAACGTCTGAACTCCCTCCCATCTCTGCTCCGTAGCTGATGACAATCTCTTCTGCTTTACCTCCTATCTTAACAGTGAAGTCCTCAGCCACCATGCAGTTCCTGGCTGCCAGATCTCTGTGGACGAACTTGTTGGAGTTGAGGTAAGCCATGCCGTCGGCGATCTGTCCAGCCATCTGTAGCATCTTTTTCAGAGGCGGGAGAGACAGACTCGACCACTGCTGCTGGAAACGGAAAGAGCAAAGACACGTGAATAAGGGGACTAAAAACCACAAACGTTTAGAAGAAGACAGCAACTCACTGCACCAGAGCATTTCTGACATTCAGTACAGACACAGGACAATACCTCTTTCGGGCGGAGGGAGCGCAAGTAACTCTTCAGGTCTCCCCGCGTCATCAGCTCCATGATGACTAAAGTGGGCTGGCCCTGCGAGACCACTCCCAGAAGTCGAACCTAAAAGAACATTTCAACAGTTTGACTCCAAGCGGTTTAGTCTTTCAGGCAAGACCGTGACAAATATACTTAGGATAAAAAAAAGACACGCGTGTGTTTGTGTTCATGTACCACATGGTGACAGTTAAACTCCTTCATGACGGAAGCTTCATTCAGGAACTCTATTCTCTCCCTCATGCTGGCCGACTCATTGACAGTCTTGATGGCAACACGAGTCTCTGGTTCATCTTTGACCACGCCCTTCGCCAGGCCTTCATAAACCATGCCGAACGAGCCCTGGCCAAGCTCGCGGTTCAAGGCGATCTTCTCCCGTGCCACCTCCCATTCATCTGGAACATACACTGCACAACGAATACAGTATATGTATTAATGCAGATCTTTACACGGTGGATGTTGAACTGTGCACCGAATAACTCACTTTCCGCGGCGCTGAAGTACTCTGGGTTGACTGAGGCATAAAGGACGCCATTTCCAAGCCGGTCACTGTTCCTGACGAAAGCAGAAACAAAAACGTGTTTACACGAACGCCACATGAATGCAGATGTCTGAATTCTCAAGGACTTTACAATGGAAAGGCACGACCTTCCTGAATACGACAATACTATTATATAACATTAAGAACAACAACTCACAATCACACAAGTTTAGAAAAATAAAAAGGACTGAACTGCATCAAGTGCAGGTGTCTGACGCACATTTACATGGAGGTCAATGCTTCTCATTTACTTGATTTTTCTTGTTAGTTAGGCTGTTTCATTATTCTGCTGCATGAAATTCTGTATCTTGACTTATATTTTGTATGTTTTTATTGTTTATGGTCTCTATATAATTGCATATATTCAAACCTTTTTGACTACAGCACCCTGAATCTTACCTTTTCTTGTTAAGGATCACCAGCAGTGCAATAAAAAAGCAGATGAGGAGGACAATGCAGACCGGAATAAAGATCATGGCGTAGAGGGCGTTTTCATATCCTGTTGAGTCACAGTAATTGCAGTGTTTGTTAAGTGTGCAGTGTAAATAAAATTGCAAATGCACTTAGATCATGCGGCAGGTTGAGTGTCTTACGCTCAGGCACATAAAGATCCAAACTCTGTGTCCATGAGCCGTTGCCAGCCAGTGACGTGGCTCTCACTCTGACCGAGTAGTTTCCTGGACTGAGGTTGGACAGACGAACACCACGCAGGGAGTGGTACGTCTGACCAGAGACACACTCGTGCTTCTCAGTCTGACAATGAGATAGAGGAAAGGTGTAATAAAAAGTTATATTGGGCAGAATTTCATAGGTCAAGATCCCTTTGTAGTTGCTGTCAAAATCAGTGAGTTGCTAGCAGCTGGAGCTGCAGATGTTGTCTTACCTCAGCAGCCTGTTTAAATTTGATCTCGTACATCAGGATGAGACCGTTCGGGTGCTGTGGCTCTAGCCAGCGCAGAAACACCCAGTCCTCGTGACCCTCCCAGGTCACTGAGCCTGGTATGTCGTCAGCCTTTTCTGATGAGGCACAGGGAGACGGGGTTACCATGGTGACAACATAGAGTCAGACGTTTAAATAGCGACAACAAACATCAACAGCAAACACCTGCATCCTAGAAATAGTGATTCAACAAACTGTGACAACGCTAAAGCCTCTATGATGACCGTTGCTCCTCTAACCTGCTGGCTTGGTTCTGGAGAAGACAAACTCCGCAGCGCTGCAGCGTTGGACCTGACGATTGCAGGCATGGATGTCGATCCGGTAAACCGTGAACGGCTGCAGGTTGGAGATCTGCAGCTCGCGCTCCGTCACCGATTGCTCCACAAACTCAAACTCTCTGACCACAGGCTCCAGGCCAGCCGCGCCGCTGCTGCTGTTGTTGTTGTTGTTGTTGTTGCCAGCCGCTTGGAGAGGGGGCACAGTGCTGCTGTTTGTGCGCAGCCGATTGCGCCGGGAGTGAGTGGAATTGGCAACCCCAAACAGATCCCTACGGCGACGATCTGGTGGCCTGGAAAGGATGGAAAAAGAAAACGTGTTTGTGAGTTTACAGACAGTCTTTTGACAATTATACTTGTATTTTTATAGTATATAAAATAAGAGGTTGTTCACACAGTTAATGTACATCAACACATTTTAACGCTGTTTGAAAAGGGAATGAAGGAAGGTTTGTGTGTAGATGTGGGTAAAGCACAAAAGGTCTGTTTTTAAATCCTGGGTCTGAGTTTTGTCATTTGATGATGCGGCCATATTGATGCCAGAGCTGCTGGAAATCCTTCCTCTTCTAACCTTGAGTCTATGACTGATTTGCTTGTTTTCACCGACATGTGGTTTTCATTTTACCTGCTGGAATGAAGCATATTCTAAACAAAATTACCGAACAGTTGACTTGTTGCGATTGAACATTTGAGGGCAAAGTACTGTATGTTACAAAGTGAATTTTTGAGCGTCCTCACCTGCTTTTAATTTTATGACGAGAGAGGAGAAGAGCTATGGTTGTATTGTACCTCAGTATCACAAAGGTTTTCTATGTATAAAGATTCATTCTTTCAAGGGCTTTAGAATTTAAGCTTCAGCTATTTTCACCAATCAGGGCACATAAATGTTTTCCATCCCTGGTTGATGACAGTTCCACCAAATGTGGAAAAGTCTCTGCTGTGCATGTTACGAATGTTACAAATCACATCAGTATAGCCTCTGAAAGTGACATGCATGGATAATACACAGTTGTGGCCTGAGTTGTTGCAAGCCAAACGAAAAATGCACAAAATCTGATGACAAATGTTGTTTATCTCTGAAACTAAGCACGTTTATTCATTTCCTTCTGCATCTGCCAAACATCCTGAGAAGCAATAACCAAATGCACTGAGATGTGTGCATGTATACGTGTGCGTGCGTGCGTGTGTGTGTGTGTCAGAGTGTAAAGACACAGAGAGATAATGTGATGCAGCTGTCTAAAGCAAAAGGAAGCAGTCTTGGTCTTCAAATCAGACTGAAGCAGAAATGTAATTTTGTGACAAATTAGATAAAAAGAACTGTAACCTCCCATTACCTCCTTCCTGGAATATTTAAGAAAATATATATACAAACCATAAATGAACTGTGGTTATAAACTTAGGACTATAAACTGTAGACAGCTAATGATCTGAACTCAGCCTACCTCGGTGTAAATATTGAGTTGTGCAGGAAGTTTTCAAAGACTTTTCGGTAGGAGGCATCTGCAGCCTCAGCTTCCAGATCCTCCACTGACTTGGGGCATGGGCAACAAGGGCCTTTATCTGCCCCCTCAGGGTCTGGCTTCGTGGGTTTGGTGTCCTCTTCCTGGTCTCCCACACCTATGGCAGCTATCCTTATGGGAATCTTCAGCTCTGCAGGAGGGAGAAAAGGATGTGTAGTCAACAACTAGGAGGTGAGTTGTGTGGAGTTTGCACTTGTGTATGTATGTACCCTTTGAGCAGTAGTTGTGCTGGTACAGCTCCCTGTCTTCTGCTTGTTGCTGCCATCTGACCAAGTAGTAAGTCTGATTTCCATTTGGTGAGACAGGAGGTGACCAACGCACCACCAACTGTGTAGACGAGTTGGAGTACGCTCGCACATCTTGAGGCATGGATGGAGCTGAGAGAAGGAGACACACACACACACACAAAAGATTATCCTTATCCGAGATGCCGATCACCATGTGCTGCTTCGTAAACCTTGATTTCTAAGAACTTTTGGGGAAACGTCTCTCCTCCGGGCTGCGTTGCAGAGTCAGTGCAGATGTGATTCACTGACCTCCTGCTATGTCTTTACAGTGCAGCTGGATTTGTTTAAAGCCATCTTTCATTACATCTAATTGTATTATAGCTTTTGTAAATCAGTTTTGATCCAGCTTTTGAGCTGCAGCTGTGTTTATTTCCTCTCCATTTCCTCACGGTATATTTGGATTAAAACCAGAAATGTCTTCACACTGTCATCATAAAACAGTCAATCATTCATCTGAAATGAGCACAAATGTGAACTGAACATTGGCCGTCAGTAAGCGTGTTCTGGTGAGAGCGCATGTCACAGAGATGAAAGCGTAGTTCAGTTTTCAGCTTCTAGCTTTGACACAACCACTGACTGATGCTGTGGACACTACTATTCACTGTGGCCTGATTCAGCAACGTGCTCACTCTCACACTAGCAGCCTCCCAAGGCTCACAGAAATGTTCATTTTTCACCAATGCCAGTGAATAGATACCGCATATTAACATCTGAAATGTTTACCTGAAGGGGTTGTGCGGATGTAGACCACCTTGCTCTTAGCACTGGGCATATGTCTGTCCTCCACCATGAGTGTTATAGCTTTGACAAAGATGGCGTACTGTGTCCAGGGCTTCAGGCCAGACAGGAGAACTCCGGGGTCTGAGTCCTTGTCCGGCCTCAACTCCACATCCACCATATTCCAGCTGTTGGAGCCACAACCGTCCTGCCCCTCAAACTCTGTGATGTTTTGAAATGGCCTGGAAGAAGAAGTTGCAGCTTAGTAGCAAGTATTTTAGTAGTACCCTTAAGTATTAAGTTTAGTGATCACAGCTATAACTTCACAAACTCAAATCTGCATTAGTAAACCAGTGTATTTCTACACATTTCATGCTTTAGGACGTCACCCCCTCCTTTAAACTAATATATTTCATTAAGCTTTCTACCTGCCTTTGCCATTACTTTGATATAAAGCATTTCTCACTGTGCTTATCTTAAAATATGTTGCACTAAATATGAATAAAACTTGTCATTCGTTAGATTTCTTTGCTGCTCAGTGGATTTACTGTCCTGCTAATCAACCTGATTGTAGGGTTTGGTGAATCACTGACTCTTGAATCAATCTAAAAGGCTGAATAGAGTTGAATTCATTATCAGCGCTGCAATCAAGCTTGGGAGAGGAAGCAGCTAATGACTAGGAATAGTGAAAAGACATACGCCTCCTTGTAGTAGACAATAAAGCTGATAAGGTCTCTGTAGTCTGGGGGTCGGTAGCGTTGCCAGATCAGTTTGATCCTTGTACTGCTGGTGGTATTGGACTTGAACTCCAGGATGGTGCTTTCACCTAGGACAGAGTCGGAGCGGAGGGGTAATATTTAAGTGCTTCAGCATGTTTCTGTTAAAATGCGGAACAATTAGTCTTACTGACAGAGCAACGCAGTAAACACTGTCACATGATTCACAACACCAGGCTCACAGGCGGTGTTTGCAAACTGCTAGTGAACTAGAGTAAGTGCAGCACATGTAGTAGAGGTAGCAATTAAAATTTTTGTGGTTTTCAGCCCAAAGCTTATTTGACCCTTACAGCTGGCTCTGTCGCCGTTATTTCGGAAATCGCTCTCATCAAAGTGGCCCTGGATGCCCGTCTTGTCCCACATTTTGCGGATCTCGGACGTGCAGAGCTTCGGGTTGGCTCTGAAAAACAGCTTTCCTGTTTTGATAGTGAGGTTGTGCTGCTTCCAGTCCCAAAGATACTGGAGTTGCTGGTTGTCGAATGCAGAGAAGGCGTACGTGCTACAGGACAGAAAAAGGAGGGATGAATAAAAACTGGAAAGTCCAAAAGAGTGTGTGAAAGAAAGTTTAATTAAAGATGAAAACTGCAATACACATTTTTTCCTTTTCCATAACAGAAAGCTTAACCGAAGAAAAGGTAGCAGCAGATTTAATACTCTGTCACATGCAAGTGTGAAAGTAGAGGCAAATCACTAACACAGATTGAACCTTTTTTTTTTATATATATATTTTCGGAAACAAGTTTAAGAGTCACTGAGTAACACCCAGACATTCAGGAATGATTGCAATGTGGGCCTTCGGACAGTGAGAGTGAACTCAAGGAGAAACAGATGAAGTGAAGGCTTTTCCATGACCCTGAGGGAACCTTTCCTTGGACTGTTAGCAGTTATGCTGCCTTCAAGGTCTTAGGAGAAAACGCTAGGGCTCTGCTGTTTGCTTTATTTACTTTTTTTCCACATTTCCAGTTAAAACCAAATGAGTTTTTAAAACTTAGGAATTGGCATTACTGTAAACCAGCCCAATACAAGGAAGCCTGGTGTACATAAAAAAAAAACTTTCCAATCTGCCTGGACACAGTCAAAACATTGTTTGCTTTTCTTTTCCTGCTGTCAACATTTCAGTGATGACCCTGACTAAACCCACAACACTACATGTCTACGCTTCACATTTTACACATTTACCGCTACTTATGTTTACGTACTACAAAAGCTGCATGTGTGTGTGTGTGTGTGTGTGTGTGTGTGTGTGTGTGTGTGTGTGTGCGAGGGGTCCTACTCGTCCAGCAGTTCTTCTCCATCGATGTATCTGAGGCTGCGGAGGAAGGCCAGGGAGCTCAGCGTGTGGGAGTGCCTGATTCGCACATAACCAGTGACCCTCTGGATCAGACCTGTGAAACTCTCCAGCTCGGCCACCATGTTGTCTGAACACAAACAAACATCATCTGTATATATCCACCGTTCACTAGAAGAAACAGAGTCTTTTACAAAATGCACATTTCCATCTACGCTGGAATATTCAACACTATTATCCATCAGTGTCATTACTTGCAGTTGGCTTTTGTGAATCCCGTTGGATGAAGCAAAAATCTGCATTAACTATACAGAATTATGCAAAAACAGAGACAGAGTACTTACATCCTCTGCGGATGTTGATGTGCAGGTTGCCTCTGATAACAGTGCAGCCTTTCAGAGACTGAGCGGCGTCCATTGAGTCAATCACTTTCTCCTCACATACTTTATCACACAGACCATCACAGGCTGTACAGAACATACTGAAGACAGAGATTTAGAGAGAGATTATAGTAAAGGCCCAGCATGTCTCAAAAACACTCTAAAATCTGAGAGTAAAATAAAAGCTGATGGGAGAATATAATGTACTGAACGTAAATGCAAATCTGTGTGTAATTTAACAAATGCACTTTGTTATGGTCAGAGTTTGTGCAGACTTCCTTTGAACACAATGGAAGCATCACTCCATGACATCTAGGAGACACTCCTGGATCTAATCAGAACCTAAACCGCCCCCCGTGGCGACCGCGGCTCACCTGTTTGGCGCAGTGCGCGTGTACCCCGACGGGCACTCGGGCATGCACTCCCCACCGTGGATGACGAAGCTGTCGAACTCGGGAAGGTGGACTCTGGAGCAAAGCTCGGCACTGATGCAGCGCCAGCCCTCAAACTTGTAGGTGCCAGGAGGACAGACGGCCACACACCGCCCTTGGTGGTAGTAATGCACACACGCGGCGCATGCTGTGTCACTGTCAGGGACTGTGCAGCTACCCAGACACTGAGGGTGGCAGCACTCGCCATCAGCTGTACACGCTCGGCGCACACACTTCTCAGGGCATTCTGGTAGGGAGACGCATAGAGAGAGGGGAACATTACGGACATCTATTCTATTTTCTACTTTTTCATCCACCCCCGCAAAGACATAATCAAGTCATCAGTAAAATCAGACCCAAAGCTCATCTAGAAATCAACAAACAATGTTCTCTTTCGTTAAAAGAAGTGTTCCTATTTTGGCAAATATGAGAACGTAACGCCTTAGATTAGGCAGACTAGAACTCTGAACAAATTATTCTTGTACAGCATTTTACAGATGTTGCGTTTCCTCTATCAGCAGTCCAATTAGTCCAATCAGCATGTTTTAAAGAGCTACAGAAGTCAAAATCATAAATGTTCATGTTTTTCTGTGCGCACCACACTTACTTAAATGTTCTTTTTTGTGTTCTCCACTCTCAAAATATTGGTTTCTATAGCATGTTAGTCTTTATGGTCTTTTTTTCTTGAAGTAACCTAATGCATTTGAGGCCTTTACAAATATCTTTTCACCTTAACTTTGAGGTTTACATTTCCCCTATTTTGGGCTGTTTGTCTGATTTCCATTGCTCCTCCAGGTGCAGTGTGTCTCAGATATCTTAAACTTAGCACCTATGATTTACTATGTGTTTTTCTACTGACAAGATTGATGTAAACCTTGTGATTCTCTCATACTCAAGCGTCCAGGCTGTGCATCTCTCTTCACTTCCTTAAAGCTCTTTGCACTGGACCGTTAGACATCCTATGAACTCCCTCTCTCTATCTCTCTCTGACCATTTGTACCTTATTCAAGATGTTCTGGATCTGTATCTTAGTCCTCCAAATGGCAAAACCTCCTCCTGCTCTTTCTCTCTCTTTCATGTTCATGTTATCCTTCTTACTCTTTTTTTTTGAATATTTACTTCTGGGAAGGTAAATTATGTAATTGGGGTTTGGGTTTTGGGCTTTTCTGTGTTGTCCGTTGACCTAAAATGGCTTCACACTGGTTTTTCAACTGCTGTTCTGTACAGTACACATGCAACCGCATCGGCTCCGTGAGGTTGCCTCTGTTTTCGTCATTCATACATTTTTTGGATTTCTATCATATGTTTCTACATATCCAGAAGGGAATAATGGGCTATAAAAAATAAGCTGTGTTATATTTAGCACATAACTTACATACAGTAACTAACTACAAAAGGGAAAAACTTCTTCACACTTTAACATCCACCCTGAACCCAACCATGGCAGAAGCTGCTCCACAGGGAGAAACATTCTGGACCTTCAAAGCACTTACAATGTCGGCCTCATAAACAAACACCAGTTGCTATGGAAACTGCATGAAATGATTTGTGTCTGTTAGTCACTGTGTGTTCTGCAAAGCGTAAACAAATGGGCAAAGATAAAACAAGCAGATGAACAGAAAAACTGTAATTTGGATTATGTCATCCACCTAGGTTAGCCAGGGGCTGTGTGTAAACAAACTAAACAAAGGGAACGTTATGGGAAACTCGGTCCTGTTTATAGGATGCTGAGTGATGAAACACTGGAACACGTTTCAATACGTTGCCTCCATTTGCTCTGTCAAACACGCTGAAGAAAGGAGGTCAGAAGAGTCGCCCTTCTGCTAATCTCTTCTATTTATACTACAGTAGATTTCGGTGATTTACCTAGAATGACACCGGAGTCAATATCGCACTCGCCAGCTTGTACTTGTTTTATCACTGTTTAAAATAAGCAAAACAAAAGGACCTGAACCAGACGAGAAGATTTAAAACAAACCAAAACAATCAAAAAACAAAAACAGATGTTCAATTGAAGGAAGTAATTTTCACAGGACCTAAAATGCACCACAAGGATTCCAGTCTGTCAACTGCACAAGTTTAAGTCTATTACAGTAGTTTAAGCTTAAATCTTGAGAAGTTAAATTAACAGATGAAAACAATGCTGAAATATAAATATTATAAATTAGAAACATTCTAACCCTTAAAAAGGAAAAAGTTATGTTAACCAAAACTTAATACTGTATCTGGACTGAGGAAAAAGAATCCAATGCTTCCCATAGAAAAGCAATTAACCAGTGACCATGAGATGACCTTCAAACCTGCCTCCTGACTGACACAAAGGCCAATCAGAACCTTCAGACTGTGTGGTCCCACCAGCCATTCAGCAGGCTGTTTGTGCTCAGCAGGAGGAAAAACACTTCTCTGGCACACAGTGTTCCCTCTCTGCTGAGCCCCCGCTACCCTTTGACTCAATCCTGTCCTCTGACCTCTGCAATGCTGTGATGGAAGCTGTACAGGAAAGGTGTAATTTTGCAAGGTGAAAATGTACAGCCTTTAACATGTACACAGCCAAAGGGGAGAGGAAGGAGATAATAGCTGCCTGAAGTTTAGCCCAGGCTGCAGCTGCTAGTCTGCAGCCTCCTAAACGCTCGCATAGAGACTGATTGGTATAGACTGGACAGAGGTGGAAGGGTTCATAGTGCATAACAGCATTCCACTGGACAGCTGCAGCATAATAGATCCCAGCTTTTATCCCCGTCTCCTCCTTACCGCATTTACAGAGGCAGGCTCATGCAGAACTGCAGCACAAGGGGAGGAGGTCACAGAGTAGGTAGTGGGGGTTGAAGAATGACGAGTGTAGCGGATGGATGAGGAAACCACAGAGTAAGCAGAGAGGAAGAAAGCAACATCTAAACTATCATGACTGAAAGAAGGCGCACACACTTAAACAGACATACTAGCTGTAAAGGCTGCCAGCTGGGGGAGCCAGACAACATAACTAACACAGACAGAAACAGGTGACCGACAGGAAAGTGGACCATTTCAAGACAAGCCAAACTGAATCTCAGACTCATATGTACATGATCTTATTCAGGAGCATAAAAAGAGATTAATCAATTGATTACATTAGATTAACATTTTCTAGCTAGAGTCATTTTAAGCTTTTACATAGTTTTCTTTTAAATCAACCATATAACAAATGTATTGCTACATGATATATATTTTTTCTTTCAGTTACTGTAGCTTGATGGCCTAAAAATAAATAAATAAATAAAAAAATCCAGCAGCTACTTCTATATGTTACAAACACATGTACACTCAAACCTAACATCGGTCAGTGCAGAGAAGCTGTAGGTGTTTAATCAGCTGATTCATTCAAAATTAAAAGCCCTTTTCATTGCTAATCCTTGTTTTCAACCCCCTTGCAGGGGTGACAGCAACAGGATATCCAACACAGACACGCATACCACTACACTCAGGGCTCAAAAACTCTTCTGAGTCATAAATAAAACTGCAAACATAAAATATAGCTTAGTTTCTCAGCCTGAGCTCAATGATTAGTTTGGGCCTCGCCTAGCTGTAATTTCTTTTTTTAACCTCTCTTTTCTATTCCCGAACTTGTCACAGAATCATCATATTACCAGCTGAGCAGGTGCACTCTCTTTTATTAACTTTCATGGGCCCCTAAAGTGTCCTGAAGTGACAGATGTTTCCACAGTCATGTTTTCCCCCTTGTCTGAAAGTTAAAGTTGTGTTTGAACGTCTGTGTCAATTGAGAGTGTGGAAGTAAAGCAGCCCCATTTCCAGCCTGCACACACTCCATGCCTTCCAGTGTATGCCCTACTACTTATGTCTAATTTAGAAAATAAAAAGAACCAGCAGAGTTCCCTCAGGCAACAACTGGATAATGGACAGAAAACAACAATATTCCGGTTCAGTTTCGTACAAAGCGTGTTGTCACAGAGCACACAGTCTGTCACTGTTTAGGTTTGAACAGTGAATCAGTCAGTGAGTCGAGTGTGTCGGGTCCACGGGCAGATTTACATCAGAAGAACAAGGATATCAATTCATTCAGTCCATTCACACACTGGCCATAAAGTCCATTCAGACGACAGCTGGGTTTGGACTGCCTAAAGTCTGTGAATAATCACTCACAACATTCTAACTAAATAAACAGGATAGAGTTTTGGAGTAATCACTGGCATTATTTCAGCTTTGCAATCAAAAAATTTCATAGGCCAACAGAAGTTTCACATTGTACTTTGGTGGATGTTTTAATAATTTGCCTAAATCCTTCAGCGTTGGATGGAAAAATTTACTAGAAACAAGACAGAGCTGTTCTATTTTATGGGCTGCTGCAGAGTAAGATTCTTTGAAGCAAATTAGATGACTCAGGCACCCTTTCATAATTTGCTGAATTGTGAAAGGTTTAATTTCATGTGGAATGAGACACATCTTTGTAAATTTTAGGAAGAAATGGGGTTGACAGTATTCATGGTTCGTGATACAGGTGAAGATTTCTTATAAAACTCTTCCACCGCCTCTATTGCTCCTCCCATTGTGAATGTGTGTCCTAAAGAAGATTTGTGGTCTGAAGCTTCCTGCTAATAATTACAGTGTTCCCAAAGAGGCAAAACTAAGCAATGCAGTGCTCCAAGAACATGATCGGTGTTGGTAATGAAAAGTTGGACAGGTTTCTTTTCTGACTTATTCCTGAGGGAACCAGTACTTGGTCCTTAAACAGTTGCTTGGGGATATGTGAAAAGAGTTAGAGTTAATAAACTGATGACGACTGGATTTAAAACCTAAATCCACATATTGAATATTAGGCCCTCACACACACCATCAGACACCATCAGTAGAGAAGGATCAGCTGATCATCTCTTTCTGGGGCAGTAACATAAAATTGACCACAGAAAAAACTGAGGAGTGTCACAGAGTGGCGGCATCTGCATGTAAAACCCTCTTTGAGCTGTCGTCATCATCATCATCATCATCATCATCAAAGGAAACGTTAGGTAGGATGAAAAAAGTTTGTAGGAAAAAAAAAGGACGAGTGTTGATACAGTTGTTGCTGCAAATTAATTTTCTAATTACGTTATAATGGGAAAGGAATATGTTACAACATAAGAAAAAGGATCCTATTCAAGCTAGTCTAAGCAGAGGCAACAGTTAACCTTGTGAACAAGCATCTGTCAGATCAGCTGACACTATAAGATAACTACAGACAAAAGGAATTCCTGGCATCCCCCTGCTGACTGACCTGGAAAAGACAAGACAAATCAAATACTGTGGTCCCCAGAGGCTCCAGAGGCCAGACAATAACAGGCCGGACGGGGGTTTACGAGGAGGCATCGCATTAGCAGCTTCCCGTTACCTGCTGTTGAGATTAGAGCAGATAGTCCCAAATTGAGTCAGAAAGGTTATGTGCATGTCAAGCAACAGTCGGTGAAATCCTAGCCCACAACCTACATGCCACACACATGACCAATAACAAAAATACACAACCTCTGAGTCATTCTTTACTGTCAACGTTCTCAGCAGATGCACACAGGGCTTATTTTTAAAGCAGGAATACAAGTCATCAACACAAGACAGTGTTGTAGTAGCTCACTCAGTATGGGTTGAACTGCTTAAACTTTGTTCTGCAACTGTCAAAATTACTTTCAAATCAGTCTAATTTGTTTGCATGAAACGAGAGATTCAAAATCTCTTATCTTGCTAGTAAACGTCTTGACTCCACACACACACACACACACACACACACACACACACACACACACACACACACACACACACACACACACACACACACACACACACACACACACACACACACACACACACACACACACACACACACACACACACACACACACACACACACACACACACACAGGGAAGGGATTATCTACATTCCTTAGTCTTTGTGTTTGTGTTTACTTGACACACAAAGCCAAAAATATTCCTGGAATTTCAGGGAAAGGATGAAGGCGGCAAAGCATAAGATTCCCTTTCACCTTGTGGCAGCCATGGCCTGTTGGCTGTCATGATGACTATCTGTCAGCCTTGGAAGGTGGTGTGCAACTTATCATGGCCAGGATTCAAGGCCTGGATGTTTTTCCACATTCACTTAGCTTCCTTTGATAAGCAGGAATCCTTAAACTATGCTGTCCTGATAATAGTGGCAATGTCCTTCAGACCAAACTAAACCACAATTTACAGTATGACCAGAGGGCAACAGCCTGAAAGTCCATAAATCAATACTTTTGTTTGAAATACTTCTAAATGGTCTTAATTACAAATTACAGTAGCCAAATCCTTGAGACAATTTGGCCTAGTCCATGCCCCTTCTCTCTATCGCCAAAAAAAATGAAAATAAATTTGTAAAGAAATTTTTCTAAAAACTGCAGAAGTTTTAATATATAAAGCTTGTTCTTTCCCTGAAAGATAAAAAAATGCAGTCTATTGTCAAATCTATTGCATGTAAACAAACCACAGACACAAAACTCAAACTCCACGGGCTAAAGCATTCCAGAATTTACACTTTTATTTTCATTGCTTCTTCTTCTCTTTTGTGATCACACTGGAGCAACATCATGAAACATGAACTTTAATACCAAAACATCAATTTCAGAACTAATCCAAGCCGCCTCAAATCCACAAGCAACGGGCTAATCTCAGTGCCCGGTCACAGTTCATCCCAATCCAACGGTGTTAACGGAGCACAATTAAAGGCCACATAATTACAGTAGGCACTTTAACACAGCCAAACCAGTAATGTTCTCTTCCAGGAATACCAGGGATGGGTGTGACTGTTCACTAAAAGTAGTCAGAGATGTGCCTGGTTTACAAAACAATCCCTATAATTACCAGTCCTGACAGCCTTCGGGTTCTTGGTCAGGGTAAGGGGTGCACGGCTAGCTGTGCATCATTATGGACTGTCATTTTAGATGCGATGATCAATTCTGCTTTTAGATTGGATGATATAAATAAACACTATAAAGTGGTTTTTACGATCACTAAGTAACAAATCCATAATTTATAATTATGACATTTAACCGAACAGTTTGTCTGAATACAGCTCCACACAGCTCATTATATGATGATTTTATTTTAACTTTTACCGGAGATCATAGTTGCTCTAAAGTCAGATCTCTATAACTCAATTGGAATTTTTATGGAAATCTAATTTGCTTAAAGTAAGTTGTGGCCTCACCGTTTCCAATCATCCTAGAAGTTTACTTTTAATTGTCTTGCAATGCATGTTTAGATCCATAGGATCTTCTGGTTAGAAAAATATAACATGTAACATATATTTTATCATAGATTTATATATTCAATGTCATGCAAGCATGAAACCAAACCAAACCATCATTGAAAAACAATTGCTTCTAGTGTACCAAAATTAATACATTGGCTACACAGGTGAACAATATGTCCATTGTTAGATCAAATTATAGTGCAGGTAATTTTTTTTATGTTTGCCTCATCATCATCAACTATCACCATTATTGGTTGATGAGGATTGAATGAAAGCAATGAAAGATTGACATACAGCCAGTCTGAGAACTCTTACGTTATAACTTCTGGGTCCAACAAATGCATTCAAAGATCTTTAAGCACATCTTTTAGATAGCTTTAAAAAAATCTGGCTTGAGAACAGAATCTGGGGGAGTGAAGCTGTGAAGCCCCCCCGACACGCACACGGTTTCCCTTATCTCAAGATGAACCAACCTTATGTACCTTTGCCCTCTCCCAGATGCTCAAGAGTCTCACATTTACTGTTATGTTGTTTCACATTTGAAAGACTCCTCTCACTAACATATGGGCAGCCAACGGACTAGATTAAACACAATAAACTACACGCCAACACGTTTAATGTGAATGAATGTATTTTAAAAAAAGGCTCATGTCCATTGTTTTAATACTTGTCAGTGTTTTTTCTCTTTTTTTAATTGGTATCAAACAACCAGTGACACAATGCCCATAGGCTTTGCCAGCAAATTAGGCATCTTGAATCTCTGAAGCATGTAGCAGTCTGGCTGCAGGGAGGTTTACACTTTTAGGGAGCTGCTTAAAATGCATTAACGTACTTGACTAAAACTCAAAACACGAGCGCCGGATTTATAACAAAACACAAATTAGACAATTGAATGCAACATAGTTATCGTTTTACCCTTTTATCCCATAACCACTGCAGTGAAATGCACTTTAACTTGATTCCGCAAACCATGAAAGACGTTTTGCGTCACTAACACGATAGTAGCATACACGGGAGCTGTTCAGAAGAAAAACACAATTTATATTTACTTCAATCAACAGGCATTGACACTGTCCGAGGAAGGCTTCACCAAACCCCAGAATAGCAGCTGCATCAAGTAAGTGGGTGTCCTTACCCGCTACATGTTGTGAAGCTAATCATAGAAGAGATTAAATAGAGATCAGCCGGAGGAACTAGTAGTCACCAAGATTCCCTAAGCCCTAAGCATCGGGTCACACAAGTCAGACAAGACAATCAACAAAACCTTTGCTCAAGCAGAGCTTCTCTCACTTCACTTACTCTAATCAAACGTTTTTCAGACTCTGAAATGACTACATTAAAAATTTAAATCGTTGTCTAAAAGAAAATTAGCCACCTCAACTCCTAGAACAACACCTTGCACTGTTTTGTTCCTAGGAGGCTCTTGTCACCGAAGCAATGCACTTGCATATCACCTGTAGCAGGTTTCTTATTATTATGGTTAGTCATTATAGACTCAGTGTTGTATTTTGTTACTCATCCAGTACATTTTCTGTTTTCTGCCCGAGTTGAGAGTTGCAAGTTAAATCAAAGAATCAACAGAACATCTCGAAGAACTGCAGCAAACTAAGCAAAACTAAACATTTTATAGCATAAATCAGCACCTTGAAACAGGCCATGCTTACCCAAGATACCTCAACTAGAACACAGAGAGGGCAAAATCTTTCAAGGTCAAGTGAAGCAGAGATGGTTCACTGCTGAAGACAACAGGAATACTGAAACTCTTAAAAAGCCCATCAATTCTTTAAAATGTCCTCACAAACAACTTCTATATTCAAAACCAACGGGAAAACAGGACTGGAGGAGGAAATAAGACACAACACACACAACACTCTCCTCTTTCTGCCTCGCTCACACACAAGAATGTGTTTTCCACAACTGATGCGTTTCCTGCTAACCCACAGTTTCACAGACGCTGCAGCAGTATACTCAGCATTTACATTAGCATGTTACCGTGAAGCCATCCAAACAGAAAATCATGTGACATCTATAGTTATGTATATAAAACACACATGCACAATACACAGAACATATTTACACTAATAATACTACTGCATGAGGTTCACTGACTCATCTGGAACATGTTAAGGAAATAACCAAACATCGGCACGTCAAGTATAGTAAATGACTTTGTAGTGGGCTGAACAACCACCTTTCAGGCAACCTTAGTTTAATGTGTAACCCCTTCAACCAGGGGTTAACAAAAGACAAAAATCCTTCCAGTAAATCCCAAAAGACCTACTTTGTACTTTAATGATGTGCTTTCATCTCTTCAGACCATACAAAGCACCGGAAAAACATCCCCCATGCTGTTCAATGTGTGAGCTTGTGTGCAGGTTTGTGTTTGGAAGAGAGAGGGAGCACAAAAATGTGTGTGTCTGTGTGTGGGTGTTTGTTTCCCAGCATGTATAGACATGGCTCTTCTTTAGAGGAAGCTTATGAGTTATGAACAGGACAAAACACCCAAACCAGATTCCAAAAAACAAATGAGGGAAGTAAACATGGGAGAATGCAGCCCCCACCACTGTGACTAAAAACACTCCACTTTCCCAAAGAAGAAAACAAGCTTTGAGCCCTTTTTCCCCTGTAACCGTTTTATGAATGAATACAGACTAAAAGTCTGTATTTTCTATTAACTCAACATAAACAGGGCTAGCACTTTTCCCTTCCATCATTTACTGATTTGATGAATGATTGGGTCAGAAAATAATACCTTCTACCAAAAATACCTCACCTTTGCATACAAAGTTGTCACTGACAGTGCAGCATAAGGGTTGTGAGCAAAGCACACACTCAAATAATAGAGCCCAGATACAATTACTGAAGCTTTATACAGGGCGTTATCAGTAGGGACAAATGATAATCCTCATAATATGCTCCTCTATGGTCGCAGTGTTTCCTGCCGCTTGTACAAAAATAAGTAAAGAGACAAGCAGCCTAATATAGCATGAGCAGCTTTGTGTTATTCTTTTTATTGCTACACGTGACTAACACAGAGGATTGCATATCGAACATATAGACCTCTTCTGAAGTGCAGGTACTACAGCTGGCAGAATTGAGGGAAAAGTCCAAGTACTCCAGCTATCAGTCTTTCCCGCTGTAATGATGCCCAGCTTTACTACCACCAGACCTCTCCAATGAAGTACTTAATAAATAGCACAACAATGCAGCCTCTGCAGAGAGAGCAGCAGAGCTCATGTTGTTAGAGATCAATTCTGTTTTAAGGCAGCAGCACAGCGGCAACTGATGGGCCATTTGCCCTGGCTGGCACACTCCCTCTGGAGCCTGGTAGACTGCTTATGCATCTTCACGGGGTCATCCTCCGTTTCATCTAAATTTAGTCTAAACCTAAACTGTCTCAACAACAAAAAAACAAACAAACAAAAGAAACGTCAATGTCTCACGTACAAAACACAAACACACTGATCATTACTGAAAGTGTCCCAGGTATCTAGTTACCGGTAGTCATGTTCTGAAAACGGCAACTGACGCTTCAGGGCAAACATTATTAATAAAAAAGGTCTAGACCCAAATATTTAAATTTTTATTTTGAGTTCCCATTTAAATCTGTGTGTTTCTTTTGTAATATAAACCAGTGCAGTACATAACTGCACTGGCATCAGTTAGTCAATAATATTTTAGCAATAAGAGAAGTAGTAAACTTTAGTAAAACTAAAAAAAAAAGCATTCAACATTATGTTATTAGCTATTTTAAAATAATATTTAAATCTTCTTCCCGTCCTTCATGCTCTGCAATCTCTAGAAAAAGAATGTTATTTTTAGAGTCCACAAGGTGGAAACAAACAAATGACCTTATATTGAGATGTTGTACTGACTTTTACATGGGCCCTCCACCTTCACTTCCTCATGTAAGCATCAATCAAAAAAACAACAGGCTCACGCAATAAAAAAATAAGCTAGCGATAAACTTTAGCTCCAAGTTCTAGTACAGTTGAATTATTCACACACAGACGCACAAACACCAGCTGCCAGTTGTCAGTTTCTGGTGTGTCAGAAGAGAAGATGGGTGGCCTTCCTTTATGTGAAGACAAAACTTTAGATTTCATGGGCACTAGGGTACGATCGGACTGCTGACTGGTCGCGTAGTTAGGTGATCTAGGCTGATACCGTGTCCTTTTCAGTGAACCCTTGGCTTTTTTTCCCTCCAAGTCTAATGTAAACACAGACAAGGACAAGAGGAGAGGTCTAGACTTTATTGTGGGCTGTCTATGGAAGAGAAAAATTACAAATTCAACAGCTCCTTCACCTCCATCAATCCTATATATTCTACCTCCTGAGTTATTTTCCAGCATATCCACACTCCAAACACCCACGAGGCAGGCTGAGTGCATGTGTGTGTGTGCCGCCATCTCTGCCTGTGTGTGTGTGTGCTCCAAGTGTATTTGATGCTGCTGACTCCTGCAACAGTTTCATGTCACAAGACTGAAAACATCAACATGCTGAGTCTGCAGCGAGGCGCCAGTCACCAGAGAAAGAATTCAGCCGCGCACACACACACACACACACACACACACACACACACACACACACACACACACACACACACACACACACACACACACACACACACACACACACACACACACACACACACACACACACACACACACACACACACACACACACACACACACACACACACACACACACACACTAAAGCGCAAAGGCAAAACAGCAACACAATATTAAAAGGTGAGTTCACATTAATCGTGCTTAAAGTAGCTCAATTAAACTCTGGAACCTTTACGTTGTTTGTTTGGGCAGCTGAGATCATTTAATTTACCACTAGGCACCTGAATAAATGACCTTCTGCCTCGTCGAGACACAGACTAAATCGTTCCAACAGGTAACCACCCAAAAACAGAAGGCCGTGCTGTATATACGTAACACAGATTTTGACATTTGACAGCCAGTAGTTGCTTGTCTTGAGAAAACCAAAATTGCAAACTAAACTCGTAATTATCTTTTTTTAAATAAATGTTGCTCACTGGACTAAACACCTGAGATATATTCCAGTAAAGATTTGCACAAAGTTCAATCATGCATACCAACACCCCACTGCTTCCCCCCCTTTCCTGCAACCAAAACACAGCAGTTAAAGTAACAAGTGGCAGGCCACAGCTGTAGGTGCAGGGTTGTTCATTTCACTCCCAAATCTAAATCTACACAAATCAGGCCAAAGGCTCAACTGTCTGCACAATCTATTTGCAAGTTAAATCCCCAACGAGCCATCATGCGTGACCGTCAACTCACCTTTCTGACAGTGATTGGAGTTCCAGCAGCGGTAGTTGTAGTTGTTCTCGAATATGGTCTTCCTGCACTGAGGGCTTTTCTCCATGATGCCTGGACAAACATCGCTGCACTCCTTGGACTGCTTGTTCCCCGCTATGTAGTTGTTGAACTCAGCATCCATGATGAGGGACCAGTCGATCGAGTCCAGGTAGCAGAGCTCAGGGTTCTTCTCAATGCGAATCGCGCCACGAGTGATGTTCCTCAGGTTGTACAGGCCGATGTCTTTCAGGCTGGTCATCTCAAAGATCACCAAGGCGTAGTTGTAGAGCAGGTTACGTCCGCGGATGACAGTGAGGTTGGGGAAGAGTGTGCTCAGGCTGTCCAAGCCGGACACCCGGAACAGCAGCAGGTAATCCGTGATCATGGTCAGTTTAGGGAAACTGAGAGAGCGGAAGATTTCCTGGTTAGCGTTATTATTGTTTTTGTCATTAATGAGAAGGATCTGCAAGTAGCCCTCCACCACTGTGCAGTTCTCCAGTTGCCTAAATTCACTGATATCATTGCCAATGTCAATGCTGGGGCCACAGACTGTAGAGAAAAAGAGAAACAAGAGACAGTGAGAAGAGGTACCGACATTGAACTGTTGTGTTACTGACATGTTCATATTTTAGTGTGAACTTTAAACAATGTAAATAATACAAACAGGTTCTGTTCCGGCTATGGTTAACAGGGCAATAAAGTTTAGACTGCTGTGCCTTCGGGCTATTTTTGTATTAAGATACACAACTACAACAAGTTTGTTGTTTCACTGTCTCCTTTTATAAAGCTTTCATAACACGATCACATCAAAAGACCCAGAAGCTGTTCTTATATAAAATACAGACTATAAAACATGGACAGACCATAATAACCAAAAAATATATATATCTCCTATAGAACTAGAACTACAGACGTAGCACTACATCACATCATGCTTCATTAAAAAACACATCACATAGCAGTTTGGTGTTTAATGCCATATTAAACTTGCAATGATGTTTCTAATGTACTGGTGGAACAAATGGCACCAAGTCAAAGAATTGCCCCAGTCAAGTCCTTACTGTTAAAGCACAAGGCCCATCTTGTTTCTATATTGTTGTATTATTTTATAAGAAATCCTGAAGTTAAACCAACACCTTATTTCCTGTAATCACAGTGTCGTCAGTGAATTCGTAACCCGGTACAGATTATTTGTCTGTGCCAAAGAGCGTTGTTGTTGTTAAACTATTAAAAACTGTGAGTCACACTTCTGTGCTAAGTGTCATGTTTCCTTCACACAAAGAAACGAGGAGTCCATCTTTCATTTCGACCAAATTCCAAAGCCAAAGAACAACAAGCGTTATTTAGTTTCCAACGTAAGAATGGTGCGTTTTATATGGCAACCCCGCCTCGTTGCTGAGAAGGCGGCGTCCTCGCTGTTTTACACAGGTGTCAGCATCTGGGTTTTAACAGCATGACGTGTAAAGTACAAGTCTGATACACATCACTTTCAGAACATTACTTGTGGCTGAACTCTGATGTGCTTCTGATTGGTTTGCACATTTAGGTCATGATTTGGACTCAATTGACACACATTAGTTAAAACTAGGTTTCATTTATTATAAGCACATTAAATTACGTTCTTGTATTATGGTCAATCATTTTACGACGTAAATGTAATTTTTCAACCACATTTGCTTTGTTCATTTGCTGTGCTAACTACTTCTAGGACAAACCAATGTTTTTAGACAAAAACTCAACGATTCATTCTTAGGAAGAAACATGTCATCTAGTAGAACATAGTTTTAGCAACATATGTGGTTTTTTTTTTTCCCCACAGATGAACAAGTTTAAACCCACAGATGTTACAGTGAGTAGGTGATAGACAAAGGTTCTGAAACTTAAAAAAAAACTGTTAGGAATCATCTGCTCTTATCCTTTAACATGAAAAGAAAACGTATGACATAGGGAATTGAAGAAGTATGTATTGTATGGTAAAAATTAAATGTCTGGGCTTTGGATCAAAGGACAGACAACAAAGAATCATCCATTACCCTCTGATGTGTACAAATTCTAACATACACACATTGCACAGTTTTATGTTGAGCATAAAACAGATTTGTTGACATGTGTCCTGTTTTAACCTCTCTAACTAACACTATTATTCACAGACATGCAACAAACTCAAATGCTACTTCAACAAAGAAACCAAAACAAGTTGAGGGACAAGCTCCGAACAATGCAGGTACTCGGGATTCCGTGGGGCCTTTGAATAATCTAAATCTCCTTCATGAAAAGTTTGGTAAACCATGCTGGTGATGATAGGTGGAGTGTTTGCCTTTCTAACTTCTCCTCCCACCCATGTGCTACACTCTAAACAATACTTAGCCCAGAGCCACAGCAGCACCCACAGAAACATGGAGACCATTATCACACATCACTGTGAGGAGGACTTAGGCTTCAAAAGCTGGAGGGCAGTGAGTCATGGAAAACTCACACCAACCACCTAACAGGTTGTCACACTGCTACTTTAATGCCGGCCTATAAAGTTTTACTGTATGTATGTGACGCAGAAAGGTTTGGGCAAGACTGCGCTTTCTCAGCAAGCAATAAATTGTTCTCTATTTACAGCACTTTATAAATAAAAAGTCACTGTGGTGTTGCAGAATTGATAAGTACATGCAGGCACAGTACATTTCCTGTGAAGCTGTGTAATTAAGCGGGGTAATAGTGTCATATGCGTTCAAATAGTTCTCCTTAATGTTTTTAACATACTACACTAAAGGTGGTGAAATAATAATCATAATCACTTAGTCTGATACTTTCTAAAAAAAAAGTAGAAAGGCAAGTTGACTTACTGTCCAAACTGATGTTTAATGCAAATATGCAGAATTGCTCAAACTCTTTAAGCTAAACTAAATTAAATCCGTAACACACTTTACTGCCGATAGCAAAAACCACATATATCTCCAGAACATGGTATTCTTCACAAACTATAAATAATGATTCATTTCAAAAAGAACACCATGAACTTTCTTTGCTCTCACTGGATTAAACTAAAGTTCGGCTCAGGCAAAGTTGACGACGGCTGGTAACGTTCCCAAACCCGTTTCATATCTACGCACCAAACCAGCATGGTTTGAAACGGTGTGTTAAATTTCCTGATGCGACAGCAATCTTACAGCTCTAAGCAAAAAGGTAACGCGCCAACATCCTCCGCGGCTGTGAACATGACTGTGCCCTGTGCAAATAAGTCTCCTTTAACACGTTACTCCACCAAGCGCCACGCACGGAGCCACATTTTGATTTTTTTGGTTCACCAGTTCAAGACTTAGTAAATCTACCTGTCACTGCACATTATCTGGGGAAGTCAACAAGCTGCAGACCTGTTACTGCACACCCAACACTACGGCATGCAAAAGGATGCACTGTCACCACAGTCTATAGCCTCACTGCGAAGTCAAAACTGTCAATTTTCACAAGCTCGTGTCCTGACCACTAAGAATCCGAACCAAGATTTCCTGACTTGTGCTGCAGTGTGCAATGGAAATAGCGATAGCAGGTGTAGGAGCTTAATAACTCCCCCTTCCTCTCCTCCCACACAGACACGTTTTGAATAGCTGAATACACAAGCCTATCTCTGCAGCTTTGATGAGCCTCCTGGTCACATATTTACTTCCGATAACCTTTTCCGATCTGGCCGAAGCACCAAGACTGTCCACACACAATCAGCGGAAGCCCAATAGAAGCACTTGACGCCCCGTAAGACATGAAATAGGAAGGACTACACCCTCTAAGCCTTTGCGTTACATGCTACACCTAAACTGCAGCAAGTCTGTTTACTACTCCTTTCCATCCTGTTGGTGACACATTGCCTGAGGGGGAACATATTCAGAAGTACTTTTCCACATGAAAGGGAAGGTGAGAAGAAATGTGCACAGAAGCATTAACAAAAGATTGCTCTTGACAGATAAAACCTGTTTGGCTGATCTGAAAAGCTATGTCCACAGCCGCAGAGCTGAAACTTGGTTAACCCAAAGCCGTCATCTTCCCCCCAGTCCTAACTGAGACAGTAAACCAGCAAGAATGCTAAGAGCCTAGCCACACAAGGAACCTTAAGACGGCTCCACAGCAGAGCGAGAATAAATGTAGGATTCCGATGGGAGAACCTCTCTGCTGCTCCTGGGTTTGTCCTGTAACCACTGGGGCTAACAGTAAACCCCATAACACACAGTTCACAAGCTCCTCACTCTTTCCAATCAACAGAACTTAGTCTGTTTTGCTTGCGAATGTGCTTTGGCTTGTTCTATTTTAAAACCCAGACCCTGGTTCAACCCTCTAACCCTGCCCTCCCCAACCATGTCACGATGAATCGGATGAATCAGGACGCCTAGTTTACAGTTTAGCTGGAAACATGGAAAATTTTCCACATGGCAACACATAAAAATAGAAGTTAAAATTTAATTCAAGTTACTTATGAGCAGACAGAAGCTGTGAACGTGTTGGCAAAGTTTGTCCCTAGAAATTCCCTAGTCATCTGCGTGGTATTGGACGATTGAAAGTTCAAAAGCTCCACTGAAGAATAGTCATTTTAATGGCTGGACTACAGTTTATAGTCTTAAGCCATGTGGTTCCCATTGTTTGCCTGAAAGGAGGATGTTGCTGCGCGGCAGCCTGGTATTCATTTAAGTATTTCCAAGGTCAAGGTATGTCCAGGTTTGTTTACCCAAAAGGACAATAAATCGCTGTGTACATAAAAACAGCACTTGGACAAACTGTGAGTCCAGTCATTGCTGTTGATGTTGAGGGGGTTTTAAAAAAATGCTGGGCCTTTCGTACAGAACATCTACACAAACATCAAGAGTCCATTTGAACTTAGTAGTCTGGAAAACTTTTCACATGCACGTATGCTGCCGATGCCATGTGAACCTAAATGAGACGTTTGCTCGCACGGACTGTTTACAGCGGTTCCCTCTCTCCGGTATGAAAACAATACACAGGAAATCACATTTCTGGACGTAGGGGAGGACAATCCCAACCACCTTTTCATCTCTCCAATCCTAGTTCCGCTTTGCGTAGCTTTGATCACAGATATGGTTTATTTGTTTCCACCCCATTGTGACTCACAGTTGCGGACTGTATATTTAGCTTGAGTTTCTCCATCAGCTGGGACGTGATAATGTATTTCACACACTTAAACAATGTGGTATTTTTCCTTGATCCTGATTACAACCAGACGCAGTACATTTTACCATCAAAGCCATAGTAAAACCACGTTTTTAACATAAAAACAAGCTTTTCTAATAACTATACAGTGGACTTTTAATATGTCAATCTGACCTTAAAAAAGCAGGATCTAGTAGCTAAACTGACAATAAACTAATATTGTTTCTGTTATCGCACTGCTGTATTGTGCGCATGGTGCCGAGAGATCAACACTGTAACGACTCCCTGCCCCGGTTCTCACACTTGAGCAGTAGTGAAGCGTGACAACAAACCGTTCCCCGCGTGTAGTGGCGTGGAGCGGCGTTAGCGTTACTTACTCTCTGCGGTGGCGGGCCGGAGGCAGGACGACAGACCCAGCATCAGCCCCCAAAACAAGGTCAAGCGGCTGCTTCCCGCTCGAGACTTCATTCCTGGAGACGTGGATCCTGCCCAAAACCCTGCAAATAAATACGTTGCGGGGGGAGAAGGTCGGCGGAGCCCGGTTTGAATTGTCACAACGCTTTTTAATCTCCAGCCAGTAAACGCAGCCTCGTAGCCGTTAGCCGGCTAATGGAGCTAATAGCTACCGCAAACAGGCTAGCGGGGTAGCTCTCGCTCACGTTTGCTAATGAGCCCCCCCGAAAAAAATCACCGATTTACTCCTCTGGCCAGATAACGCGCATTCATAGTTCTGTTTATTCCTGCCAAAAACGGCCGCGCGTGGACGTGTGTGGCGAGAGCAATGCGGCAACACTGGCGGCGGGGATTCCTCTGTAATCCACATCTTCACGCTCCATAACTGGAGGAAAAACGCTCAACGTCCCGCTGCCGAAGGATCCTCGGGAGGCGGACGACGCGTCCAACCCGCTCACAACTGAGATGGAAAGAGGCGGCGGGAAACGCACAGAGGCATGTTAGCGTGATACACAACCGCCGCGTGTGGAGGACGCGAGGTGTGTTTCGAAATTTCAGGATAAAATCTGGCTTTAGACTGCAGCCTCCTTCTCCTCCTCCTCCTCCACCTCAGCCGCTCATCATGCACACGCACACACCGCGTTGTTGTGGTGGCCGTAATTCACCTTCCATCAACGGAAAAAAGCAGACTATGCGCCTTCTACTGGTCCGGTTCGGGTCAATTCCACTTGTAGCCTAATGCCTTCCGTCGATGATGGTCGTTCAGGTAGCGATAGCGTGGGCAGACAGATTAATGTGCAGGTACACACACATACAGTCTCCCTCGCGCAGTCTGCCGCGTTCGCTGTAAACACGGCGCCGTGTACAGAGATCGTCTCTATTTAAAAAGATGAACCACTCGGGCTTCTGTCCCGCCTTTCAGTCTGTGGAGGTGGGCGTCGCTCTTACGCAGCCCAGGCGCCACAAAAGAGTAGTTACCATAGTGACTAGTCTGGCACTAATCATAAAAGAGTAGATTTTATCTTTGCATGGTTATAACATTGTGAACCGAGTAACCCTTAAGCGATATTTACAGCAGCACACTGCTTCTGCCGCCGATGGCAACAGAGCAAGTCTCCACTGACTCATCCCTTTTCTACACTCACGTCAGTGGGGTTATTGTGGTGAGCGGCCACTGATCCAACTAAAGTCCGTGTACAATATTTTGACATTTGCAATAGTTTATGCTATTGTTTGTAGATGTTTAAATGATGGCCACAAGAAATCGAATTTGTAGAGAGAGTGAGACCTCTGTCTAGTTTATGCTCTTTGATCACCGTAGCGACTGCGTTCACGAAGCGGTGTGATGGAAATCCGGGATGTTGATCCAGGATCAGGGTTGTTTTGCTGCTCAGACGTACACAGCGGAGGGTTGTCTGTCTGCAGCACCTGTAATTACTCTAAAATAAATGGACGCAGTCACAGACGTTTCTTCTGTGTATATGTCGTTGCAGGCCTGTTTTACACAATGCAAATATTGTTAATATCACCCTGGTCATGTATTGGCTTATATCAATAAACACTGTCGTCTGTGTCATGTCTGTCTTGTCATCGACATAAAATAACGTGACAGTAGTCGCGTCTGAATTATATTATAAATCTAGTAGTAATTCTATTGAATGCATTAAGAGATTTCCACCGGTAGAGAAGCAAATACATGGAACCAAACAAATTTTTTCACATTGGCCATTCTGGTCAAAATTACCTGCTGAAATAAATTCCATGTATAAATCCTGTCGTGTGGAGCTTGGTAACAACTCAGGTAACCCTGGAGCCTGGGTTTCCCCTAAAAACACACAGAAATGCTGCCATCCTGAGGTGATGGAAATCAACTGCATAGTTCCAATCCGCAGTCAAATAAATAACAGTGGGGTTACACTAACTGTTAAAGAAATGTAAATTATACAGACCTTTAAATGGTTAACAGGTTAAAGGTTTAATTAAATATTTACACAGACACAGACAGGTAAAGTTCACGATCTTTTGGGTCCTAAGGGCCGAGCTTTGGAAAGTGGAGGGACAGCAGCCTGTGGTGGTATGAAAAGCAGAGAGTAAACAAAACTGCCCATAAAGAGCCCCTGACAATTTTGATTATTCCTGTAATTACAGGCTGCTTTCCTCACTTCACATCACAGAACACAGATGCATTATTGGAACACCACACATTACCTCAGCTCTGGCAAGCAGCACTCAGCATCCGTCACAATCCAACAATTACCAATGAGAGGAAAAATATACACATTAAAAAAATGAAGTGAATATCAGTGGCCACCCAAGAGTCCAAATACAGTGAGTCACCCACTAACAAGTACACACTGTACCAACATGACCCCCCCATGCCAGAGAATGTTGTGCCTGTCCACTTGCATTTGTTAAGTCCCTATTCAAGTCCCCATGAAGGCAGCCGGCGGGCCCACCTACCTCGACTGTCCCGGTGGAGTCCATTCTCGTACTGCACTCATGTGGAAATAAGCCTGTTTACCACCAACGGGTCACACATGCTAATGAGCGTCTGTTTGTTTTCCACTGTGCTCATGCAGGAGGAAGGGAATTTAGCGAGGAAATAATGGATGATATGCAGACAACGGTCCGGGTGGCATTGCCACACTAATGATGAGACATTTATAACAGAGAACCAATGGACATGAAATCAGAACAGGAAATGTGGTCAAAAAAAAAATTGTCTGGCCTTGTTTGAATATTGTAGTGTAGTTATGGATCAAGGATCCACAGACAGTCATACAGTAAGGCAACAGTAACTCCAATGTTACCCTACAGGTTAAATATGATAACGAATAAAAAATATATTTGGCACTACTCCATTGAAACGTTTCAGTTTGTCAATAAAAACAAATATTTTGGGCACATTCATCATTCCTGACTGTTTTCCTCATAACCATTATCTCTGCAGGTGCCCTTGAACAAAGAACTGAACCTTCAGTTGCAGAGAAGCAGCTCAGAACAGCACATTCCTGATAAAGATCACCCATGTTTATCCTTCATAACTCACTCACTCCTTAGTAGGTGTATGTTAAAAATGCTGTGTCATTCTATGACTGCTGTACATTCATCACAATCACAAAGCCTCAAAAACTGTGTAGGAGGTAAAACTTACTAAACTAAAACTTTCATGGATTTCATTCCAAGCATTCGTATTTGAATAAACCAGATGAAGAGCAAGATGCCACTCTGCTTCTCTGCCCATCTCTAGTTGTGTTAGATTAGACTCTAGCTCTTTTATGAACTGTTTCTTTTATTTAATTAACATTTTATATCTATTTATATAACTTTAGCCAATTTAATTAAAAATTATAATCAGGCAGAATAATTTTCTAATATAATAGAATGTTAAAATCCTGCATTGGTTTCTTTGGCAAACACACTATATTTCTATACAGTAGTATTTCTTTCTGATTTTTGAGACCTTGCGTTATTGCATTGCATAATCTTTCTTTTCATCAGAGTTTTCAATTTAGTCAGCATCTACAGTAGATCACAAAGAGAGTTGCAGCTGATGTGACATAGCTTTTTCATGGCAGCATCGCGCAGTTGACAAAGATACAAAGAGGTCACTAATTATGGGCCGCCTCAGTTGCTGGTGCTTCATTCACAAAGATGGCAAAGTTATGTAATCATGGCAGTTAAAATGTATCAGAAATTTTGAAGACACTTGGAAAACAGAATGTTCACAACACAAATAAAATCTAAATACATCGCAAAATTGCTACGCCACAGTTCATATTTCATTCCAGACACTGAATTATGTAAAATTAATTTTGGTAATCATTACTGACAGCATAAACACAGCACAATTTCTTTATGTATCATAGCTGCTGTTTTTATGAATATTTTTAAACCAAAGCACATAATTCATTCAGACCAGTTAGGTCGTGGATATCTATTAAATTAAATCTATTAAAAAACGCGACACGGGAGGTTTTTGCTACATTTTTACCAAGCTATACTTCGGCGGAACATAATATGTGACGGTTGTTAGACGTCGGATGCTTAATATAGTGACCCAACCGGATGCAGTCAAGAAAGTCTTCCGGCAGGCCGTCTAAGCCCAACAGCTGTTGTCATTTCAATATTATTCTGTTTTTCGTTTCGTCGTTTGAATAACTTCAAGGAATAGCAATGATTAAAGCAATTTTAATATTCAACAACCACGGGAAACCGCGGCTTATCAGGTTCTACCAGTATTTTGTAAGTGTTGCCTCTCCAAATGTTTTCATTCCTGTAGTGATGCCTTCTTCACTATCTGAACCCAAAATGTGATGTTCTGTTGATGTGGATGATGATAAACGTCGCTTAGATGGTAAAACATTTACCACAGCTCATGATGTCGCTTCTGAAAACGTTGGACACGTTCGTGCTGTTTGGAGCTTAGCTTCTTGCTCGTCGCAGTTCTAATTTGTCCTACTACTATTTGCTACTAATTTGTCAGCTTTCTAAACATATTACTCTCACTAGTTACGTTGACACCTGTTTACAAAAACATTGCGATAACAAATATTACTAATTTTCTATGTAAACATACCCATTTTTTGTCTGTGGGTAATTCTGAATGTACTGTATTGTTCCCTTTTTTGCTGCTGCTGAGTACTTGTGGAATTTTTACTACCTTATCAGCCAACTAGAGGTTAAAGTAAAACGATGTTTCAGCACTGGTGGATTTCCTGACCAGAAGGATAGATGGATTAGCACTTGTGGAGATGCTGTAACGTGTATTTTCTTGCAGGCCGAGGACATGCAGCAGCAGATAATTCGAGAGACTTTCCATTTGGTTTCTAAGAGAGATGACAATGTCTGCAACTTCCTGGAGGGTGGAAGGCAAGTACCCGTTTCTACACTGATTCTGAAATATTACATTTTGACACATAAAGCTCAAAGCTGGAATTTGTATTGCATGTAAATGCACCACTTAAATCTAGATGAAAAGTTTTGCTGCCAAATAATGGAAGGCAAACCAGCCTAATTTAAGTTATATTGTGTTTTATCATCCTAGTATATTTAGTTACTTCTATAAATTATTTTTCTTTTTTGATATTGCCACATTAGATCGAAAAGATTATCCAGCAGATGCAGTAACCCAACTTTAACCCATAGGTGGAGGCAAATGCACAAAACTAACTGACCTCAGTCACTCGTACAACTAGTTGTCATAGTTTGCAATTTTTATAACACATCATCTGAAGTTTTAATTCTTTACAGTCTCATTGGTGGCTCTGACTACAAGCTGATTTATCGGCATTATGCGACCCTCTACTTTGTCTTCTGTGTGGACTCGTCTGAAAGTGAGCTTGGCATTCTGGATCTGATCCAGGTCAGCTGTTTTTTGAATTGCATATTATTTAATTTTTGAACAGTTTAAAAACTGTGAGGTCGATCAAAATATGTCTTTTTCCACCACCAGTTATAAAAAAGATCCCCTGGGTTTCTCTGAGGATTGTGAGATCTTATACCAAATCAAAAAACAGGACTCGATTGTGACTTTTTACCTTCTATCTTTGTAATGTAGGAATTCATGCATTCATTGTTCTTGTCAGGGATGTTTTCACCAGTAACAATGTAAATAAAAATTCTGTTTGTGTTACATTCAGTTACATGCTGTCCACAAACAACACTGTATAACATTTAGAGATGAATAGATACCAGGGCTTTGCACTGACATCAAACAAAAGGTCATCATTATGCCACATGCACTGAAATTGTGAGGAAACAATAATATGACAAATGCAGTTTGTGCAACTGCTTGTTGAAAGAGAGGTCTTCAATCCAAGAGCAGGAAAGTGGTCTGATTAAAGGAAAGCTGGAATCATCATTATTAATAATCGTAATAAGAACAATCATTATCATTTACTGTTAAGCTGTCAATAATAGCTGAAATTTATCTTTACATCTTTACTATGCATGTCACATTGCAAATGTATGTCTATAATAAATTGACTTATTTAATGTACATGTACTTCATGAAGTACAGTACAGTATTATAAACCACATTGTTTATGTTTAATTCTCTTCATTGTAGGTGTTTGTGGAAACACTGGATAAATGCTTTGAAAACGTTTGTGAACTGGATCTTATATTCCACATGGACAAGGTGAGTGGCGAGTATGGGAATGTTTTTTTTGGTGGCCTTCTCTAAGTGTTTCGTCAGCAGTAGTTTTTTCTAATTGGGTTATTTAACTTCACTGACTACTTTTAGCCTCTCGGTAGGATTTTCTGCTCTCCTTTTGTCTGTGTGACAAACAACAACCATTGGTCGACAAAGACCATCAGGTGGTTATTCACCACTAGTTATTACTTACAAAAAGCCATGAATCAGAAATGAAAACTCGTTGTCACCCTTGTTTTGTGCGTGAGCCACAAGTTGAGCTCAGAAGCCTTGAAATAGCTTTGACATGGGTGTAATTAAGCAGCAAACAGCACCCTGGTAAGTACCCTTTGCAGTGTCAGAACAACCTGCACTGTTGTTACTCATATGGACGCCAACTCTCCACAATATGCATGTTAAGTTACTGTGACCCATTAAAAACACATGAGCTCGTTCACCGCTTCATATTTGCATGCACCCGATGTTGCAAATTTTTGCTCATAAAAACACTTAGCAGGATTCTGATGAAAACAGCCTCATATTTTCTCCATTATGTCTCCGGTGCCAACTCCAAAATGGAACAGATTATTATAAATGTTTTGTTTTTCATATGCAGTAAAAGGTTAAAATGAGGGGAAAGTAATGAAGGATCTGTGAAGAGGCCTGACCTTGAGATAACGTGCAGTGCACTCATGTGTCTCTGTTATGCTGCCAGATGCTTTTCAGGGCCCAGTGCATTGCATTAATTGGTCCACTTGTCTTTGGTGTGTGGGCCAAGAATTTCTACCAACACTGTATATTAAACTGGAGTCCTGACAATAAGTACATCTTGAAAAAGTCATTTTCAGCTCAGAAATTCTTTATACCCCTGACTTTTTCACATCTGAACCAAGATTTGGCTGCAGTTTGTTTTAATGCAAGAAAAAACATTGGTCAAGGTTTAATTTATCTGTGTGCCGATGCCTCTGCTCAGACTACTATAAGGCCTCTTTTCTTTTCCTGAATCTGAACTACAAGTGTTATTGAAGGCTAATCAGACACACTTCAGCCATCTTGTTTGAATTTTCCCAGCAGGAAATTGATGTCATGTGGTGCAACGGGGTTTGGCCAGAGGAATGTTCCCAAGATGAAACCTGGAAATGTTTCTACTAGGGAGAAAACTTTGACGCACAGCATCAACCTGTGTGGCGAGAAATACAGTAATTTAAACGCAGGCATGGGTTTAAAACAGGCTGAATATCACTGTTTCGCCACGCACATATGCAGATTTAGACCATTTCACAAGAGCTGTATTATGGATGACTGTCTTTCTTCCCTCAAATTATCTTTAACCTCAAAAAGCGTTTGCCATGGAAGACTGTCATGTCTTTTGAACTCCTCCTGCCCACAGGAATTCCCAAATCTAAATGCAAGAGTGAAATAAAAACCATCTTCCAATGAGCTATGAGCTTGAGCCCTTTTCCAGAGTGACCTCTCCCAGCATTGTTCGTCTCTCATCCTTTCATTTAACAGAATGGGTTGCTAAACAAGACAGGATTGTAAATTGTTGAGCTCCACAAAATTTCAAGCAGTTACATCTGGCTGCCATTACCAGCAGTCAGTCTGTGTTTTCAGAATCCAGTTTTTCTTATTGAATTTTCCACATGACATAATTCACAATTTCCTGTTGCATTTGTGGTTTCTTCTGTGAATTGCTGAAGCTGGCGAAATGAGCTGTTTGAATGGCTGTCATTTAATTGACGCGCATATTTGCTGCCTTGTTTGTCTGTCTGCAGGTCCATTATATCTTGCAGGAGGTGGTGATGGGAGGCATGGTGCTCGAGACCAACATGAATGAGATCGTGGCTCAAGTGGAGGTGCAGAACCGCATGGAGAAGTCAGAGGTCAGCCTGTCAGTCACAGTGAAGCGCCGTCGCACTATTAGTTTTTGAGTGTTTAGTCCATAAAGGGCACATGTTTTCATTTGTGGTGACTATTTTCCAAAGGAATGTGTTTCTTTTCCTTCCCTTGGCAGCCATGCCAGTTACCATTCATTTCAATAATAACTTGACTCTAACAGCCCTTGTTTGCCTTGTCCCGGACTGAGAGTTTTAGCCCTCATCTCAAATGTGCTCATCAATCAGCCACATGTGTTAAAGAAACAACTGTACAACCGTGCTGAGGTTACCAAGCTAGCAAGCCGCCCTTCCACACTGAAGGGAAGGCAAAGATTTAAGACTTTTTCTTCCTTATCAAATGAAACCCAGGCTACTACCTCCAGATAGAGGGGAGATGATCATTTTGAAATCAATATTTCAGTAAATTAAACTTTGCTGTCGACTTCAAATGACGACCGATGCACTACATTAAGACAGGTGTCAGTCACCGGTGAGTTACTTTGGGCAACTAAGCTTCCTCCACATATACACAGATGGGAAGTCAGACTGAATAAAGTGACAGAAATGACAGTTTGGTATTAATCTATGTCAGTTTTGCTTTAATGTAAAAACAATCTCTATTGGGACTATTAGATTAGTTATGCGGCCTGGTATTCTTTTGAAGGCAACCAAGTAAATGAAAGAATTATGAGCTACTTCTTCTTCCTGTTCCTGACTTATATTGAAGCTATAGATTTTTTATTGTAGTTCCTTATAGTAATTAATGTGGTGGCACCAATCTTCTGACTTATCTTTAAATGTCAAACTGTTAAAATCCTCCTTTTGTCTCACATCCCTAAATTTGGTATTTTTTGTCATACTACTGTAACAGTGTGATAGTATGAGTGCACTCGAACTGGCTCTAACTCCTCATGTACTCCCTCTGTTCTCTTTGAGCAGGGAGGTCTGTCAGCGGCCCCTGCCCGCGCCGTCTCCGCTGTCAAGAACATGAACCTGCCAGAGATCCCCCGCAACATCAACATCGGAGACATCAATATCAAAGTGCCGAGCCTCTCCCCGTTCTGAGCAGCCTCCCAGCTGAGCTCCGCAGGGCCGACGAGCTACTGATACCTCCATGTCCTCGTAGTCCTCCTCTGCCCAGCCCTGTTTTATAATCGAGAGAAAACATTTTAGATGTGCGCTACAGAACCACAGCAGCTTCCACTCAGCTCAGTGCTCGTCGCTCTGCTTATTCCTACTGAGTTCTTCTGTGCATAAACTACGGATGATTTCAAAGAAACTAATTGCACAATAATGTAAAGTTTGATATGCGTTTGCCCCGACACAAACCACGATACACAGCTCATCCAAATCTCTGCTCAACGGTGGTCCTTCCTGTCCAGGGAGAGTGCTTGGACTGAACACATTCATCAGAATATGATCCTTCAGTGTCAGATTGTAATATTTACTATTTTTTTCCTACTGACCAAGGTTATTGTATTGTATCAGCTTGACTCTTGTCAAGCTGTTGTCTCTTTGGCATTATGTATTGTAAATGACTGTAGTTCTTCCCCTGGGTACAAAATTCTGCAATGCAGTACAGCAAATAGGAATAAAGAGCTGTATTTGTAGCCAGGTTTTAATGGGCTGTCATAGGATCTTGCCAACATCTGTTGAGAAAGTCAACAGATGAATGTTGTTGTTTTTTTTTTCTTTTTGGTTTTGGTTTGTACAGTTGTTGTTTGTAAAGCTTGTTTTTGTCTCATTGTCTGCATTTAGTGGTCTGATGGGATCCTTCTGTTACATTGGTAGAGTTCTTCAGTGACGTCCTGTCGAGCTTCTCCAGGAAGGAAATGCGTGTCTTTGTCTTGAGGTTTCTCACCATGAAATAAAATAACTACACATACCTGCTGCTGTGTTGTTGTTGTGTGCGGTATGTACAAAACTCACTCAGCGCCGACCTGTCGGTAATCTGAGTCACCGTGGCTGTGATCAGCTGTCACCAGAAGCCAGCGTTGCAGCGGTCAGGGCAGCAAACCTCACATCAGACGTTCCTGTCAAACCATTTTTTTTTCTGCTCAGCCACAATATTTGCAGACATGCTGATAGAGCTGCATTCTTTCAGCCTGCCATCCCATTCATTTGTTTCTTTTTTTGTGTTGGGGAACTAGAGGAGTTCTTCCCCACCTACATCCCCAGAAAACAAAAAAAAAAAGAAAAATTGGTAGCTCTCACCACCTCCTTCCTCCACCCTCACAGATGCAGACAGAGTGTTTTACGAGCCAGGATCATTCCAGCTCAACTTCTGTGTCAGACCTGAGTGAGGGCTTTCTGTGAGTGGACACCCAGCTACACAGGCTCTGGTAGGTGCTGTTTTCCCAACCTTGACTTGTTCATTTGTCTCGCGTGCTGCGTGCCAAGTCAGTTTTCTTCCGTCTGCTTTTTGTTTGTGTGTTTCTCTGTGTGTATACTGTACAGCTGTGGGAATCTGGTGCATTGCAACGCTGCTTCCTGTACTGCGAAGAAGTGTTTCTCAGAACTGCTCCGTGACAGGAAAGGGGTGCATGTACAGACACTGGATATATAGAATGAGAAATCCAGTTTGTGAAGCCGTTAAGCCACAAGTCTGTCTCGCTCACACACACATTCCTGCTGTAGTCATCTCTATTCATTAAGTCTCATCTCTTAAAGTTCACTGTTTTTATTCAAAACAAAAAGTTGACTTACAGTAAGTTGATTTAAACCGTAGGAAGACTGTCTCAGTGCTATGCAATCTGTAGATGGGTGAGATTTGGGAGATATTTATTGCTTTAAATGGGGAATGATTTATCTGCTGCTGCTGAAGTTCTACAGGATTTACAGGCTGCCTGTTAACACTCAGCGTAGGCTGTGGACCTTAACTCTGGGGCCCCTATAGCTGGAGCTGGTGTGGAGCTGAGAGCAGCTGATTAGTTCAGGTCACAAGTTCTGCATGTGTGTGTGTGAGTGAGAGAGAGATAAAGAATAATTTATTGATCTCAAACAGAAATTGGTGAAAAGCCAGCGTGAGAGACGAAAACACAAACACAGCTGGTGATGATGATGATGCTGCTCAGATTATCAGTATAAGGAAAGACCAGTCCTCCACAGATGTCTCCGGTCCTGCGGACAAAACATGACACGGTTTCACACTGCTTGCAGGGAGGGAAGGAGGGAGAATCACACCATGAAACAGGTGGTCGCATCTTTGCTGTCAGTTCTTACTGTACGAAGCAGGACAAACATTACATAAGAACACAAGACTGTCCTGCTGTCTGCTGGCGTGGCGGCGGTGCGAAGGATTTGTTTGGATTATGTTATTTCTTGGCGTGCATTGATCTAACGTCACATTGACTGATTTGATGTTAGACTGTTGTGTTAATTAATACTTAACACAAAGTGATTATGGGTCGCTCTGAAAGGAAATCATTTGATTTACCACCAACACCTTAGACAATATGAGGATCTAATATTCTAGACGTACCCAGTACATTAAAGCATATTATACACACACCTATATTATACATTCATACGCACATATTATACACACATATTATACACATATAGGTCTCCTGCCTGTTGTTGTCTGCTTGGTGCTTGTTGCTGTGTTTGTTACTCAGACTTACGATCCTCTGGTTTCCATCACCGCTGTTCCTGTCTTTTATTGTTTTGTTTAGGTCTCAGGTTGTTTCAGTACAAAGGACTTAGATTTCTGTTTTAGTGATTAGGAATGTCTGTTAATGGTTTTTCTCTTCAGTTTTGTTAGTTATCTTCATTACTCTGTTTGGGTTCCCTATTTGTGTCTCATTGCCTTTCATTTCATTTAATAACTTATTTGTGTTTGGGTTTTCCATTTTGTCAGTCAGGTTGGCCACTGGCTCAGAGTTGAGCAGGCCCAGTACTCTTTCTTGTTAATTCCTAGTAAAGCATTCCAGTCAGTCTGTCGGCCATTAACAGCCGCCCTTCTTTGTAATTTGTAACATGTGTGGGCTGTGCACTCGAAGCCCTCTCTCCACCAGCTCAGATGGTTTAGTTCTCTTCATGCAAAGCAAATCTGTTGTAAGTCCAGTCAATATTCAAGATTCAAGATTCAGAAGATTCTAAAATCTTTCTGTGGAGCACTTAATACTGATCAGCCTCTGGTTGAAGGTGCTCCTCTGTCCAGCCAGCACACTGTGCAGGGGTGGGACTTGTCTGGGATATCGAGGAATCAACACAATTTTTTAAAATCATTTGAAGTTTTGTTATGACTCACACAGAGAAATAAGGCCCACATATGTTGGTAAATCAGTGAATATGCTGACACTGCTGTAGTTAATGACTAGATGGTGACAGCTGAAAAGGAAACATCTGCCCATGAGGTCATAGAAAGGAAAAGAAGGATTAATAAAAAATCATCTTCCAATGTTATCTTCGTTGACGTTATCCCTCAGCTGCTGCATTGACTTTCTATTACAACTGTCAGCTTCTCTACAGCTTCATTAGCATTTATGGTCTGAGGGCTACAGTAAATAAGGTACAGTAGTACTACTACTGCCAGACTACCCGGAGCGTCAAGGGCGTCTTATCGATTCCTTATCATTGAAACAGTCCACCGCTACCTGGTTTATGTGGCAACTCTTGATCTTTGTTCTGATGAAACAGTTCTGATTGTGATGAACTGATCTCCTGCACAGTTGCAGTTGTGAAGTCCCACAAACAGCCGAGTACCTGGGTAAAACACAGTAGGTTTTAGGGAGAGATGAAAAATAAAATATTGCTACCGCAAGACATCAGTAAACCACAGTAATAACCCTCATATTGGAACAGTGTCCAGTTTGTTGATGTTTATGTACTTTGCAGCTGTTTAGGCTTTCCATATTTCCACTTACTGTCAGGTTTCATGTAAATGTCTCCTTTGCCATGTTAATAGCTCAACTATTAGGAGGGGGAGGCACCTGCTGTCGTGGACACAGACTGGGATCACTCTCACGCTGAGCTCCTGAATCAAGCATGGGGAAAGTCTACTACATCAGCAAAAACGTCGGCTTCGGGCTGCTGGTTCTGGCCGGCATCGCTCTGGTTACGATCATAGCGCTGTCCATCGCCTACGATAAGGAGAAGGCCAAGAACCAGGGCAGTGGTGGAGACGAGGGCGCGGACGGCACGGGCACGCCCTCGCCCACCACCACTCCGCTGACCCCGGAGCAGCCTTGGGACCGCTACAGGCTCCCGGGCTCCCTCGCCCCCGTCTTCTACGACGTGACCCTGTGGCCCCGGCTGACGCCCGACGCAAACGGCCTGTACGTCTTCACGGGGAACTCGACGGTGGTCTTCAGATGTGTGAAGGAGACAGACCTCATCATCATTCACTCCAGGCAGCTGAACCTCACCACCTTCGGCGGGCACCACGCTAGGCTGAGAGGCCGGGGCCGGGCCCCGGCTCCTTCTATACAGAGGTCCTGGTTTGTGGCAAAGACCGAGTACCTGGTTCTTCAGCTGAGCAGCAGCCTCGCTGGAGGAGCCACGTATGAGCTCTACACGGAATTCCGGGGCGAGCTGGCAGACGACCTGGAAGGCTTCTACCGGAGTGAATACAGTGAGGATGGTGTGACGAAGTAAGTCCTGACATTCAGCTCAGTGTCCTGCTGCTCCAAGGCCCGTGTCGTGTTGCTGTTATGACCATTTGCTCGCCTGATTTTAATCAAGTGCTAATGTCCAATTGAAACATTTTACAGAGTTGTTGCTACCTCACAGATGCAAGCGACGTACGCCAGGAAAACCTTCCCCTGCTTTGACGAGCCGGCCATGAAGGCTGTCTTCAATGTCATCCTCATCCACAGTCGAGACACGGTGGCTTTGTCCAACGGGATGGAAATCGGTTCGTTTAACAATGGCAGAGGATGTTATTGTTATGTACTCATCTGTGTTAATGTGTGATGCTGTTTCATGGTAAATTATTTATAGTTTTGGTAAGAAAAAAGAAAATCAGCAACTAGATGTTGATTCTAAAACCGTGCCAAGGTTCAGCTCCGTCTCCGTCTGCACAGACTCTGCAGACGCTGTCATCGAAGGCGCCCTCGTCAGAGTAACTACGTTTGAGCCCACGAAGAGGATGTCCACGTATCTGCTGGCATTTATAGTCAGCTACTTCGTCAGCATTCAGTCAAACCACAACAACCTGTTGGTGAGTGCACAAAAGGACAGAGGTCACGGAGGTCACTAACTAACCTTAGGACAGATGTTCACATGGAGCTTTGCAAAATTCTTGGCAGATCAGGATCTGGGCCAGGAAAAAGGCCATAGACGACAGACAGGGAGACTACGCCCTCAACGTCACAGGACCCATCCTTCAGTTCTTCGAGCGCTACTACAACGCAGCGTACCCGCTCTCCAAGTCAGGTTGGATCCATCCCTCCATCGAGATCAGGCTGTCTGATGACGGTGATGTTCAACGTCCTGCTGTCCTCCTTCCTGCAGATCAGGTCGCTTTGCCCGACTTCGACGCCGGGGCCATGGAGAACTGGGGTCTGGTCACGTACAGGGAGACGGCCCTGCTCTACGACCCCATCTTATCCTCCACTGGAAACAAAGAGAGGGTTATAACCGTCATCTCCCACGAACTTGCACACATGGTAGGCCGCCTTTAAAGCGATGCTTCACTGCTGAAAAGCAAGTTGTGTTATAAATATTTTACATTTTATCAGCAAAAAAGTGCAACAACATTTAACAGGAAAAACAGAAGTAATGTGTGTTGTGGCTGAAAATGGTCATAAGACCCAGAATGCATTGCGCTCTGACAAATCAGCTGAGCTGCAGTGATTGGACTTACCTGTCGTTTAGCCCCGCCCCTTCTCAGCTCAACCATACAGATACAGAAAAATAACAGGAAGCCCGAGTTATAGTCTGTGAGCACATGGCAAACAATCCCATGAGATGTCTCAGAGGAATAAATTATTATTTGTCTGCATAGAAAATAAGGAGGAATCAGAGTGTCCCTTCTTTCTTAAATACTACCTGCCATCGTTTGGGTCAACCCCCATTGAAAATTGGCGAAGTTTTCCTTTAATATGTCCATTCAGTCCAAGAGAAGAAGCTGGGGTAACGGAGAATTGGAAGTCAGACATCTGTGACGTCTTCCCCCCAAACAACCTCCGCCTCTCTCTGCAGGACGGGATGGCAGATCATCAATTAGGGACAAGTCAACCTCTCTGCTGTTTGAATATATATATATATATATATATATATATATATATATATATATATATATATATATATATATATATAGGATCTGCCTTTACAGCGTGTGTGCATGTTGATCTCAGAGTCAGACACCATGTTTTCGCACAAAGAAAAGTTCCCTGGGAATGTGCTGAAACGACTGCGGTCACCGCGGCAGCGCTCTTCATCTCTCTCCCATGTGTGCGCTGTGCTTTTTAGTGGTTTGGCAACCTGGTGACCCTGCGGTGGTGGAACGACCTGTGGCTCAACGAGGGCTTCGCGTCGTACGTGGAGTACCTCGGCGTGGACCACGGGGAGCCCGGCTGGAACATGGCATGTGTGACACTCTCTCTCTCTCTCTCTCTCTCTCTCTCTCTCTCTCTCTCTCGCTCGCCCGCTCGCTCGCTCGCTCTGAGCGCCCTAGTGACGCCCTCCGCTCTCTGCTCGGCCGCAGGGGGACCGGTTCATTCTGTACGAGGTGCAGAAGGTGTTCGCCGTGGACGCCCTGGCCTCATCCCACCCGCTGAGCTGCCGGGAGGAGGAGGTCAACACGCCGGCCGAGATCAGCGAGATGTTCAGCACCATCTCCTACAGCAAGGTCTGCTCCTCCCAGATCACCTGGAGATTATGTCCGGATTCATTACTTCTCTCGGTTCTTTAAAGATCAGGGCAACACCAGCACAAAGCTGCTGTGCTTTGTTGTTTTCAGGGAGCGGCGGTGATCAAGATGCTGTCAGAATTCCTCACCGAGCCTGTTTTCGCCAGAGGACTCAGTGTGAGTATCCACTCTGTCAGTCACTGTGACTGTGTTGGAGCAGAGGTGGGTGTGATGAATAAAGCCAACTTTGGCTTCTGTTCCTGTGACTGGGGTGTAAATCAACCAAGTTGCTCCACATACAATTTTTTTTTATTCCTCATTTTGTGTTGTCGTTTTCCTTTCCTGTCTCTGCAGTCGTACCTGAACACCTTCGCCTTTAACAACACAGTGTACACGGACCTGTGGGACCATCTCCAACAGGTCTGTCCACTCCCAAAGCTTCACACTCATATGTGGTTTCACATTTTTGATTCCTTCTACCTGCCGCTTCCTGTCAGGCGGTTGAAAACACACCAGGTATGAATATTCCAGACACCGTCCACAACATCATGAACCGCTGGACTCTCCAGATGGGCTTCCCGGTCGTCACCCTCGACACCAGAACAGGAACCCTCACCCAACAGCACTTCCTGTTGGACCCAGAATCCGTGGTGGATCGAGCATCTCAGTTCAAGTACAGTATGAATCCGTTTTGCCTTAAACTGGGTTCATGTTAGGCAGGTGTTCTGTTACCAAGGCCTCACTTCCTCCACGTTTCTGTCCAGCTACACGTGGTTTGTGCCCATCAAATGGGTAAAGACAGGCGTGGAGCAGCAGCAGCACTGGCTCCTTCACAAGTCAGGTACAGTCACAGCGACACACACACACACACACACACACACACACACACACACACACACACACACACACACACACACACACACACACACACAAACACACACACACACACACACACACACACACACACGCTGCTTTTCCTGGATGATTTGCAGCCTTGACTTCTCTTCATATTCTTGCTTGAGCAGACACCAACGTTCTGATGAAAGCCACAGCAGCTGAGTGGGTGGTGCTCAACACAAACATGTCTGGATACTTCAGGGTGAACTACGACCCCAGCAACTGGAATCGACTCCTTAGGGTGCTAAGCACCAACCATAAGGCGAGTGGCGTGCTGGTTTAGGTGTCACACATCCTTCAAGTTGAGACTTATTGCATATTCTACCCTCCGTTTGTCATAAGGGGAAAGTCTGGAGAAAAGGAACTAGTTCTCCTTGTTAACTTGTTTAAGTTTCACTCTCTTACAATTATTTATCACCTCATTTACGTTTGTGCACAGTTACTGACTCATCAGAAACATGCCGATACTTGGACTTTTCATTTTTGACCTTCAGGCACCACCGCTTTTTTATTTATTAATTTTTTTTGCTTTTCACATAAACTGCAGCTGTTCTGACTTTCCCTTCCAGGCTATATCAGTGATCAACAGGGCACAGATCATAGACGACGCATTCAACTTAGCCAGGTACAAAAAGTGTCCGAATGAACTGAACGCTTTGGGAAATGCATGTAAAGCATTTGTTCCTCTCGTGCAGAGCTAAGATCATAAGGTCATCAACACTGGCGCTGAGAACCACTAAATATCTGTCCAATGAGAGAGAATACACTCCGTGGGAGGCCGCGATCAGGAACCTCGACTACTACATCCTCATGTTCGACCGCACTGAGGTCTACGGAGCTTTACAGGTTGGTGTTCACCATGAATACCGACACGCCAGTGGCACTCGCATAAACAGGATGCTGTATTTTTATTCTAGGCTTACCTCAAAAAGCAAATACAGCCCCTTTTTGAGCACTTCAAGAATATTACAGACAACTGGTCAAAAATACCTCCGGGACACACTGATCAGTAAGAGTTCCCAAAACAGCCGACGCATTTCAGAGCATCCAGACGACACAACGCGGTGTCTTTATCCACGTCTCCCAACCGTCTTCGCCTTCAGGTATAATCAGATAAATGCTATCGGGTTGGCCTGCAACGTGGGTGTGGAGGGCTGCATGGATCTGATCAAACGCTGGTACCGGCAGTGGATGGAAAATCCAGCCCATAACCCGTGAGTACGGAGCGCTTTACATTTTACGTGGGTTTGATGTTCTGTATTCTCTAACCCGCTTCATTGTTCTTTGTGTTTAAACCAGGATCGCACCCAACTTAAAGAGCACCGTTTACTGCAGGGCCATAGCGTTTGGTGGCGTGGAGGAGTGGGAGTTCGCCTGGAGGATGTTTAAATACTCCACTCTGGCTTCGGAGGCCTCCCGGCTCAGGGAGGCCATGGCCTGCACCAAAATACCCTGGCTCCTGAACAGGTGCGTACAGAGGGTCCTGGGGTCTGCGGTCTGCATGAGGCGGCTCTCAGGGCTCCGCGTGCAGGACAGGAGCTGCACTCTGTTCTCACGAGCACAACACGCACTCATGTGATCGCAACTTGGCTACATTTTAACAGGGCAAATACCAAGTACAGAATAACAACCAAGTTACTCAACAATGTCAGTTCCACAGCAAGATCTGTCCAACATTCAACAACACACTAATAGTGCCAAGTAAAGCCTGTGTTTATTCATTTTTGGTTGAAGTGACTAAGGCGGATGCGGCTGTGGGTCAGCAGTGGATACTGTGAGCCTTGCTTCCCACCGATCCTTCATGTTTTTACCTCTATACAGCTGATGCCCTAGCGTTTCGTCTGTCCCTGTCACGGACGCAGGTATCTGGAGTACACCCTGGACCCGACCAAGATCCGCAAGCAGGACGCGACCTCCACCATCCAGAGTGTGGCGCTGAACGTGGTGGGGATGCCGCTGGCGTGGAACTTCGTCAGGGCGAGATGGAGTTACATTTTCCAGCAGTAAGAGCCTCGCTTCCCGCAGGAAGTGATGTTTAGGAAATTGTCAAATAAGCATTTTATTCACACTATGCTCATTACTCTTCTGCTCTACAGTGACCTTCTTTGTGTTCCAGGTATGGAACGGGCTCATTCTCCATTTCTAGTCTAGTCACCGGGGTCGCGAAGCGACTGTCCACAGAGTTCGAGTTGCAGGAGGTTCGCAAAAAAAACACAACCACACTGAAACACATGCTTCATTTCCCTGAAGGCGCTCCGAGGAAAAAATGAAACACAACAAATGTAGAAATGTATTTTATTTCTTTGCGCTGTTTTTATTTGTCTTTCTTTCGTTCCAGTTGAAGAAATTCAAGGAAGACAATGTGCACGTTGGCTTTGGCTCCGCCACGTTAGCGCTGGAGCAGGCCATCGAGAAGACCAGAGCCAACATCAAATGGGTGGCGGAGAACAAGGCCCTGGTGCTGCAGTGGTTGACCGACGAGTCCACGTGAGAGCGCGGAGGAAGCCCACGACATCTGGGCTTCTTCCAGTCTGCAGTCAGCGATGACCGATCGGTTACAATCACCACAATCATAACAAGCGCTTGTGCATTGCATCAGTTGAGCGGAGATTGATGTGATTGTTTGAGGATTGTGACTGATTGCAATAAAAACAATGTGACTTCCATAAGGCTTCTTTTGGTTTGAACATGCGCTCACGCCTTTTGCGCCTCCACCCTGACAGTGCAGTTCAAGCAGCAGCGATGCTGATTCTATGCTGTGCTTCCCACAGAATATGATTTTATAGTTCAGGCCTATAAACATATGCAGCTTTATCCTCAACCTGAATCGATCTTCTAAATATGTTTTTTTCTAACAAATGACTTTTCCACTTCACTTTCATCTTTTATGTCAAAATGAATCTCTTCTACACGTTAACGTGCAGTGGTGCCACTCGCATCAAATCAAAGTTTAGAGGCACCGCTCTTCACGTGTAATAGTCTGAGCTCAGAACAGTTATGCAATAAAAATTGCCTTTCGTATTTCAACTGACTGGATCTACCGTCATACTGTACGTAGACACTGTATGATTTAGTAAACAGGTTTGAAACATAACAATAAATATTAGTTTTAAAATACACAATAGTTAGACATTTTCTAAATTATAATATTTGACAGTTATTTTAGATGTTTGTGTTTTAATTTGAAGTTTTCTTTTTTATATAATTTATTGTTTTATGTTGCACTGTCATTCAGAATGAAGGGCCTTTAGCGTTCCTGTATGAATCTAATGCATATGTGTGTAAATGAACCAGGAATAAACCTGCATCTGAACCCAAACTCATGACTCCCAGGACTCATGATCACTCATTAGCCCCTCAACTCACCGTTACTTGCTTTTTTAACAGCTATTTTACTTATCCACCTTGAACTGAGTGAGTTTTGTCTCATAGCTACATTTGTATCAGTAGAGACTTGTCTTGACATCGTCCACTTCCATAAACAAAGGTGACAGATCTGTCACGTGAACTGAAAACCTGCTACAAAGTTGCTTTAATAAAACCAACAGGTTAAGAGTCTGATCACTCAGCAGCACACAGAATGTGTTTAAAACACACTGTAGATGGCCAACACCTGGGTGAGACTTAAAATTAAACTGGGGACAAGCCTAAAATAGGAGCCAGACTAATGCAGCATGTGGACGTTTCTCCATGGGGAAAATATTCTGTTCTATAACCTTTAGCAACTTGTGAAAAAAAGTAGGATAATGGAGGAGCTATAAAGTAAACAGCATAGAAATGAAAGGAGAAGAAAATCCAAAAGTGTTGGAATGACTAACATGTTTAACCGAGGAGGGAAGTCTGGGGCAGAAGTGGGAAAAGGAACTATAAATTATTATTATTATATTATTATTATCATCATTATGGGCTATGGTGCCTGGGGTTTAAAGGCGGTGGAGAGGATGATAAAAGCTGTGTGTGTGTGTGTGTGTGTGTGTGTGTGTGCGTGCGTGCGTGCGTGCATGCGTGCGTGCGCGTGTGTGTGTGTGTGTGTGCGTGTGTGTGTGTGTGCGCGTGTGTGTGTGTGTGTGTGTGGGCCCATTTCTGAGGGTAGAGGTACAGCAGCTTCTCTACACATACGTGACATAAGTGAGGCTTTTCTGCAGAAGAAGAACCAACATCACACACAAAGGCTGCTTCCAAACGGCAGCATAAAAAGTTGGCGCTGGCGTCTTTCCTAACGATGCTTGACATTATCTCCACTTCCACTCCACGTGCAGCACTGACTAATCAGAGACAACATGTCATCTTCCACCAAAGGTCATTATGTGAGTATGAAGTCCAAACATGACACTCTTATCTCAAGGACGTTTTACAACTGAATGTTTTGTGCTCGCAGCTTCTGTTCCGGCCTCGGAGATCAACCATTAACTCCAGGCAGCACATAAATAGCAGTCGCTTCCCCGTCCTCTCTTCTTCTTCTTCTCTGGTGGCACCATGGGGAGAGGCGTCTACATCAGCAGAGCGGTGGCTCTGACCTGTGGGGTCGTAGCGGCCGGGGCGGTCGCTGCCATCGTGGCCCTGTCTGTGCTTTACTCTCAGGAGAAGTGGAGGAACGGCTCCGCGCCCACGGCCGCCCCCTCCCCCTCCACCCCCTCCTCCACCTCGCCCCCCGCCCCCCAGCGGCCCTGGCAGCGCCACAGGCTCCCAGACTCCCTGGCTCCCGTCTCCTACAACGTGAGCCTGTGGCCCCGGCTGGAGCCGGACGCGCGCGGCCTGTACGTCTTCAGCGGCAGCTCCACGGTGACGTTCAGGTGCGTGAAGGCGACGGACCTCATCCTCATCCACGCCAGCGAGCTGAACCTCACCGCCTATGACGGAAAACACGCCAGGCTGAGCGGCGTGGCCGGAGCCACCGCGCCGGCGCTGGAGAAGACCTGGCTGGAGGCTCCCACCCAGTACCTGGTGATCCAGCTCAGCGGCCCGCTGCGGCCCGGCAGCTCCTACCAGCTCTCCACCGAGTTCACTGGAGAGCTGTCCGACGATCTGGGAGGATTCTACAGGAGCGAATACTGGGAGGATGGGGTGAAGAGGTACGCTGCGGCTTCCAACGCCAGTTTAAATGCTTTGTATTTATTTAATTGCATTTCTCGTCTTGGCACGAGCTGCACTTGCTGAATTATGGGGCCTGCTGTTGTCAGAGTTCTGGCAACGACTCAGATGCAGCCGACAGACGCCAGAAAAGCCTTCCCCTGCTTCGATGAGCCGGCCATGAAAGCTGTTTTCCATATGACTCTCACACACCCCACCGATACAGTGGCTCTGTCCAATTCCATGAACTACGGTATGTTTCAGTCAAGTGCATGTGTAACAGCTGTACACTCAACTCAGGTCCTCTGTTTTATTTAACTTGCTGCACCTTGGTCTCCACCAGACCCGGTGAAGGTCACTGTGGACGGCCACAGTCTGATCCAGACCAGCTTTGAGCCCACAGAGCTCATGTCCACCTACTTGCTGGCTTTCATTGTATGTGATTTTGCATACATTGGATCAGAACCTGGTGATAAAGTTTTGGTAACTATCATTATTATTTGTATTTACAGTAAACACAATGCAGGACTTTATTTAAAGTATATCTATGACACCCAGAAGTTTAATATTGTTCAACACTGTCCAGTTAATGTTTAGTTAATAATAATTTAAAGTTTAATCATTATTTTTAGTTTAGTCATACAATCTTGTGTCAGACAAATGGTTAACTAATAATCCAGCGCAGCTTCAGTTTGCTGCTCTGACCCGTTCTCAGTGCTGCCCCCTGCTGGCCACCAGCTCAAGCTCCCGGTTTCATACTAATAACCCGTGAATAATGAACTTTGCTCAGATCAGGATCTGGGCCCGTAAGAAGGCCATAGACGAGGGCCAGGGAGCGTATGCCCTGGAGAAGACTGGACCGGTCCTGGCGTTCTTTGAGGCCTACTACAAATCTCCCTACCCCCTGACCAAATCAGGTACGAAGCACATCCTCACTGACCAGCACAGGAAACGGTAACGTTTGATACGGCTTAAAAACAACCTGTACCGTGTGACTGCTTTCAGACCAGATCGCTCTGCCTGACTTCAGCGCTGGAGCCATGGAGAACTGGGGCTTGATCACTTACAGAGAGACCTCACTCTTGTACAACCCAGCCATGTCGTCCAATAAGGACAAGGAGTGGGTGATGACAGTGATCTCCCATGAACTCGCCCACATGGTACCAAGTGTAACGACTGTAAATCAAAGGTTAGGTAGTCATTGTTGAAGCCTAACGGTAACATGAAGCTGTCCCGTCAGTGGTTTGGGAACCTGGTGACCACGAGATGGTGGAACGACCTGTGGCTCAATGAAGGCTTCGCCACCTACGTCTCCTACCTCGGGGCCAATTATGCCGAGCCGGCGTGGAACATGGTGAGGACGTCACTCGAAAGGTTATCGGAGCCTTCGTCGCCCTGAGGCGTGACCCGTTGTTTCTTATCTCTCAGAAAGATTTGATAGTTTTACGCGAGATCATGGACGTGATGGCCGTGGACGCCTTGGCCTCCTCCCACCCGCTCTCGTCCAAAGAGGAGGACGTCCTGACGCCGGAGCAGATCAACGAGCTCTTTGACTCCATCACTTACAGCAAGGTCAGCTCCGGTCGACTGTTGACCTTTGGTGACCTTTATCAGGAGAACAGAGTGAATTAATTACAGGATATGATAATTCCATTATAAGTGATGTGTCTGATTTCTACCACAGGGAGCAGCCGTCCTCAGGATGCTTTCAGAGTTTATTACTGAGGCCGTCTTTTCCCAAGGACTTCATGTAAGACGTCCATTGTTTTCCACCGTTGTTTATCCCACTAGTATAAAACGGAAAGATGAGCATTGTACTGTTTCTTTCAGACTTACTTAGAGGAGTTTAAGTACAAGAACACGGTCTACACAGACCTCTGGAAGCACCTGCAAATGGTACGAGAAGACGGAGTGCACTCAATTAGTGTTAAAATAGACACAGACACAGAGTCTAAATGTAAATGTTCCTCTCCACAGGCGGTGGACGGCGCTGGAATAGAGCTTCCCCAGTCGGTGGAGGACATCATGAACAGGTGGATCCTGCAGATGGGGTTCCCACTGGTCACCATCGACACCCAGACTGGAAGCGTCACCCAGCGACACTTCCTGTTAAACCCAGACTCCGTAGTGAGCACATCTTCCGAGTTCAAGTAGGAGCCGCCGTTTGATGAGTTCTGTCCGTATTCCACCTGTGAGAAGGAAGCGCTAACATTACTCTGCTCCCTGGTCTGTGTTTATGCACACGTGGCTCCAGTTATGAATGGTTTGTGCCCATAACCTGGATTAAGAACGGTGGAGCTAAGCAGCAGCACTGGCTTCTTGAAAAAGAGGGTACGGACCTACTTTGAGTTGGACTTTTAGTACAGTGTAAAGGATGAAGACACTTATAAAACCCTTGTCTTTTTAAACAGCTGTAAACAAGGACATGGCGCTTGGTGCCAGCGACTGGTTGTTGGCAAACATCGACATGAAGGGCTTCTACAGAGTCAACTACGACGTAGGCAACTGGGAGCGTCTACTGGCCAAACTGGGCTCCCAGCACGAGGTGCCGCGTCGGGAAAACGCTGCCGTCCAACGTGTGCGGCGTTTCTACGGAACCCGCTAACGCTCGCTCGCTGTTTCCACTTTCAGGACATTCCGGTGATCAACCGGGCTCAAATCATCGACGATGCGTTCAACCTGGCGAGGTGCGGTCGCGCTCTCACAGACGGCGGGTGAGCGCGGGGCGCTTCGGTGCGATTCAGACGCTTTCTGTTTTCAGGGCGGAGGTGGTGGACACGACTCTGGCTCTGAGGACGACCAGGTTCCTTGACAGAGAAGTGGAATACCTGCCGTGGCAGGCGGCCTCGTCAAACCTCCACTACTTCTTCCTCATGTTCGACCGCAGCGAAGTGTATGGACCCATGCAGGTGTGTTCGTGAAAGAATTCCACAGCTGGTTCTCAAACGTGGACGGGCATTTTTCTTGTTCAAACAAAAGTAAAAATGAAACTTCCTTCCCCAGGCTTATATCAAGAAACAAGTCACACCTCTGTTTAACTACTACAAAGATCTCACGCTCAACTGGACCAAGACCCCTGAGAACCACACCGACCAGTAAGAACGACCAGTTTGTCCCTTTGGAGCCGTCACTGTAACGGCACCAGGTTGATTTGTGAGGAGACGATTCACAAAAACTCCACAACAGGCCTGTTGTGATTGTGGACACACATTCCTCTGAGCTGAGTGAAACAATATTGACCAGCTGACACCATCTGCACGGGAAAATCGATCCATTCAAATAGTCTGTGAACTGTAAATCTCTCCAAACCTTCAGTCCACACTGTGTCCCTGTTTCGAGTATCTCTCTAATGTGTTTACTGCAATTTGCTCTACATTTCATTGATTGATGAAACATGACAGCCTTTTTAATTAAGGCCCGACTTAGAAGCCCTTAGAGGCTGCAGGACTGGTGCTGATGCTGACGATCATCTCCTGACTCCTGTTGTGCAGGTTCAATCAGGTGAATGCGATCTCTCTGGCGTGCGGTGCTGGAGTTGAGGAGTGCACCAATCTGACCTCTGCTTGGTTCAAGGAGTGGATGGAAAACCCAGAAACCAACACGTATGTTCACGGCCCCCACGCCCAGCGTTCTGTGCTTCCTCGTATCCCCTGCTGCTGTCGGCACCTTCACTCACCTCCTCCCCATCGCTCCCCGTCCTCCCAGCATCAGCCCCAACCTGCGGTCCACCGTCTACTGCAGCGCTATCGCAGCAGGAGGAGAGGAGCAGTGGGATTTCGCCTGGTCCACGTACCAAAACGCCACCATCGCTTCGGAGGCCGAGAAGCTGATGGGGGCCCTGTCCTGCACCAGGGAGCCGTGGCTGCTCAACAGGTCGGTGGCGCTTAAATGGGGGCCGACTGGGATGTGTAGCGTCGCCCTCACTGTGAGTGTGGTTCAGGTACCTGGAGTACTCGCTGGATCCCACGAAGATCCGTAAGCAGGACGCCAGCTTCACCATTACCGCCATAGCCAGTAACCCCGTCGGCCAGCCTCTGGCCTGGGACTTCATCAGGGCCAAGTGGGACTTCATATTCAATGAGTGCGTGTTGTCATTTTATTGTATGCGTCACTAATTACAAAGTGTAGTGATTAAAGCGTTCCTACTCCTCAGCTACGGCGGTGAAGGTCTGTCCTTTGGAAGACTCATCGATGGAGTGACCAGACGCTTCTCTACAGAGTTCGAGTACAAGCAGGTACGAGAACCAACCACGACGCCGCAGCCCCTGAATATGCAGCATATTGTCTTAATTAAGCGAAATGAACAGTGTGAATGAGTGAAACAGTTGCCCTGTGCCTCGAGTCTGAGCTTCACCCGTTTCCCTTTAGCTGCTGCAGTTTAAGGAGGACCACGCGGCCCAGCTGGGTTCTGCCACCGCGGCTCTGGAGCAGGCGCTGGAGAGAGCTCGGACCAACATGCACTGGGTCAATATGAACAGGGAACCAGTGCTGGAGTGGTTCACCGGCGAAGCCTCCTCCCTGTAGACGCCTTATATTTAAACCTGCAGACAGACGTTTTTATGAATGAATCATTTTTAATGTCTACATTTTGTAAGTTTTAAGAAATATAAAGTAAATTTCTTTTGACTTTGAAATGACTGACTGCAAATTAATATTCACATAGTCTCCAGGAGTGAACTAAACTCTTTTAACCAGCACTTTAGGTCAAAGCTCTATGATCCAGTTGTGGATTATTTAATGGTTGCTTGTTTTCTTTCCCACCAACCACCTGTCACTTCAACACAACACAGAGAAGGTGCCAATTAGGCGGGCTTGGTTCAGCTGTCACCTCCCCAGCAGGGGTCCTTCCTTAAAGACTTTAGAGTGGATGTGCCCCCTGTTTAGCGCCTCGCTGTCATGCTGACAGCTGCAGTGTTTGTGTAGGGAAGTGCAGACGCGCTGAAGTCGAACCACAAAACAGGCTCGCGGACTCGATTAGTGATAAATAAAGTTTATTCCACACAATAAATAAACAGTTCTATGTACAAAAACAACATGAAGGGACAGGACGTTCTTGTTCAAAATAACAAAAATGTGATTCCGTGAATCTTGTTAGAGGTCATTGCTGCAATGAATATAGTTCATGTGAGTGGCTGCCGTGTCGCTCAGCACTGTCCGCGAAAGATGGCGCCGAGGGCCGGTTGCTGCGGCAACCAATGCTGCTCGCTGCCGAAGCAAACGTCGCTTGACACCTGATGACACAGGACAGATATTGATTAGAAATGTATTCAGCGCAACCTCTATTCATTTCAGTGCCAACTACTGTTGGCTGGTTGGAACCTACCTGGTATAAATGCTGCTGAGGGGGAAGCTGGGTGCTACAGCTTGACTCCTGGAGGCTGTAGCCCACGGTCGGCTGACCCAGGAACTGGTTGAGCGTCTGAGGCGGCCGAGCGAGGCCCGAGGACCTCCTCTGCTCCAGCGCCTCCTCGCTGAGGCCCAGCTGCTCCGACAGGCAGGAGATGTAGCGGATGGCGAGGCGCAGCGTGTCGATCTTGGTCAGAGTCTGTCCCGCGGGCGCCACAGATGGCGGCAGGTAGGTCCTCAGGTGATGCAGCGCCTTGGTCAGATCCCTCATCCTCAGCTTTTCCCTCTCACTGGCCGTCTGGCGCTTCTTCCCCGGATACCTGGAGCGGGACTTCTTTGGAGCGGAGGATCTGGAGCAGGAACCGCTCTGGACCTGCGTGTCGGCGCCGGGGAGAGACGCGGCGGCGCCGTCGAAAATGAAACTCTCCAAGGCGTCCTGTTCGCCTCCAGCAGAGTGGAGGGAGACGGGGGAGAAGCAGAAGGAGTCCACGGAGGAGGTGGGAGACAGGCTGCTGGCGGCGCTGAAGTAGCCGGGGTCCGAGGCCGGGTCGCGGGCCTTCTCCAGGAGGGAGTGGAGGAGGAAGGCGTCGTCCTGGAGCTGGAGGGGACGGCTGTAGGTGGCTTCCATAGCTGCTGCTGGAGGGCTGGTCCGTGAGCGGCGCTGCTGGCTGGGCAGTCCAAGGGGAGTGAGGAGGACCTGGGAGGCTGCTCCATATATGCGGTGGGAGGTGTGAGGTTGCACCTCCAGCAGCCCCCTCGGGTCCTGAGGAGCTCTGGGACCGGGCCCGACACCTAGAGCAGGGGGTCTCGTGGGAAACGGCGCAGCTGCGGGGAAAGGTGCGACTTGGCGTCAGAAAGCAGACAATTCACACGACGCGCTCCTGCTGCCCGGGAACGGGTCTCTGCCAGTCATTGGCTGTGCTGGGACGCAGCCATGACATCCAACACGCTCCGGCCCCTCAAACACTGGGAAACACACACTGCACATCCTCACGACATCATCTCTAGCTGCTGTTGCTACGGCGCTGATGAGCCCAGCACAGGTTCGTCATCCATGCGTCGCGTCATGAGACGCTGCAGCTGATGTTGCAGTTGTTTAGCTCCTGCTACTCTTCCTTCCTGATGTCGGGTCTGATCCCCTGCTGTGCTGCTGCAGAAGTGTGCCGGGCAGCTGTGAGGCGCGAGGACTTTACACCTCGTCCTGTTTGGACAGCAGCACACCTCACTGGCCTGGGAACCGGGATCTTTATGCAGAAGAATGCGTGGTGTCAACAACTATTCTCCTGAGTTCATGTCCTAACAACTTGTTAATGTTCAGCATCTTTTGTGAAATATAATTTCTCCATTTTGTCTCATAAAGAAGACCTTTCTTTCTGTAACACTGCAAACTTCAAACTGAACTTCATCTCTATATTACAGATAACCTTAAGGTATTATTTGGATTCAGTTCCATAATTAGAACAGAATAAATCAGATTACTGCATACACATTGGGTCCGTGGATTGAATGTCAGGTGTTTGGGGTCTGTGACTGTGGATCTGAGCCCCGGGCAGCGTTCCCACAAACCACCGCGTCGCATTTGACCCCTGCTCTGCAGCGAAGCCCGAGCCCATGAGCTGGAAGTGTGAAGTCTCATTAATAAAAACAACAATACCTGGAGGAGAAAATGAACGGTGCCAGAGATATTTTAAAGTAATTAGAACAAGAGGAGAAACAGCAAAAGAACACGAGTGAAGCTAATTTCATCAGAGCAGTGATTATTCCATTACTCGCACTGTAAAGCGTGTGAGGTCACACCAGAGCTGACAGCTGACCCACGGACTGGTCCCCACAGTGACCTCGCTCCATCATCTGCTATGTTAATCTGTCATTTCCACTAATACTACATCTGGTTACAGTGATTTGCCTTCAGTTGACCCTTAACCCCACTGGTGTATTAACTTAAGGATTTTAAGAACTAATGAATTGACCCCGCTGTCAACTTCCTTCCCCCTCAGGCTGATGATAGACAGGATCTTCCTTCCCCTAATCCACATTAGCTCTGACGGTGTTTACTCACATGTAATGAGGGAATAATCGGCACGGCGGCACGAACCCTTTCATCCTGAGCCCCTCCAGCCCCGACAGCGTATTAGCCTCACCGCCATGAAAACTCAAGCGAGTGTATTAGACTTTGTGTGAGGTGCGCTCTTTGCACATCAAATAAACAGCGCGTATGTGGCAAGCTAAACACGCGGGCCTAATTCTCCAGCCTGATTTGCAGATCCACGCTTCCCTATGAATATTAAAGGCCCCGCGCGTCGGCTTTAGCAAGCAATTAGAGCTGGGAGTGAGAGAAAGGGGAAAGGAGAAGGAAGGATCTTCTGCGTGAGTCTAGACTTGGCGGCACCAAGGAGATCTCCGTGTTTGCTGAGCCTCATTAACAAAGGTACACTAAAGAAACTAGATAGAGAGTGTGAGCAGCTGATCTGTGGTCTGCTCAGCTGGAAACACTAATATGTCACTTACTTCAGACTTGAGAGGTAATCACTTGTTTCTTGATTCCATGTTGAGGTGTTTATAAAAGCATACTTAATATATTATATAAGATAATAGAGTAGAATTGTGTGCATCATATATTACTATTATAAACTAAGTGAAATTTCTTAGGGTGTAGGAATGTGTTTTGTTTAATCCTGCACTTTGTTTTGGCTTTAGTTGTTTTTATAGGGCAATGTTTTTTGTGTTTGATAACTGTATCACCATTCAATATTTAATATTCACAGTCTTTCAGGATCAGATTTCTTATTTTCGTTTCTCTGGACAGTAAAAGTTATTACAGGTAAGTGGAGAAAAAAAAGACTGAAAACGGTTACGCACATATAAGAGTTATGAGTCCAGGACTACACATCTGTGAGTAATCAGATTCTATAATTTATATGATAAAATAATATATTAATAATTACTCATGACTACTGGCTGCATGGAAATTTAACAAGCTAATGAAAACAGGGTTTGACGCCGTTTGTTTAGTTTGTGTGGCGACATTGTGTCTGTTTAACCAGGAGAGGGCGCTGTAGAGCAAGAACCACGTTCACCAAGTCCTTGTACAACTGTGTTTAAATACACATTAAATACAAATCAGTCTGTCTGAATCACAAACGATCACACCTCATGATGGCAGTTTTATATTTTATTATAAATAGTGGTATAAAGAAATATAAAAATAATCGTTAGACATATGAATATTTACATGTATAAAATAAATAGGAAGTGGGATAGCATATAGATTTCAAATAAATTAGTAGATTCACAGTGAGGCAGTAAAGACAGTGAAGCTTGTGTCTGTTGTTGGATGATGATCACGCGGCGGTGGAGCGTTTAACCCCAGTACTCTGTTGGAACCAGCGGGATGCAGAAGTCGCTGCCACACATCTGCATTGAAAGGAAAGACACATTTATTAGCGTTTTGTTGTTTTGTTCCTCATTGTGAAACCTGTGCGTGTGCAAATACAGTACATGGAGATGATCGGTACCTGACAGGAGGGCGCCGACGACGCTGGCGACTGCAGGATGACGTCCACGCTGACGTCGCCCTGCGGAGCTCCGCCGCGCTGTCTGCCGTACTGCTCCGCCCCAAAATTGCAGCTCCCAGGATGCACCGGGGCACTCTGGCCGTGGCGCGGGGCCGCGTACGGGCTCGGGGCCTGCAGCGCCGCCTCCCGGCCTCCCAGGGGGCCGTGCTGGAAGTAGCCGAGGATGTCGGGCGAGGAGGCGTCGCTGGCCGACGTGTCCCCCCGCTCCTTCCGGTGAAACAGCGCCTCCTCGCTGAGCCCCAGCTGGGCCGACAGGTAGGAGATGTAGCGGATGGTGAGGCGGAGCGTCTCGATCTTGGTCAGAGTCTGCCCAGCGGGAGCCACGGACGGTGGGAGGTAGGACCTGAGGTGATGCAGAGCCTTGGTCAAGTCCCTCATCCTCAGTTTCTCCTTCTCACTGGCACTCTCCCTCTGCTTGCTGCGGATCCGGGTCGCCTGACCCGACCTCCGGCCACGTCTGGAGAGGGAATAGGGGGAGGCTTTGAGGTTCTGGGAATATCCGGCCTTGGGAGCCTTAGCGGCGGACTGTGGAGGCCGCTGGTCAGAAGGAGACAGGCTGGAGTCCATGGAGTGAACGGGGGAGAGGGTTTCCGGAGAGGAGATGCTGGAGAGGTCCGAGTCGGAGCACCACTGGTACTGAAGCCCGTAGTCGAGGAGAGCGACCGAGGAGGTATCCATGCTGTGAGGGCAGACTCTGCGCTGTGACCGAAGAGACTGGAAGGTTGTGAGTGCTGCTCAGCTCTGTTGCACCGGTTTATAAGTCGAGGCCAAGCCACAGAGGTGTGAAGTGACACCTCTGCAGCTTCTCACAGTGCCCCTGAACACACACACACACACACACACACACACTGGGACCCTGCCTCTGGACCATCCCACTGCTCCTGTCTCTGCCTCTCCTGCAAAGTCTGGGAAAGTCCAGCTACATGAGTGGAAGTGTGAATTTTGACTCCTTCTCAAAACAATAAACAGTTTTTTGCTTGTTGGGCTTTTTGTCCCTGAAGCAACACAGGTGGATTTTGGACATTTAAAAGTAAAGGTCAAGCCTATGAAGCCACTGTGTTTTTCCCACAAGGAGAACAAAGTAACCTACGCCGAGTAGTTCTTTATCTCACCACTGACTTCCATAAATCAGCAAGTCTGAGTTGTTGCAGATGATGCAGATGCATCTATGACCCATTGTCCTGAAAACCATTTTTGTTCAGTGTGTGAGTATCACACCATCACCGTCTGCTATGATATTTATTAAAAGGGAGTGTGACTAAAATGATCAAGACTTTGTTAGAGGATGTGTGATTTATTTATATTTAACAGTGTGATACAGTAGGAAAGTGATGATCCCGTCATCAGGGGACCTGAGCTCCTATTCCGTTCCGACCTCACTCCAACCTTGAACGTGACAGCAGCCCTTCGCTTCACGTCCCCCGTCGCCATCATTTCACAGTGACAGCGACGCAGGCGTGAGCGCCGGTCGCTGACCCGTCACTCTGGCTTTTCCCCACGGAGCGAGCGGAGCTCCTGTTCTCTGCGGCTCCTGTGTCCTGTGTAAATGTGAAACCCATCGCGGCTCTAATGAAGGATAATCACTTACATTATCCGGTTGAAGCGGAGGAGTGATGCTTTCACACTTATGAGAACTGATGAGCCCGGAGGTGTCGCTTCACACCTCAGCTGTGAGAACCGGGAACGGCACGAAACGCTGCTGCTGCTGCCGCCCCTGGCCGTCCCCGTGTCCCCCCCCCCCCCCCCCCCCCCCCTCTCTCCGCTCTCCTCAGCTCGCTCTGTGTGGAACAGTAGGTAAGTTGGCCGTTCATCAGCTGACGAAGGAAGAAAGTCCAAGTAAAATGAGTCTACAGTGTTTTGATGCTGAAAAAATTTTAAATAAATATTTAATTGTATGAAAATCGACATGTCCATAAATGCTGAGTAAGCACATTTACTGTGTGATTATAGTTTGTACATAACATATAACATAAGCTCCTTTTATCAGTTATGAGAGGATTGCTTGTTGTCTAGTTCCAACCTGACTCATGGTTGTGTTTGACTTAGTGTAAGATTTCAGCCTCTCTCATGAAGAGACTCCAACTAAAAGATGCTAAAGCGAAAAGGATTGACAGAGTGAGGGCGGTGTGTGCATCAGATGGACCGTCTCCCTTCCTTCTGCTCCCGGAGCTGCTCCTGTGTCAGGCTGAGGACAGGGTGAACCGGGCTTGAACCCGCGGGCCGACCCTGCCACTCACCCTGGCCGAGGTGAGGCTGTGGGAGCCGGGCCGGGAGTTTGGCACCTCTGGGCGGACGCCCACCCACCCACAGCAGGCTCAGGCTCTGGGCTGCCTGCCACCTGTCCCCCCCCCCCCCCCCCCCCCCCCCCTCGGCGACCTCCTCTGCCTGGAACCCAGGCAAAATGTGATGTGGTTGTAATTATGATTTAAGGGATTTTTGTTCAGAAATGGGATTTATCCAATCAGCTCCTGTGTCTTCATCCACCTTAAATGCTTAAATGTTTTGCAGCACTTGCTGAAGTGGCTGCTTTTGCCTACATCAACCATCAGACGGCCGCCAACACAACTACGGTTGTACTAATGACCTTTTTGCCGGACGACATTCTCTTGGCGCCATTAGCCTCAAACAGAGGCTGCAAGCTCATTTTCTGTCAAACTCCTCTCTCACAGACTGGTTCGGTTTTCAGACGTGCACCATTTTCTCATATGTGGCTCAACCGACGTCCGGAGAATCTGGTCCAGATGCTGGCTGTCCATTAACTGCTCTGCTCACACACAGGCTCAATTACACACACCAATAATGGCCGGTCCAACTCATTCAGCATTGGTCAGACTCCTTGCATTTCTCTCTGGTGCTGGAAAATGTATCTTTGCCATTTTATATGTAAATAAAAGGATGAACACAAACATTACAGACTAGACAATTCAGTTAGAATAAGCTAAATACGCTCTCAGAGGCTGATGCTTATTATTATTAAGTTTGTTGCCTTTGCTTGAATTCAAGACAAACATAAAAAAAGATTTAGTTTGTGTGTGTGTGTGTGTGTGTGTGTGTGTGTGTGGAAGGTGACGGGGCTACATTCTACACCCAAGGTGTGAATAGCTGGGCCTGCAGGGGTCAGCCAGGGGTGGACAGTAAATCTGAAGTAATTGTTGAGAATGACGGACGTGCAAAAAAATCCCACAGAACAGTTTAAATGAGAGAGAAACATTTAACTGGAGTAGGATATTAAATCTAACAAAAGTTAGTGGGAGTAACAACTGTACAACCAAAACCAACACTAACGCTGAAACATCACTCTCCACAGAACTAAACGGATAAAAGTGAAGTAATATTAAGTCTCATCATCAGTGTCCTCTTTTCACAGCCCTGCGCTGTCGGACCTCCAGATAAAGCTGCTGGACAGAGCAGCAGAACCAGTCCTTCACACGTCTGCCAGTGTAAACACATCCTCCTACTACTGGCACTTGCTCACACTTGTATGCTGCCATGTTTTCACAAGGCCTTCCTAGTTACACACAGACACACACACATACACACACACATAGGGCTAATAAATGAACCTTAGACATTTTTCCACACAAACACATTTGAAATCGAGTGGTCAGTTCCAGATTCTGCTCCTTGATTAACCAGGACACCAGAACATGAGCCCTCAGCTTTATTCAAGTCATGATGGAGCCACTATACAACTAATGTACACAGGTCTACAATATATACAACAAAAAATACAGTATTGATAGTTCCAACTACTTTGTTTCAGTAAAATCACAGGCATGTGGACGACAAATCACACGCACACAGTTCAGTCACTCAAAGACATGAAACATGAAACATGCTCTTGACACATTGTCAGAAATGCAGCGAGTTCTGTAAAACAGTTCTTCATCAGAACATTAAAACGAGAGCATCATATCAAAACATCTAGTCTCACAGTTTTGCATCAACACCTTTTTTCAGATAAAAGAAAAAAAAACAAGCAAATAAACATAATTTCTCACGTTGTCATGGCAAGATGTGACAGATTAAACCGCGGTTCTACGTGATCACCACCTACAGAACAGAACACACAGCTCTACGGGTGAGGACAGGCGGGACTCGGACTCACAGAGACGACGACGAGCAGCAGGAGAAGCCAGTCGGCTGTTTGGATCAGACGGGAATAAATCACTTTTCATAAAAATAATACAATTCTCAATCCAGGTTTATGTCTACAGGAAACAAACCGAGCAATAATAACTTCACTAAGGCTATAGACACCACGGGACAGTGCAGAATAAATAAATACTGGACCACAGCACCAGGTCACATGCTGCTGCTGTGCCTCTGCAGCTAATACTGCAGGATTCCAATCCAATTCCAGCTATGACTACCAGTGTCTTCATCTTCCCTGTTTTTCTTTCCTCCAGCAGTGAATCAAATCAAAGCACAACATGGTAACATGAACTACATCACCTTTCAAGTACAGACACGTTTTCATGTTTAACATAAACCTCAAACAAAGCGAATGCTGCTGGACACGGTGCGTGTGTGTGAGTAGACGCTGGGCAGGAAGTGATAAAGAGGAAACGGTGGGACTGCAGGCAACCAGACAAGCTTCCAGCGTTTTAATGTTTCTTCCTTGCGTCTCCGTCTCAGTTGGAGTTGATGCTTTCCACTTGGCTGGAGCGTGTCTGGGACCCGGAGGCGGCAGTTTGGCTTTGTTAGGACAGGATTTTCTCGCGGGTTTCGGGCAGCTTCAGAGCCACCAGACCTCCGCAGACCAGGGCGGCGAAGGCCAGCAGGATGGGGATGATCTTAGTGATGCCGATGAAGGCGGCGAAGACGAAGCTGGCCACAATGGCGGCCAACTTACAGATCCCGTTGAGGATGCCGAACGCCGTCCCTCTGTGGAGACAGAGACAGCGGCGGCGCCTTTTTAGTCGCTCCACAGCTAAAAGCACGGCGACACATAGAAGAAAAAGGTCAAAGGTCAAGTGGACGCCCAAGCGTTCGAGTTACCTCTTGGAGGAAGGGTAGAGCTCCACGGAAATGACCTCCAGGCCGTTCCAGGCCGCCACGCTGACGCCGTAGAAGAGACACTGCCAACAGATGACGGCTCCTTGACTGAAACTCAGCAGCAGCAGGAAGGAACACGCCGACGACGCCAGCATGGAACCGCCTGGAAAACAGAGGAGCCCGCGCTGAAGCGGAGCCCAGAACACCTGCTGCGCTGGCTCTGGGGGGCGCGTTCTGCGAACCTCACCTATGATTCGGATCCTGCCTATCTTGTCCATGAAGAGCGCTGAAATGATGTTGCCGGGCAACACGGCCAGGCTGCCCAGGAAGCTGACCATGTAGATGACTATGTCGTTCTCCTCCTTGAAGTTCAAATGGCAGCCTTTCTTCGGGTGGAGGAAGGTGGTGTTCTCCATGCGACAGTCTTTGAACTTTTCCTGCCAGAGGTCTGGAGAGGAGACAAGGCTAAACAGGCTGCTAGGAGGACAGCACAGCGCCAACGCTTGGCAAACAGCGGGTCAGTACCTGTGTTAAAGAAGACGGTGTTCTTGATGGTGCAGTTCTCAAAGTAGGTGTTGGTGGACTTGACGTCCTCAAAGTAGCAGTTCTCGAACAGTGAATCCTCGAACTTCACAGATTTGATCTCGATGTTTGCAAATCTGCATAGAAAGAAATCACAGGAAGCAGTTACGCAGGGAGCTGCTCTAATCACAGACTGGAGCGGTGGTGGTGCGGGTCAAACCTACTTGTCGTGGATGTACTCTCCTTCCTTGTGGATCTGGTTGACCAGAGAGAAGTTAAAGTGGAAACGCTCCACTCGCTCTCGATGGAAGACTCGGACCTTGGACTCGTATTCCTCGTACTGCATGTACTTGATCATGTCGGGGAACCACACCCCCAGCCCGTGATAGCTGAAGCATCAGAGCAGCATAACAGTCTTATAGTTGACTGAACTGGCCCAAAAGGGTTTTACACAACAGCTACAGCTCATACATTTTCCTGGAGTGAATATTATGTCTAATACATTCTGGCCTCTGGCTGCTTTAGGAGGTTAATTAGCCTGGTCTCCATTGGTGGCAATATTTCAACAACGCATGATTTTCTTATCTTTCACCAGTAGAAAGTTTCCCACCCGCTGCTTCACATTTAGTGTTTTTACCTGAAGGCCAGGCAGAACCAGACAATGACCAGGAGGAGGCCCTGCAGCCTCAGCTCTGGCGCCGATAGCGACATCACGTTGGCCATCACCTGAAAGACAGACGCGAGCTTAACATCTGCAGAGGCGGCGCAGGCGGAGAGGAGCCACTCGGCATCTGTTTCTACTGGTTACCTGCTGCAGCATGGTCATGTGTCTGACCGTCCAGCGCTGGAAGGCCGTGCCCGTTTCGCTCTGGATCTCAATGAACTCGTCCTCCTGAGTCTGTGGGGTCTTAATGTTGGTGACCTTCACGAAGAGAAGGAGAAAAGGCGTTAAAAACACGCATGATGCTTTGTAATAGTGTTAAAACTGCCTGGATCTGTGAAGCCTATCACTGCGCATGGACTGTGCATGACTTACTGTACGCAAATACAGTTTCCTATGTGGTATTTGTAGCATTTATGTAACATCCCGCTCTGCTGAGTTAAACTGGGGGCTGCATGGTGTGTGTGTGTGCTGTCGGGTCGGACCCTGTCTAGCAGCTTACAGTGAACACCCTCTCCGGCTCCCCCTTGGCCTTCCAGTTGGTGTCATGAACCCTGCGCAGGACCATCCACGCCTCGTCATGTCTCGCACTCTGAAAAAAAGCAGAAGCCAATCAGTACAACAGACACGCACACTGTTGAACCTGTGAAGATCCAGAGAAGCTGAGTGCTTTTGGCAACTGTTTTCGTGTGTTTTGTGCAAAGGACACAGTGCATTAAAACTTGCTGAAATCAAAACGTTTTGACGGGAGGGCGCTGTGGCTCAGTAGCGTTGGGGGGATTATTTGGGTGTGCGTGATATGATCATGTTGGAGCAGTAACATACAAACTCAACACCACATGTGGTCACAGGTCTGACAATGTGCCGGTGGGTGGCGTTCTGGGGACGGGTTAGCAGCCTGACGCTACCTTCCCACAGCAGTGAGACGTCGCTGTGGCGGCTGATGACTCAACGCTCAAACCGACGCTAGCAAGGCTGCAACCCAGCGCGTGTTAGCATCCGGCATGACATTATTCGTGTATGTCTCCGCTGGTTTTCAGGTATCTGACCTCCAGCAGGAAACGCGGGCTCTCCGGCATGAAGACGACCCCGACGAGCGCAGCCAGAGCAGGGAACAGACACACGAATATGAACAGCCTCCAGCTGTGAATCTGGAACTCGGTGCCAATGGCGAAGCCCCAGCCTGAAGACGGTCCAGTAAAGAGCAAGTTAATATTTCATTTATATTTAGGGAGTAATCACGGTAAATATAAGATAAATAACTCAAGATGAGGCATTTTAAAAAGCACAAAAGAGGAGCTGAGAAACATCAGTACAGCTATTTTTTTAATCAGAGCGACGTGATAGAAAAACTCAAGATGCATTGCTAAAATTGCTTCCGCAGCAAGCGTCTGAGTTAAAGTACATTAGGCCTGGACGTGTGTGTGCTCGGGCACGTGTTACCGTAGTGAGGGATGATTCCCCAGGCAGTGAAGGAGGCATACAGGCCTCCCAGCATCCAGAACATGCAGAGCCAGCTCAGGTGTTCTCCACGTTTATCCATCTGCAGGAACTCCGTGAAATAGGTGTAGACTATCGGGATGGAGCCACCGATTCTGGGGGAGAATTTAGATTCTGGTTTACTACATTAGTAAATATGTACCCTCTGTAGTAGCTTTTTCAGGTTGTGTGCTGGGCCTTTGTGAAGGCTCCTCTGCTGTGTGTGCTAATGACTGCCGTGGCGTCCATTATCTCCGTGACCCCGTATTTTTGCTCAAAAAGCTCAAACATAAGCTAAAAATCGCAGCTCTGATTGCATTCAAGCTGCAGAGATTATCAAAAGAAATGTGTTTTTGAAAGTTCTGTGCACAGTAACAGCTTCACCCCCAGGAGCTGCAGACAGCAGGAAAAAAGCAGTAAAACCCAAACTCCAAACAGGCACAGAGCGTTATTTACTCGTTTTAATTAGTGTAATAAAAATGCTCTGTCAAAGCAAAGAAACAGATTTCTCCTGGAGTGCAAAGTATATTTAGGGCACTCTGTGATGCTGCGTGTCAATATGGAGCCTATTATAACACGTTGAGAAAAACATGTGCTTTGATGTACAGCATAGGATGGGGCAGGATCCCAGCAGGCACACAACTGATCTCCAATGTTAAAATGTGCTTAAAGTAATGTCAGTTATTGTTGTGATGTTAACGTTAGGTTGAAACAACATTTAATGCTAATGTCTGTGAAAAGGTTTGTACCACAACCACAACTACAAATCAACATTAAAATAAGATTTGTTAAAATGACAAAGTTTTGGCAGTTGAAGACAAATTTTGATGTTACGTTGAGAGTAAGACGTTGAAATAATCAACGCTGATTCATCTTTTACAATCAAAACATTATCCAATGGTCATTCAATCATGATCCATGACGTTTATTCAACTGTGGCTCACCAGTGAAATGCCTGCTGGGATGTGACGGGTTCATCATACTTACATACAAATACAAACATACAATTACATACAAACATGACAAACAAAGTAAAGTGTGACATGACTTTATAAACAATTCCCTCAAAGTGACTTTTGTCCAGGCAACTCTAATAAATGTGAACGAGAGAGTAAATGCGAGTGCATCTCACCCGAAGCCTGAGCAGAACCTAAAGAAAAGGAAGAAGCCGTAACCCTGAGCGAAGCAGGACAGGAAGGAGAACAGCAGGTCGATGCTCAGCACGTAGATCAGGCACCTCCGCCGCCCCATCTTATCACACAGACCCCCCCAGACCAGCGCTCCCACCATCATGGCCACGTACACCAGCAAACCTGGAAACCCACACACAACAAACAGTAAGACACTTGGAGGCGCTGGGCACGTGCAGTTCAGCTGTTTAGCTCAGTAGTGCATGTTTGATGTCCTCCACAAGGGGGCTCCCTTTACCCTTACAAGAACATGCAGGTCGTCAAAAAACAGACCCTATTTGAAATTTCCTGTAGGCACTAGATGAAGAAAAGGAAGAAGCCGTGACCCTTAGAGAAGCAGGACAGGAGGGAGAACAGCAGTTCGATGCTCAGGAGGTACATCAAAAACTTCTGCCGCCCCGTCTTACTGCACAGACCCCCCCAGACCAGTGCTCCCACCAACAGGGCCACATACACCAGCAAACCTGCAAATCCACACAACAAACGTTAGGCCGCTCATGAGCAAGTCGCCCGTCCTCCACAAGGGGGCTCCCTTTACCCTCATATGAACACGGGGATCCTCGTCCGGAATTCGGTGGCACGTCAGCGTTGTGCGTTCTGATCAGCATTTGTGAATATTTATAATGACATATCAAGAAAATAAAGACTTTATCAGAAATAAAGGTCAACGTGATTTCAATGCATCTAAAGCGAGCGCTCCACTTCCACCGCGCTCGCCTCGCGTCCCGCTAAACGTGCTTTTGGCTTCGCTTCAAATGTCACGAGCAGCTGTTTTCGCCGGCCTCCGAATGTTCCTCCTCGACAGCTTCTGGTGCTCTGATTGCTTGTTGCGTCAGCCGGAGTTCCATTTCCCCGTTACCTGCGCTCCCCCCTTTGGAGACGCAGCGGTCTGAAGCCCAAGCCAGCGCGCGCCCAGCAGGTGGTCCAGGCGGCTGTGTCTTTTAGCTGCGAGGCAGCGGCTCTTAACACACGACCAACTGTGCTCCCAATCATAGCCCCCAAAGCCCAATAAAGATTATGCACCTCCTTTCATGTCTCTGGAGAGAGAGCCGTCTGTGTCGGGACTCGTGCCGACAACCCCAGCCATCCTTTTCACTGTGTTGTTTAAACCTTGGGGCCCATACCTCCTGCCTGCTCCGTGGTTTTACTACACACAGCCCTAATTACAGTGGGATAAGCAGCTTAATGGCACGTGGAGTCATAGTGTGCACCTTCCCTGTGGATTACTAGTCTAACCAAAGGTCCCCATGTCACGCTGCGCATCCCTAACTCATTCAGCAAGAGACTTTTCAGGCCGCTGGGAGTTAAAGTCTCAGAGCTGAGGTGCCATCAACATTCTTTGACCTTTTTGACCAACTCGCCCAAAATGTGTAAGCCGCAGATAACGACGCGTAGGCGCTGACAGAGCGGAGCTGTGATTAGCAAGTCTGAGCTTTAGATGGAGGCCTAGGATCAGCCCCTGCAGCAACGCGCTCCTGTCTGCCTGCCAGGGTGCCCTTGAGCACGGCACGCCTCCCCATCGCAGACTTTAACATCAAGGAGTTAACCTTGAGTTAAAGAGTTGACCTCAAAGACGGGGCAAAATGTGTCAAATGCTACTCTGTGTGCACAGTTTAACCTGATCAGCTGTAAGTCGACATCACACAGTATCAGAAACAGAGTAAGTGATTTCATTTATAACAAATAACAGTCTTGAACAGTTTAGTGAACTATAAAAATTTTACTTACAATACCTGCTAAGAATGAAGGCTGAACGAGACACTTGAAGTGACTGGAATGTTTAAAATTGCATTTTACTAAAGCAACACAGGAAAACCCCACAAATGTTTCTTTGCGTGCGATCTGAACGTCTCCATCATCTTTTGGAAGAAAGATTTGGAGGAAAATGAGAAAAAAACTTTCTATTTTGTGCAGGAGCAACAGGTTATGTTTAGCATAACAAGCCAAAGCGATGTTGTGTTCAGCTCCTGCATCAAGGCTTTTCCTCAACACCATCCCAGTTGACAGCAAGCGCATCGTCCTCCTTTTGCTAAAAACATTCAGCTGTGTCATCTGAGAGATGAACATACTGAAGCGCAATGCATGAATGAAGCAGATCTGCTTCAGATTCCCAGCCAACCACCGGCGCCCTCTCTCGCCCCACACAAACAGATGCTGTGATTCCATTTTGGCCGAGGCCTCCCTCCCCGTCAGCGGCCCCGAGCGTATCTGACAGCCCAGCACCGGGCGCCGCGGGCCGCCAGGGTCTCTGACTGCTGCAACATGCTCCACATTAGCCTGGGAACACACACTGAATGCAACGGCCACTGGGCTCTTCATCAATCTCGCGCAATGCCTCGTCCCCGGAGCCCGTTGCTAAGACGGAATGAGCGATGCACAATCTGCCACGCTGCCCGGCTGCACACGAGGTCTGGGAAATAAGGTGAGGCGCTCTAATTTGCAGTTTAGTGGTCTGCACCGAATCTAAGGAAACAGACGTCGCTAAGTTATTCTGGGTAAACAAAATATAATTGGTTCTGAGCTGCATAGAAATTCAGCTTTCAGTGTGTGTGATTACTTTTGTGGTACAATACTTAAAAGGAGTTAGAGTTTGCAGATGTTAATCAAACAGAAACACAAATAAGCCATTGTTGTGGCTGTGTGTGTTTTTATTGTGGGATATTAATAAAGGAATCTTGAAGCTCATGTTCCTGACAGAGATAAATTATACACTAGTGCTGCATCCAGACAGCTGCAGTGCTAATGCTGAAGACTCAGTGAAGCTAATGTTCTGGTTTCACACTCCTTTATGACACACGCCGTCAGTTATGCTCTTTAATTTTGCATTAGTCTAAAAGAATTCCAGCCTCTCCCCCTTTTATTTGTGCCAGTGGCTGCGAGGTGTTTCTGTCTGACACGCTGCTCTGCTGGAACCACGGGGCCTCAAAAGCGTTGTCACAGCCGAGCGCGGCAACAGTTTGTTTCACTGATGAGGCTTTTTTATTTATTTATTTATTTTTTGCTCTTTGTTAAAATTGCAACTCACTGAAAGATGATAGTAATTAGTTGGTCTTCCCCCAAAGGCTGCGTGCCCATTTTGAATAAATGCGCCGCTGCACGCGCTGAGGGACAAGCGCGTGGTCTAGTTACTGAATTTATTCACCCATTATTGGTCCAAAATGTTGTTTATGAGCCTGATACCTAAAATACAGATGTGTGCGTTGTAAACATTGTAAACATCATACCTTATACTTAAATGCCACTCTGTTGGGAAACACTGTGGAAGACGTGGAAAATGGTCTCTTCCTTCCACACCAGTGACCTGTCGCCCCCCCCCCGCCTTTTACTGCCACTTACCCAGCAGACCCTTGTCAGCGTTGGATATGCACATGTCCTTCTCCGCGCTGGGCAGGACGAAGCCCACCACGAAGCCGTCCACCCCGTCGGCCATCAGGGCCAGGCCCAGCACCGCGAACAGTGTCCACTGGAAGCGCCCGTGGCCGCAGTCCTCCATGATGGACTCGTACTGCTCCGGCAGGTTCTCCTCCTCCTCCTGCTGCTGCTGGGCGGCCAGGCGGGCTTTCCTCCGGGCCTCCATCCGGGCGGCCCGCCGGGCCTCCTTGATCTCATCCGGGTGGGGGATGCCCTGGTACTCCCCTTCGTACATCTGCTCGTCCTCGTCCGCCCCCTCGGTGGCGTCGCTGGCGGCGTCCTCGTCCTGCGGGGGGTACTCGCTCTGGTAGGGGTATCCGTCCCTCCCGTCCTGAGTGTACGCGTACTCCCCGCCCTCCGTCATCTGCTGGGTCACGTTGTTGTGGTAGGGGTCATCCATGGTTCCGGCCTGGTTCAAGGGGGGGGGTCTGGCTCGGCCTTCTGGCTGCGGTTCGCTGAGGAAGCGGTCGGCTACAATGGCATCATCCGGCAGCAACAGGTTGCTCGCAGTGTCTCAAGTGTCAAAGGGGAAATGGTTTTGCAGGTTTTTCGGCGGAGTTCGGAGGTGAAGGCCTCGGCGCCCGCGTCGAGTTACCTCGCTTGATCTGCAGACGGCCGCATGCTGAACCTAAAGGAAAACAATTAACGGCAGACGTCACGGGCTGTCAGCGACGCGGCGAAGAGCGGCGCACTGGAGGAGCAGAGTTCATTGTTATACGGCGCTGCCCTTTGGAAAGCTTCTAACCTGCCAAGTCAAGTCACAATTACAGTGTCAAAGGACTCCACAGCGCTGGTTTTATGAAACATAAAGGGCACGCTGTCACTGCGGTTCTCTCAACTGAGGAAAGTCCCCGAGAAATCTGTAAACACTTAACAGCACTGTTTAATTATGGAAGAGAAAGAAAGCTTGATTTTTGCTCACTGTTTTGTAAATATGCCTCCTTCCAATTAATCCATTTGTGTGTAATTTATTGCTACATATCTAAATTTAAATTACTAATATGGTGAGAAATGAAAAGGGCCATTAGACAGTAGTGACCAGTTGAGTTCTCCGGTCCCCGCGCAGCCACATAATCCCGTCGCCTCCTCGCGCAAACGCTCTGACGCCATTTTGATCCGTCACACGGCACCGCCGCGGGGACGACGCGTTCAAATGGGCTCGGATTTTGTCGCGCTCATCGCCGCGCCGCTGCGCAGCGAGGTGTTCCCAGCTGGACCCCCCGGGGTTCCGGCTCCTCTGCAACGTGGAGATAAGTGATAAATGGTGACGCATTGGGTCGCACAGCCGAGTTTGAGCCGCGCAGTCGAACGCCGAATACGAGGAACTGAACGGTCACACTGTCGAGCTGTAAAGTAAAAGGGCTCAAATCCTGATTGAGCTTTCATCTGGTTCACGTTTGGGGTTTTTAGTTTCTGCTGAGGTTTTCATTCCTGCTTAACGTTCACCCTGTGAGGCTAGAAGGAGATCCACGGGACCCCGTGGTGTGTTCAAGGCCACGAACCAAATGCTTTTATGAATACAGTAAACGCTGAGTATTTTAAAATATGCTTTTAATCCAAAGTCCACCAGTTTAAGGTGCCACTTTGTACTTATTTTACCAGGATACAGACACTGGTTGGTGAGAGTGGGTCTGTTCTGGTTTGAAGCCAGAATCACGAACACTGTAATTTAATCCAGATTAAGACTGTAGATTCTTTTTTTTTGTTGTTGCCTCAAATCACTGTTTCAGCATGAAAACCACAGCGGCGGCTCAGATTATAGAGTCTGGACTGTATGTGGTGCTTTTGGATGCGGCGTGTAATACTTAAACCGTGTTATCAGTGTTGTGCTCGAGTCGTTTTTGCTGTAGAGGGAATTACAGTACTGTGATGTGCCTCCTTTTTATTTTGTTGGTTGCCTCAGTAATGTGAATAAAACATGAAGAATTCCGGGGGGAAAAGAGAAGCTGTACGTATGATGAGGCCGCCTGCTTTCATCACCCTGCTGCGGCGCTTTACTCACACAGCTGGCATTTACGTAACAGCTGTCTGTGCTCACTACCCCCCCCCCCCCCCCCCCCCCCCCCCCACACACACACACACACTCGCGACTACATCAACTCCTTAACACACACACACTAATTCACACGTCACTCCAGGGTTTGGCGAGGGGCGACGGTCTGCCTCCACCGAGGACGTCCCCGTGTTGAGAAGTCAAGGATCCTGCTTTGAATTATGAAATCAGCGTGAGTCTGAGCTTTAACAGGAAGCGGAGGGGTCGCAGCGTAATTTACAGCAAAGTATTTCAATTTACCATGTGACCTTTTACCGCTCAGATCGTCCATTAGTCTTTCACTTCATCAGAGCGTGCGGCTCAGTCTACAGAGAATGAATGAAGTTGGAGAGAACTGGTGTCTAACAACAAATGTACGCACGCACGCACGCACGCACACACACACACATACACACACACTGGAGAGACTGGTTGAGCTGCTCAATAGCCAGAAGCTTTGGGACAAGGCTTTCATACTTTTTTCAAGATTCAATCAACAACTTTTTCCTTTTCCTTCTGTTTTGTCAGGGGTCTGTTAATTATTATTAGTTTTCTCCAGGTGTCGTTTTCCATTGTTTTTATATTAGTCCTCAAGGTTTTGCAAGAACAGATTGAGTCTGTTATGAAATAGAGTTTTGCATCTGGACCTTAACTATTGTGCCGCCTAAGACTTAGTGTTCATACATTCAAATATCAATGTTTTATTTAGTATTTTAGGCTAATAGACCAGACAGACTCCTCCTCTATGCAATGGGCCATATTTAATCAAGTATTCCTACCAGTCTTTATACACAGGCTTTGAACCAAAAACCCAATAAAAGCTATTTTTAAAGCCGAACTGTTGCTCTGTGCTGGTGTTTTTGGAAGTACTACAACTGAATTGTGAGTATATTATTCAACTGTTATATTTATTTTTGCCACGTAATTCATCGATTCGTCTTTATCGCTCACTCTTGCACTCCGTTAACCCGACAGAACAAACTACATAGCACTACACAGCAAAAAAGGAAAAGAACAGTCGTCTTACCAGAGTTGTTTCTCCCTTAATTTAAAAGTGACCCTTAAGCAAAATAAACATAGATAAAAAACTCACAAAGCCCAAATAGCATTTTCAAATGTCCAAAGCCTACATGTCAGTTTATCCTAACGATGTGCTGCAGCCAAGGCTGAGGGATTAGGATCCAACCTCACGATCAACCCCCCCATCTCTACACACACACACACACACACACACACACACACACACACACACACACACACACACACACACACACACACACACACACCCCTCTCCAGGGCTCATCCCCACAGGAAATTCCCTCGGAACTACACATCCCACCACCACCCCACCTCTGGGGCGCGATGGTACAGTCCCAAAGGTTCAAATAGCAGCGGGTTCCAGTGACACTGACTGACAATTGTGCGGCCGCTATACAGGATGCTACTTTATCTCCAATAAAGACCTTCTGCACTGACGTCAGCCACCAGAACAGCAGCCCGGGTTGACACTTTGGCCACTCTTGCTCAAGGACGCTTCAGCAGGGCAGATGCTTGTTTGTCATGGAGACTTGCATCTTGAGGATAATAATCAAGATGATGGAGTGGACTGAACTTTGAATTGAAGAATCAGTGGCGTCCCAGCGGCCCCCGGGAAACACAGGGGCGCGTCACTGCAATGTGTGAAAGTCTCGCCGAAGTGTCCTTGAGTGAGACGTTGAATCTCCACAGTTGCTCGTCATCCGTCCCTAATCACGCCACATAAGCATAGCGGCAAAAATGAGAAATACACTGGTGTTCCCTTGAAGTAGGAGGGAAGGTCTGCAGATTTTCATCTTCTTGGGTGTGGATGAGTGCTGAGGTGATTATGGATGTGTCTGAGTGGCACCTACTGCTGGAAACAGATAATCATAGCTTCAGATATCCCACATGTGGGTTACGTATAGAAAATATAGGACTGTGAATAAAGGTGAGGACAGACGCCACAAACAGCAGTTACCGCCGGATAATATGGTGGAGCGGTAGCAGCATTTGCACAATAATTGCATATTATATGATATATTAAGCTTTTAATATGTGGAACTTAGACCGCGGCTTCAAAAGGCTTTCACTGTTTTCTCCAGCTACATGATCAATGCAGGTTTAGGGTTGGATTTGAGGCAAAAGATGCATCCAAATTATCAAGATACAGTACAAGCTTTTAGATCAGAGGAGCTAGTGTTGTATCACAGTAAGCGCTGAATATGATGTTACATAAGTACTTACAACCTTATCTGATGATGTTTTTCATACATCATATTCCATTAATGTGTGTCTAAAATGTACTAAAAGTCAATCATATACAGTATTAACCTCACAACTTCAATGCTTTTAATTAAAAGCATTAAAATAATATTCCAAGAGTAATATGTTACTCCTTCTTACTCATTCAGCTTGTTGCACATTTCATCCACCAGTAAATTATTATAATTGATTCTAAATGTAGTACACAATATATCAAGTAGTAAATGATTTCTGCCCATTAAACAAAGTCTGTATTCATTACGGGGGCACCGTCTGCCAACTAACCCATCTCCGTGAGAAGACATGGTACGACCTGCTATGGGACATCATTACAGAGAGTGGATGTCTTGCATAGAGCCAAAGCTCTCTAATCCGAAGGCCAGATAATTCGAGAGCAAAGAGGATTAGCTCCACCCCAGCAGAGCCATTGGCTAAATTTAGTCCCTATACGCTCTGTCTTCACCGGCTCCATTTAACCCTCTTTAAGCTCCGCCTCCTCCCTTCATCCAGTACCCGCCCCCGCCTCCCCGGCGTGGCGTTCACCAATCACACCACTGTTCATCATTACCCATGATGACACGTTTGGACAGCTCAAGTCAAAAGATCCAGGATCGAGGTCCAACAGTGGGCCCTGCATCAATAAAGCCATCACACCATGGCGAGGCCATTTTAGCGCGATCCTGTAGGTCATGAGGGTCATCCTGAGAGCCAACGCTAGATGCTAACACGCTAGTCTCTCCTAAACCTCGCCTCATCTGCACAGCTCTGTGTGTTAACGGTGCCGCCCAGCACCAGCGCTCCGACGGCGAGCGAGCTGCATTGCAGAGAAGTCTGTTGCGAGCTACCAAGAAATTAATAGCTTCCAGAGGGAGGGTGCTGGGAACGAGTGATAAACCCACTGCCTGTGTCTCTTTCATCCTTGTTTAACTTGAAACTATTGTCTCGCTGCTTAAATCACCATTTCCCTCCAGCAAGCTCCATCATGACTCCAGGGTCGTGAGTGTTTCATTTGACCCCTGACATGTTCGGCGTTGAACAAGTATTTGCAACTTTTTGCCTCGCATTCAGCAAAATGCGCATAATTTAAAATAGCAGTGCAACTGCTATGACTTGCGCTAGGAAACAACAGCACTTGTTAAACGTTGGTTGTTTGCTTTCAGTTAGATTTGGGTAAAATCTTTTGTCCCTCAGCACAAACTACTACTACGATCGCAGATCTGTTCTGTTTGGTAAGTGTGTGTTTTATGTGTTTGTACGTATTGTTACATATATGCACCACAGGGTGAGGTAAAGTTCAAAATGTTATGTCTCATTTTTCATCTTCCTACTCTTTATCTGTCTTTGATTGTACACAAGGCGAAAAGGTCCACGCTCCACAATGTCTATAAAAATCTATAAAGGGATGCCTTTACATGTAAATATTCCTATAAAGAGATAGGATGTAGGCTCATCTATCAACATACCAGGTCCTCCATGTTTCTTTCTGTAACTGTGCTCCTTTTAAAGGATCTGTATGGAGTCATTGTGCCTCCCCTCCTCCTGTTTGGCTCCTAATTAAAGAGGAGAGATCTGACAGAGATAATCTGCTGGGCTTTAGTGAATAGAGGTGGGACGTGGAGCTGGGTGGGAGACAGCATGAGTCCGACACTCACATCCGGTTGGAGGTGCCAGTTCAGCTTAAGTCAGCTGACCTGGATCCAGGACACACACACACACACACACACACACACACACACACACACACACACACACACACACACACACACACACACACACACACACACACACACACACACACACACACACACACAGTGTGTTTGTGACAGTGATTTGCATTGTAGTGTTCAGACAGTAAATCCCAGCTGATGGGATCAACTGGATTTACTGGCCTGCAGGGTCTCAGACACTGACATCTCGTGGACATCGATGGCTCAAACGCACGACTGCATCCGCTCGAACGAACGAGAAATCATCATCACATAATGTCAACGTGTTCCCATAGTTTTGTAATTGCAGACAAATATCTGTCTGACCAAAGCCTCTGGAAACCAACAGTGCGGCATTGTGGTCGACTGATGTGATTTTAGTAGTTCAACAATAGAAGGCTTGTTTCAGAGAACAATAAACTATATCAGGCTTTGGTTACACATGGTCTAGTTAACAATAAGAAAGCAAAGAGTATCACCAGATGTGCTTGTTAAAGCATTACAGGTTGGATGTGGGATGACAGCGTTAGCAGCTGAAAGCCAACAGCGTTAATGGTTCAGTCATCAGTGGAAATACAAGACATGGTATCAGGATAATTCCCAGGTACGTTCTGATGCTTTGAACCATTTGTACAAGCTAAGGTAAAAACCTTATGAAGCGGAGGAAGAAATCAGATCCAGAGTTGACAGTTACAGAAGATGGCTTTGAAGCATCCTGGGAATTGTTGTACCTGTAGGTTTAAACATGTAAGACGCGCCGCTAAAACAAATGGTGGGTGGCAGCTGAATGAACTGTGTTGCCAAAAAGACAGACAGCTTCAGCCCAGAGGAGGCCCTCACAGATCTGTATGGTGTCAGAGCTTTATATGCTGAGCATGTGTCAAATTTGCTAAAAACGCAATGATCAGATGTTTGGAAAAAAAAATGCTGCTGCGTTTTGTGTTGTTATTATTTTTTAGACTAGTCAAATATACAATTGTCTCAACTTAAAGCTGAACCTAAAGCAAAACCTTGGTTTCAATTTCAAATTAAAAACTGTTATGAAGCTCACAATATTTAGTGACATGCTGTTTTCCAAAACACAAACGACCTTCACCATGTTTTCCGTGACAAACACTGATTTCTGAGTGACGGGTCATTTTGCCGCCTTCCTGGCTGCGTTTGTGTCAAACAGCACGGTAGCAGAACACCGTGGATGCTCTCAGGAAAGCGTTAGCGGAAAGCAACGTGCAGCCGCTGCAGCTTCTGGCTTGGAATGCTAATGCTGCTCTCTGCCTGCTGGCTGTGAGCTGAAATTGATTAAGAATATGTGGAGTGATTAAAATCTCCAAATCTGATACTAAATTGAACACAATGTGAAAGATGTAACGAGGTTGAACCACAAATTCAACCCAACATGGATCAGAGGTTCCTGAACTGTTACTGTGTAGTTTTACACCCATCATCTGAACCCTTTGTCCTTATTAAGGTCACGGGGTGAAACCTATCCCAGATGTCTTTTGGACAGAGGACAAGAACATGAACTCCACACAGAAAGACACCTGACCCCAGGAATGGATCCTGCGAACCACCTCGTCACATCAGCCTCCGACCAAATGCTTCATGACTTTCAAATCATTTGGTAAGCTGGTTTTAATGAGCGAAGTCCCAGTTTAAACGGCAGAGAATGCTAAGTGATTGCTGACTGAGATGCAGCTTTTTAACAAACGTTAGATAGTTTGCGTGGCGAAACTCAAACAGCTTTAAGCATTTCCCCCTTTACAGCTAGAACTACAAAAGCGCCACTGTGCCGATAAAGAAAGCAAAGTCCTCGTGGCCTAAACAGAGTGAGATGAAACGTGCTCGTAAGGAGCCTTCTCGTGAATGGTGAGACAGCGAATGCAGCACTCTAGTGGCACTCCAGCCAAATGATATGCCTCTCACTCCCCCTTTCTCTCTCCCCCATCCCTACTCTTGCTACTAGTATGTTTTTGTCTCTTTATCCAAGTGTTTATTCTGGCCGGGGTTTTTGGTGCTATCTCTTCCATCCAAGTCCTCCTACTTACAAAACCTCCTTTTAGCAGCACATAAAGGCAGCTATGTACTTCTTTGTGTCATGCTTGTTTCCCCGTCCTGCTTATGTTCTGGCAGCCTGCAGACCGCCCAGCTTTAACATTCCTCCCACGTTCCTCCACTCCTCCTCCAGACTGCAATAATGTGTCTAAGTGCAACTCAGCATGGCGGTGAATGGGGGCACTTCTCAATACCACCTGCCATTTATCTAACCCTTGGTTAGTTACAGGTGGAGACGAGTGCTCCGAGCTCAGATGCTTGTGATGGGAGAAAGGCACGGGTGCCTGCTGGGCCCCTGAAACAACCCTTCTGTGCTTCAATTTCACATACAGTGATGGAAACTGTACACCTAGTGTGTTTGTAACACTATACATATGTTTGATGAGGTGCCAGATACCAGGTTGTTTTGCAGCAACTGAGCTTTAAAAAAGTAATACGGTTGTGCTATATAGTACATCTGTATAGCATAGTACAATGAATTTTATTCATTTTATAAGCATTTGCATTTTCATTTTTATACAAGCACAACAAAATGAAAACGTAATGACTGTTCCACGAATAGGCCCTGCATTTCATTTTTCTAAGATTTATTTAATGCCTCTCTATCCACGAGGCTTTCCGCAAGTCTCTGTGTTCTTGCTGCTGCAGCTGAAGCACTCCATGGCAGAAGATGATGCATTTATTGTGCTGTTCTCTTTCCGGGAAAACAGGCATTTATTCGGAAAAAGCCAGCAGACAGTAGTGTGATTCATTCATGATATTGTTGTCCCCATTGCAGTCAAACACTCCAGACAAATTGTGGTCAAAGTGGAGGAAGTGAGGAAAGAAGCTCATAATCTTATGGTGATAAAGCATCACTCTAAACTTCAACTTTAACCATAAAATTAGCTAATCATTATACTGTACAAAACCCCTGGTCTGCATCATACAACCATCACACATGGTACTGTACTAAATATCAGTTCAAAACTATTTTCACACACATTATAAAATCCCTGTTCAGTTATGGCACTTAAAAGGTGTTAAACCTGCTAAATCTGGAGATGCACAGTATGGTTTTAAACTAACCTTTTTCTTATGTTCTGTTCAGGTTGAACACAGTAAAAGGTTTTATTGCCGTCAGAAGGTTAAACCACCTCCATGTCAACTAAAACCACACCGTGAATACTCCTTCTCAGAACCAGTGTGACCTTTGCACTCGCTCACACCCTAAAGCTTTAATACAAAACGTGTTGCTGCTCTCAGAGATCAATGCAGAAGATCTTTGAACCAGCAGAGGGCAGTTCAAACCACAAGTGCTCTTTAGAGACAGTAATACAAAGCGCTGACAACTGTCTGTGGAGTATTAGAAACACTGTATGAGTGTAAGTGTCACTGGACATGAATGTGAAACGTTTATTAAACAAACGGGCCCAAAAACTGCAAGAATAAACTAAAAAAAAGACAGCCTATAATGACCTTTATCATAGTGTGTGACATGCAGTTTTACTAATACTACACACAGAGCAGAACCACAGCTGTGAGTTTGTGTGATCGCGCGTGAATGCACTTTAAAGCTGTAAAGTTTATTATAGGAAATGATGCAACGTTGCTCTTTACATTATGTTATGATCAGCCACAGCTGGCAGCAGGATTATTACATGTCAGAAAAAGAATTAACAAAACATAAACCTTTAATTACTTGCAGCTCACAGTATGTCTTACAAGAACACTCAGAACCAACAGAGATCAGGTTGCGGAAAGAAACATACGAAACGACAAAGAATCGCCTGGAGCAGCAAAATGTGACGCTTGTGTTTATGGGAAGCAGTGTGTTTTTAAAACCATGTGGCAAAAAGACATAATTTAAACCAAGTCGTACTCGGCTGTACCTTATGTTTTAGGATCATCATTTGATCGTCCCCCACTTATGTCAGTGTTCAGGGACTGACCGTTACCGCTTTTATTGTGAAGAAGGAACAGGAAGTTAAGATCATCCCTTTAACGCCTTCGACCCCTCACACCTTCTCTCCGGGTAAAGTCGCAACTAACGAAGCGTGAGGGGTCACGTGAAACGCGACCCTCTCCCGGAGTGCGCGGAGGCGCTGCGGCGTTAAAGTGCACTTCCGATGCGCACGGAGTTTTGCAGCGGGGATCCCGTGGACTCCTCCCACCGAGTTGTCCTGGGAAACACTAACAACTGGCAGAGAGTGACCCGGGAGGTTGTGGTGGGAGAAGCTCGCCGCCGCCGCGCACCCTTTAAAGGACACTCGGGCCCAGCGCCGCAACGCAGCGCGTCCTTCCTCCAGTCGACTTATTATGCGTCTCCAAACCGCCGCTTTCTACTCCCGCCGAGCTTGAGGTAAGAGCCGCCGCGTGGCTCGGCGCTAGCTCGTGAACCGCACACTAATAGGCTCGTGCGGGGCGTTCGGCTAATGGCTGCGGGAACCTGGCGTTGTAACTTGTTGCTCGGTAGCCATGACGTCCCCATTCAGAGCCCGCACGGCGGCCGCGGGAGAGTGTCACGTTTCTGCGCGCTCGGCCGTGGAAGTGGGGAGAAACTGTGCCAAACAAAGAGACACGGCGAAGTATGAGCGACGCGTTCCAAGTGCGTGCGAAAGAAATTGCGTGCTAGCGATGTGCGCGAGCTAACGGCCCCAAACGGTAAAACATTTAAGTTCTGTCCAGACTTAACAAAACTTTAAAAAACTTAAAATCACATGATTTATCATGAGAAGAAATGTTGAAATAACTCTGCATGAAACATCAATAGGACCAAAGAAGAGAAAACTATTTGATGCTTTAAAATGTATAATGTAATCCCCGTTTTCTATAGTGAAGTCAGTCTTGAAATTAGTTCTTTGTTTAATTTTATTAGGGGTTTTATTGCAAGTGCATCACAGTTCATCATAATATGTATAAACAAAACACCACTTACAGGTATAGTGAATGACAGTAAACCAGATAAACACAAGACTACAAAGAGAATTTCTATCCACTATTTCCACCCTGATTCTGATTTATTATGCCTCCATAATCTTTATGGTCCTGTGGGTGGCTCGTCATGACTGTAAGAGAAAATAGTCGCTCACTAATTAATTTGCATACGCTTGACCTCACCCACTTAAACATGTTCAAAGGAGCGGGCACATAAACATGGCCGCCTTCTCCTTTCCCATACAGTAACACACCCATGTTGTAGGTTTTCCTCAGAAGTCGTATCGTGGACCGAGTCTTCGCTTTGAAGGTTGCTTGAACTTCCCATACTGTTGGCGCCTGGGTACGAATTGCTCCCATGAAGATGCTCAGTAGCTGAGCTGAATGGAAAGACAGGTTTGCTTAAAGACAGTGAGAAAACAAGTAGATATACCAGGAGTCTTTGGGTTGTAAATAGAATTTCAGCTTCTTGTTCTGGTTTTGACCTATAGCTAAAAGGGTACTAAATAAGCACATAATGTGAAAGTAGAGCTAAAAGGACTGTACTAAGATTTTTTATAGACCATTTTTCAAGACCTACCTGTCAGAAATGCTTAATTACTCTCCGAGTAGCTCATAAAGAATGCTGTGGCTATTATGCCCCTACTTCTACCATAGTGACATAACCTTTATAATCATTGGGATTTATTTTGTGACAAGCATCATTAACCTTGTAAACCTCCTTTTCTGTGTCTCCCTGCGGATGCTTCTCATTGTGGGTCAGGCCGGAATACAGTATGTGAGTCAGTACCTGCGACTGTAGGCCAAGTCTTCATCCCTGTATTACAATGTGGATATTAGAGTACCTGACAGTGTAAAAAAACAACTAAGTACACCTATTCTGACTCATTTCTGGTCTGATTTGCAAGACCACTTGAAATGGTTTGAAGCATTTAAAATGTAATGTAACTTAATATGTACGATTTCCTGCTACAGAGTTTTGGAGAGTAAGTGCAACACTAGGACCAAGCTGCAGTTGCTGTTCAAACATTCATATTACACGTTCTATTTTTAATAGGACTATCTGGAACAACTGCGCCATTCTACCCCAAAACAAAGACAGCCTATTAGACAGCACTCTATGCCTTACAGCAAACTTTTACGAGGCTGTCCTAGTTAGAAATATGTTTTTAGCTTCAGTAAAGACAAATGAAAGAGGAGTTGCCCTCCTATTTAAAGTACTGTAAATTACCATGAGGATTCTGCTGGCTCCAAGCTGAACCCAGCCAATTTCTCATCTTCATATACCCCCTAATTTAATGGTGATGGAGGATACACACGGTGTCAACCTTGTAATTACACTGCATTTATCATAGAATGGAAGCATTTGTGGAAATCTTACAGGTACTGTACTTCATAATGTACTGCTGTCTCAGTGATGGGTTATGTATACCGGGGATGGTGACTGTTGATATTCACAATAAAGCTTAGACTTAGTTTTTGTTAAGGCTTGAGTTGCCGGAATGCTCTCAGCATGCCAAACAGCAGTTGCACTCCCTGTTCCAAAACAACATATTGTCCAAATCCTCTGCCCTGGAGTAATGTTTCCTTTCTACTAAAAATGATCAATCAGACTTCAGTTCATTGTTTCTGTGCCTGTAGAGATGCGATGGTTTGCCAAAATATGCTGGTACTAACTTTCCACAAAAGTGGCAAATTATCCAACCTGCTGTTTTGCTCGAAGTGGTTTACAAGTGATTTGAATGGTGTATGGCTGGAAGTCCTGTGTAATACTACTAATGGTGCGACAATACTGAATTTCAACACAAAGCATGCCAAAAGGTTTAAATTACAGAAAATATTTAGTGAATGTAAAAATGTTTCATAATATTAATTAAATGTTCTGTGGACAGAAATAAATTTGTGTCAGACCTTTTAAGAAACAAATGCAAAACAAACAAATGACAGGGTGGCCTAAATAAAATAAAACCAGCATGTGTATAGGAAAAACTGGATTATCAGAATGGATAGTGTACAAACCAGTCATGGTGTTTACTTTGGATTTTAAGGCTGCCCTTGTTATATGACTATGCTCACTATGGCATGCCATTTATTGTAGGGGTGGGCCTTCGTGTTCACTAAGGGGTTTTGTGCTACAGAGCAGTTAGAGTAATTTTTTTTAAACCAACAGTAATGTGATCACATTGTCTTAGAGTTCAAGGTGACCTGAATAGAGTTTGAACTTGAATTTATAACTTGGCTTTTACCTTTTTTATAATGGTCATATTTTTCCTGTTTTTTCTTTTTAAATAAAAATCCTCAGCAGCACTTAGTAGAATATGTGTGCTGTGTCTGCCTGTCATTAGAAAAGCAGCATGATCATATTTAGAGCTTGCCTTTAAAGAAATGGTTGATGTTGACAACCTGTTGATCATGGTTTTATTAACCTTGAATTATTTAAACACAATGCTCTTACATCTGTTGCTTAATTGAAAGATAGTCGTGCTGGGAATATGTCCAATACAACATTCATTAGAGGGACAAAACAGAGGCAGCGTATTTGCAGCAGACACCTGACCCGTGGCCTGTAGTCTCCACCTCTCTCCTTCTGACATCACGGCTTTGATCAGCCTACTGTCTGTGTTAGCACAAAGCCATATTTAGCTCAGCGTAATCAGTGTGGTGAGAGCTTGCATGCCTGCTGCTAAGGATCCCATCCTAGTATAAACACACCTGCTCTCTGATGGAGTTAAAATGAATGCAACACGCACCTGAAGAAGTCCACTCGCAGCCGTCTTCCTCACACAGACCGTGGGTAAGGTTACTGTTGATGAGCTCATGACGTTTGTTAGTTGACAAATGTGCTTTTGGACTTCTGAGATGGGAGAATTAAGCTTGGGTTAAAACTGTAGTTGGTCATGCATTAGTATGTATTTATGATGTCACACTGAAATTGCAGGTTTTTTCTTTCTTGTTTTTGTTTTGATGACATTCCTCAGGGGCAAAGTCTGACGTTGATTCACCTACAGTGCCTAGCAACCAAGAGATAACGCTTAGTTTCAGTGGCATGTGTGTAAAATTTAATATGAATAGTACAAGTAACATACTGTAATATCTTGAGAGAATTAAAAGAGGGTCAAATGAAAGATTGGGATTTTGACTTCTGGTACAGAGACCCACAACAGTGGATGTTTATGTCACGATTTCAGTCCTAGGCTCAGAAGAATTGCACCCCTACTATTTTGTGATGGCATTAACACGTCTTAAGCCAAAGCCAAGATAATGCTGATGCTATCAGCAGAGTCATTTTCTGAGTCTTCTTTGGAAAAGACTGAGCAACTGTCAGTTGTGGAGAGATACCTGCAGTTTAATCCTATATATATTGGTTTCATAACCAAGCTGATTTGAATTGACTGGGAAATAACCATGTAAGCAGTGTTGGGAGTAATGCAGCTGCCAATTCACTTCCAATAACCACTGATGGTTAACCAAGATTGACCTGGTTTAAACAAACTGTGTTTAAGGTTATGGTTTTAGTGTAACTTGTTGGAAACACCCTGGAGAACTCACTAGTGTGTCACAGGTTAAACATTCACAAGCATATATTCGATTGACTCAACTTGCAGGCCTCACATTCACGCACCGAAGGAGCCAGGGCTACGGTTTAACCAAGGTTGTTTAACTTGATGTAGGTTTGTTCATTTCAATGATGCAAACTGTAGAAATACATTGTGCGGATAAGGTCTGCTGTGAGTCAGAGGTTAACGGTCCTTAGGATTCTTCTGACTTTCCCATCACACATAACGTTAACACCAAATTCAGTATTGATCAAAGATCTTGGTGTGTACCAGTGATGCTTCTATGTGGAAGATAAAATGTTCAGAGGGTATTTAGCTGCATGAATGGCCCATGATTGTCCAGGACCAATATGTTGTCATTCAGCAGTTCAACAAGCATTGCATTGTGTTAATTTGTAAGCTTTACAGCTACCAGTAGGTTGAATTGTCAGTTTCAAACCGACTCAGGTTAGCCATTTCTCTGTCCAATCTCCATGCTAATTAAAGCTAAGTAAACACTAAGTCTATCGGTTTGTTTTTTTTCCATTCATACATGATATATTTGCCAACTTTCAGTAATGAAGAGAATCAATTGATTTCTCAATGTGGAATTTCTTTATTAAAATGTCCACCGAGAACCTCTCAACCTTTAAATGGTGGAACCTGAGGGGAGGGTCGGGGTATGGCATCAAGCATTGGGAGGAGCACTGGTGAAGACTCTAGCTGTGATTACAGGCCAGCCCCCAGTGTGCCTCACAATAAGATAATGCTATCTGGGCCCACAGGTATTTGGTTTCAGTGTAGAGGGTAATAACTGTCACCAAACACCGAGAAGACCTTTCATCCTCTGGCCTTGTGTTGTCAGCCAGCGTTTGTGTGCAGTCTCTGCACAGAGGCGGCTTTTGTGTGGCAGAGTGGGGTCGCGTCACTACGAAGGCCTCATATCTGTCCATATAGACAATACCTAGGCTGATTAAATCAAACAACCGTGACTATCTAAACAGTAGTCAACATGGTGTGTCCAAGTTACTGTGGTGGCGTTGTTGAGAATGTGACGCAGCTTCGACTAATTTAGCCATGGCCCAGAAGAGCATAGCTGATAGGGAAGCGTGAAAAATAATAAGACAAGTGTTCCATGCAAAGCAGAAGCACTTTCGTCTCGCCTGCGCTTTGTGTCAAGGGAGAGCACACAAAATTAAGGTTAACCAGGAGGAGAAAGCAGCAGAGGTTAAATAAATGTGAGTTAAACATCAAACCCCAATGAAACACACACAGCCTTAATTCAAGCTTCTGAATACTGTAGATTTGTACTATTTATTCAGGAAACTAGCAGCTGACAGAATGCAGTGAATTCAGTTTGATTGATACGGCTGTCTGGAGTGTTAGGACTCTGGCAGTATAGTTAATAAATATTTTAATTTCTGTTTATTTAAAAGTCAAACTACATGAGTTGCCTAATATGTAGAACTCCATCCTGTCTTGTAGTTTGACAGCAGCAATAATGTGTAAAATGTCATTGAACTAACACACTTTCAATTCCAAGTGGCAGGTGGATAATAACAGAATAAAAGGAAGTGAAGAGCCTGACAAGGTTGGTGAACTCTCACTGACTTTTAAACCAGCCTGAAAGCTCTTCCTGGCAGTCCTATCTGCCATTTGGTGAAGGTTTTTATCCAAAGCTTCTTAGTACACCAAGAGGCCAAACATCTAAAGTAACGGTAGCACAAGTGAGCCCCTAAAATAGAAGCAGAATGATAGGAGTTGGACTAAACAGTCATTTATGAATTGCTCAGTAGCGGTTAAGATAAATACTCAAATTGCTTTTCTGTTATTTATATTTTCCTACTTCCGAAATAAAATTTCCCTTCCCTTACGTGAATATATTTGCACAACAGATAGAACAGCTGGGCTAGTTATCAGTGTTTTGTTCTATGAATGACATCCCAATTATGCAGTGTCCTGGAATAAGAAGATACATGGATACATAAAAAATGATCTTAAGTGCACCAAGTGCAGAGACATGGTGTAAAACATAACTGCCCTGAACTTTACTTTTCAACACTGATTTCAGTTTGTTGAAAAGATTAGTAGCTAGATTGTGTAAATGTAATAAAACCGCTTAAAATGATTAAAGGTCAAGCACTTCATAATTGTGGGATGCAGCTAGATTGGACTATGCATAGAACTATAATGGTTTTATCTATTTATTTGCAAGTATTTTGAATGTGAAATGTTTAGTTTTTTTTTAGTTTCCCAGCAACTGCCAGAACTTTGACCTGTACCTGACGTGTGAGTTTGCTTTAATGGTTTCGAGAGGCAGATAGTCCCTGAGGGAGTGGTGCTGACAGTAAAGGTTATGTTGAAACCATCACAAGTATGTAATAATCATCTTGGAATGAAATGTGGCCTTTTGCTGCAAATTTAAATCAGTAACAAATTTTATAGAGCTCCGTTTGTGTAGAAGGGTATGAAAAAGGCAGACCTTTTAAAAGATGATATTACCAAGATATAAACACTATGGCACAGCTGTGTGGTTTCACACAAGCTTGTAGTGTCTTCTAAGTAATTGTTTTAGCTTGATTTATTTTTTGTTGAATCCCACCTCTCTCATCAACATCCCCCGAAAATGTCAAGGCAGAAGGGCCCAAACAACTAACTGATAAAAATAACTGGATTGGAGGGAAATATTCTCTAACATTCTACTGTAAATATGAATAATATAATATAAATCTTTTTATGTTGTTGATTTATATATATACTATATGTTAGCTTGATTACACGGGGCTACTTGGTTGGAAGCTACGTTTGCCTCCTTGGTGAATTAGCTTAGCTTGACGGTCACACTGAGTATGTTGGAATTGTTACCCTCCATGAGTCCATAACAACCAATGGAGCAATTGTTCTGGGTACTGTATGTTCCATTGGTAGGATTAACGTAATTAAGATCTGAATGTATTGTTTAATGAACTAAATTACTGATTAGTTTAAAGACCAATCACCCTACCCAACCACAGTGTCATGTCTAAATTGTGTACGAGTTGCAGATATTTAAGTTTTTATATATGTAAATGAGCTGTCTGTAATGTCTGGAGAATCAAGTCCAGATATTGCCTATAGTTGCCACATATGTTTTATACAAGAGTAGAATGTCCATATCAGATCGATAGAAATACCTTGCTGTGTATTTTTTTTACATCATACAGGGGTAGTGATAGTCACATGATGAAAACATTGTCAGCACGACCACTTGCTGTGAATTCTCTGTGAACTTACCTCTGTTCTCGCACACAAATTGGACAGTAGACAGACTTTCAACTGGTGTATTTTATGTCCAGACCCACTGTGCACTCTTAGGTTGTCCCATGGCTTTATATTAAAAAAAATAAACATTGGTTACAAAAAAATTTGTAAAAATGTATATGCAGGTGTCATAGCTCTTGATTTATTGGAAGAATCATGGTGTCCTTATCCACTGAGGCGCTCTTAAAATTTGATTTTAGCAGGAGAAGTTTGAGGTATTGTGCACAGCTACCAGTTATGAATGAATGGAGAATTTAAAGCAAGGTGGAACTGATAACGGGTGTGGAAACTTTTCTTAGAAGAATAAATGTTATCAGCTCTGTCCTTGACAATGAAAACTGCAGTAACACACCTTTCTACTGAATTTTTTCTTGCAATACGTTTGGCCGTGTCACATGAGATGTCACATGAGTGACATGCCAAACGCCGCCACTTGCCACAGTCAACAATGATGTCTATCTGGCCTGTCATACTTTAATATGAGCCTGATCAGTCCTGCTCATATGCCGGTCATAATAAAAACATTGTCATATTATGATAAATGTCCAAAAATATCCAACTACAAAAGAACTAGTAAGCCTGTTGAAGATATTGTGTGAAAATCTTCTCAAAGTCCTGCATGTGGTGAGGAAGCTAGTCCCTGGCCCAGTGCACTTAAGGGAAGAGGATTAGACTTCAGAGTATTATTAGAGCTACTGATTATCCCCTTACCTGATCCGCCTAATTCAAGCTTGAGCCTATTTATTTAGCAGAAAAGTGGAAAAATGTTTGGATTGGGTTGCAGAAAGTGAATTGGCCTTGCTGCGCTTCAGCGCTCTGTCGAGTCCAACATTGACTCTTCTGGTGTTCTCTGCTGAACTCATTAGGTCCTGGCCTTTTGTCGCCGCCTCCCCCGCTGGTGTTCATGTGATTAATGCAGTGCTGACCACTGCGAATGGCAGCAAGGACTTGTTTTAGTGCCAGGGAACAGCAAACAAAAGAAAATTGTCTCTCCACATAACTGAGAATAATATAGGCCCTCTAAACCAACCAGTCCCTTGATTCACTGGTAAATGCAAGTGGGCCAATATCTCTTCTCCAGCAAGTAAATAATAAAGGTTCCAATCCATTTGTCCTCTATAAGTCTATAGCTTTTATGTTTCTTTGGATGTAATTACACACCCACTGCTTCTGACCTTGTGCCCAGAAAACAGCTTTGAGGTCTACGTCCCAGACTGGGAGAAGGGAATCAAATGTGAACATGAGCTGGTAAATCCTGCTAACTGATCTTCCCAGCATAAACCCACGTAGAGGGAGCGGAGCAGCTTGTTTCAGTGCTTGTCATTACAGTTGTAATGGTGTGAAGACTTATTTAGTGATCAAAAGTGGCATAAGCCCTAGGGCTTACCATACATTTGTCAACATTACTGCTATATCTTTTTATAACGGAGTACAGAGAGCGCTGTGAGTTTTGGTTAGATGAGCTTTTCTCTTGTGTGCTTATGCTCTGTTACCTCCCAGAGAGCGTCGGACTATCGCCAGGGCCAGGCTTAACTGTCACCTTGTTGACAACGACGTTTTGAGCCTTGGAATAAGGGAACTGAAATGACTGATGGCACTGCAGTAATCCACAACTTGGCTTAGCTAGACTAGAAATGAGATAATGATCTCAAAAGGTTGCTTTTTTCCACATGGTTCTGACCCATCTTGACTCAACTCCATTCTCCCCCGCTCAGGTTCTAGGATTTCCACCGTACATTCTACCCTTCGTTGTAGCTGATTCTTAAAGTGAGGCCAGAGGCTACTGTTATGAGCTCCAATGATGCTGCCAACAAACACATGAACAATGAAGAGTATAGAATCAATGACCATACTTGTTTATGGGCTACGTGGCCTTTTATTAATGCAGGAAGGTGAATGTATTTACAAATCTGTAGTTCCGTTCACAAAGTAGGTTAACCATATGTATTTGCTGTGCAAGTGTATAAATGTATGGTTTGCAAAGTTTCAAGCTTGTTGTCCTGGCCATTAAAACCAGTGCATTAATATATTTTAATATTTTGTTTTCTTGCAGTTTCCAGGGACATGAAACTCAATCCACAGCAAGCGCCACTGTATGTAAGTATTGCTATTTATACTTGCGTTAAGGTGTAAACAACACAGGTTTCACTTTTCTTGCTATGCCTTGTCACAGGACTATATGGGTGTGATGTTACCATTATTATTATTATTACCATTAGTAGAGAATGCGCTTTGATGACCTCATGCAATTCCTAAAAGAGACAGTCTAGTGGTGTAATAACTATGCATATGAACCACAGAATACTTACCGCAAGTTTACTCATCATAATTTGACTTGCATTTTTTTCTGCCACTGCCAAGAGTTTAGAGACATACAACTTAAGGAGTCATCAAGCCCCCCACATATTTTAATACAATGTTATTGTTCTTACCAATTACTAAGACTAAAGGCATGAGTGCTGTTTAAAGATAAACTAAAAACTGATGTTTTCAGAAGCATCTCAAGAAAATAGGGTCAAATTGATTTATATGGTTTCCTGGGAACAGAATGACTTGGGGAAGATCAGTAAAAAATACAATACAATTCAATAACAGCTGCTGCTGTTCATGTGAACAACTGCCCTTCTGTACAAGTAAACACGCTATTTGCATTCTTGGCATTTAGCAGGCAATGTTTTCTAGAGCAGATGGTAATAAAATAAGCAGGTAGGGTTTCAGTGTCAACAAAGGGCACGTGACTTTGGGCAAGGCAGTAGCGGTGACGTAACATGTAGCAGTACTTTGCGATGCTCTCACTTTTAGCTGCTGCCGGGATGAAGGATGGCCTGAACATCCAGTCTTTTTAAGTTGAAGCTATGTGTATTAGTATTTTTTTTTATAAATTTCATATTAGCCGGGATAAAGAAGTTACATTTTCCTATTAATATGCTTCCAAGACAGCTCTGTCATGAGGTTAGTGTCACTTGCTGATTTACAACGATATATGTACAGTAAATGCCAGAATAGATGAGTCTGGCTGTTGCAAGTAGCAATAAACCTTTAGGTTTTTGTCAGGCCTGACAATAAGCCTTCAAAAACCAGCCTTCATAAAGATTTGAGAAGGCTTTGTTGCTGTAATGTTGGGTGAGATTCAGCTTTTTAATTTTTATCATAATGTAAACAGACGATATTCATGTTGCAGTGCATGGTGAAGGTTTGTCAGAACACAGCCTCAAACGCTGCCTTGCCTGAATAGCTGAACCTGATACAGTTGCAGGTGGTAGAAACACTACCACACATGCATATTTAAAAAGAGGGGGTTGGGTTCATAGCTTCCAGCTGTTCTTTTGATGTTGCTTAAAAGCTGCCTGTTCCCTGTTGAAGCTCCATGATTAGCAGGTCAATACCCCAGCAGGTCACTTTGTTAAGTAGCTATTACCAGCAGAGAGCACTGTCACACTGTGTGGCTGAAAGACATTTGTGCACGTCAGACAGTTTAAAAAAGCGTTGGGTTGTTTTTCTTTGTTTCTAAGATTTGTTCTGTTATGGGTTTTAGTTATTACTATTATTAGACTTACGGTCAGTACTTGGTTTGTGTGCACACAGCTTAGCGTGTTTTGCAAAGTTTACTGTGTGCAGCTGGTGGCCCCAGCAGATGTTTCACATCTGTCTCTCCACCTCCACCCCCTGCCACCATTTGCCTCTAAAAAGACAATGATCTTATTCAGTTGATGTATTAATGTGCTTTTTACTCTTGCAGCGTATGAAAGAAGCACAATATAAACAAAGATTAATTAGAAGGGAAACTAACAGAGGGAAAACATCCATATATAATTTTATGAATTGTTATTTAATCAAATTTCAGGTATTTCTTACTGCCCTTATTTCTCATTTCTCATTGAAGACTGTTAATTTAGTCGGAGTACAGTGCTGTGGGTTTTGGCATTTTAGAGCAGCTATTGTGTAAACATTGAGCAGGTTGTGAGATTCCTTTCCATTTTTCTTCAAGGGTAGAGAGAAAACCTTTGATTCTTTTGTTTCTCTTTTGTTTGTGGTGAAGATGTGGAACTTTTTATACCCTCATGCATTTTCATTTTCACATGGAGTGCAAACTTGCAAATCCTACTCCAATCCATTCTGTAGCACCAAATACTAATTTCCAATCTGGTCCCAGGATAAGAGATGGGTTTTTAATGAAGAGAATGTCATGCCTGCTGGCTTTCACCCATCTATAACTCATTTATGCCAAGGCCTCTGCTCTGCTTGTTAGAGATGAGACTCTTGGTGCATAGCAAAGCCTGAATCCTTCATGCTTCAACTCAATGTATTCAGTCCTGGCTCTCAGATGGTTACTGCTGGCTGTTTCTCTTCCTTTAGCCACTGGGTATTGTGGCCGTCTTCGAGCACATTTTTCCCCTTCACATTGCTCAGCAGCAGCAGTGTCTTGCCAAACTGGGACTTGTCAATCCCACGGCTGCTGGTTAGCTTTGTTGCTGTCACCCTGCTGATCCCACTGTAGGAAACAAGGCTCTGGGGCTACCACTTTATAGAAGATAGAGGAAGCACCTTTGACTCTGTTAAGTTCTTTCTCACATTGGGCTAGATGTTGCAGTAGTAAAAGAAAATTGCTAAGTGGGATAAATGTCCCATTATGCCTCCTCCAGTATTTTTGAGCTGCAGTACTCCCAGTGGAAAACAGCTAACTTTGAACAATATGCCTATTTTTCTTGTCCTCCTTCCTCAGATGACACCACATCATACCACACAATACTCCGCCATAACACATCCAGTTGTCACTTTAGAAAAAAACAAACTGCACAATGAACAAAACTCACAAATGTATTTGGGAAGGTTTCCACAGCAACAGGCTTTTACAGAGGGGAGATTGTATTAGTGACCAGCAGTTATTTATTTATCTCCAACCCTGATTCTTTCTGTCCTGCTTGGTTTCCATCTATCCCTGCCCAATCTGCTGCTAAATACCTGTATCAGGTGTGTTCCACCACTCTGAGTGGCACCAGAATTTTTTAACCCACGAACTTTTGCAACAACACATCATCAGTAGGGTAAAACTAACCTGTCTCACCTCGGTATAATCCCAGCTCACGTTACCTCTGAGTGCGGAGCTACCTGTGAAAACAAGCAGGACAGTAGCTCTTGAGGACCAGGGTTGACTGCCACTGTACTTTATTGCAACCCACAGCCTATTACTCATGTTGTAGTCTAGTGCACATTCAAAAATTTTAGTTTGAGCGCGGCATCAAAATCAGTCTTAATAATAAATTGATACATAGAGCACATTATTGAACACTACCTAATGTAGTTTGGTAAATCACATTCAAATTCAGAGTGTTGCAGAGTAATTTAATGTTACATATGTTTCCCCCCTTGATTACCAAAGTCATCAGACATTAGTAACCCATTTCTAATTTTTAAATACATAAGACAAATATAAATACCTGCATCTGAATTGCATACATATTGTTTTGTTTTCCTCTCTGTTGAGCTTGCTTTGTTTGCCTATTTTCTCTACTATCTTGCTTCCTGTGACTGTATGCCTATCTCTTCAGGGACAGTGTGTTATCACAGTGCAGCTCGCTGATGAAGAGCTAGCAGCAGAAGAGCAGGGCGTGGACTACTTCCTGCTGTTTGCTGGCAGCACACAAAGACACCTGACCAGCACCCTAAGGAGCAGTCATGACACCTTGCAGGCACTGTGTCCTGGTAAGGCACCCCACCCACAAAGCCTTGCAGCTTCCCCGTCATCACTAGTGGACCTGTGGGAATGCAGCTCCACCTTTAACATTTAGGTTCAGCCTATTTTTAATTGGGCCACATGTTTGCCACTGGTAACTGGTGTCTTTGTTGGAGATGCTCTTTACTCGTTTTAGTTTGGCTAAAGCTAAACTCAAAAGACAAAATGCAATCCCACAAAATGCAATCAAGATTTACTTACTAAATATTAAGATTTGCTGCAATGGTTAATCACCTACTACTTGCAAGTAAACAGGCTAAAAATAATAACTCATTGTATTGTAGCCTGGATAATGTACTACCCTTAAACCTCAGAAAGCACTGATGCTATTATAGCCCCTGAAGAAAGTAGTAAAAACTGATGAATTATCCACCACCCTTGTCCTAATTCTTGTGTAATTTTTGCATGTACGAGAAAGCACCTTGCTATAGGATATCTGGAGCCTGGCCCATTCATCATTTCTCTTGGGGCATATCCCATTTATTTTACAAAATTTTGAATGTATTTCCAAGATACAGTGATTCCTCTTAGGTGAAAGCCCAGTAACAGGCAACACAGAGATCTTAGATTAAAGGTCACTGTGCATAGAAAATATTAAAAACAGAATACTGACCTTGTAATAAATATAGATGGAAGAAAGCCACAATATAATAGAACAAATAAAAAGGATGTTAACTGATTTATATGTCTTCCAGACAGGAAAGTAAAGGCAGACAATGATAAACTATTATCTTGTTAAGAGCTTGACTGAATTACAGCCGTCTGGGAGGGGGAGGGTTACCCTACTAACAGATTAGCTCTGCTTCATTGCTTTTTACATCAGGACTCACAAGGCTCAGTGCTTTAAAGGACCTGTCCAGTGTCCAAAGAAACTCGTGGGATAGGATGCCCAGGTGGACCTGGGAAAATTGCATCCGATACGCTGGATCATTACTTAAGCTTGGATTTGAAAACAAGGCCTAGTCAAATCTTAGTATTTCATGAGCTGTTCTGTGACCAGCAATGTTTCTTAGAGAGTTTAAACATTAAATGACACAAGGTTTCATTTGGTAGAAAATATATTGTCCCAGATGCAAATGTGGACTGTAATTCTTTTGTTTTGACAAATAAAAACCAAATATCATGGAGTTATCATTTGTCTAATCTAGTATTAATTCATAGTACTGCCTCTTTTGCAGTTGGATTGAGATACCATCAGTTTTTGCCCTGTAGGTTTCTGGCCAAGTTAGGCGACTGAAAAACTATAAACTGGCTATGAAGACTCATACTGTTGCTGCATACTATAACTTCAGGGTAGCTAAAGTCACCTTGCTTGCCTGGACTAGTCAACCCATTATAAACCTATAGTGCTTTGCAATATTTTTTATGTCTCGTTGATTTACACTTTTCCTTCTTGGCCTTTTCTTCTTCTAGCTCATGACTGCTGTGAGGTGGTGGTGGTTACCTTGTGTTCAGTTAGCCAACGTGTTCCTGACTCCGCTGAAGACCTCAAGCCTTCTCAGGGTCATGTGACTCCTTTGTCTGAGCAGCGATTTAACTTTGTCCAGGATTTGGCTTTTGACATGGCCCAGTTCTTGGTGAGGAAAATTGTTATCGGTTTCTATATATTCTGTTTACAATGCTTTTCACAGAACCATTGGTAATTACTTTCTTCTATTATAAGTGAGTATAGTGACAATACCATACCATGGACCCTAAAGATTTCCATGGTATGCCCCCCCCCCATTATATGCCCTAATATTTCCCAGTCTTTGATATTTAATCCATGGATTCTATTTAGTGAAAAACTTTACCAAATAGAAATGTAACAATTTGCTTTGCCACAGAGAAGAACCAAATAAAACCACAGTCCTAAGCAGTCAAGCTTGAGGCTTTTTTGGGAACATTTATGTCAACAGTGTAGACCCAGTCTGAGCTTAGTGCTGATAAATGCATTTGAAAGTGTCTTCCTACATTTTCATCTTACGCCTAAGCAGTTATTTAATGCTCTTATGATTAGCTTCTTAAATTGAGTGCTTCTACTAGATTAAGCCTCAACCCCTCCTTTTGTAAATGTGACTCCGTTTTGTAATCACCCCTCGCACAGGTGAGCACAGCGGGCAGGCCTCACGGCCTCGATGGGGCACTGCTGCTGGATGAGTGTCAGATTCCCTTGCAGGAGTGTGAACGTTTGGATGAGAGCCTGGCGCTGGCCCTCCATCACCTCATATTGCCTCCAGGATGGAGCTTACTGGGAAACAAACTATCCAACAGCTTAGGTGAGCTACTGTGGACACTGCTGCCTGTGACATGTAATATTTTTTGCATAGTGTGGATGCATGCTGACATTTTCATTGTAACACAGGGGAAAAAAAAGAATGTAGTGTAAAAAACATCTGCTCCTAACGTTTCCAATTGCAGTAGAGATTGTTGATTATGGAAATGACATAACTAAGTTGAAGAAATTAACGTTTATCAGACCCTGGTGTTAATATAAGCTGAGTATCTTTGTGCTGCCAGGCAGTCGGCTTGTAACTACAGCTATGTCAGTCCAAACAAAATAAAAAATAAAATGGCTTCAATGAGTTAAAGGAAGCCCACTCAACTGATGGACATGATTACTCTGTAGAGTAATTACTTTCTGAAGCAGGATAAACAAGACATTTGGGACTAGTTGTACTTCTGCCTCTGGCTGTTGTTAGTTATCGCTTATTTCACAGTTGGACATTAGAATAAACCAGAAGAACTAGCAGGGTTTTGGACATAACTGTCAAGAAATTAACTGGGAAATGTTTGGAGTGATGACAGAAAGGACAAAGACTCCATGTTTTATTCAGTTTTTGTTTGGAGCCCGAGAAGAAAACTCATCAAATCAAATTTCCAGTAATGACCTCCACCTGATAAGATAACATTCACATGTTACTGTTGTGAAAGGTGACAAGTATTATGGCTTTCCACCGATACGAGTGCACATACACAGGTTACTTTGCATTGAAGTTAGTTGTCATGTTGATGTGAAAGGCGGCTTCCAGCTGCGGTGAGTGATGTGTGCTGTAATAGGCTCTGCCTCACAATATGTCACCACTTCAATACAAGACACTCGGCTGCAGTGAACTGTGGGGAGGGAAGAGGAGTGCAACTCTGTTCCCCATTTATCAAATCTGTCAGATGATGGATAGTAGCAGACTATAGGTGGAGGTGATGGTGGTTTATCTCATTCATCGTTCACACTGCGGACACGTAGCAGTCACTGATCTGACCATAGCAAGGCTTGTTGTCCTCTGGGCCATTTCATATCATTAAACAATGTACAAAAACATTTAATTTAATAATCTATGTTTTGGGAAAATCTCACCATTGTCATGTGTTACCTGTACTAGTAAATTATATACCGGTAATAGTAAATATCTTTTACTTCATCCAAGCTAAACCTAATAAAAAGATGATGATAAAAAGATAATGACCTAATAAAAAGATGTTATAATGTTTATATCACCCTGTCCCAGGCAACCAGCCTCGATCTAGCAACAGAGGTTTTCCTGCTACTTACTGTGTGGTACCCTACATTCCAGTCCAGCACAGCTTTGTTAAGTGGGGCGTTAAATGTGACCAATTCGCCCAAAGTTCATTAGGACAGGCTGGTTCACACTGGCCCACAGTAAACGGAGTAAAACGTTTGTTAGCACACAACCAGCTTTGAAAACCTTTCCTGGTACTTATATACTGATAACAGTAGCTGTAATATGTTCTTTTTTATTTTCTGAGGTTTTTATTATACTGAGATCTGCAGGAGACATGCTTTAAAAGTCATGGAAAATATCAGAGAGACTTTTTCCCTAGGTGCTTTATGGTGAAAAGTTCAGCGCATCTGCATCAGTCTGGAAAAGAAATGTTTTGTGTAAAGACACTGAAGGAAAACAAATAGCAGTCGAGAGACACATTGAAGTTCTGTAGTTGTTTTCTCTCTCATGTTATAAATAACTACAAACCTGCATTTTCATCCCAGAAGTTAGGATAATTTAAATAGTGCACTGATTCAACTCCCCCTCTCAGTAGCATGTACTGTAAACCTATTTTATACACTCAGTGATCTGTTTCTACTACTTTATGTTAAAATTAATGTTTGGCGGGATACAGCTTTTACTTTCCAACTTTTATCTCGGAGCAGCCTTTCAAAGTATCCAGTGCTTGTATAGTAATAGACACTAACATAAACATTCCTGGGTCAGCGCTCAAGTAATCATACTCATAACTCAATAAGTTTTTTTTCAAAACGATTCCCTAAAAGTTTGTGTGTGTCCATTACTGTGTTTGCTGATCTGTTGAGAGACACTTCCAGTGTTCGTGTTCTTTAGGGTTTGATGTGTAGGGCTAGTATTGGACTGTTAAAAGTGTTTGTCGGCCATGTCTGCTCAATTGAAATTGACATGCATCATTGTTGTTGTTTTGATTTGTTTTTGTTTACCACATTTATAGTGCAATGCAAAAAAATGACTAGTTTTAAAAACACTCTCACTTGTTGGCTTTACAATAAAACAATGAAATCAGTGTGTATTGATTCATTGTCACAGGAAAAACACAAGCAGCGGTTTTATCATTCTGTAAATTTGTAAAGGTTCATTGTTGACATGGTCGCTGTGGACCCTGTACCGGTTTCATTAGGTGACATAGTGGTGTTGCCAAGTGATGGTATGTCCGCTACTGCGCCATAAATTGGCTGCCTGGACTGTTGGGTTTTCTCTCAATTTGCTTCTGTCTGTTTTTTCCCTCTTTCTATATTTATTTTTTTTTTATTTCTCATGCTCTGCTCCTCAGACCTAAATCCTCAGGAGACTCTGCTGCATTTTTCAGCTCGTCGAGGCCTGCTTCGGGTTACGCGCTTCTTGCTGCGGCAGTCAGGAGCCAGAGAAGCCCTGCAACTAACCAACAGTCAAGGCCATACACCGTCGGCCATCGCAGCTTCACGAGGACACGAACGCCTCCACGAGCTTCTCACAAAGTAAGCACAGATCATGTTGTGATGCTGGACCACTATCTAAGCATATATCCAGCAAAGTAGTAAGAATATAAATTTGATTCAATAAACTACACAAGAAAATACAAACCATTAATTTCATGAAAGGTTTACCTGAGAAGCGATCTGGCTTTAGGACATTGATATTTGTATATTATGGCATTTTCTTTTCTCAGCTTCACTTGAAAGGATTATTTCTCCACAACACAGGCCTCCTAAACTGTGTACACACTGTTGAACGGAGACATTACCTCTGCATGAACATTGCCCTCTTTCTGCACAAACACTTCTGTGTCAACAACCAGCCAGCCTGATTCCTCCAGGCACATCAGGGCAATGTTGTTTGTCTATTGTATTCATGAAACAATAGAATCCAAAGAATACTGCCATGGAGCCCCAATGCAGCCCAGTTTAGCACTTTAGTATAGCGTCCACAAATACTAACTGGTACCGTCATATTATCATGAAAGAGTGTCTCTGTTATTATTGTGAAAAATTAAACTGCTGGTAAATTGTCATTTTGGGACTTTATCTACTTGCCGCTGAATAAATTCCGCCCAATTCAAAATAAGGTTGCCACAAGCATAAAGACAGACACTGCTTAATGAGCTTGCTCATTGTGAGGCTTGCACTGAGGTGGTTAACAACTTGCGTTGCCGTTATGTTCTGGTAATTACACTTCCCTCACGAGAAGTGAAGTCACTCACCGCCTTGTTGGTGACCTCAGCTGCTGGGCCTTGCAGCTAAAGCAGTCCACCCAGGATTACGCAAACAGATCTGCCTGACTGGGAGGTGTCTGCCTTTTAGAACACTATGTTTATGTACTAAGATACTACACGTAGCTTTAACTTCAGCTTAGAGCAAACGCAGTAAGGGTAAGTGACATTTTCTTTAAGTGGTCTTGAGCTATAGAACTGTTGGCTACATTTTACTTCTGGGCGGTAGAAAACAATTTAATTGAATTACAGCATTTGTAATGTAACAATTATTAACAACTATATTACTTGACAATGTCTGACTACCTGCTAGAATTCTATGAGAAACTCACTGTCTTAACTAACAGCAGTTAAGTGTTGGCTTTTCCTGCTGATTTAAACCCTGAAAACAGTTATTCTGTGTCAGCCAATTACATTACAGACCCTGTGGGATGATCAAAGTGTTTATCTTATGACAGGGCGGACCTGGACGCAGACAAAGTGAGTGAGAGCGTCCAGCTGGTCTCTTCAGATGCCTGGGTAGTTTGCCATCTCCCCAGTTTGAACACACACACTCTGACGCTGAGAATTCACCCTGGTCACGAACCTCCAACCCTTGAAGCGAATGTGGAGCAGCTGCTGCACTTGATATACCATCTCCATGCCAAGGTGAGTCACACTACCCTGCCCTTTTAGCACACTCTCTCTGCTCATGTTGCCTTCATCCAAAGGTCTAATGCTGCCACACATTGTCTGATTGTTTGTTCTTTCACTGCCCTTTTTTTACCTTGCACGCTCGGTTTGTAAAACTAGTGAAACACCTTATGCAATCACAGAGTTGGAGATTGATAAGAAGTAAATAGCAGTTCTGTTGATATCTGTGAGAAGCTGCTAACATCTATGCTTCTTATTTCTGTGTTCCATAGGGAGTTTCTCTACTGGAGCTGCAGTTTGATGCCCTGCACACAGCTGCTGAATGTTGTGAAACAGAGATAACCTGTCTCAAAAATATCCAGCTGCCTGCCACACAGTGCCTGGGCTCTGACGGGAACTGGGTAGAAAAATGCCCAGTGGAAAGCTGCAGTGTTGTTGAACCTGGACATGGTGAAACTAGAAATTCAGAGAAAGACCAGAGTTTGCCTATGAGTACTCCAACAAACGAAGTACACCCCCAGGAGCATGGCTTCAATCCCCAAGAGGAGCGGGTGTGTCTCAGTTCAAACACTGGGAGAGATTACTGTCAAACAGAGGGGGAGGCAATGGAGCCGCCTGCTGTTTCCACCCAGGGTTTGAGTTTGTGTGACAACAGTGAAGAAGCGTGGAGTGAGACTGAAGGGACTGACCTCACTGAGGGAATTCTACCACCAGCAGTCTGCGGTAAACAGGCCGAGGAAACTGATAGAGAAGAGGCTGTGATCTGGGAAGGACAAGAGGCCACAAAGGGAGAGAAGGGATCTGAGCAGGAAACAGAGGAAAGTACAGCCAAGGAGGAGGAGACATACCCAGAATCAGCAGTTCTAACACCCAGTGGAGATACGAAAGCGTTAGTTATGGGCCAGACTTCATCATCAGAGGGCTCCGAGATTTCAGACGCTTCTGATTCTGAAATGAAGGACTGCTCCCAGGAAGGCGAGAATGTCAGGAAAGAAGATATAAACCTCTGCCAGGAGCTCTGTGGTGTACTCTCTTTGGACAAGGAGAATGCAGAAAGTGAAGGGTTAACCCCAGGGGCCCTCTCTAACCCATTACCCATAGGCTCCGGTGACGTAATTGAAGAGCGTGAACCTGCGCTCCCACACCTCTTGATAGAAGGCCTCCACGAGGGGGAACCTCCACCAGACATAAACAGCCTAGAACAAAACCAGGAAACAGCTGGGAGGGATTACAGCACAGAGCAGGAGAAGAGCTTGGCTACAGAAACTGGCTGTCATTCTGAGGACTGGACTGCAACGGCAAGTCATAAAGAGCTAGATGATGAAGGCCTGACTGAACCATCTGGATACAACATTGACAAATCCGATAATACAGCTGATTTTCACACTACTAGTAACTCTATGGAAGATACACAGACTGGTCAACTCATCTGTGATTCATCACCTGAAATTCTTCGGAGCTCTGGGATTATACACACTGGACAACAGTCGGTTATGACTCGGAGTCTCTCTAGTGATGACGATGGCAGTTTCAAGTCAGTTGGAAGCCCTACAATAGAAATATATAACCCAACTCAGGACAATGTCATTGTAGAGGACCAGCTTAATAGTGCAGCAGCTGACGGGTTGCTGGACACTGTCGGTGCACCTATGGATTGCTATCAAACAGGCTCCAAGCCTGAATCAGAGCTGTTACAGACCCCTCAGACAATGAAGGGTCTCAATCCAGAACTTTGCCAATGGGATCAGTCGTTGGGTCTAGAACTGTCAGAGAGTGGGCATGCGTCAACAGTGGTGGCCTATGAAAGTGAGCGTGGACTTGACAATGCACCTGAAATTGAGCCTTCAGCTTCAGAGGTCTTCAGTAGTTCTCTATTTGAATCTTACACGCCTGTTGTAGATGACAACAAAGTGACTGCCCCAGTTAGAGACAATCAATTTTCTGAGACAGGGGTGAGTGGGAATGGGTTAATTGTGTTACAGCAAGAGATACTGGACAGTTTAGACATGGCAACAGACGAAGGGCTGCCTGCTAAAGGACACTCCGAGAACCAGATCAGGGATTCCTCAATACAAATCATTGCTCCACTATCAGAACCATCATCTCTAGAATCTGAAGAATTCAGTGAACATACTGAGAAGGAGATGACTAAAACTTTAAAGACTCTGGACAGAGTGGATGGAGCCTCAGAAAGCCACAACGGTAGGCAATCTCACGATGTCACAGGACGATGGGTTTGTCAAAAATGCCAAACCTGCATCTTCACATAATTGTGTTCACTTTTGTGTAGTATCTTGTGACACTTGATAAACACATTTTCTATGCATACATTTATTATTTTGGGTTTATCTTTAGGTTTTCTTTGATTATTTTAGATCACATAGTGACATACTGTAAAACAGATCCATTATTACTGAGTGGTTTTATGTTTTGGGTACTTCGGGCAATGTGTAGTTTGACAAAACTTTGTTATACTTGTGTTCTGTGTTACTCAATGTTCTATGCACATGTCCACACTACAGGGAACTATAGTGTATGTCGGCACAGTCACATTACCAGTGCATGTGACCAAGTCTCAGACACACATCTCAAAGGATAGCTTCTTCAAATCAAACTCACACATGGCAGTATGACTCTTTCCAGTGAACTTCCAGCACTCCTTCTGGCAAATGTCACTCATCAGAAATACAGTATATACCAGCTACCATAAATACTCTTCTAAATGGGCAGTCTGATTTACAGTTACATACGTTTGCTGGAACTGAGCCAAATAAAGCATACTGAATGGAGAGGGTAGCCCTTATCTATGAGGAGATATTGCTGACGATAAGGCCTCAGACGGCATGATCAGTCCTTTATGATGAAGAAAATAAATAATTAATTTACATTCAATGGGTTATTTACCTTCTAATAAAGTTGACAAACTTTAAAAATGAGTTAAAGTACTACATATTCAGGCTGCTGCATCATTAGTGCACATGGATAATCCTTGTGTATCTACAGTGGGGATAGTCTTAGTTCCTTATTCATTCCTGCTTTATTTGAGGAGGATTTTCTGTTGGACTGATTGAATGTTGTTATGCATTTCTCCAGAGGTGGAAGTCATCAAGTCTGACAACAATTTAATTGGTGCTGGGGAGGAAGAAAATGGCCCAGACGAGGAAACTGACTTCTCCCCAGTAAGTGTCTATGGTGGTTTTCAGCTATCAACCTCTGCCCTATTGTAGATGTAAGTTTGATTACCAAATCTGCATTGAAGATGACTCATTGTTTACCAAGGTCTTAAAAAACGCCCTTATGAAATGTAACACTGATATGACTGTGTAGAGAACAAATAGGCAGCTACATAATGTATAACACAGAGCGGAAAAGGCATTTTCTTCATAATGTTTACCATCGCTAATTGCTGCAACGTTGCCAGTTTCGGCTGTGCTTTTCTTGCTATTTTTATTTATCAGCTTGAGATAAGTTTTGATCTGCTACTAACAATTATCAGGTAGAGAAATTAAGATGGGCAGATTTTTAACAGGAGACATGCCAATAAAATGAAGTATGACAAATTTCCTCATTTCCTGGTAATACATTGATAATTTGTGTAGAGGAGCAGTGTTGAGTACAATGTCTGACAAGTACAATCCAGTTTAGAGCATTGTAAACCTTTAAACAGTTATTACCCACTATATCAATAAATCTGCATATCACTCGAAGCATTTCAAAATAGTGGGTTTTTTATTATACCTATTTACTACCTGTAGTGGGATTTTCCGTTTTAGTCACCTTTATGTCAAGAACATGTCAGTTATGGAATTTACTCTCTTCTGCTTGAACAGTGACAGGTAGACCAATATTCATGTTTACCAGGTATAGCCAGAATTATTAAAAAAAATATATAGGGTGAGAATGAAAGGCAAAGTTAGCTTAAAAGCAGTTTATTGTGCCAGCTAGAGTTTTGTTGGGAGTTCAGGAAGAAAACTTTCTGGAGAGTTTGAGGCTTGCAGCATAATATGCACTTTTTTTTGTACCGAGCAGGTTTTTGTTTGAGCAGTCATTCAGCAAAGAATGTATTGCCAATTAAAGTGTCCTTAAGTATGACCTCTACATTTGCTTTATTATAAAATCCATCCTGTGGGAGCAATGTTATGCAGTTAATTTGCACACAGCTCGGTGACGGAGCAGAGCACACTAGAAGAGACTTCACTCTGAATTGTTGCTGACTGACAGATTCCTTAGCAGCCGTAGACTGGAGTGGCTTTGCTTATTCCTGGGTTGTGGTCTGGGTTGATGGCTTGTTCTGAATGCCAGATGTTTCACATACACACGGTGTGCAGGACAGGTGCTTGCCAGCAGAGGGGGATGTAGCATCAGTTCCGTCTCTGGTTCTTGAGAGAACATTTTAATGACCTGTCAGTTGATCCTCCCAGTGCTCAAATTCTCCTGTAATTTCTGTGATGAGCCTGGGAATTTGAAGGCATGCTGATAAATTATCATTGCATTTGAATTAAGGTAAAGAATAGCCTGATTGCATAGTGGAGAATAATATTAAAAGTTCATTTTTATGCGTTTTAGGACACACTGTTTGAGTTGCATTAGTGTTTAGACACAAACTATGTATGGAAATATTTCTTCATATCATATTGGCAGTTCATTATAGGGCAGTCACATTGTTTAAATAACTTAAGATGTAAATCAACAAATCCAAAAGGTAATTAAAGGTGGACTATATATAAAGTAGGGGGGAGAGAAAAAACAGCACAGAATAAAGCTGACTGGTTAATAGATTCAAAATGACAGGGGCAATAACTAGCTGCATAAATGAGATGTAAGGTTAATGAAGTAATTAAAATCAAAGTGCATGTGTCAATGTTTTGACAAGAGGAATGCTATTTGAACAGTAGATGGTTTAGTCCACACCGATTCAGCATGTATGACATCCTCTGCATTTCATATTTAATAATATTGTGGGAGCACTTTGACCCATCTCGTTCAGAGTGCTCTTTAGAGTTCTCTACATTACCAGATTAGTGCAGCGTTTGGATCAGCAATATTGACTCCTGTTCGTGCCAAGTATGTAAAACAAATGATATGAAGGCATATCATGCAAAACATATTCCGTACTTAAAGTGCTAAAGTCACACCTACACCACTGTTAGTGGAGAACGGAAGCATTAACTTCCATCCACTTATCAGTACAGAAAGTATTTATAAAAACAATGTGGTATTTTTTTATATAGTTCTGCTTAGTTTCTACTTGCTCCTTGATCAGAGAGTTACAGTGAGCATGTGGAGGAGTTATGGTAAGTTTTTATGAATATGACTCCTGGTCATTTGAGGTATGTGTGACTGGAGGGAAAATGCCCCCTGATCATTACTACAGATAACAGCATTGTACAGGCTTGTCTGACTCTGTTGATGCGTGCTGACAGAGGTGAAGTAATGCCCCATCCACCACCAGCTGTTTATATTTAAAGTTTAGATTTCCTCTGCAAAATCTGCGGTTCGTCTACTCCACAGATTGCTGCAGTTTCCTGGAGTCTTCACTGAGCTGATTTGTTTGTGGCTGTTGATTCACACCTGGGTGCTATTGACCAACTCAGGCTAGATCCTAAGGTCAAAGCAAATTCACATGGCAGGAATAACCCACAAACTGCAGGTGCTGCCTCTGCCAGTTTTATTACAGTGGCTCCATATGTAAAAACAACAAAAAAAATGAATTACCTACTACTGCATGTGATCCTAATACAGCAGGGGGCGTTGAATCTTAACAGCATCTTAAAGTAACATTAACTGAAGTAACAATGTAGTACTTTGTGACAGCTTCTGATTCTGTAAAGCAGCCATTCAATCTCGTTGAGAGAGGGAGAAAATGCACAGACCGAGCGAGGGTGTGAGTCTGCCAGAGTAAGGAGAGAAGTTGAGAGGCGACAGAGGAAAAGGGAGGGAAGACGAGAAGGAGGGAGGGAGCTGGAGTCTGGTAGAAGGTTGCTACTGTGGCCAGATGTGGAGCTCAGCAGACAGCTTCCCCTCTACGGTATTTCTCCTGGACTTTAACCTCTGCTTGACTGACTCTGCTCTGGATACTTAGAGGGAAATGTATGAACGACACAAACGGCGGTACAGTCTCTGTGCCAAAGGAGAACGGGCTGTAGACGTGGTTTTAATAAAGGTAGGCTACCTACAGTGTAATCTGTGCTTTTAGACAAAGTTAGCTGGTGTGACGCCACTACTGCTACCGTAGCAGGTTTAAACTGAAGCTTTGAACAAGCATTTGTTAAGTGCTTAAGATAGATCGAAAGTAATGATGGAGCGGTGCTAAAAGGTAATTACTGGCATTAAATGAAGTTCATCAAACATAATTTTATGTGATGGTGGCATAAGTGGCATAAGCTTCTCAGATTGTGTTTTTCTTTAATGCATGATCACATTTTCCTGAAAAAAGCATTACTGAAACTTTAGCTGCATGCTTTGGCAGACCTGTAGTTGTCTGCCAGGGGTGCTGTGACATGTTTTTGCTGTGTTGCACGCTGGGAGATGATTGCATGGTTGCTCATAGTAGCCCTAAAGTCATAGAATGCTGGTTATTTAGCGGTGGCGTGTGGTTTCCGGATGTGCTCTTCATGCTGTACATAACAGCAAGACAGATGCCCACAGTCTCCCTGGAATAACTGTATATGACCCTCAGTGAAGGTCTATGGGGGAATTATTTGGACAGGATAGTGGTGTCATATGAACTGTGAAACTAAATGTCAAAGCAATGTTTAGATGTTGTTAAACTAATTGAGGTACACAAAAATGTCACAACCTGGCAGTATAACAAAGCTCAAGTCCCTGTACTGCATTTGACTCCATTTTAACTGGGCAGGAGTGAGGATGAAATATTTCTAAATGGGATCTTTGTAGTGTTGTAATTTTTATTAAGTAATCGATTTTGTTGATTGTCACTATTTGAAGACCATTTTATTTATTTTTATCATTAAGTAAAGAAATCGACAGAATTAAATTGTTTATTTCACTTGTAGATTGAGTTGTTGCATAATACATTGAACAGTTTGACAGAGATAATAGTTATGAAAATATTCTATACATTCTGGTAGGAATGTTGAATCTCTAATTTATAAATTATCTGTTCTCATTTTTATCTGAGCATTGTATTCCATCAAAACAATTGATAGCTGTAATTTTGATTAATAACCCCCAACATAATTTTCGTTTAATTAATTTCATGCAAGTTTGACTATGATTTTGAATATATGTATAGAAGTCCTATGTAGTTTTGTCCATCATACTTTCTGCAGAGACCAATATCTAGAAGCACAGACTGGGAAATACCGGTAGGAAAACATCTATGAAGTGGGCTGCTCTGGTGTATGTAACACCTCTCTAGACTATTGTCACTTTCTAAACTTGTCCTTGATGTCAGCTCCTCTTTTTACCCGAGGGGTGAACTAGCAACGGTGTGTGTGTGCGCGTGTGTGTTTGCGCGTGTGAGTCAAAGTATGAGAAGAACAAGCGAGCTGTGATAGTGTGGGAAAAGGCAGCATCGGACTAACGGTTTCCTCTGGCCTGAGATGGAAACGGGCATTGGGCCAAATGACTTCATTCCAACCAGCGTTTCACATCCCAGCATCTCTTCTGGCCTGGAGTCACAAAATACATCATCACCCCTCTTAGTACAGTACAGTTCACCAGAATAAGTCTTTATACTAACTGAGACTGTACTATACGCACTACAAGTAATTTGACAGAAAATAGCACATCTTGAAATGGCTTGTCGTTTTAAGGCCTTTACTTTGATAGTCCTAGTGTTCCAACCTTTGACTTTTTGCTTGTAGTATTGGGGATCCATAAGGAGATTTTTCTCACTCCAGCCTCTTTTCAGTGCCTCAAAAGACAGCCTTTCACACATGACCCAGGTTGAATTCTTCACCATGCTGAAATGTTTTACGTCAAAGCATCCTGTTCTTAAGATGTACTGGCAGGTGACATCTGATTCCTCTGCAAATGAAAGTTAGAGGAATGGTTTTCCGGAGAGACATGGAACTTTATATTTGGTCTTAAAGTGTAAAATAAAACCCAAAATAAATCATATGCAGCTGTTGGATGTTGTAATACAGGTGATATGTATGGTTTCTTTCTGTCTGCAAAGTCAAACCCAGGGCACCTCGAGGGGCAACGTAGAATAGCCCTCCCCTCAGGTTTGCTGCCAGGCGTCCTCAGGGATCAAACAGTATGTGGATACCTGGCTGGAAACAGTCATTCAGTAAGCCATGGCATCCTTGAATGCTGTAAAACCTCCGTGGCCGAATGCCTGAAACCGGGCAGCGGTCCAAGTCCTGCCTGCCCCTGCATTCTCTCACACACACACACACACACACACAAACTAAACTGGCTTTTTATTTTTAAACCAGATGTGTTTTTACTGGGTACCGTTTAGGTTCCCTCGACACTACAAATATGCGCTGGGCTGTTCTGATTCCAGGACACAAGCTTTCAGAGGGGAGATCAGTTCCAGTTGTAGGCCTGCTAAGTGGCTGGAACACTAGTTTGATGAATGTGTGCAATGACTGGGTGAATGACAGGCTGCCTTGCACCTTAGGCTTCTTGGTTTGTATTGGGGGGGGCGACACATTTACCACCTCGTCTCTAGTGATCCAACTTCACCTCTCTAACCCTGCTCGTTTCCGTTCCAACCAGTGTCTTTTTTTAGTAAGAAGCATTGTCTCTCTCTCTCTCACGATTTTCAGACTAGTGGAAGAACGCTTATTAGATTGTGCGTGCAAGCATGGTGGGGAGGGGGGGGGGAGGGGTTCTGGCCCACAGACTGCATATGCACTGGAAACAGGTCACTGACGTGAAAGGAAACGGTGACGCAGCTGTTCCCAGCCTAGTCAGTCATCACCATTCATCCTTTCATGAAATCACATGAATGACGTGAATACCAAGAGGAAATGCATAACGTACCGCATATGTCCACTCACTAGAAGTTGAATCCACCTAATATTCCATTATGGATAAGGGTTCAGTCTATTGTATAATCATTGCTGAACACACTGAAGTTCTGGTGGCTCACAGGTAAACAGTCTAATAAACCTATTAAGCAGCTGTTGCCTTTACTTTGGCTTTAATCTGTATTTTATTCAGGAAGCGGTGTTCAGTGAAGGTCTGCTCTCAGTGTTCTAAGGTCATGCCATGTAGCCTTTTGGAAATCACCGCAATCATTTCACTGAACAGAACCTGTACATGCATTAATGTGCTTCTGTGTGTGTGTCAGTGTGTGTACTGGCGCCCTCTGTGACCAACTAATCTTTCCTCGTCAGCGTGTTTGTTCTCTCTCACCGGGCACTGTTTGATATCTGAACACAGCTGTGAGAAAAGGGAAAAGAAAAAGCCTGTGTGTGTGTGTGTGTGTGTGTGTGTGTGTGTGTCATTTTGTTGTGTACCTGTGAAGCTTGATGAGTGGGGACAAAAAGGAGCATAGTGCGCGCACACATGTGATGCTGTTGGCTGACGGAGGTGCATGCACACGATTTGCCAGTTGGTTTGAGAGTTCGTTGTCGGTGTGTTTGTAGGAATGCAGAAGTGTGAAGTCACACTTCTGCTGTTCCCCAGTGTGGACAACGGGGTTCGGTGTTTGGCTGGATCTCAGCAAGCTTAGGAGGAGTGTTTTCTGTGATGATTGGGGGTTGGATGTCAGGAAAAGTAAGCCAGGATGCCTGATTGATTTAACTTTTACAATCGGAAAGTACATACATATTATAAGTGTTGCACAAACAAGGTTAGTTATTCTTATCACTAAATAAGAAAGGAAATGTAACCTTCTAAATTAGTAATAGCTTCATGTTCTGACAACAGACAACATTGTTGTCCTGTGACTGAAAGTAAAGAAGAAACACTTTTGCTATTGGTGGAACCTGATCCTTGTTTTGTTTCTCAGATTCCCTTTTCAGATTACAAGTGGCATTTAAGGAACCTGCTAATAGATCTAAGCTTTAAGAACCAACCTAAAGCGTGCTGATCTTATCCATACTTGGCCAATGTTTTCTGAGCTTGGGAATTAAATAGGATGGAATTAGGGTGAAGGAAGGAGCAGAATTTAAAATGGGACCTTACATCGTAAATGGGATATCTTATCCAGCCTAGTTCAGGAAATACTCGACCTCATAAGTCAACTGTGCAGCCAACAAGGGTTTTGTAGATGGGGTCTGTGATGTAGCGCTTGTTCTTGCTTATCAAGAGTCGTTAATAGATTATTACTCTTTTTAGTTTACTTTGGTTTGTATGAGGAGCACATTCAAAGTCAGAGCTCATCATCTTTATCAGCATGTCTATGATGGGGTTCATTAAAACACAATGAGCTTTCTCTTTGAGCCCCTGTTAACTTTACATTCAGAGCTGTCAGTCAAGTCTGCACAGCTTCAGGGCAAACTGTTGCTTTTGTGTTGCCTGCGAAGAGGGGGAGTGCCTCTGGCCTTTAGCTAAGCCCAGCTAACTCTCTTGCTTGCGCACACACGCTCTCTCACTTACACCACACGCACACGCACACGCACACACACACACACACACACACACACACACACACACACACACACACACACACACACACACACACACACACACACACACACACACACACACACACACACACAGCTGTTTTATAGAAGTTCAGACCACAGAGGAAGCAGAGCCCCAGTGCTGTGTGTGTTTGCAGTCAACCTCAGATCTCCGACGGGCATGGGGTGGGGGTGTGTCTGAGCGTATTTGTGTCAGTGTGTTCGACTTGGTGCCAGTGTGAGTGTGAGTTCTGAAGGCTGCAAACAGCATAAAGTTAGATCTTTCCAAACAGCACCTCTAGGAGATGGAGCCACAGCATAGCCATTAAATCCAGTGAATACTCTTAGACCTGCCTTTTTATAAAGTGCGTCTTATCACTACCTCCCATCCTGTGTTCCGAGCACCACTTCCTAACAGACATGCTGGTCTGCATCATTATTTCTTTGTGGGTGACAGTCACATGTTGCTGAGGCTGATTTAGTGTCTTCCTGTTTCTTTGTAGATTCACCGAGACAGAGAGGCGTCGTTCCATCAGCCCTGCAGCACTCTGCACTCAGGTAAGAGTCATCGCTAGCCGCTAATCCAAACCACTCATCCAGTGTTACTAACTTTAAATGGCTGGGCTATATTTGTTTAATTTGAGATGATCTATCTGTGTTTCTATCAAATGCAGAGCAAGGGTGCTTTGTAAATGGCTCAAAGATGATATAACTTATAAATAATATGCTGGTTTAAGAAGCCCGATGATTTATGACTTTTTAAACTCTGCTTAAAGTTTGGCTGAAACAAAACAAAGGTGCTGCATTGGGAAAACAGCCTTTCCTAGTTTGATATACTGCACCTTTACATCTGTCTGCCTGTTTTTCTGCTCCAAAAGAGGAAGCTGAGGCTGAAATTTGTTTTTGTCTAAGTGCTTGGTGGCCTTAATGCTATTGAGTGACATTGAAAACGTTATATTCTTACTACTAAAAATTTGTAGTACAATTTACATTAGAAATTAGATCTGTCTACTTTTAGGATTTAAAGGCAGTATATTTTGAAATTAGAACTTGCGCTTGTGCAAGTCTGCTTTAATATGGTTTGTCTAGAAGTGCTTGAACATTAACATGTGGACACAGAGCAAAGTGATATATGCGTGATTGGTGATGCTAAGCTGATTGCCTATTGTTCTTGAACCTTCTTCTTGAACTGTGTACTGTATGTTGAGATAAAAGTAAAGACTGAACAAAACGTATAAGCAAGTGGCTGTAGAGCCCATGTGGATGATTGCCAGAGACATGCTTGTGCCAACTGCACAACTGTGCACAGTTGGTAGTGTTACATCTGACCCTCTGGAGATTTTGGAAGTGACCCAGTGCATAAAACTGAGCTAATTAATGACAGTGATGATTTAGAGAAACAGCAGGATGCACAGTGGAAGCCTGGTGGTAAAACATGTGATATTAACTTTGTGGCGCTAGTCTCAGCCACCTTTTATTTACTCAGGTTTTTTTTTTAATCATTTGACTATTGTTATTTCCATCTGTCCTACTGTTAATTACACTGCTCACCACTTAACACTCTCATAGTTTTATAGTATCCAGCATTTCCACTTACAGACCCACCTACAACAGGCAATATACATATGTCCATCTGGTACCGGAGGCTGTTGCATAGGTTTTGAAGTATGCCAAGGGTCATGTCACTTACTGTAACTTGAGTGACATGTTCTTGCATCATGTTCTACTCAAAGTATGTGATTTGTCCTGTTGGGGGGTTTCCTTGTCCATTTTTAACTACTGTACCTCATGACAGAAAAACCGTAAAAACTCCAGGGATGCAGTTCTAACTGCTGCATTATAATAATTATTTTAAACAAAATACTCAAACAACTGACCAATCAATCGACATGCCAACAGTAGACGTATGGTCCTAGTGTGAACAAGCAACGGATCATCTCAAGGAAATCTTACTCCAAAAAAAAATGTTTGATGTTGACACATTTATTTTTATGTCGGGGCAGCAGCCACAGCAAAATGAGAAAAAAGGATTTGTTGACCTCCACAAAAAGCATCTGTCTGCTGAGACCAGTTTCAATAAAAATGAACAACAGATCGATGAGCAGGATGAGGCTGAGAACAAACTGCCTCTTATCTGTCAGATGTAGAGGGGGAGAATAAAGATATCCACATAGAATAAAAATGGAATCAATCCAGTGAATGAAAGGAAGTAGAAAGATGAAGAGAGGACAATAAATAAAAAAAGCCAAGCGTGTCAAAGAGAAGTAAGGTGGCATTGTGGCTAAGGGTGGGATTTCCTCTGCAGTAGTTGGGACAAGCTGACATCACTTCCTTTGGTGGAAATATCTGTCTCACTGACAGCCAGCTTTCTTAGCCCCTGTCTCTCTGGTGAGCAATCTATTGTGTTTGGCAGTAGAGGCTATCACAATTAGCAAGAAAACTCTTCACGTCAACAATTTGGTCAGTAATAAATATTAAGTCTTGAGTTGCTGTTGTCAATTAATGATAAAAAACATGTTATTTTATTATAATGTCTACAGGTGTGTGACCTGATTTAGATCAGCCACTTGCAGACTAATCGGTGCCCTTTGCTCATTCTGTGTGCGTGTGTGCGTGTGTGTGGAGAGACACAGCTGTCATAGATCACAGTTTCCTGCTAGCTTTGGTCAACCGGGCGTGAGCCAGAGGAACAAACTCCCAGAATTCACTTCTCTCACCACAAGAGCACTAGATCAAAGGGCCACAGTTTCTGTTTGATGTCACTTTTGTCATTAATAGGTACAGCAGTATATTGAACTGGAGGCATAAATGGTTGACTTTCTACTTCTGTAAACTGTGACGTCCATAACGTCTATTATGTCTGACAGTCTGATAATTTTGATACTTCCCCGCAGAGGAGAAAAGAAAAACAACCTATGCCTCTCATATTGTGACCATACGTATGAGACATTAATTTCTTAAAGACTTGAACCTCTCATTAAAATAGAAAATCTCATTACAATAAAAAATCAGGTCAAGTGTTGAATTAAAATGATTGATGTGTTATAGTGCAATTGTGCTGCAAGTTTTCAATCTACTCAATCATTAAAATATCGGAAACGCATTCTCTTAAGCAAAAGCTTATGTTAATTAGTGAAATTAACTATTGAGTATCTGATAATATGTGGAAATGTACCAAATTTACAGGGTAAATACCTGAAAATGTGATTAAGGTGATATCACATGCTTCCATAGTGCTTTTACAGTAGAATGCATTTTGTTGCTGCTTTACTTTGTATGTGCCAGTCATTAGGCACCCTCCATGCCAAATGACTGGCCACCCGTCTCTTTCTTAAAGCACCTAACTGGAGTTAGATGTTGTGGCTTTATGTCTCTATCTGCCTCAGTTTCCCTGTCATTTAGTGTTGGCTGTTTGTGCTGATGTTCGCACTCTAACTCCTTTATTTACCAGCAAATGTGGACACTTTTACTAATTACTGCCATGGGTGCTATTAGTGAGAACTCCACACCTGGCCCTGGAAGGTTTACTGCCACATTCTGCCCACTTAGTGCCCAAGATTTAGCTTCTTCACATAAACACGCACATATAGAACTTCCTCTTGCTCACATGAGTTCAGGGAATTCAAAATGTTCCCTAGGGATGAAGAATAACTTCCTTGTTTTGGGCAGAAATAGACTTAAGAAATGATGCAAAAAAACACACTTGGTGCATGATCTCATGCGTTTGTACTTGGCAGCCGGCTAAAGTAAGCCTGCTGGTGTATATCCGTGGCTGGGTATAATCTTCCTCTTAGTTCGGACTGGGTATTTTCTCTACTGCATATGTCCTTACATGTACAAAGACTGCAGCGGCAAGGCCTCGTTGCATCAGGATTGGTATACTGGGCACAGAGTTTAGGTTCTACTCTCTTGATAAGGGAGCTTGAATCTTGTTTGCACCTTAAAGCGGTTCATGGTGGCTTACCAGTGAATACTGTAGCTGCTATTGTCAAGAAGCATTGGGAATTCAAAGGCTTACTGTTGCTTTTGTGTTGTAAAATGTGTTAAACATGGCTGTGAAATTACGACTTGTTCACCGCTATGCTTGTATCTGTAACTGCTGACTAAACTCTTAACACAAGTGAAAGGTACTTCTGGCTATTTCTTTCTTGACACTAGAGTGAGTGAGTGATGTAATTTGTAGATAAGTACTTCAGTTCAGTTTTGCCCTGACATTATGCTATTAAACACACAAACAGTAATTGTTTTCCTCTGCATGTCAGAACAGATACTCATTGATCTACCAGCCTTTTCACACCTTCTAGATTCCCAGAAATCTTTTCTCAGATGTTTATTAGACCTGCTTGTGTCTTTAGAGCCAATTAAATGTGTTGCATATGAATATGCTTATTGTGTAAAGAATAAAGTGGAATTTTGCTTCAGCATTTGTCAGCATTTTATTTTTTACCTACCCTGCTTTATTTATTGTTTAACATTATGGTTGTGTTTTTCAGGATCACCACAATCGTCAGCCTTTGCCTGTTTACCCAGTAGGATCAGCAGCACCAGCAGTTGCCCCCCCATAGCTCACAGTGATTCTGGCAGTGACATTGAAAGCTTTGTGAGCGCGGAGCCGGGCTATGACAACATCTTCACAAAGGTCTGACCCACTGCTTGTGGATCTTTTTCTTCTTTTTGTTCCTAGGGCTGCATATAAAAGTTCCACTTTTAGGAGATACATGTTACTGTAGTCTCCATAAAATACAGAAATGGCTGGTTTAAATATATGACCACTGATGTACTGTAGCAGTATTACCTTTGGATTCTGTTGGCTGCAGTTCAGACATGCTGTTCGATGTGAGTGTACTGCAAGAGTTTACTGCAGTTTGTGCTTCCTGTGGGGATTTTATAGCCTATATGAAGTTTTGTCAGTCTGTGCTTGGGTTTTTATTTATCACCGCCCCGATGTTGAGATGCCAAACATCTATTAAGCATCTTTTTAAGCCTGCAGCTTTTCTCTGCTGCTGGGGAAGTGCAAGCCGTGGTCCCCGCTGTCACTCTGCTGGTGTTGAAAGTCTGTTTGAAGCCAATCGCCCTTTGGTTAAAGTTGAAATACTTTTATCTTCTCTTCTGTTCTGCTGACCACTTGAAACACGCTCATGGTAACATGCACCATATGTCCTGTTGTGTTGTAAACAACAATGGAAGGAAACAACAATGGAACACAGACGATATCAGCTACCTGGAAGTATGGAACAGAGGGTCAGGACACTGGTGTGAGACAGAAGCTGCATATGATAGCAGCAAATAAATGAATGTTCAGTAAAAGAGGATTATATCCAGTCTGGAAACTGCTGTATACTGAAAATCATGGGATTGATTCCAGTTACATGGCATTTGGCATTCAATGTAAAGTGATTAAATAGTAGTATGTATGGAAATTAGCATGTTCTAAAAGCCCAGCAAACAATACAGTTTAAAACTAATTGAACCTCTCATCTAGCTGAGTGCTCTAAAGCTGAAGTCATGTGACTCATCAACATACACTGGCGCTAGAAAGAAACACACACTCTCTCTCATGCATTCTCTTATTCCCAGAGGAAGTTCTGTCTGCAGCATAAAGCAGATCTTTCATTCCCAGCTCTGCAACAGAAGTAGCTCTATGCTCCAATCGTGCACTGCAGCTGGCAGCTCAATAGACCCAGTTAAAGCTCACACCTACAAAGTAGCTTTGTATGGACCGTTCCAAACTGTGCAGCTTGTTTTCTCACAACACCCAGGAGTTGACCAGTCCACTATTGTTTGTCTTTATGGCATCATTCATTACTCTTATAAGACAGGCAAAACTGGTGCCTTTGCAAAGATGTAAATAAGTTGCAACTAACAGCTATTTAAGTTATGTTTATATATGGTAACAGTGAGTATATACATTTTCCTGGGAAAGGTTTGTTTTTACAGGGTTCACAGACATTATTTATTACTGTTTGTTTTAATGTCCGTGTTGCTATAAAGTGTTTCTGGCTCATTATCCCTGAGCCCTTCCATTTGGTCCTCATTATATCCCATTCCTGTGGGTTAAACAGCTCTTCAAGCATTTTGTTAATTCATCTCACGGTTCAGTACAGAAAAGCTGAAGGATTTACAGTGATTGGTTAGGTAGTTAATTAATATACAATACTGTGTGTTTTGTCTCTCTGTAGAACAATGAGCAAGTGACCGGAGGAGACAGTGCCAGCGAGGTTTCCGTGTCCTGCTCCTCCACGGACGACACCGCTAGCGTCGGCCCATCCAGCTCCAGTCCCGAGGGCAGCCAGGGACTGGTCTGCGGCTGGAGCGCAGAAGAGGGTCTCCAGACTGGAGCTACTACCACTGCAGGACTGGAAAGTGGCGGAGGAGCCGGGGAAGTTGAAGAAGAAGCAAAGGACAGAGTGGCAGAGGTGCCACGTCGCTCCTGTCTCCTCCGGAACAGCATCCGTGACCTGTCACCTCTGCGCCGCCATAGCTGGGGTCCTGGAAAGAACAACGGAGGGGACGCAGAGATGAACCAAAGGAGGTGAGGGTGGAAATGGGATCCAGAATATGTTCCATTCTTTATGAAGGGTTTCTGATTAGTGTGGATGGGGTTGATGTGAAAGCAGTGCTAGTCAGTAGATGTGTGCAGATGTCTGTATTATTAGAGCTTGTTGATGTCACGCCTTCTGTTCCATGTTGACTGTTTCTTTTCCCTGCTGTGAGCAGCTGTGTTGCCATTTGTCTAGTGTTGGCAATCAAACATGTAACCACAAAGACGCAGAGATACATAGTTTGGCTTGAACACATGTACATACACGTACATTCACAGCAGTCATAAGTTAACACAAATTACTTCACACTCGCAGAAACACCAATAACATGAATACAGAGCACAATATGTCCTGGACAGAAATTTAATCTGATGTGCTAAAACAACAGCCTGTCAGCCCCTTGGACTGTTTGTAGAGTAGGTAAATAGCAATAGAATGCACATGCTGCAATGTTGGAGAAAAACTGAGAAACGGCTTCCTACGCTCTTCTCTGAAATTCAGTTAACGACAGACACAACCACGAGATATATTTCTAATAACATGACTTGTAAGACTTTTGAGCAGTATTAATAGGAACAAAGAAGGTTTAGAGGCAGCAGCCAGCCCTGTTACAGTCGCTTGGTCATGTTTAATGATAACACACACCAACCTCACCAAGCCTCTTAGCCATTATCTGGTTGATCTCCACAGTGAGCTGTTTGTTTTCAAGTCATTACTCTGGTGGTATAGATATTACTTCTCCAACATGGTGGTGTGTGCCTTAAACATTTGTACACAGACTAGAATGTCAATAGATATTTACAGTGGTGGAAAAAGATAATGGACCCACCTTTTTAATAATAAAGTTCATTCTTTCATTCATGCCTTTATATTGACCTGTCATCCTTCATGTCGCAACTCATCTGCCCTCTTCAACTTCTTCCTTCTTCGTCTCATCCACCACTTCACCAGTTCCATCTATAATTCGGGTGAGGGGAAGTCGACCCTTCACAGACGAAGGTACTAATCAATTATATATACAAGCTTATGTACAGTAGTGCTCAGATTGACCTGTTGCCATGTGACAGATGGACGCACATTTTTTTGCTTGCTGAACTGCATCATGCTTCACCCGCCTAGGGCTGATAAATGCAAGTCTATTCTCTATTAATATGTGCAAGAATATGCCAAAAGCTGGTGAAGGTACACTTGCTTTTGTAGTAATAACACGCAGAAACACGGGCAGATTGGAGGCTCAGAGACCTACATTGGCTCAAGATCGATAACAGGTGATCTCTTTGTGTAATAACTTCCTATAGGGAGTATTTTGAAGAAGTTTTGTGTAAAGACATCAGAGGAGGTTTGAATACAGCCCCGGTGGAGACAGAGAAGGATCCACTGTCTTCAGGACGAGTTGATGCACAGTTTTTTTTTTTGTTTTTTTTTGGGGGGTGAGATTGCAGAAGCACTGGTTTCAACAGTACTGTAGCTGCAATAGCGCACACATATCTAGACTATTTCCTGTCTGCTGCAGATATCACACAACAGGGAAAAAAATCTTCTTTCACAGTTAATGATTTACTATGTGAAATAGTATATTGTACATACACTCAGCAATAGTTCAGTTATACCATGACCTTGTAAAAATCCTCCTTGTCCCTGTCCTCTTAAAGACTGTATCTACTGTACTTCACTGTTATTCCAACACTTTTTTTAATCTCCATTATTATTCTGCTCACTAATGCCTTCACCTCACCCTCTGTTATAACATCTGCTGGCACTCTCCTGACGCTCTCCGCAGCCGTGACGTGGAAGTAGTTGTCATTTCTCTTAGGTGCTGCGCGTTTGAGCATGTGACCCTATTTACATGTTGCTCAATTTGCATTTGTCGTTGTTGTGGGTGTATACTTCTTTGTGTCAGTCAGTAATTTTCTACAGCGCAGAGCGTCTGGCGTTAGTCGTGTATTAGTACTCGGAACGTTCTATCTCCATAGGATGTTATGGAATAATACCTAAAGGAAGGAGGCTTTATTATGACGAATGTAGTCATCTGCATTCACAGCCCTGAGGAGAGGTGAGTGCTGTTCCATGCTGGTCACTGATAATCACCAAGATTCTCTCAGTCCGTTTGAGGTTACTGATGTGTGAATGTGTTGCACTGATGATTTGCTGGATAATGGACTGCCACACAAACCCGAGGGGTGGAGATAGAAGAGATTTACTGCCGCAGCTTTAAGTATCACCAAGTCCTCCCTTGAGCGAGTATAGAGCGGCAGCCATGTAGCTCAGGCTGAGGAGTGGCTGTAGTTTCCCTCCCCATAATCATTGCATTGGCTTTTCTAGGCCTCTTCTTTTCAGTCATAGATCGATGTGATTGGTTTTGTAAATCACAGCTGCGGAGCCTTCTATGCTGATGCCGATGTTGGACGTCATCGGCCACTGATTCATGTGTAGATGTGCTCCAGAGCTCGGTGATAACTCAGCTGCTAAACACTGTGCGGGACCAGCTGTGTGTACATGTCTGTCAACAGGTGCATGTGTGCACATCTCCCTGTGTGTTGAATAGAGGGGCTGTTGCATGTCTTCTGTGTCTACAGTTCAGTCGTTTCTCTTTCACCAAGGTCACCGGTCCTGTGTTTGTCTCTGCAGCTATAGCTTGGAGGGCCTCAGTGGAGGCCTGAGGGAGCTGAGGGGGCCCACCGCCCAGGGGCCCCAAATCCTGGAGCCTGTAAGGATGCAACAACACGACTTTGACAGAGGCTCCCTGATTTCTCTGACAGAGGAGCAAGAGGGGCTGGTGGAACATGACAGACATTGTGACCTGGTCAGCGCACACACACACACACACACACACACACACACACACACACACACACACACACAGTAAACCTCATAGTAGCTGTCATACAGCTGGAAAAAATTAAGACTTGTCAGTTTTTGGGATTAATGATAATTAATCTGTTTATCTTAACATATTTTAAACATTGTTCACATACCATCATTTAGTTTCCCTTTTTAGCTTATTGTTCCCATTTCCTGTTAATGACTGGTGCTTTGCTGACTTTCATCTCTGTTTTTCTCTTTTGCAACGCCAACCTCAAATTAAACATTGTGTCTGGTTATGCAGAAATCAAGACGGTATCGTCCTCTTCGAAACTGCCCCCCCATGACACTGCCCCTCACCAAGTCTGTATCCATGCTTGCCATCAGCCAGAGAGACACAGATGGTGAGTGACAAGTTTTGAGTTCTTCAGGTTTTATTTCACGACTTTACTGTAACCAAACCAAAACCACCAACACGCCTTCCTGATCATTAGATCAATATCCATTCAATTACGAAGTAATCTCAATAAATGAGTGAATCAGATTTGCTATCAAGTATTCTTCAGATGTCTCTGAAGTTGGTACACTTAATTCTCAGACCATATAAAAACCCACTCAGAAGAAGGAGCTCAGTAGTTTAAAAAAATAAATAATTGATATAAAATATATATATATATATATATATATATATATATATATATATATATATATATATATATATATATATATATATATATATATATATAAAATTAATATAATTAAAACAGTTCCTCTTGACTCAGGTGTAACTGTCAGGTATAACTTACACTGTATATGTATTTTACATATCTAAAATATATATTGCTACTGTAGTTCCACGTGACATTACCATTGTTACTGTGAAGTTACTTTCCTTTCCTAAATAGTCTGTCTCTGCTGTGGTTCTTTCCTTTCTGCCTTCACTAGCAATCAGTCGTCTGAGACGTAAGAGGCGAATTTCCTTCTCTTTTAGCCTTTCCCCAATCCTCACCAAATCTAAGTCTCAGTTCATTTATGGGGATTCTTCGTCTAGTGATGAAGATATCTTAAGTGAGTACTGTACACGTAGCTGCAGTTGGAAGTAGCAGTGGTGTCACATTCCAAAAAGTAGCTGGTTTTTTTGGCAGCCTTCCTTTTTTTTAATCAGTAACCCAAATCCCCATGTGAGATTTATAATAGTTTAACCTGCAGAAAATAGTTCAATTTACATGGTGACAAGCACTGTAGCCAAATGTTCACAAACTGTTGGCTAACACCCGGTATCCAGCTTTTTTGTACTTAGATGTTCACCTGGGAAACCGTGCGCCCTCTCCTGTGGGGAAAAAAGATAAAAACCATTCAGTCAGATTGTAAAATATTGTACTTAAATAAATCCTCTCATGTGAACACAGCTACAGTAAATGTTGAAGGTCGCTTTTAAATGTTTAGGTGCAAAAGGTACAAACTTGTCATAAGGAAATTATAAATTCCTACTGATACTAAGCTGCTTGTGGTGCGGATGTACAATTAGAAAAGTCATGTAGTAAAAGTGTTGGTTTATCACCCTCACTGAGGCAAGAGGCTTTGTCCTGAATAGATCTGGCCTTCTCCTGTCACCCACCCAGCCCTTGCTTTACTTTAGTTAGAATCAGCTTTGTTTTGTGAAAAAAGTAGTGAGTACTTTGAAGTGAGTATGCACTTTCCTTCCACCAAATAAATGTGAGTCTGTCACCTTTAGTCTGTGACAGTGAGTTATTTCTTTCCTTTACCATTCATATTTCTATTACTGGTCTCTGTCCCCTATGGTCATGTTGCTAGCAAAACAGGCAGGCTTTGTCCTCATTATCACATTCAATATAGACATTTTTTACATGGACCAGGCAAGCCGTGCTTTGCATGCGTCTGCGTATTCGTAATAAAAACAATAACAATTAGTATTTTTTTGTTGTCCTGCTTCTTACTTCCCTGAATTCCTTCTAGGTACAAGGTCGTTTTCCAGCGCCTCTGGTTCTCTAGCGTACAGGTGAGTCAACTATTTATTTTCAAAGACTCCTTTATAGTGCTGTTCTTTTCATAATATAATAATAATATATAATAAAAATATTAACAATACAGTATAAACAGGTACAGCTCTTAGAATTGTGTGTGTTTGCGCTGCAGTATATCTGAGGAGGAACCTGGGCCTCTGCGCAGTGACACTGAGGGAAAGAGTGTGACAAAAGTCAGCCGCACCTTCAGCTACCTCAAGAACAAGATGTACAAAAAGAACAAGGTAAGGAAACAAAAAAATATCTTGCTTATAAAAAAGACAATTTGAAGATATTTATATATATTATTCTTCACCCTATGCTTTTTTTATGCTGCTCTCAGAGGTCAGAGTCTCTGTGTGTATGGTTATGATGCCATTTCTTTTCAAAGCCTTCTCACCTTCTTAAATATTTATTCTTCAAGCCACAGTAAAGCGATTGAACATCAGGCAGCTGTTCAGCTTCACACTGCTCCACATTCATGCGTTGCACATATGCACACAGGGAGCTGCCCTGTGCCTTTTCTGTCAGCCTTTGAACGACCGCAGTCCAGCAGTTGGAGGTTACATGTCTTGCTTCAGGGCAAGTCAGTGTTATCCATTCAGATTACCTTAGGAGGTTTGGAGCTCACTTTTTTATGGCCACAGACCTGTATCTCCAGGGCACGATGCAAAGTCATGTTTGGTGATTTACTTTAAATTGCTAACATCTTGTCAGAGTACAGTATCACTGCATTGGTGAGTGTGAATTGTATTTACCAGGTAAAAGGATTTAAAGCACATGATGTCATGTTGCTGCATGGAGAATGGTGACAAATATAGAAACTGAAAGAGTGTTTTCTCTGAGTGTGCAGCCTTGCACAGACACACTAAGGGGTGAACAGGAAGTAAAACAGGAAGACAGAGTTAGATGTGGTTATTTTTTTAATCTGTTCTCTACCCTCCGTCATCGCTTTGCTTTTAAAGTAACAGAATTCTAAAGGCGCTCGCCACAGCCTGCGGCTGCTTGCTCCCTGTAAGGGGTCAGGATTATTGATCTCTGTGTTGCAAACTTCAAAGCAGTTACCATAAACCTGATGTTAAAATTGGATGTGTTTTGGCTGCAGTAGTCCTTGTCTGGATTATTGGATTGCATCCACTATTGACAAATGTATTTTCGAAAAAATGCCTCTTCTTTAACCACAGTCTCACACCATAATAAAACTAATTTCTTCACTGAACTAATCTAAACAAACCTATGAGAACTATCACTCTTCTTCTATAGCACTACACTTTGCTTTTTCTTTTGAAATACCTTATCTGTTACCTAGATACATAGTTTTGTCAAGGACTGAAAGGCTGTAATTTTCTGGATGTGGATCTGGTTTATGCAATATTGTCACAAAGTCTGTATCAGACTGAGGGGCCATTGCAGAAATAGCACCTCCCGTAGCGAGACGGTCACTTCCTCATTGTAGCTTATAGCCTGATGGAGCCTCATCGCTGGTAGTAGCTCCAGCCGCTCAGCCGCAGACAGAGATGTTGTACAGGAGACTCACAGGGAGCCATGGCTTCTCACTGAGACGGAAAGATTGGCTGGAGGTAGGCTAACAGGGTGCTCTGGCGTCTCAGTCGGACTCTCGTGAACGCTGTCATAATATCTGGGTAAAGTGACACATTTGATACCAAAAGAAATGTGCCTCGATGTCGTCTTATCCATTTTTAGATAGGAATGAGAAGGAAATTCCAGATGTCTGGTTCATGTCAGTGTGTTTCACCGTTGATTAGACTGCTGTTGTTGCAGGAAATGAGAATTAATTAAAAAAGTGTTGTACTGTCCAAAACATCTAGAGTTTACTCTTGCCCAGTCAATCTTATGGTATCTTGCATCAAATGAACCAAATGAACTGTAGTAAGTCGGTGCTTTGTGGTCCCCACAAACCAACAGCTCAGGGCTGGCCATTAAAATGAGCTGGAAACTCCATTTTCTCCATTTCCTCTGGGTTTGGGTGGAGGCACTGTGATGTAAGTCAAAGAGAATAGGAGCTCTGTTCTTCTCTGCACACTTCATGGGATTGTGATCCAGCTCAATGTACAGAGATGACCAACAGCTGACGAATGCCATGTCCATTAGTGAAGAGGCAGTAGAAAGACCACTGTCTTGTGAAAAAGGTCAGCGAGTGGATTCCCAGACAGCAAGTCTCTGTCAGGAGTCATGTGTGCGTTCCTCTGCTGTCATAAAAAATTTTTTAATAAGAACTTTACAGTAGTTGAAGGCATTATGACCCATGATTTTAACGGTCACTGAGCGGTTATTGTTTGCATTGTTAACCATAATCCTGTGAAATGACCAGAGACCCAAGAGCCAAGAGATAAACGGAAAGACATGCATTAAATAACTTAAGTGGGACAGTGTGTTGTTGGCATAAACCAGTCATTACTTAATGTGCAAAGTTCCCTGCTGAGTAGTGCATTAGAGTAATGATGTTGTGATGATGTCAGTGCATAGGTACATTAGTCTAATCTACAGGTACTCACGCACGAGGCAACTTTCCCTTCATTCTAAACATCTATTGGCTTGGTAAAATGAGTTCATAGTTTGTTAACTCAACTATGATTATTCCCTCAATGCAGGAAAAGGAGCGCGACAAGAAGGAAAAAGACAAAGAGTGCAAGGAGAAGGACAAGAAGAATGTGAACGGCCATATATTTACACCTGTCAGCTCTGGCCAGGCAGCCCAGTGCTCCCAGTGCAATAAGACTTTCACTAACAAAGAGGCTTACCAATGCACATGTGAGTAATCCTTTCCTTATTTTTTTTTTTTATTCCTTATATAGATTTACTTACTTCTTACTGGTGTGAATAATCAGTTCCATTTTTTTTTTAATTCCTTATATAGATTTACTTACTTCTTACTGGTGTGAATAATCAGTTCCATTATTGTTTTAAGTCTAATCAAAGCTCACTGCTGTGATGATTATGGAAACATTTAATCATTATCTAGTATTCTTACAGTATGTGTAATTACAAACCCACATTTATAGATGATATTATATATGTTTTAGTTGATCATAGCTGTAACAAATTATACCCATACTGAGGTAAGCAAGTATCTGTATTGTAATTTCTGATTATTTCATTATTTTGTCTGTGTACATCTGTTCTCTATTTGGTGTGGCTGTAATCTGCCAGTTTTACTGGAAATAGCTTCGTAATCTGTATGAAGTAGTGAAACTTCTATGTGCTGTGTACACATGTCCCAGTCTGACTTTCAGTACACACGTACATGTAACAAACCAGTTTTTGCGTTGTGCAAAGAGGATGTAGTTTGTTGCACAAGACTTTAGTACAACCCCAGTAAAGGCCTAAAAGGAGAAACTACCTCCGTAGTTGATCACATTGACACACGGACCCTCTGAATGACCACGGCGCGGCTCCGATTCTGGAGACTGGCAAAAACAGCTTCTGTTGTGCTCACCCATTCTGGTTGGAACTGTTGGAGCCACAGACATTTGTGAGGGTGTTTTTTAGGAGGTTTACACTCGCAGATGTCTGGCTGGTGTCCATTCAGCAGACAAATACACTAAAGCCTTGTCTGAGATTATCTGGAGTTAGTTGGACATTAACAACAGTCAACAGTAATATTGAACACATTTTAGGGAAGAAAAGTGCTCCAGGAATTTACAGTAAAGTGGTTTCGAAGTTGTGATTTGATTTTTTAAATGGAGGTGTTTGTGGAAGTGAAAACTGAGCCTGACTACAGTAGCCTTTTACTGTAAGTGTGTTTGATTTTGCACGTTTTTTAGTTGAACACCTTCATTCTACTGTACTAGCTTCACACTGCTTTTAATTTACTCATTTCCACACACAACAACACACACCATGCAGCTGGCCTGAGCCACTGGTCGCAATTTTAGGTTCAGCATCTTGCCCAAGCACACTTTTACACATGACAGGAGAACCCAGGAATTCAACCACTGACACCACAGTTGGTGGCCGACTGTTTTGCCTCTTGATGTACAGCTGCCCACCATTTTGGTGACTGTGGGCCTGGCTGTTTCACTGGTTCAGCATATGTGTGTGTAACTGTGCCTGTTTAAAATAAACATGCATCTGAGTGTTGCCGTCTTGTGAAGATTCTGGCAAACCAGACATGGGTGTTATCTTTACCATCACTTCTTGATTAACCACTTCATTGACTTGGCATTTTACATGTTATAAACATGACAGTTTCTTCTTCAAAATCTGATTTCAGAAATGATTGTTAATATTATGCTGTAAATTCTGAAGGAAACACTAGCAAGTTTGACTCCTTGTCTGGCTAAAGGAAACATTGTATTTGCACAATCTTTAATGATGACCCTTGTTCCAAAAGGGTTTTGAGAATGTTTACAACATAGAACATTTTCCCATCCGATTCAATGTTGTTTGCATGTGTTTTTTTGTGTTATTCCTCAACTTCCTTGATCTTCGAGCAGTATTACCCCTCTATTGCATCACATACTCTGCTCCAGTCTGGCTTTCATTAGTGGGCTGGTGGAGTTTCCTGGCCAGCTATGAACACCAGTCTGAATTTCTAGCCCCCACTTTTCCACACACCCTCTACACTCCCACCTCTGCCATCACTTCCACTTCTAGACGCTTTGTATTCAATAACCATTCTGTTGCTTTTTTTCCAGTCTGTAATGCATCTGTCCACAAGAGCTGCAAGGACACCCTCCCTATTTGTGCCAAGGTAAAGATGAAGGTAACAGTTCCTTCAGACTTACTCGGACACTAATTTTGTAGTAGTATATTGTCCTGGAGTCAGCACTGACTTGAACCCTTCCTCCATGCTTTTGTACTGTTTTTCTGACTAGTTGCCCAAGCACCAGTTTGTGGTACCAGATTCAAGTTCTTTTCCAACGGTCACAATGAGGAACAAATGTAGGTATCTTGCTGGGAATTCATAGATCATAATGGAATCATAATGGCCAGTAATGATTCGCAGATTCATTTCCTAAACCCCTTGAAGCTGTTAAAGGAAAATATACAGTAGATAGTGGGAGAAAGGTTTGTTTACATATTTTGTCATTCGTCAGCCGGTATTATTAAGTTAGCAATGAGCACATTTCCTTTCCTGGGAATTCTGTTCACATAATACTGTTCCCACCTGTTGTTCACTAATCCACAGTAAAGAGAAAATATATTTGTACGTCTCTAAAGATTAAAATCGATCCTCTAAGGATTGAATAAATCTGATATTCTGGACTCAAAGCTTACTGGATTATTTCACAAGGATTTGATGAAGAAACTAAACCAAAAGTCAATGTTTTATAATAAAAAGAATCACAATTGAACTTTATGTCTTGAAAATTAATACAGTAAAGACTATACAGTAGTTACACCAATTAGGAAGTGTAAAATAACGATTCTAAGATTTGCTATGGTTGTTGAAGGGGTTTTAGGCCTACTTGACTATGTTATACTGTATGTCTGTATTTGAACTAGCTGTTGGGACGAGGGAGCGCCCCTGGTCTGCCATCTTGTGCCCAGAAGACCATTCTTCTCTGGTGACACCAATGCCGCGGAGACACACAAGCATCATGCCTTTCCATGGCAACAATCTGTCCAAGAGTCTCTCTATAAGCAACATTGCAGGGTAAGTAGGTGCGCAATTTGTGAATGTTGACATCTATACATACTGTAACTAAAATGAAATGTCAAATGGTAGCGAATAGTGAATAGTTTTATTTGTCTCTTTTTTATTAAAAACTACAACTGCTTCTGTGCAGTGTTTCGTAGTAATGATTTAATATGGAAACACTGTTATACAGTACATACCACTTACTAATTATTTTCTGTTTATTTCTGTGATCAGTCCAGTGTTTGACGAGATGCCTATTAAAGGCCTGCGGTATCTCTCGCAGTCTACGGATTCCCTCAACCGAAGCAACCAGGTCACCGAATCCATGGAATCACTCACCGATGAAGGTCGGTTCACACAATCACGCACCTGTTCAAGTGAACCTTTGTGAGAAAAGAGCACTGTCTGTTTTTAGGAACTACATTAGCACTGGTTCAACAAATACTGACTCATTTAATTTAGCTAATTCAGTGCTGATGAAAAAAGGAAAGGGCATCCAAAATATGGATGTGTCTTAAATGACATACAACAAAACATTACATAAAGTATCCAATATATTGAAAATCACAGAAGAAATGTATAACCTTCATATAGTCAATTGTTTCTGGGATGTTGGTGCAGGGACAGAGATGATGGATGCGCAGCTGATGGGAGAGTTTGACTCCGAGGCCAAGGACCTGGAAGCAGATTCATGGAGTTTAGGTGTGGAGCCACAGTACCTGCAGCAGCTGGACAGGGACCTGGTGAAGAGACAAGATGTCATTTATGGTACAGTATATCCAACCACCACACATTATGCAAAATCTCTTTGAAATATTGTAAAATATCATTGTGTAAAGTCATCCACTTCTGGTTTACATCAGTCTTATATCAGACTAATTCTGTCCATTATTGCTGTCTCGCGTCTCATAGAGCTGATGCAGACAGAGATGCATCACATCCGAACACTGCGAATCATGTCCGAAGTCTACAGCAAAGGTCTGCAAAAGGAGCTGCAGCTAGAGCAGCAGACGTTAGACAAGCTGTTTCCCACTCTAGACGACCTCCTGGAGCTGCACACGCAGAACCTCTTGCGCCTCCTGGAGAGGAAGAGGGAATGCCAGCTGGAGGGGGCCAACTTGGAGGGAGGGTTCATTATCAACAGGATAGGAGACCTACTGGTTAGGCAGGTCAGTGAATGCAAGGCTTGTGTGATGTGGAGATAGTACATGCAATGTATTACAACTTGTGCCAAAAGGCTTAGCTTTCAGGTCTATGTCTGCTTTAGTTCTCAGGATCCATTGGTGAAAGTATGAAGCGAGTTTATGGGAGATTCTGCAGTCGACACAATGAAGCAGTCAACTTTTACAAGGACCTTCTGACCAAAGACAAACGCTTTAAAGCCTTCATCAAAGTAAGGCCTTCATCTCAGCCCCTCATGTATTATTACATGTCCATCCTACAGAAGACTTTTTTAGCAGAATCTCTTTTCATGTTTTTCTCATTTGTTTTACCTTTTTGCCACTTGTGAGCGGAATGAAAAATTCTGGCCATCCAGGCCTGATTGTATTTCCTCAGCAGAGTCCTGTTAAATCTTACTTTCTGCTGTGTAATGAGCTTGCTGTTGTTTTCACCAGTGAGCTACTGTGGCCGTCATCCTGTCTGGCTTTTCTTTTGTTTTTAATAGTTTTGCATCTGTGCTTTCTTTCATTTAGTGATTGTACTGGGAAAAAAATCATAAAAGCCACATCACCCTTGAGACACTTTTGTTCTAGTTATAGACACATTACTGCTCCCGACGTGTCTTTGTCAAATTCATAATAACGACAACCACCTTCTCAAATGTGATTACCTTTGTCCTGTTGTGTGGGCATGCTGCTAACGCACCTCTTGTTGATCCCTGCAGAAAAAGATGAGTTGCAGCATTGTGCGAAGGCTTGGTATCCCAGAATGCATTTTGCTCGTGACCCAGAGGATAACAAAGTACCCAGTACTGATTCAGAGAATGCTGCAGCACACTAAAGGTTAGCTTTTTGTCAACTTTTTCTGTGTGCGCACAGTTTTTGAGGATCATGTTTGCTACTGTATTTGAAGGCAAAAGTAGTTAACTTTGTTAATACGGACCACTAACAACAACAGTGTACAGTACAGTCTCTCTGAACAGTGGCAAGTTATCATTACTATGACATCCTGTGAAAGCTTTATATCTACAATCAGGGTTAAGGCTGAACCTGGATTTAAACTGACTACAGTGCTAATCCACTACCACCCATGAAGCCTTGTGTGATTTCTGTTTTTCTATATAAATGAAGTTTATTTATTGCAGCTAAATTGCATAATAACTTTTCTGAAGACTGGAAAAGTAAGATAATAATTAAATTGATATGGCGACAGACGTCTGCTGAAGTCACAATAAACACAGGGTTATGGCAGCAAATAGGTGCCAGTGTGGCCTACCAAAAACGCTATTGTGATGACTTCCACACACAGTAATAATAATAGTTTACAGTATCCTTAATTCTGACCTAAGAATTAGTAATATGCTGAGTGTAAGGCCAGTGCCACCTACAGGCGTTATGTGTTTCAGCAAAACGCAACATGAGTATTTGCCGCACAAGCCAACACTTGATGCGGCCGTCTGTACAGGCTTAAACCATTTCTGCTGTCAAAGGCAAGTAATGAAGCAATGAAAAACACACTCACGTCAGTTTTACCTTGAACTTTCTCGCAGTAATTCTACTTTTGTCTAAAGGATTTTTCTTTATACAAGTGACAGACAACAACACAGAATAAGGTCAATCGCTGCTTTGCTGTCTGACGTAGCCAGAATAAAACAACAGTTTAAATGGTAGAGCTTTGTTAAGAAACTAAAGCGTAAGAAGAGGGAAGCCTTAAATAGTTTAATAACACATTGGGGAAATTTCGTAAAGCACTTTGAGCTTTGACTCTCTGTACGTTGACGTCCTCGTTTAGCTGATACAAAGGCGTATGAGGAAATGTGTTTATATTCAAACTGAAATGAAATTAAAAAGGGAATTAGATGTTTCAAATTGTTAAATATTAACACTGTGAATACACGTTTTATTTCTCTGTAGTTAAATATGGTTACAGCATGTTTCAGCATCTTTTACATCTTGTATGCCTCCACTTAATCATAGTACATTCATAAAACCTCTTTCAGTTATAATACTCAAACAGCACACATCACAGTGTCACTTGCTTTAAAAATGTGTTTTCTACAAGGCTTTTATTTATTTTCAGAATGTGCATGTGTTGGAAGGTGTGTGTGTTTCAGATAATGGATCAGGCATTCTTTCAGCAACTCAAATATTCTAAATGATATTCCTATCTGATTTAGAGCAGCTCATGTCAGTTGGCCTCCCACTGTGTACGTTCTCTCTAATCTTTCCCAAAAGCCTGTTTATAGTTCTATGTGGGAGGGGGAGCATCGATTTAATCCCCAAGGTGCTTTAACAAGACGCTCTCCTACTAACTTTGACATATACTGAGTGGAAATGAAACACTCAGAGTTAGTTGTTTTTTTGTTAGAGAATCCCACTGAGCTGCAGGAAAATGTTATATTTATTTATGTTATATATATATATATATATATATATATATATATATATATATATATATATATATATATATATATATATATATATATATATATATATATATATATATATTTAAAGTCTTTACACCACGGTCAGTGTCTGATTAACCAGTGAGGAAAAGATTGAGCCTGACATGTGCTCTCAACACCCATATACAGAGGCAGTATGTTGTACTGATGTCATACTGATGCCACTGATGATAAGAAGTACTTAATCGTCTGCTGTGCATAAAACCCCACTCAGCTGTACCCAGTGTTTGTCTGGAGCCAACAAGCTACCAAATGGACGTGACTCAGTGGCTTTGCTTGTTTCTTCACATTCACCTGCTTAGAAATGAAGCTTTTGAAATTTAGACTTGAGACATAAAGTTATTTGCGAATCTTGAATGTTCTGTGTAGTAAAACCGACTTTGGGTTTTGGGGTTTTCATTCTCAGGTTTTAACTCGAAACTCTTTTTATTGGTGCCAACTGCTTCTTTTCTAACCTCTCTCTCGTCAAATGTCCAATGCAGAAAGTGAGGAAGACTATGATGACCTGATGGATGCTGTTCGCCTGGTGAAGGAGGTGATTGCCGCAGTTGATAACCGGGTGAACGAGCACGAGAAAAAGCGCCGTCTGAAAGAATTCTACAGCCGCATGGACAGCAAGACTGTTATAAAGGGTGGTCAGACCTTTGGAAGGGAAGATCTGCTGAGGAGGAGGCTGATCCATGATGGAGCTCTGCAGCTGAAGAGCAGTCAGGGGAGGTTAAAGGGTGAGGACATGCTTTGTTTTACTTTAGAAAACAGCGGCAGCATGTTAATGTTTTAACTCATTTCTATGCTTTTCTCTTGTTTGTCCTGCAGACGTCCATGCTCTCCTCCTTTCAGATGTCTTTGTTTTTCTCCAAGAGAAAGATCAGAAATATGTCTTTGCCATGCTGGTAGGTTCATGATGTCATCTCTTCACTCCCTCTGTTTTTGTCCCTCCAGCTGCTGTTCTTTGCATGTTGCCTTCCCACCTCCTGTTCCCTCACTAATAGGGAACTTATGAGCTCTCCCAGAGATGCTGCTGTCATATTTTCCCATTCTTCTGTTGCTGTTAGCATTAGCTGTTATACTTAGCTCTCCCATTGTGTCATATTGTGTGCCTGAGAATCATTTCTTAACAGGATTTTAGATTGGGTTACAATTTATTACATGAAGCCAGCAAAAGCTAGAGAATGTTTATTGTTTTGAAACCTCACGCAGATTTTAGAAAACATCTGCTGTGGTGGTTAAAATTTCAGAATTTGATCAAACACAGCGAAAAAGAAAGTGGTTTGTGGTGTGCTTTACATCATTTGCATCACTGAGGATATAGGCAGTGTAGATGATTTCATCTCCCTATTCATTCAGATTTCCTCTCTGTGATTCTTTGCTTCTGTCTTGCTGTTCTCTACTCTTCTTTCTGCCTGTTTCATCCTCCCTTCATCATCTCCTCTCTCCTCCCCTTTTCTTCCCTGACCCTCCCACTGTTGTGTTGTTTTCGTCTGTCCTCCCTTCTTCCCTTTATCAATTGCTCCCCCTCTTCCCCTCTCTCCTCTCCCTGTAGGACCAGCGCTCCACCGTCATCTCCCTGCAGAAGTTGATCGTCCGGGAGGTTGCCAACGAAGAGCGTGGCCTCTTCCTCATCACAGCAGGCATACAGAATCCAGAGATGATGGAGGTTCTGGCCTGCTCCAAGGACGACCGGAACAACTGGATGCAGCTGATCCAAGAAGCCATGCAGTCTATGTGAGTAGGCAGTGTTCCTGTTTTAATGCAGCTCCTGAGTCCAACCTGACCATAACTCAACTATACTGAATCTTTACATGTAATGCTGGCCTTTAAAAGCTGACCCAGTGTACATCTGTGCTTTAACCTAGGACTTAGACCCAGGCCAGACTTCTACACAGTAATATACGTTAAGCTGTGACAGAGCACTGTGCTGTCAGGAGGATTAGCACTAGTCTACCTGGGGATGGGATATAGTCAGGGACAGTCAAACGCTGGCTTGGCTTCAAGGGCAACTCGCTATAAGCAGAGGATTATTTGACTGCAGCCAGCGGGAAGGACACTGATTTAGCGCCGTCTGTCTCTCTCCCTGGCTTTCATTAAAAAACTAAATAGAAATCAAGCTATTGATTGCTACTTTTGGGGTTTTCTGTTTAGTGGTTTCAGTGTTTTATAAGCAGTTGTAAATGCATGCAGATTTGTGCAAACGATTATTTTCATTAGCAGCAATTTTTTAAGCATTGTTTACTTTATAAATGCACACGCTAAAAGATAAAAGCACCTAGTTTCCTGTTAGGTAACTTACGGTATTATTGATAATGCTACTTTGTATTTGCATTGTGACACTTTATTATGCTGTGTAAATTGTACAAGTGGTTTGTTAAATAAAATAGCTAATATTTGTACTATATCTAGATGTCACAAACCATTGCATGTACACACAAATATTATGATGAGTTGAAATTTTACCTTTTTTTTGTTGTTTTTGCCTTTTCTTTGTGGGATAGGGAGAAGGATGAAGACGAAGGAATTCCCAGTGAGACTGAAGACGATAAGAAACAACTGGAGACTAAAGCCAAAGAGATGAGAGGTGAGAAAAACATGTTTACAGTGCAACAAATGAAATACACATTTGCTCCAAATGTCACAAAATGTTTGTCTCACTGCCTCTCTGATCAGACTTGTTGAAACAAAAGGATACAGAGATCATGTCTCTGCTGGAGGAGAAGGTGCGGCTGTTCAGGGGCATGTGGGACGGCCTGAGCACGGGTGAGGAGGCCTGCCGGCAGGCCGAGCCCTACTTCAGGTCGACCTGCAGCATTGATGTACCTAGAGGTGCCTCCATCATGAAGGATGCTCTGGAGGAAGGTAAGGCAGAACAGACTGCACTGTGTGTGCTGTTGATGTGGTGTTTATAAAGCAGTTTTTGATCTGTAGTGAATAAAATGGGTCCATGTAGTCAGTGTACATCCCTGTTTGTGTTCCCCAGTCATCAGATTCCCCTCAAATTTAGTGGAGTAACCTGCAAAGACTTCCTGTTCCTTTTAAAACAGCTTTCCTAATTCATTTCTTATTACAGCTGGGAAATTTTCCATAGCAGTTTTATATCATGCCTATCACAAAACATTAGTTAATCAGTTATAAGTGTTAGAAATTAAGCCAAGAGTAGGGTACATTGTGTGAATGTTTTTACCACCAGAACCATTTTGTCTGGTCATAGTAGGAAACATGTTCACTTCTTGCATAAAATGGCTCTATTCTGTATGAAGTATCCCATAAAAGCTGTCAATTGATCATGAACAATCATGAATAGTTGGCCTTACCGCTGGAGCTAGAACAGTGAGCAGAGATCACTTTTATCTACAGTTCATCTACAGTAGCTATTGTCAAGGTATTACAAGACAAGCTGCATGTAAATAAGTGTCACTTACACTTATACATATTTAATAGAAAATAAATAAAGCATTGCAATTTGTACATCATTTAGTGCTGACAATGTACAAAGTTGTATTAGTACAACATCTGTGAAATGTTTTCTGTTTTCTACATTTGAACTAAACAAATAGAATAGAATAAATATGTTGCCCTCCAAAAATCTGTGGTGATCAGAGTTGTGAGTTATGTAAAGACGACTGAGGAACTGCACAAGGATGCAGCCAGCTCTGTCAGATTTCTAAGTACTGCTGCAAGCAATGAGTGTTCCATGAGAAGACCTAGTGGGGTATTAAAAAAAAAAAAAAACAAGGACTTGTTTTTGGCAACTGTGCAAGTGTTAAGAACAATTTTCTGCAGCTCTAACTCGGAAAATATGAAGGATACAGAAGAAATCCCAAGTGATTTTTCACTTTTTGTAATATCTAGTAGTTTTGAATGTATTTTTCACGTCCACCCTCTGAAGCCTCGAGCAAAATACGTGTGTGTTTCATATGTGGATTGGCAGCATTAATGTCATCTCTGCTGCTGCATTACGCCACATGTTCCATTGATTTCAAAGGAAAGGTCATAGTACTGCAATATAGTACATACTGTAGATTTGTCTGTGTATTACAGAACGAAACATCCATCTATGGATCCAGAGTTCATATTTATATAAATGTTTAAATGGTTCAGATGAAAACATTTAAGGCTTTTGGTAGAAGAGCTTTCTGATCCAAACAAGTTAATAGTTGCTTAGCAACAGGAGCCAGTAGCAGGTTGAAAGCAATGATCCCTTGTTAAGATTAATGCGTGTAGAGCTGAACCATAACACAGTTAGCTGGGATAATTCATTTACTGACCAGTGATGTGTGTGTGTGTGTGTGTGTGTGTGTGTGATAGTTGAGACGTTACAGGCTCTGGTTAATGGCAGTCTGGGTGGAGCAATGGCCGGCATCCAAGAGGGAGGAGGTGTAGGACCCGTGTGTCTGCCCCGTCGGGCTGAGACCTTCGGAGGTTTCGACAGTCACCAGATGCACTGCAGTAAAAGTACGTCTGTACAACCTGAGAACATGTTACACATACCAGCTTGATGAATAAAAACAAAATCAGCATTTGCATAATTTTTTTTCATTCTGCTTTTACATTAAACATGTATTTTTATTAATTCATTTTTTAAGGCAATACTTCAGTGGGTACTATTCTTTCATTCTCATTTTCTCTGGCATCACACTTGTTCTTTAACATGAATGCTTTGCTGCCCGTTTCATCTCTTCTCATCAGGTGGTGACAGAGACGAGAGCGAGGATACGATGGGAGACCTGCGCAGGACAGAGTCCGACAGTGTTTTAAAAAAGGTCAGCATCTCAGAAGCCAGCTCTTCTTCTTGTGTTGCTGCTACACCCCCACGCCTCAATGAGAACCTCAGGCCGTAGGGGTGCATTTGTCCTCCGACATTAACAAAGCCATTAAGATATATTTAGCTGCCTCCTGTCCCTTCAGTGAATTAGCCTCCCGTCTCTTCTTGTCAGATCTGGTTGCTAATAGCAACCATTAGTTTAAGAATTGAGCAGCGGATGGAAATGAATGAGCTGCATAGGTGCTTTTTTAGGTTTACAATGAATTCCAACCTTTTGTAGTAATTTATCCTGAGTCCATCATCTTGTTCTGGTTTCAATGTACTGATTGTGTGTTTGTGTGCAGGGAGGAAACGCCAACCTGTTACTGTTGCTGCTGAAGAGGAACAGTGAGGTATTGCTCTCTTCCTGCCTCTAACTCAGTTAGAGCTGCTGTTTACATGGAAACTGTCAAAACGCTGTCCCAGCATCAGGCTATTTATGAGCTGAGGCAGTGGCAACAGCAGAATGTTTTTATTACTACTTTTGTGCGATGGTGCAATGCTGAATTAATCTAAACACCTTTTTTAAAGAAATAAAAGCCTGGTTGTAATGAATGCCACATAATGTAACAATTGCATTACTGAATATTGTTAGAATGAGTAACTTGTTTGTTGTTGTTGTCATAATACAGTACCATAACTCCTCTCATAAGATGTGTTATCTGAAAAATGAAAAAAAGGTTTGTGCCCAGTCATTAACTGGAGAATCGTGTCTTTGTTGGTACCAGTTACAAACTCCAGGCTTAGAAAGGAAGGTGCCATCAATCAAAATGAACAGGATGTTTCTGGCAACTTAGTATACATTACAAGTGATGTTTTGGGCCTGTGTGATGATCAGTGGTTTCTCTCTTACAGCAGGTCCTACACAGTGTCTCCAATCTACATCTGTTGCTCAGCACTCTGCAGGTAGGACACAGTCTGAAAATCTCATCCATGTGCTCAGTGTCAGAATTGGAATGATGCAATTCTGTGATGCTTTTTACTTCCCTTGTTCTGAAATTCAACTTTTGAAGAAAAAAAAAAAGAACTGAGTCATACTATGGTTCTGGGTCCATTTGGCCACATAGAAACGCATTTAAAACAAGACCAAATGTCACTAAACAGCAGGAGGCATGTGTCTGAACCAAACTCTGGACTCCACAGGCGGTGGTGGTCCAGCAAGACAGTTTCATAGAGGACCAGCGGCAGGCCCTCAGCGAGCGCTCCTCTTCGTGTACATCTTTATCTCGGCCATCCTCGCGGCCCGGCTCCCTCATTGAACAGGAGAAGCAGCGGAGCCTGGAGAAGCAGCGGCAGGAGCTGGCCTCCTTCCAGAGACAGCAGGCCGCGCATGCTGAGGAGAAGAGGAGGAGGGAGAAGGACTGGGAGCTCAGGGAACAGCAGCTGACTGAAAGGGAGCTGGTGGTGCACATACAGGTAGCTATACATTTGTAGTAATAAATATAATGTTGCTGCTTTGCTCTGCAATTTTTAGATGCCGTTGATTTGATTTTACAAGGAGTTTTGCTGCTGGGACACCTACATTTCTTCTATGTGAAATCAATAGCGTAACCCAACATTATCTGCGTAACGTATTATATATTTCTATGCAGCTGTGTTTACTGCTGCTTCTGCCAGTTTTAATAGAACGCCCGGACAGTAATTTTCCTTGTACTGCATTTTTCTGATAAATTACACCGTGGCCTTGTGCCAGGAACTCTGTGCCCTGCAGTGATTTCAGGCTGGCTTCAAAAATGAACCTTTGGCTAAAAAACCTTGTATTTTAAAGTATACTGACATCAAAGCTGCATCATAAACCTACACCAACTGTAAAGTTAATTTAAATGATACTGAAGATATGGAGCAAATGCTAACGGACTCGATTTATGAGGTTTTGAGTGCATTTATTTTCCTGTGAAACCCAAAAGGTATATTTTTAGTTTGCATTCATTAGTTTTATTGTCTGCAAAATTGTGTCAATGTAATGATGCAGATACGTATCACATTTTTCACCCATATCGTTTCAATAAATCTATCAATGCACCTTCAAACCACTGCAGGAGGAGGAGATTCTGAAGCAACAAAAGGAACTGGAAGAAGAAAAGCACAGGCTGCAGATTAGGAAAGAGGAGTACCAGAAAGACCTGGAGAGGCTGAGAGATGCTCAGAGGAAGTTGGAGAGAGACAGAGAGGCTGTGCAGCGCCAGTTCAACAAGATGGAGGAGCTCCGTTCAGATGAGGTGAGCAGGGACACTTGAAATCATAACAGTAATGATCCCTGCAGGAGAACAGCCTCTTCTGTTGCCCCTCGGATAAAGAGGCAGGAAGTCAGGTTTCACTTAACGCTACTTCAGCAAGGTTGATGTTGAGGGATGCATTCATTGGAGACTCAAACCAGGGTCCACTTGAAAGTTAATTTTAAAAGCTCTTCATGGTGTATTAATTAGCAAACAGTTTACATAAATACATTTCATATACCACCTACTTTTCAATAAAGTACTGTATAATAATATGGTTTGAAACATTTGTCTGTTTTCCGCTCAAGTTAATATTGTCACTGTCCATACATTTGTACAGTACAGGTATAGACGACATTTGTTCATCTGTCTGTTCTCCTTTCTCACGTACTTCCAGAGAACGTCCTCTACGACGTCTGATGAATCTCAGTTCCCTGGCACCTCCCACTCTCTGGAGCTGGACCCACAGGAGCTCTCCTCTTCCTCGTCCTCGCTGCCCCAGCGATTCAAGCCCAAAGGGAAAGGCCTCAATCCCTTTACCTCATCCTCCACCAACACCAGCATCAAGGCCAGCGAAACCAACCACCAGATCTCAAAGAGCCTGCTGCAGCTGGCGAAGAGCAAGAGCAAAGAGGGCAAGGATAAAAAGAAGAAGAAGGGCAAAAGTGGGAGCTCACAGCCAACAGGTAAACAGTGGGGAGCAGGCTGATTAGCATTTACAGCAGGTTAAAACAGCATTATTGCTTTCAGAAGGTCATCTATAGCAAGAATGAGCCATTTCTAGGTGATTATCAACAATAAGCAGCACCCGTCATGGCGTGTTGAGCTTGTCATGACAGTGTGACGGCTTCAAAGTCATCCTGCACGATGCTGCTTCTGCATCTCCGTGACTCCTCGTACACGTAGCTACAGTCACTCCGCTCTGTATTTCTCTCAGGTCATTGTAACGTGCAGCAGTTCTGCTGGGTCCTAGCACCAGCCATGCTCATGTCATTGATTCCGGATTCTGGTCCCCACTACATGCTAATTATGTTCAGAGGACTAGTTGACTGCACTGCTGTGCACTGTTGTTGTTATGATCCAGGTACAAGAAAGCAACAGCTTTAGGGTTTGTTTGGGTTTTTTTACATCAAAAGTTTACGTTTATTTACAAAGTGTATTCAGCAAAAGCAGAACGATTTTTTTTAGCATGGTGTGTGTTATTTTTTCATTTTGCCAGTTTCTGCACTCTGAAAACTTGCCTCGTGTGCGTGCACCAAAAGGCACTGTCTGGATTAAAAATGTAATACATTTGCGGTTTGATGAATCCTCTGACTTCACATGGATCTGGCTTTATGATCAGTCCGAGTGGGGAAACACGAGTTCATCTCTAGATGTGGAACGCTGCTCTGACACAACGGCACATTACGCTGCTCACTGAGGCGGCCGTTGTCAATTCTTTAATGGATCTCAATGACAGCTCACTGCACTGGGCTGAGGGTTTGATCAATGTGGAGCTAAACCCACATGTGAACTGAATGATCCAACACACCAGCTGCTTGGTGAGGTGACTCACTGATTCCTCTCTTCTATTTCTTCCAGACCCCCATCACCTCCCAGAGCCTCCTGTGGATGGAGAGATCTTCTTCTGCTGAGAGAAGTGGCTCTACTCGTAAACCTTCTCCTCATCGTTGACCCGCCTTGCCTTTCTAACTTATATAGGATAATGTGTCGCTGCCAAGTAGCAACACATTCCGACTCAAATGTAACATTGGGAAAGATTTAGTTTTACATACGAGCTGTGTAACAGAATTTACAGGAAACAAGACGCAGTATGTGTTTTCTTACTTTTAAAAATCAAATACCACTTATTTTCTAATTTCCGGAAATGAAAATATTTTATTCATTGTATGCAATTAAGCATACAAATGCAGCACATTTAGCAGTAAACATGCATTGGTGGTGCACTTTTCACTTTTTTGATGTGTCTCTTTATCAAAACTGATGTTGGTGCCTCTAAATGCCACATACACCATGTCTGAGTCTGTCAACTTAGACATAGATACAGTTTGAATGTCAACACGCAGACTCACTGCTAATCTCCTCTGATAACTACATACGTTTTGCTCTAGACACGATGCATGTTGGAAAAACAGTTTGCATATTTTATTTTACAGTAGTTTGTTTCAGTGTTCCATTTTTTAATCCTTATGTACAAATACACATTGAAAGAAGATGGCAGACAGTACTTTAGTTAATTTAAAAAACGTGTGTGATTACATTCACAAACTTTGTCAGTCGTCTCATGAATTAAGGCTATTGTTCATTTTGAAGTGAAAATGCACGTGTCTGTTCAATTCATCTTCATCAGGATTGATACACGTGTCCAATGGCTCCATTTCTGTCCTTTAGTCTGTGTTAGAGCTTAATCCTGATTCATCTGTCTGTCAGTGGGCTTCATGCCGCCCTCATCCTTTGTGTTTTTACTTGCATGTAACTCTGCAGGTAGCCTATTAATGGCTCGCGTCTGTTAAAGAGTTGAACTTACTTTTTCAGCGTCCGTCTTTGAGCTCTGATAATAAACTCTGTGGACATGGATGACTGGAAGACTGCTAATTTAGAGACAGAGGAGCTGGTTTGACAAAATGAGAAAGGGCATTAGCTCAAAACACCAAATGACGTTCAGTGGCTAATCAGCCTGAGCCTCTGATCATTTCTAATCGACACACATCACTGTTGTTCAGCACCTTGGTCTGAACACGTTGATGCTTCTTTTGAAAGATCTTTATATTTCCTTTTTTCTTTTTTTTTTATCAAGGGCACTGATGCTAATGGAAAGTGAGAATGATCCAAAGATGCTTTGGTTCAGTTCTGCTTGGGGGCTAGCAGCTGTTCTGTACAGTGCTGATTCCCAGGTGACCTGTCAGACCTGTGTTATTTGTTTTGTGTTTTAGCGCCACTAAAACCCAGATAGCTGGCAACACAACTACCTGCAGGACAGGTAGGAAGTAAAAAAAATAAAAGGGTCGCCATCCAGTGCATAACAGAGCAGTGTCACTGCACCGCTTCATCGCTGCCTGTTTTGTGTCGTGTTTAAGTGCTTGTTCAGTAACTCAGTGTCTGTGTTAAGGGTTTGACTTCAGTCCAGGCTGGTTTCTAAAGGAGTCTCCTCTAAGAAGCTTACAGGCCCAGCCAATTAGCTGCTTCATGTCATTGTTTATGTCTTTGGTGTAATCCTGTCAAAGTAACAGACATTGGCTTAGTTGTTTTTCCCAGACTCGGTGTGTTTTGACCACTAGGGAGCACTGCACCGATGACTAAAGTTCCCTTCCTCAGAAAGTTTGAAGCTATTCATTTTAAATGTTGCTTTTTCCTATATATTCTCCCTGCTGTGCAAAATTGGCATATTTTTCTCAGCAGGTCACTGCCATACGGAGATAATAATGTGATGAGCGTGGGCTCTCACACTCTAACATTTTTCCCTACGGCATTTGTAACCGAATGCACGCGCAAATAAGTTGTCAAAGATCGTAATTGGTTATTCAGTGAAAGCAGTCAGCAGCGGCTTTAATATTGAGATAAAAGGTCTAGCATTTGGAGACCACGGGCCTTCCTGTGTAAGAGACAATCAGACGCGAGTCACAAAACAATGACGGGCCTATCCACGAGAAGAGCGTGTCCATCAGGTGAACCCTGCTTAGCCTTATACTCGGTGCACAAAGAGTAGAACCCTGCATCTTCTCAGGGCAGAGAGGAGAACTTTATACAGTACCTCTGCTTGGAAGCAAAGGCTGTTTGTACTATATGAATGGTACACTGTTGATTCTCAACATTATTATAAAAAGGGCAAATTTGTAAATATGATTCATGTACAAAACAAATCATATGTAAAAAGAAAAATTGTTTTACTTGTGATTTATTGCAATGTTTTGTAAGAATGTTTTATTTATGTTTATTCTCACCTCTCTGGTGACAAGTCATATTCTCCTATAATTAAAAAAAATCATATTAGACCTTATAGAGTCTTTGTTGTCCTTTGTCTCAATTTGCTGCAATTTACAAAACGGTGCTTGTTTGTTTGATGTGATGTTTGTAGATTTGTGATCAAAGTTCATGCGCATGTGCATGGTTGTGTCCACAGATGAGACATGAACTCATTATGAAGCCACCAGATCAAGTAAGCAGCGTTTTTCTGTTTAAAGGCCATTTAAGATCAATTGTTACTGTCCAGAGCCATGACGCAACCACATTTTTCTAACTACAGAAATAAAATGCGTATATGTATCTATATATATATATGTCTATCTATATATAGAGAGAGATATATATCTCACATCAGAGTTCTCAACATTGTAGAAGCATCGTTGCTGGAGGAAAAGCAGGCAGCCATCTTGACAGATTGACACTGGTGCGTGCACACACATACACACACAGATCAGCATTTTTACCTGCTGATAAATAGAGAGTAGCTGTAATCGCTCTCTGCGCTGCAGACACTTCTGCTGGTGCAGCCCTGCAGTGTTTTGACTCTGGAAAGTGAAGTTTGGTCTCTAACTGTGGGGTCTTTCGCGTCTCGCCTGTGTTCGTCGGCATCTCTGTACGTGTCCTGAGCCAGTGCAGTGTAAGTTTGGTGTATTGGAGCAAATTACTACAAAGGTTGTTTCATGTTTTTCTGTATGTTCCCACCACGAGTGTAGAGCAGCAATCAACTGATACCCAGTGGCAGAAGGCTGATGGTCCCATCGGCTTCTGGTTGTCATGGCGACGTGGGGTAAAGCCGAGGATGAAATCCCGAAAAAGGTGAGAGACAGAAAAGATCACAAGAAAAGCAACTATGTAATTATTGCAAATTAAATTGTTGTATCGTAGAAGACTTACAGTAAATAATTATTTGGCTCTGGCAGATAAGTCTGTGCAGCTCCAGTGGCTAACGACAAACAGTTGAGGTTTCATGGCGCGCTCCCACATATTTAAATGATCTGCCACAGATGAGATAAGTTTGACACTGTCGAGCTAATTATTGTTGCATCACAATCGACCAAATCTGCCTAATTGATAGTTTTAAAGCAGCTTTGCGCCGAGCTGAGCTGGATAAAGAGACGGCGGCTGACACAATACTTTAATGTGATCAAAGTGTCAGCCTCTCCCAGTCAGCTGATCTGTCGCAGCATTTCACTTACAGATGGAGTCTGTACAGCAGCTCATTCCACTCAGAGGGGTCAGAGGTCAGAGCAGCTCAGGGACCTTTAGTAGTAGGGAAGCGTTACCGGCTCAGATCACTGGTTATTAGGAGGTGGGAGAAGCATTTAGAGTCTGTAGAGTAAGTAAAAGTAGGAATATTATATGCTAAAAGTTGAGCTAAAAGTCATTTTTACATACAGTAAATTTGATCTGGTCTTCATCAAGGTACCAATAAGCTAATGACACATGAAAATCAACAGTCATTTTCTTATGTCTTTGTTGAACACATGCAGGTTCTGCACAAGTGAGTATTCGGTTTGACCATTGATTTAACAGCATTATCTTTGGATTCTGTTGGCTGTGGTTCAGACACACATTACAATCACACTGATCAGCAGGAATTCACTGCAGTTTGTGCTTCCTGTGGGGATTTTACAGGCTATATGAAGTTTTGTCCGACTGTTCTTGGCTTTTCTTTATCAGTGTCCTGACAGTGAGATGCCAAACATCTATTAAGCATCTCTTCAAGCCTGCAGCTTCCAGCTACAAGCCGTGGTCCCTGCTGTCACTCTGCTGGTGTTGAAAGTCCGTTTGAAGCCAATCGCCCTTTGGTTAAAGTTGAAATACTTTTATCTCACTTTCTGCTGTGCTGACCACTCGAAACGCGCTCATGGTAATATGCACCATATGTCCTGTTACAGCAACGTTTCTAAAACGCTCTCAAGTCGTGGGATTGACACGGCACTTGGCATCACTGTATAATGTGAGGAGATAATTATAGTATGCGAGGGAATTGGCATATTTTAAAAGCTTAAAGCATAAAATGAAGTTGAACCTAATTGAATCCTTTTCCAGCTGAATGCTCTGAAGCTGAAGTCATGTGACTCATCAACACACACCGACGCTGGAGTCGCACGCTCGCACGAGCTTGTGTTCCCTCGTTCCCAGAGGGAGCGAGGCAGATCTCTCATTCCCAGCTCTGCAACAAAAGCAGCTCTATGCTCCCATCGCACACTGCAGCTGGCGGCTCAATGGACCCAGTTAAAGCTCACACCTACAAAGTAGCTGTATTTTCACACTCCGCCCAGGCTGAGGACTTTTTTATGAGCATTGTGCTCATAAATGGAACTCTTGGTATGCAGGAATGTGCTAAAACATTGGATGAGACACACTGAGGTGAGATCACTTAGTACTAGTGGACAGATGGGAGGCTCACAGCACTCTACAATCCATGATTCTACAGGAAACCTCTTGCCATTAAAGACATCAGGTGTTTTAAATTACACTTTGGTGGAGATAGAAATAGCAGCAGTCCTCTTCAGTGTTGTCTGACAGTAACATGTGTTTTGTAGTTCTACCCTAAGATATTATGGAATAATACCTAAAGGAAGGAGGCTTTATTATGACGAATGTAGTCATCTGCATTCACAGCCCTGAGGAGAGGTGAGTGCTGTTCCATGCTGGTCACTGATAATCACCAAGATTCTCTCAGTCCGTTTGAGGTTACTGATGTGTGAATGTGTTGCACTGATGATTTGCTGGATAATGGACTGCCACACAAACCCGAGGGGTGGAGATAGAAGAGATTTACTGCCGCAGCTTTAAGTATCACCAAGTCCTCCCTTGAGCGAGTATAGAGCGGCAGCCATGTAGCTCAGGCCGAAGAGTGGCTGTAGTTTCCCTCCCCATAATCATTGCATTGGCTTTTCTAGGCCTCTTATTTCCAGTCATAGATCGATGTGATTGGTTTTGTAAATCACAGCTGCGGAGCCTTCTATGCTGATGCCGATGTTGGACGTCATCGGCCACTGATTCATGTGTAGATGTGCTCCAGAGCTCGGTGATAACTCAGCTGCTAAACACTGTGCGGGACCAGCTGTGTGTACATGTCTGTCAACAGGTGCATGTGTGCACATCTCCCCGTGTGTTGAATAGAGAATAGAGGCTGTTGCATGTCTTCTGTGTCTACTTATTAAGTAGGTTTTAATCGATCCTCAGCCTAATTCACACAGGAGGAAAAAATGATTTGTTGAGCTTCTGCACAGACTTAGATTAAGTCCAGGGAAAATTGAGACTTGTAGATTTTGGGATTAATGATCCTGCTTTGCTCTGGTGGCGTCTGTCCTCTCTGACTAAATATTAATCTTTGTTCACATATCTTTAACCATTTAGTTTCCTTTTTTTGGTTATTGTTTTTTTTCACTCTTCTCTCACTCTTCATCTAGTATTTGGATTTTGTTCAGAATTGATGAGGACTGACACAGTGAGGCCTTCATCAAAGTAAGGCCTTCAACTCTGCCCCTCATGTATTTATTATTACATGTCCATTCTACAGAAGACTTTTTGGCAGAATCTCTTTTCATGCTGTGTGTGCTTTCTTGTATTTCCTCAGCAGAGTCCTGTTAAATCCCACTTTCTGCTGTGTAATGAGCTTGCTGTTGTTTTCACCAGTGAGCTACTGTGGCCGTCATCCTGTCTGGCTTTTCTTTTGTTTTTAATAGTTTTGCATCTGTGCTTTCTTTCATTTAGTGATTGTACTGGGAAAAAAAATCATAAAAGCCACATCACCCTTGAGACACTTTTGTTCTAGCTATAGACACATTACTGCTCCCGACGTGTCTTTGTCAAATTCATAATAACGGCAACCACCTTCTCAAATGTGATTACCTTTGTCCTGTTGTGTGGGCATGCTGCTAACGCACCTCTTGTTGATCCCTGCAGAAAAAGATGAGTTGCAGCATTGTGCGAAGGCTTGGTATCCCAGAATGCATTTTGCTTGTGACCCAGAGGATAACAAAGTACCCAGTACTGATTCAGAGAATGCTAAAGATTCAAGGCCAAGAACACTCCATGTGTGACATCAGACAGATGTGTTGCCAATATTGTATCCAGAAGTCAGAGGAATTACCTAAAGTGCCTTTATGTTTTTTGACTGTTTTTATGAATCTAAATAGAATTCATAACTTTGGTGAATGGATTTTCTTTCTTTTACCACGAGAAATAATAATACTTTGTTTAAGCAGATGTATAGGCTCTTAGGAGAAACATCCATCATGCCTGTGAACTTGTGCCAACCTCCCTTCATGCATTTACTAACCTTTTCTTTATTTACTGAGATGTTGGCGTGAGTGTTTCCACACTGATTTAATTCTGTCCATCTGCCATCTAAACTGGTGAATATGTTAAAGATCCTGTGGAGATTTCCTCAACATCCTTCATGTTTCACCTTTTGCATACAGTATAAGTGTTTGATGTATGGAAACAAGACAGAGGTTTAAAATATCACATGAACAAAGCAGCTTCTTCTGTTGTTGCTTCAAGGGAAACACTGTGCAGTGGTTGACTGGGTTTGTTTAATACTGTTCAAGCTTTTGTGTTACTGCGATGTTTCCTATACAGTACAAAATCATTTATAACCAGGAGGAGCCCTAAGCCAACTTTCTTGCAGTAATTATACAATACCTTCACCTACTGGAACATGTGACAGAAAACAAGACAAAAAAGTCAAATCAAATAAGTTTAAAAACACTTTCACTTCGACTTAATATCCTTTCTGTCATTTGTCGGAGCATTTTGACACTAGGAATAAAATAACTGTCAGTTCCACCCGTTTCAGTAATAATACTCTAAAGCAACACACATCAGTGTCACTTGCTTTAAAAAAAAGAACCAAGTTGCATTTCCCTCCCATGATTGTATTGTGTTGTTTTGGAAGGTGTGTTTTTCAGATAGTTCTTTGAGCAGCTGAAATATTCTAAATGATATTTCTATCTGATTCAGAGCAGCTCGCATCAGTTGGCCTCCCACTGTGTACGTTCCCTCTAATCTTTCCCAAAAGCCTGTTTATAGTTCTATGTGGGAGGGGGAGCGTCAACTTAATCCCCAAGGTGCTTTAAGAAGACGCTCTCCTACTAACTTTGACATATACTGAGTGGGAATAAGACACTCAGAGTTAGAGTTGTTATTTTGGTAGAGAGGCCACTGAGTGTGTTTTTGTTCACCATGGGAACGTTGCAGGAAGATGTTATATTGAGACAAAAAAATGTATGTAAAACTATGAAACTTACTGGACTGGTGAGACCGACTCACCCCTGATCATTTTACAGCAATGGCATTAAGCCTCTCATCTCACTGTGTCACAGCTTGGTTCATATGTGACTCATCTGTTCTTATGTTAGAGGGAATAATATTTTCCAAAAAAAACATAAAACTGCAGAATGGAGTTGGATGAACTGGAGATACTTGGTGTAATATACAGTATATAGATAGCACTAAACTACTAATCACTTACAGTAAAGCTGGCAGCGGCAGCAACCAACACTAAGACATTCTGCTCATAATCAGGACGCTGGCTTTAAATCTCGTTTTGTCTGGATTTTTTTCTATCCATCCATTCCTCTTACTTTTTCCCTTTTCCATCCTCCCTTCATCATCTCCTCTCTCCTCCCCTTTTCTTCCCTGACCCTCCCACTGTTGTGTTGTTTTCGTCTGTCCTCCCTTCTTCCCTTTATCAATTGCTCCCCCTCTTCCCCTCTCTCCTCTCCCTGTAGGACCAGCGCTCCACCGTCATCTCCCTGCAGAAGTTGATCGTCCGGGAGGTTGCCAACGAAGAGCGTGGCCTCTTCCTCATCACAGCAGGCATACAGAATCCAGAGATGATGGAGGTTCTGGCCTGCTCCAAGGACGACCGGAACAACTGGATGCAGCTGATCCAAGAAGCCATGCAGTCTATGTGAGTAGGCAGTGTTCCTGTTTTAATGCAGCTCCTGAGTCCAACCTGACCATAACTCAACTATACTGGATCTTTACATGTAATGCTGGCCTTTAAAAGCTGACCCAGTGTACATCTGTGCTGTAACCCAGGACTTAGACCCAGGCCAGACTTCTACACAGTAATATACGTTAAGCTGTGACAGAGCACTGTGCTGTCAGGAGGATTAGCACTAGTCTACCTGGGGATGGGATATAGTCAGGGACAGTCAAACGCTGGCTTGGCTTCAAGGGCAACTCGCTATAAGCAGAGGATTATTTGACTGCAGCCAGCAGGAAGGACACTGATTTAGCGTCGTCTGTCTCCCTCCCTGGCTTTCATTAAAATACAGAGTAGAAGTCAAGCTATTGCAGTAACAGCGGAGATAAAAGCTAAAAGTGCTTCACTTGTTTAGGCAAAATATCATGTGCATCACTTTTGGGGTTTTCTGTTTAGTGGTTCCAGTGTTTTAAGCAGTTTGGTTGTAAATGCGTTCAGATCTGAGCTCAGGGTTATTATTTTAAAGCATTGTTTACTTTATAAATGCACACGCTAAAAGATAAAAGCAGCACCTACAGTAGTTTCCTTTCAGGTGATTAATGATAATGCTACTTTGTATTCATTTTGTGACACTGTATCCGGCCTGCTTTGATAAATTGACTGTATGTTTATGGCACTTGCGGCTATTACTGTATAAATTGGCTGTACATGACCTTATTGTGTAGCTCAGTGTTGTCTACTATTTGTTTCTTGCTGCTGAATTCCAACGATATGTAGCAACTAAAAACAAACACTAAGGGGGTAAAAAAAAAACCTTGCATGAAATGCACATTCCCTTCAAATGTCTGTCTCGCCGCCTGTCTTCTGATCCAACTTGTTGAAACAGAAGGATACAGCGATTAGAGTGCGTTGACATGGGAGAGGAGGCCCGCTGGCCTCAGGTCAGCCTGCAGAGGGGCCTCCATCAGGAAGGATGCTCTGCAGGAAGCTGAGACAGAACAGACCGGAACGGACAGTATGTGCTGCTGATGTGGTATTTACGAAGCATTATGATCTCTAACGGATGGGTCCACGTAGTCAGTGCCGGTGTTTGGATGCATCTTGAGCCCAGTTTGTGTCGTATCAGTGACCCAGATGAGGAGTGGCCTCCAGTCTAACAGACTGACCTGCACCGGCCTCCTGTTCCTTTAAAACACCAGCGTGCATCTGTTCTCCGTCGTCTTGTGGCTGTAAATGTGTTGTTTGGCTCCTCCCTTAGAAGTGTCATGCAAAATATGTCTGTGTTCCACACAGTATGTGAACTATTGATGTCACATCATGTCTGTGTCTCTGCTGCGCGTTGTGACTTCACAGCCACCAGCCTCAGTCTAGTTTCCTTTTGACTTCATAGAGAAGGTCGCAGTAGTGATAAAAACACAACGAGTTCACACTAGTGAATAAGTGGCGAATGCCGGGTATTTTGAAAAGCAAAATATTTAAATCTATATCCCACAGCTTTTTTTTTTTTAGTGGAAGCCAGTTCAAGCTACGCCCCCACGCCTCAATGAGAACCTCAGGCCATGTGTGGGGGTGCATTTGTCCTCCGACATTAACGGAACCATTAAGATAAATTTAGCTGCCTTCTCTCCCTCCAGTGAATTAGCCTCTTGACTCTTCTTGCCAGGTTTGGTTGCTAGTAGCAACCATCAGATGTTTAAGAATTCAGCAGCGCATGGAAATGAATGAGCTGCCTTTAGGTGCTGCTATTTTCGGTTTGCAATAGATGCTGGCCTTTGTAGTAATTCGTCCTGCATAAAAAGCAGCCGGACCAAACAGCAGCCAGTGCTGTGCTCTTCAGATAAGGTATTATCTCGTCTCTGAATTAACAGACTGTTCCTTGTCCAGGCGTTTAACTTACAGCTGCACCCCTCGCTGGGCTCTACTGTATCTGTCCTACGTGGATCCAGCCAGGCTCTGTTCAATCACATCGGAGCACACGCACCGCTTTAGCTGCTGATTGTGTGTTCGTGTCCAGGGAGGAAACCAACCTGTTGCTGCTGTAGAGGAGCACTGAGGTTTTGCTCACTTCCTGCCTCAAATTCAATTACAGCTGCTGTGACCTGTCGTTACACATACATTGATTCATTCTCGGACACTGGAGGTTTAAGCTAAATTCAATGTCTGCAGAATTATCCTGTGAGTGTTATGATACAGCAATGGATCAAATTGTGAAATGTTTTCCAAAGTAAGCTTCTTACTATGAAATATGTTTCATTCTTCTTTAAAATCTGCTCATTATCATGAAATTATCATTATCATCATTATCATTCTATTTAATAATGATTATTTTAATAATAATACTGATTATCACATCCGCCTTTTTATTTAAGTCAAGAAGTTTCAAATGGTGACTTTTCTTTCAAAGGTGCCTTTTATTGCATCATACCCTTTTCCTCCAGTCGTTGTCTGTCAATCAGTGCTAGTGGGTGGGACCTGCACGCCCATTGGCTGACACCTGTGGGAACCTTGGATGTTATAAGAGAGGGCACATCTGAGTGAAGTCCTGCTTACTTTAGTAGACATTAGTGAGAGTTATTATGAAAATAATCATTATGAAATAGAATTTTACGATAATGAGCAGATTTTAAAGCAGAATAAAACTTATTTCATAATCATAAGCTTACTTTGGAGAATATTTGCGCTTTATTTAATAATTTCTTGGTCAGTTTACATATTTGTCTTTCATATATTCATATATTTATTTATTTATTTATTTCATGATGTCTTATTTCCTTATTTAATTTTAAACACTCTCCAAACTGGAGAGGTTGAGAGATGCTCAGAGGAAGTTGGAGAGAGACAGAGAGGCTGTGCAGCTCAGTTCAACAAGATGGAGGAGCTCCGTTCAGATGAGGTGAGCAGGGACACTTGAATTCAGAACAGTAATGATCCCTGCAGGAGAACAGCCTCCTCTGTTGCCCCTCGGATAAAGAGGAAGGAAGTCAGGGTTTACTTAACGCTACTTCAGCAGGGTTGATGTTGATGAGGGATGCATCCATTGGAGACTCGAACCAGGGTCCACTTGAAACTTAATTTTAAAAGCTCTTCATGGTGTATTAATTAGCATTAGCAATTTAGAAGTTATTCTAAGGTTCTTTAAGTTGTTTTTTCTATTTATTAGCATTAAATAGTTCTTTAGGAAACATTACAGCCTTACATTGTACTGTACAACTGTGAACCTATTGCTTTAATGCATAATTTCTACAGTATGTCATTTTAAATTCAACCTAATCAAAGAATGCAGATTGCAAGTCAAGTAAATACAAAGTTGTGTATTTGTGCGCAGTTATTATGACTGTTTAATATGTTACCATACAAAAGTATAGAAGATGGACAAGCAGGTTTGAAGTACAATGATCAAGATAGATTCAATATGATTATACTGTATGTTGACACTGTCTTACTGATCTCTCATCAACTGGTAAATAAATTCTAAATATTTTTTAATAATCAATGAATAAGATAATTTTTGGCTATAGACATAAATTCAGTTTGTGTTTCTGTCAAAACAAAGTATTAAGATACATAAATGATTACTTTGTCCAACAGTAATCACAAGTCCACATTTGGTTTAGTTTCTTGAGTAGTCTGACATATGAACACAGATTTAACATGAAGAATAAAGTTATACTCATAATCTTAATCCTTAACTCTGTATTTAGGGTCGGACAGATTTACCTGCCCATGACTGAGTTAATAAGATTATAAGATCTTTTCCTCGCTACCCATTGATATCGCGCGTCCAGTCGGCCTTCAGGGACAAAGCGTCCCTGTTCAGCTTTTCATGGCTGAGCAGACGGACGTCAGGAATCCAGCTTCAGAGTCATCCTGCACGATGCTGCTTCTGCATCTCCGTGACTCCTCCGTCTCGTACAGTAGTTGTAGCTCCAGTCACTCTGCTCTGTGTTTCTCTCAGGTCATTGTAACGTGCAGCAGTTCTGCTGGGTCCTAGCACCAGCCATGCTCATGTCATTGATTCTGGATTCTGGTCCCCACTACATGCTAATTATGTTCAGAGGACTAGTTGACTGCACTGCTGTGCACTGTTGTTATTATGATCCAGGTACAAGAAAGCACCAGGTTTCATTTCTACACTCTGAGAAACCTGCCTCATAAGTGGGTGGACTTTAAGACACTTATTGATACAGTGGATTAATAATTTAATACATTTGCAGTTTGTTGAATCCTCTGACTTCACCTGGATCTGGCGTTACTTTATGATCAGTCCGAGTGGGAAACACGAGTTCATCTCTAGATGTGGAACGCTGCTCTGACACAACGGCACATTACGCTGCTCACTGAGGCGGCCGTTGTCAATTCTTTAATGGATCTCAATGACGGCTCACTGCACTGGGCTGAGGGTTTGATCAATGTGGAGCTAAACCCACATGTGAACTGAATGATCCAACACACCAGCTGCTTGGTGAGGTGACTCACTGATTCCTCTCTTCTATTTCTTCCAGACCCCCATCACCTCCCAGAGCCTCCTGTGGATGGAGAGATCTTCTTCTGCTGAGAGAAGAACTTGACTCTTTCTCGTCTGCATCGTCCTCCTCGCTGTTTTTCGAACATACAGAAACGTGTCATTATGGATGGATTGATACACAATGGCTCCATTCGTGCCCTTTAGTGTGTGTTGAGGCTTAATCCTCATTCATCTGTCTGTCAGTGGGCTTCATGCAGCCCTCATCCTGTGTGTTTATACTTGCAGCCAGCATATTAATGGCTGGAGTCTCTTAAAGGGTTAAACTTGCTCTTTCAGCCTCCCACTTTGAGCTCTGATAGTAACAAAGGAGCTGCTGAGACAGAATCAGACAGGACATTAACTACAAACATCAGATGATGTTTAATGCCTAATCGGCCCGAGCCTCAGATCATTTCTAATGGACACGTACTGTATCCTTGATTTGTTTTTCTATTGTTATTCTATTCTTTTTCTATTGCACTACATCTCACGATGTGTATTTTCCTCCCTGGCTCCTCAGTCCTTCACCTTCTACCCCTCCTGACCTCCTGCTCCCTCACCGTTGGCTTCATTCCCTCTCTGGTTCCCACTCTACCAGTCATTGCCCCCCCGGTCCCCCTGTGATTGGTTCTTCCCTCGGCACCTTCCTTCACTTCCAGCTAAATTCACTTGGCAATTACCCCCCCTTTGAAAATCCGCACTAAAACCCTCTGTGGTTGTCGTTCTCACCGTTCCTTTGCTTCAGCTCAGACACGTTGCTCAGGTTTTTGTCCTATCATTGCTCCCTTTGTTTTATAGCCACTTACTATAACCTTTGTCTGTCTTTCATATGTTGACTTGTGCGATTTACTCCATATTGTATTTGTACCTTTACTCTTCACATTTGATTTTCTTACTATTATTTTTTGCCAAGCTTTTCTTCTGGTTGTGCATCTGTCTCTCCAATTAACGCTACTGTGTTTCTTTCCTACAACTGGTTTTGTGTTTTAGCGCCACTAAAACCCAGATACCTGGCAGCACAACTACCACCCAGTGCATAACAGAGCAGTGTCACTGCACCGCTTCATCGCTGCCTGTTTTGTGTCGTGTTTAAGTGCTTGTTCGGTGACTCAGTGTCTGTGTTAAGGGTTTGACTTCAGTCCAGGCTGGTTTCTAAAGGAGTCTCCTCTAAGAAGCTTACAGGCCCAGCCAATTAGCTGCTTCATATCTTTGTTTATGTCTTTGGTGTAATCCTGTCAAAGTAACAGACATTGGCTTAGTTTTTGTGTGTTTGACCTCTAGAGAGCAGTAAACCACAGACCTTAGAACCAAAAGGTTTTGCTTTGAAACAGGGATGTGACCTATGTTCATTACTATAGTGTATGAACCAAATTTAGAAGGTAGGTATTCATAATCCTAGTTTTATATTTTATTTATATTATATTTATCATATATATATATTTTGGGATGTGGACTGTGCTTTGGAGAACCATTGTCCAATATTTATTATGCCATTTGTAGAGTAGAAAGTGTGCATAATAATAAATATTAATAGTAAATAATAAGCCACAGTGCGGCACCCACAGAGCTAGTGTAAAGTGCCCTGCTCAAAGACACACCTGTACAGTACAGTAGTTTAGATGGTGGAAAATTCCGATTCAAGAAATCAGAAATTTTGATGTACAGTATTTAATTGTGATCAGCGATTATGAAACACAACTAATAGACTGGATATGTAAATAAGAATGTGCCTGAATGGATGCAGCGTGGTTGGAGAGGAAGGGGGGCATTAATGTTTGCTTTCTGCTGCCATTAGTAGCTGCACTGCTGCTGGAGCCCCTGCTGCTGGAGGAGAAGCAGGCAGCCATCTTGACAGATTGACAGCGGTGCACACGCACATCAGCGTTTGTACCTGCTGATAAATAGAGAGAGTTGCTGTAATCTCTCCACACTCGCTGCGCTGCAGACAGTGTTCTGCCTGCTCAGCCCTGCAGTGTTTTGCCTCTGGAAACTGGAGTTTTCTCCCCTAACTGTGGAATCTTGTGCCGTCTCGCCAGGTTCGTCAGCATCCATTCTCCCCTCGCTGCTCCACATCACTTATCATTTGAACTGTGGGATTTCTTGTGGTCCCGATCAACATTTTTCTCCATTTTGCTTGTTCAACATGCAAACCCCAGAGACAAAACATGAGATTTAAAAGATTAAAAAGTCTGTGTGTGTCTTGAAACAGTGCAGTGTTTGGTGGATTGGGGCAAAACATTGCAAAAGTCGCTTTATATTTTATTCCGTATATTCCCACCACAAGTTGAGAGCAGCAATCAACTGTGATACCCAGTGGCAGAAGGTTGATGGTCCCATCGGCTTCTGGTTGCCATGGTGATGTGGGTTAAGCTGAAGATGTTAAAATACTAAAAAACAGAGAGAGACAGAAAAGATCACGAGCAAAGCAACTAAGTAATTATTGCAAATTTAAATTGCAGATAAGTCTGTGCAGCTCCAGTGGCTAACGACAAACAGTTGAGGTTTCATGGCGCGCTCCCACATTTTTAAATGATCTGCCACAGATGAGATAAGTTTGACACTGTCAAGCTAATTATTGTTGCATCACAATCGACCAAATCTGCCTAATTGATAGTTTTAAAGCAGCTTTGCGCCGAGCTGAGCTGGATAAAGAGACGGCGGCTGACACAATACTTAATGTGATCAAAGTGTCAGCCTCTCCCAGTCAGCTGATCTGTCGCAGCATTTCACTTACAGATGGAGTCTGTACAGCAGCTCATTCCACTCAGAGGGGTCAGAGGTCAGAGCAGCTCAGGGACCTTTAGTAGTAGGGAAGCGTTAATGGCTCAGATCACTGGTTATTAGGAGGTGGGAGAAGCATTTGGAGTCTGTAGAGTAAGTAAAAGTAGGAATACAGGTACATGCAGAATTAGTTACAACTGTAGAGTCTATTTCATTCTAATTCAGCAGTTTCCAATATTGAAGTTCAGGAGTGAATTGTTGTATATTGTATGTACTGTACAACATATAGCAGCAAGTGCTAAGAAGAGACAACATGAATAAAAGACGCCAACAGCAGATTAACAAATGATCCGTGGAACTGGAAACTGCAGAATCCGGTGCCAACGCTCTGTAGGTGTCACTATTCACAGCAGCCTGTAGCCAGATAATGGCTTTTCTTTGCTTCTATGACCCCACACAACCTGTTTCACTCCTTTTTTCTAACACTTGGTTGAAATAAAAGAAAATTAAATGAGCCGAAAGCGCATTTTGCGACGCTTTAATGTGTGGCAGCATTTGAAGCTGCTCCCAATCATCGGCCCCGCTTCGTCCTGCGGCGGCATCGCTTCGTATTCCTCCGCAGCCTGAGCGTTGTTTTCATGGGCTGAGGTTGGTGCTGTGGGCTGTGGCTGCGCTCTAATACATCAGCCCCTGTTTGGAACCACAAACACGCTGTTCTGCTTTTGACACGTCATTTTTTTGTGTTTCTGAAACGAACTCTGAAACAAAAAAACTTTAATAATGGATGGAAACTTTAAAAAACGGTGTATTTCACTGATATCAGTTTAGATTTGTGTGAAGCCTCCGAACAGCTAGTGGTAAACTAAAGCAGTGATAGGTTCTGAGTGGTTCTATAGACTATTACAAATAATGAAAATTTTGAAAAGTTGCAAAGCCGTTCCTCCTTCTCTACTTACGAGTTCTCGCTAAAGGGCGGTTCTGCACCCTATGAGTCAACATCAGGTGTCGGTGGCTCCGGCCTCTTTGTGACCCTGAACAGCAACGAGAGCCGAGAACATGAATAATGAATAATTACAGCTGAGCGGCTCCTTCACCTCGCACGCCGTCTCCTTTTAGGGAGTCACAAGATGAGACGTTCGAGTACAAAGAGCAGACGTTGGGGAGCGGCGGCGGAGCTTGTTCGCGGCATCCGTGGCACAGCTGCAATGAACCACAGCACAATCTCCCAGTGGATATTTACAGAATGCTGAGTAGATATTATTCCAGCCCCACTGGAGGTTTGATGGAAATCACAGCTGCGAGCGGGAGCCGCGCGGCGGCGGGGAGGGCAGTAATGGCTTCAGAGGGGATGGAGGGCGGGGAGGGACGCGGCCCGGTCCTCCATCTTGCTCAGAGATGTGAGGATGATTTAGGAGACCTGTCTTTGCCAGGGTATCGGGAGAGGGAGTGGGCCAGAGCAATCCTATTACTCCTCAATGACCCTGCCTTAATGCACACACACACACACATACACACACACACACACACATACACACACACACACACACGCAGCGGTCAGGAAGTTATCTCCACACTTCAAGACCACACAAAATGCAGTAGGCAAAGTACTTGCACGTATTGTAATACACCAAAGCTAAATACTGTTGGTGATTTAATAAACTGAGCAGCTCTTGGTCAAGTTATCAAAGACCCTCTGATCCACCCTTTAATGGGGTTCATTTAAATAATACTAGTATTTTAACTCCCAAACAGGCAGACAGGCAGGAAACATGTCTATCCAGGAGTTCTCGTGTTGACTCCGCGGTATAGCCTGTTGCCGCGGTAACGGTCGGCCCGTCTCATTTAAAGAAGCACTCGATGACCTCAGTGCCGCCTGCTGAGCGCCGATCAACAAGTTTGCCTGTGTCACCTCGACTCTCCACAGGCAGCGGCAGGCGGCGGCGCCGGGCCCGAAGGCTGGAAACGAAACGCTCGATGCTCCTTTCACCGCCGCCGCTCACCAAACACGCGCAGCCGCCTCTCTCTTTCCTTACATGGTCTCACATCGCACTAGTCCGTCTGGATTTGTGCTTCAGCGCCGGATGTCCTTGGACTGGGCCTAGTTTGCGACACCCAAAAGTTTCCTCCGATACTTTGGGAAGACAAAAAGGCCTGATCAAGCTTTTTAAGTGTCTGGTTGATTCTTGCATCCTTCAAACCGGAGCTGACAAAACAGCCAACGCTTCACCCCCAGGACAGGATTTGTGCTGATCTGATTGGCAAGATGGAGGAAATGTCAGCCAGCTTCTGAAAGGGCAGCAACGATTTCTCTTCCTTAGATCTTCATTGATTCCTCGGCCAAACCTTGGTCCCTTATAACATGTTAGTAGATGATAAAGACTTCTGAAAAACGTCCACGAACTTGTTACTCGTGATGGTCTAGACAGCGAACGCTGCGACGCTGAAGCCAAAGTGTCTTGTTGGGGTAATGGCTTTGAGAGGTAAATCACCAGGGTGATGTATCCAGACCTGCTGCCTTATTCTTCGTCCGTGGAGGAGTGCGTCCGGAACTCATTCATCTTTGCGTTCGGGCTTCACATTTTCTTGGCACTCCCTCAGACGTATTAGTTAAAGCGGGCGCAGGCTTTTAGCGCGTATTCATCACTGTCACGGGCCACTCATAACTCTCCAGGTGGACGGAGCCGCTTCACCCACGGGCGCAGAGCGGCGGCGAGTGCGCACGATGCCGCAAGAACGTCGCGAAGACGAAAGAACCGTCGGCGGGTTCCTCCTGGGACCGGCGGCTCACGAACACACAGCAGAATCAAAGGAACCTTTGGAAAACGAGATCAACCCATGAAAGGAAAGGTCTGATCCATCGACAACACACCTCTGAATAAATTTGTTGTATTTTGCCTCCTTTAACTTTTCCTATGAAGTCATTACAAAGATTAGTATTTTTACCAGAAACACAAAAGGTTGTCAGAAGTGTCCGAGGCAAGTAGTTATGTTTTAGCTCGAGTACGATTCTGACCCACAAACAGAGAAATGTTTAGCCCCACGTGCGTCAGCGCTAACTAGCTGTAGCACAACAACAACGCGGGCCGGACCCGCGGCCTCCGGAGCCGGCGCGGGACTCAGCAGCTGGCTCGCTCTGCCATTAAATGCAGCTAACGAGGCCCGCTGGGAACGGGCCGGCGCCGCAGACTGACGGCGGGCGGTTTAGAACCGCTAAGTGCTGCTAATGCTCGCAGGAACGCCCGCGTTTTGCTCCCCGCGCTGGAACCGGACTCCGCGCACCCAAGAGCTTCCTCCGCAGCTCTCGAAAGGAATTGACTTTTAATAGACTAGTGTCTCCAAATTGTTATCGCTTCATCTACTAATAGATTCTCTTTGAAGTCTGCAACTTAGTCTACAAGGAGACATTACATTGGTAGAAGTTATTGTTTCAGTAATCAGTATTCATGCAGAGTGTCTGATTTAAGTAGTCATTAGCCTATCATTTTTTTTTTTATACGTGTTAACGCGTGGAGCGTGTCGCTGCTCGTCTCTCGGAGCCTGGTGCACGCCGTGCATTTGCACGTGACTGTGCTTCCGATCTGAACGCGCCCCCTGAAGCCACGGTCCTCTGGGTCCCGGCAGGCGTGAACCTGCATTCGTCAGACACCTCGCTGAGCTCATTGCTAGGGAAATGGGTCAGCGGCAGAGCTTTTAATGGAGTTCAGTGCGTGTAGGGTGAAGCGGCCTGTCAGGAACTGCCGGGATGCGGGACCGAATACATATATATATATATGTAAAAAAAAAAGGCCCTTTGAAATGTCCTGGTGCCACGAAGCTGCAGTCAAACGTTCAGGTGACGCTGGTCCGCGGCTCACGTGCAGTACAACACAGCACGCTGCAATCTGGGCCCAACAGAGCTGCTGCTCCCACTCTCTTTTGTCAGACGCATTCCTCAGATGAACCAACCCTTTGGTCTCCACCCGCCGCCTTCTCAAGCGCCTCATTTTGACTCCTTTTGAACTGGATGGCATTAAACCTGTTCCTCCGCTTGCAGTAATACTGCTGCCGGTACCCAGTATTTGTATTTATGCATTACTGTAGTCTTATAACAGACTGCGGCAGTGTGACTTTGTTTCCTTCCATGAATGGCAGCGAAGTGATGTTGTGATTAGCTTCCTGCTTCACACCAGGGTTTAATTCAGGGGTCGACCCCAGATCTCGGTGGAGTTCGTAGAGGTCCTGGTGGTGATGGACTGGACCCGTCCAGTGCTACACTTAACCCCCCCCCCCCCCCTGAATGACGGCAGCCCACGTTTGCATGTTCCAGCTCCCTCAGCCCATGTATGAGGTTAATTTCCATTTTGAGGCATTAATCTCCGATCTCACGTTTCCCCTCGGGTTCGGGCCCTTTAAGTCCCCGTCTCCACTCGGCCCCCGGTCCGGCGTGGACGTGTTGAAGTGCACAGGCATGAAGCAGAGCGGTGCTGACAGCACCAGCATGGAGCGCAGCTAACTCCCTCTGAATAATTACAGCGTGCTCCGAGGAAGGCTGCCGCAGCAGCTTATCTGTGTCTCTCCGTGTCGGCCCCGCTCCTAAGTGCGCCATCTGTTTTCGCGTTGAGTCGGGGCTGAACTGTGACACCGAATCTGAATAAACCCGCGTGCGTCTGCTGGCGCTCAGCGGGTCACGCCGCCGCCAGCAGATGCCTTTTTTCAGCCGCGGGTACGTTGCACTGTAGCATCTCTCAGGATGTTTTAAACTCATACAGAGAGCTATTGTTTGCTTAAAAATTAATATTCATTGCTCCTTGTTATTGCCACAGAGACCCACTAAACTTCAATTACATGTCATTTGAATCTCTGTGGGAGCCTGTGCGTGTGGGTGTCTTTTAACAAAACGGGAATCGCTCGCTATTCGGATTGCATTGAGAAAAATCTTTGTTTTGTCACCGGGTGAAGTTAATTACCAGGTTTGTAGCGGAAATGGCGGCAGATTACTGCGGAGACCTTCTGTTCCCCTGCAGACCGCGGGGAAGTTGGACGGCGTCCACGCGAAGCGAGCACAAGCGCGGAGGAGGAGAGGCAGCGCGTCCTGTTTGAGCCAAGGAAAAGGAGGTGATGGGAAAGAAAGGAGTCGTGCGTCAGGTGCTTGTAGCATTGCTGCTTTCAGAGCAGTGAGTAAGAGTCAAAAGACCCACTTAGGTCATTTGTTCTTCAGACCTCCAGTATATTTGTTTTCAGCAGTTTGGTTTAATTCACTCCCTGAAAAACCCTCATGTCTGATGAATATTTGACTGTTTCTGATCATTTTGCCAGTTTTTGTGTTAATCGTTATCTCATAACTCATGATTTTCTAAGAACTAGTTTTCTAAGAACAAATAAATGAGCCACAACAGGAGATAAAAGTCGGATATTGAAGATTTCTGTAGGACTTGATAAGGTTGTGTAGTCACCAAATGCTAATGTACTAATAATGTTAGACGGTAACAGGTTAGTGCTGCCGCCCGTGTGAACAGCAGGGGGCATTTCTAATGGTTTGGCAGCTCTTGTGACACAAATGATGGGGTTCAGACTTTCAACACGACGCTGTTAATGTGAACATTTCATACAGTTCCAAATAGGTTTTTAACTATAAATACAATTGATTATTATTGTTTCTGTGCTCCGTAAACATCCTCTGGTGGCTCATTAGGACCAACTTTCGTCACATCCTCCACCTCTTTGTTTCGTCCTCTTCAATTCAAAACCACCGAGCTGTAAAATGTTATTTCTGCAACCCGTGTTCCTTCAGCGCTGATAAAAGACATCTTTGCACATGAGCAGAAGTTGACAGTCCAGAAGGAGAGACTCACTGCGGGCGCTCAGCTTCTCCTTCATCCTCTGTAGGACGTTAAAAACTCAAGACGTTTCCATTAAACTAATAGTTAATATGCAGTAGCCAATAAACTCCACCTACAACTTTTTAATACATCTTCATATGGTTGCAGTTTATATTAAGCCTTTATGCTTGGGTGGAGAACAGATGGATGATGCTCCGTGAGCACTCTCCTTATGGCTGGACTCTTTCCAGAGATTGGTCTTTAACCGAACCATTAAAGATCGGAGTGTCTTGTGGATTTTAGGGACCATTTAAAACTTATTCCTTCATCAGTGATGGTGTCTGCAGTCGCTCTGCAGTGACATCAGACGTTCCGATCACAGTAACTGGTGGTCATTTTTCCCAGTATTCCTGCTTCCTAGTGTTCTTACTACAATGGATGTTACTGCTCTTGATGCTCAGGAGCTGCGTGGATGAAGCATGGAGCCGGCTCTTTGCCTGGGGGCGCTGGCCCGGGCCTCTCGTGTTCGTGGAGGCAGACCCGAGCACGGGTTCTGGGGGACATATGCTCTGCCCAGTTCACCCATATGTCGCTCCTCCCCAACAAACCGCGTCTCTTTAGGAGAACAGCTCCGCGTCTGGCAGGACGGTCGCCTTCCTGGCACCCGGGGTTGGAGCAAAAAAAAATCATTCAGCATCAGAATTAACATTAGTCTGCTCTCATGATTTCAGACGGTTTAGTCAAGAGCCCGAGAGCGCCGACGGTTTCCTCCGGAGATCAGAGCATGAAGACATTTCTCCACTTAACTGGAGAATTCATTCTTTTACCGACACTGGATTCCTGACGGACTCGTTCTCTTATCAAACCTTTGTCTGAGACGCTCAGACAGACGCATGCTTCCAGCTGCGGGTCGCACCGTTTCTCTATATCCCGGTAAAGTCTCTCCGCAGCTCCTCACACACAGTGTCCTACCGCAGCAGCCGTTCCATTATTCAACGTCCATGGATCAGCTTCGGCGTTCGCCTCCAGTCGACCTGTCAGCAGAGCGGGCCTCTCGTCTGCTCCGCTTAAGTCAGAATCCGCTTTAGAGGCGGGTTTAGCAATTAACATATAATATCTCGCATGTTGTCGATGGAGGACGTTTGTTCAGCACCTATAGCCGTATTGTGAACATCCCAACCTTTGTGATGCAGATGCGGAGTCACTGTATTGCTGAGCCTCCTCCTGGCAGCCTGCAAATGCTTCCCATGGAAGGCTGAAGATTTTTCCATCGAAATGGTGCGCATTCACATCCCGCTATCATGTAAAGCTCTTTTCTATTAAATGCAACCCTGAAATTGAGTATGCATGAGCGGGGCATGGAGTGCCAAACACTTGGCAGAAAATCCTGTTCATATTCTGAAAGATGCCATTCTCTGAGTGTCCCATGGCTGTGTGCAAAAAAAAAAAAAAAAAAAAAAAAAAAGCAGAAGAAGAAGCCCTCCCCTTGGCTTTTCGTGGCTGGAAGAAGTGCCAGGGGTAACGCTCTCCCGGGGTGCTGCTCCGCCGTCGACCAGTAGGGGGCACTGTGACTATGTGGCAGCCCCACGCGCCTGTTGATTTGCTGCAGCGGCGGCGGCTGAGTGGAGTGGCCTCGGCAACATTATATCTGTCTTCTCTCAGGAGCTTTCATGGCTGGGAGAAAATCACTGTGTTTGCTGATGATAATGCAATTAATTAAAGAGCCAATCATTTTAGCCCGGCACGTCTAAATTTGAATGGAACTTGTGACATATTGCTGTGTGGCTGCGCCGGCTGACGCTGCGCCGCGTCTCGGCTCATCATCAACAAACTTATTTGGTTTGTGCGGCGGCTGACCATCGTAATGCAAAACATGTTTTCTTATTAATTTCGATATTCAAGGTGCTGCATAACAAGGAGGGCGGAGAAAACAAACAAAGGCAGAACAAACCCTTCCCTGTTGTTGTTCTGCAAGCTTTTTTTTTTTTTTTTCATAAAGGATCCTTCCTGTTCTTTTCTCCTGCATTGCTGAGGTTTCACGTGCGTCCCCGCGCGCGCTGTAGCTCGGGGCGGCTTCGTAGACGCGGTCCCGTTCCCCTGCCAGATAAAGGCCCCTGCGCTGCCATTAGTGTTGCAGTGCAGTTAGGGAAGTGTAGCTCGCACGACGCAATACGCAGGTTTTTCCCCAGACAAGGAGACGGATGAGGAGGTAGAAGGCAGACATGCAGAGTGGAAGCCAGGGGTTCTAACTAGTGTTACTGCCAGAACCCGGGGAATAAATGAAGGCAGTTTTGTCCCAGATCTCCCGTAATACCTTCTCGCCTCTGCTCCTGTACAAGATGGATGGCGTGACAACGCGGGGCTATAAGAGAGGCGGTGTAAAGCATGTGTACACATCGCAGGGAACGTGCGTGCGCGCGCGCTCCTCCACGCGTTGACAGGGTATTTTTCGAGTGACGAGGGCACTGGCGTGAGATCCGGTGGGTGAACATTATCACATGGCTTCGTGGCGAAGGCTGCGACGCGCCTCTGATGTCAGAGGAGACAGGGGGGAGGAAGGGGGAGAGACAATCAGACGGGGAGAGAGAGGGAGAGAGAGAGAGAGAGAGGGAGTAGTAATGCCGTCAGCAGGAAATGCTCTGGGTATTTTTTTTAGTCTTCATGCCTTCCAGCTAGCGGAAATGAAAAAAAAATCATGTAAGGCACTCTTGCTCGACCTATAATATGAACTTGGTGTTCGCATGTTTTTTTTCCCTGCTGCACCAACGGGGATCTGATTCACTCCCCACTGAAGCAAAGTGCAGGCTGTTTGTAAACCGCGCACAGTCAAACATTCCAGATGGACGGCGCTGCAAAGCTGCATAATGTCTCCCTGATTGACTGATTATCCAGGAGCTAAAAATACACACTGTTGCTCACTGTATTTGCGCCGAGAAATTACCCTCGGCTCCAAACATGTCATTTGAATAGTCGGATGCGCGGCAGCTGCGGGCGCCACGCGCACACTACGAGGCACCGGCTACTTCCTGGCGCTGGAGTCGCTGGATCGCGGATGCTCGTTGCCCCGGCAACTCTGCCGTCAACAGTTTGTGTGAGTGCACGAGCGACGCTTGCGAGACACGCTTCTATCAGCTGTGAATATTGACGGCTCGAACGGAAATAGGCTCTGACGGAGGAGGTGCAGGTTCATGTTTGAATAACAATAATAATAGTCACATACAGGAGTGGTCCTGTCACAGATTTCAGGTTAGTGAAACAGGAAGGGACCTGCTGGATCCTCTCATCTTAACTTACCACACACGTAACCCTTATAAGCACCCGTTCCAACACATGGCTGCAGGGCACGAATGTCAGATTTCCCACTCAAAGGTCCCGGTCCAGTTGCTCATCACGTCTGTCTGCGGCTGATATGCAAACAGCTTATTTAGAATTAGATGCCGTTCTCACTGGCTGTATATTGATTTGCCACCGTAACAACACAAAGTTATGGAAATGTGATCAGCGCTGCAGGTTTAGCACGAGGCCTAAAAACATGTTTTCACCTCAAACCAATCAATAAAGGTAAATACATTTTTGCATTTAAGTTCGATTTTGGTTTTGCAGGGAAATGAGGCCTAAAGGTTTATGTTAATCATTGTTCTAATTGCTTGTAGCAGCGTTAGTGAGTTGCCTGCTGCTTCTACTGCAGCGGCACAGCGCAAACCTCATCTCTGCGCCATTTGTCGTCGACGCCAACGCCGCATCGCCGATGAACGGCTCCTCTGGGGAGACGCAGCGCAACGAACGGTCAACGGACGATGAGCGCGGCCGCACGTCATGCAAAGCTGGGTCATTTCCATTTAGCGTGCGGGAATAATTGATTTTCAGAACGAAAACATAAGCGAGACCAAGGGCGTGATTGACATTCAGCCCGTTTTGACTGCGTGCGGTGGCGCTGGCTGAGTGACAGACTGGGCGCATATTTACATTTCAGTTGGGCGACCTTCACCTGCGCGCGCGTTGTCAGGCGAAAAAAACAACAAATGCGCTCTAACACAGCGGACCTGCAACAAATCCTCCTTCAGGAAGGTGAAAAAGTTGAGTGGGTGTTGGAACGGTGTCAGATGGACGCGGCCGGTACTGATGCTGGAACAGGCTGGTACACAGTGTGGCTGGTTATTAATGCAATAGTGACACCAGTGGCACAAATAACTCTAAATTGGTCAATAAATACAGTACATCACTACTATAACTGGTAACAATAGGCCTTTTCAGCTGCACAGTTTGACCCACGGTGTTAAACCCATGCATTAATCTAACTGTAGAAACTATTAAGTGTTTTATATTGTCTGAGCAAAAAGTCCTGTTGTACAGAATATTTATAGCCACAGTTTCCAGCCTGTTTGTGTGGCTTCAATATTCCTGTCAGCAGGAGGTCCTCAAATGCAGTGACCTCCATAAAACTGAAGATTTCTGTAAAAGCAGAATCAGCAGCAGAGCTTTTGTGTTGAACTGAACCGGACTTAACCGGCGTCGACTGTTTCTGACCAGCTCTGTTTTGACTCTGGGAGGAGAGCGGCTCCGCTCTCGTATCTCGCCATCGACGCTGAGCGAATAGCTTCACGCTCACGTAAAGACTCCAACAACCTCGCACCTCCACCAGCAGCGCCGGTCTCACCGTGAGCCCATAAACGCAGCGCGGTTGTGCTGCATTTCAAGTCGCGCTTTGCCAGGATTGTCTCGTTCACTGTACGCTAGGCGGCCCCAAATATCTCCCTTTAAAGAAGTGACTGTGAAAACACTCCCAGAAAAGCATAAATCTCACTTTTGTGTCTAATTACATTTTGGACTGCTGTGTCTTACTCAGTCATTGTAGCGCATTCAGCCTTAATAGGCTCATTACTTAGACTGGAGGCCAGAAAACACCCACTGGTGCTTGATTTTAAGTGAGAATCGCAGTTTAGTGGGTGTTTTCCCTCCACCGGCCACAAGGGGCAACACTGAGCTTCACGTTCATGAACCAGCATTTGTTTCTACTGTAATTTAAGAATCTTTAAACAATATAATTTGTAATTACAGACCATTATATACGGCGGCCTTCTCTTTTTTTTTGCATTCCACTGCCTGCGTGCTTTCAAAAAGCACTGTTATGTGTGGTTGTTGTCTCAGTGCAGCAAATCATATTACACTCACACATTCTCAGTGTCTTCACAAAGGCGTTCATGCTGAACTCACACTCGTCCCAACAAAAGGCCTTTTTTTTACATAGAATGAACCAAAGCGAGTTGGAGAAAGGATCCAGATTCCTCACACCTGCTCAGACACTGTATTTTATTAACAAGTGTGACTTGAAGCCTTGTTAAATGAAAACTAAATGTAAATATTTTAACTTATACACTAAAAATTTAGAATGTACTGTCACCTCCTCTGAATATGATGATCATTGCGATTGGAGTAGGAGACCCCGTGTGGAGTACTCTGTCATGCCTCCAAACATGAGGTTGTTGTTTTAAACAATATTCTGCTGCTGCTTTTTGTTTTCTTTCTTAATTATAGTAATTCAGGGCCAGTAGCAATGTGAAGGTACTTTGACTATAGTTTACCCATGATAAATAGTGTCCTCACCAAAAAGTGTGTATTGCCTGAAGTTGCATTTCACAATTCTCAATTACACATTTGATATTTCAAGTACAACATATAAGAAATGTGCAGCTGCTAATCAGAGAATGTAAGTACTGTAAATGTAACTTGAGTGTGAGTAGCACATTCATTGAAGTAGGTTACAACTTAAAACAGTTTAAGAGAAAGTTACACTACTGGAACATTTGACTAGAATTTACATGAAAAATTAAGTAAACTTTACAAAGTAGATCAAGCAGGTTATTTTGATTGGTGTAGAAGTGAAATATTATAAAAACTTTGATTAACTGAATCCGTTGTCATAAGGACTGTAAAATAATTACCCAGCTAATTAACAATGCATTAGCACGCATCATGTGGCTAGTACCTCCTGGGATGAAGCCGCATCCATACAGCCGGGCTCTGCGCTCCTAAAATCCTCTGCAGAGTTTACTAACTCAAAGCGAGTGCAGCCGCTTTACTCATAAAATTGCCGGCGAAGAGCCGGGCTCGGCGGCTGCAGCTTGTATCCTTTACCTCTGCAAGGCTGGTGGCAGAAATGACATGTCATTTTCCCCATAAAGAAAGCCGGAGCAGCCAAAGTCTCCTTTGGACAAAACAATTTTCGATAATGAGGAAAATTGGGCACCTCGCTAATCTAGTGCCTCTCTGAGGAGAGCAGAGGGAAGGTGTGATGCCTTATGCAGACCTCTCTAAATGACTTAAGGAGTGACTCCATTATAGATCTATACGTCAATGCAACCCAAGCTCAGCCTTTGACAAATACAAATTGGCAAGCCATTTGGCGGAGCCTTTTCCCTCATTACATATGTATTTATTTCAGCAGCTTCTCCTTTCATGCTGTCTGCTCCTGTCAGAGGCTGTGCACTGGTGTGCATCAATACCAGGAACATTTCTGACTCGGTGCTGATAGCAATACAGCGATCAGAGGGAGAAAGAGACAGACGGAGGCAGACGGAGACAAAGGCGAAGGGAGCGGAGGTAAAGGCAGACGGAGGGAGACGGACTCAGACGCTGACGCAGACCGAGAGACAGAAATGAAGATCAGTAATGATAATGCGATTTACTAGTGCGCACTCAGTTCTTTCAAATTTAGTTTGGATTGGAAAGAATGTCCTAAGCACCTGAGGCCGGCCAACTGTGGGTTCCTCCCATTGTGCCTGTGTAAAATATCAGCAGCAGTTTTCTCCATATGCCAAGAAACAATGAAAGGTCTGGCAACTCTACAGATCTTTTGTCTCCTCAAAATTAGGATGAATTACAGCATCGGAATACCTGCGGTTGGATTTGTGCGTGATGTGAGAAGCCCCATTTGTTTGTATGCTGTTCCCGTGGAGTGAGGAGGCGCCGGGTGAGGAGATGGATCTGTTTTACCGGTCGGCTGTGCGCCGCGAGCGACAGCTCCATCAATGATACAAATAGTCATGATCACGCAACGGACGGAGATTTATAAGGAAGCAGGTGTTTGCACACAGTCCAATGGAGTGGCGAGACAATGTGCGAGTCTGCAGCTCATCTCCGTGACTAAGCAGCTCGGACGCGTTCAGGGACAGGTGTCTGATGCACCGGAGAAGAAAACGCAGGCAGCTGATAATGAAATCAACCGAATCAGCTGCAGGTTTCTTTATCATCGCTACTATTAGAAAAAAACTGTGTTAAAAGTGAGTCATCAAATAATATTAGAGACACAAATCACTATTCGGTGTTTGTCACATTGGTACATTTTGTTCCCGGTTGCAATGCTGTTAAACTATAAACATCTTGATTGCTGCCATAAGTGTGCACTGTAAATGGCTGCATTAAATAAATAGCATTCATCTACACTTTTGTCTTAAATTGGCTCCATATGACCAAGCAACGCGCTTCAACTGATGGCATTGTTGTACTGTTCCTACCCACTGACTCTGCACCTGAGTTTAGGCTGGAAGACAGATCCCCTCAGCTAATGACATCAACAAAAGCTAATAGGAGTTAGGTGTTAATCCTGAGGCCAATCAATGAAATAAGATTGGAGGAGTGACTTAAAGCTGCTTCGCCTTAAAAACATGCCTCTCTAATAACAAAATCTCAGAAGCCTGAGAGATCTGAAAGTTGGAAAGGTTACAAAGTCGTTTAAGTGCCGTAAATACTCAAAGAGAAATGACTTTAATGCGCATTCAAGGTGCTAACATCATGCTGATGCTGCCCTTCGCCGTGGTTACACCAATATTGGCCTTGGGTTCGTGAGATTTTGAATGATATCCTGCCTTTATCTTCATTCCTGTACAACTCCCAGAGAATATTGTGGCTTTCAGCCACATATCAAAGAAAGAGCCTCTCTCTAAGTAATCACTTGCAAGACAAATGGTTGGCATTGAGACATCTTACATCCCTGTCTAATTAATGGCTCCCTTCTTCCCCCCCTGTAATAATTCAAGATGAAGGACAATAAATAAATGGCGCTGCCACGGCGGCGCAGGTTTTTGTCTGGAGAAGGAGGAAGGATTCAATTAATGGTGAATATCTGAACATATATTTATCTAAAGTTTAAATTCTATTATATTGTTTGCCACTGTGTTGTCTGTGAGACAATAAGATGTCTGCTGCACTGGAACACGAAAGAGGCTGTATTTTCATATTAAAAGACACATTTAATCATATCTTAGTCATTGCCCCCATTATCAATGTAATAAAAGGCTAAGAGGGAGAAAAAGTACAGGCTCTGGAGTGAGACGTGCTGATGAACTTAAATAAAAACTCAGGCGATGAGTCACTTAAAAGAGGAGTAGAGGAAATGACAACTCAGAGGAGAGCGGGACAACTGCATATGGAGCAAGGAAGGGAAATGAACCCAGATGAAGAGGATGTGCGTGTGTGTGTGTGGTCACGTTGTCTAACTATCTGATTCATGAAGAAATGTTTATTCTGGAAGGTTAAAAGGGAATCAGAGCTCCGCTGCTCTGTAAATACAGACTATAGGCTCATTTGATCTAATCTGGAACCCGACAGCAGGGTAAAATAAAGGGCTAAGTCTGCGCTGCTTGATGCCTGTGGCGCTGGCTTTATCAATCCCACCGTCCAGCAGCAGCTTTGCTGTTGCTGTGTGGGTTAGTGGGTCTGTTCCCAGACTCAGGCGGAGGCGCCCGCTGCCAAACGGGGCTTCATTAAAGGCGGCTGCTATTCGCAGGCACCGTGTCCCGTCTCCGACAGCTGCCGAGGACTGTCGCCCGCCATCTTCCTCCCCGCCGCCTTCAAAGCGCCTCCTCGACCTCGCCCCTCACCTGCTCTGACGCGTCGGCCAATTAGGACGGAAAACAAGGTGAATATTTCATGCGCCGTTCCTCCGGGGGAATTCCAACCGGAACATTTGGGAGACAGTCGTAAATGGGACTGGACTTGGGACACACGCGAGCTGTTCAGTACATGGCGGCGGAGACGGGCCAGACTGGGCCCGGAGTAATGAGGCGAGGAACTAATGAGCCGCGTGGGCTGCACGTGTGTGACGGCCATTCACGTAAAATTGACTGCATGAAACAGAGGCGTATCTGACTGCATCTACAGTCACGGTGCAAACATACGTACACTCCACAGCCACCTGTTCTCTGTTCTGTAGCATCATGAGGGAAAGACACGCGCCGCACGGCCTTCAAAAAACACGGAGTGGTTCAATTCAGAGCGCGTCCTTCATCCCGATCCGCTTCCTCCGCTGCAGCCTCGCTCGAGACTCCGGGTGTCACCTCCCCCTCGGGGGCGGGACTTCCTCCCTGCAGAGCCGACCTCATCACCCGGCCTCAGACGTGACAAGGGGCGCGAGGGGCGGAGCCTTTCACAGATGAGGCACAGAGCTGCGCTTCCAGTTCGCCCACGTGGGACAGAGAGCCTCACATTCTCCCCTGACAGGCGCGGCGGCCTTGTTACATCTGGGCCTGAGCGATAGGAGGCCGGCGCTCATGGTACGAAACTGAATGTAGAGAATCAAGTATAGGGGTTGAGATTTCTTTTATAACAACATTAAGCAAACGTCAGAACAGTGTCTTCCTAACGCGCTGGAACCGGAACACCTCGCTCATCTGCTCAGATCACATTGGATTATGGCGGTGGTATCATCTTTGCACAACAACCAAGACACAAATCACTGCGGACCATCTGTTTGTCGCCGTACTGTACCCCGAGGCTAACGCTGTGTCCTCCTGTTAAAAGCCATCTTCCCAAAGCAAATATTTCCAGCAGTAAAAACGCAGGGGAGATTTTCTGAAAAGCCAGTGGAACACGTCCAAAAGCCCAGTCCCTCGCGCCTGCGTGTCCCTCAGTCCGTCTGAACTGGCTGAGTCCATTACAGCACAGCGCTCGGATGCTGTCAGCGCCACAGACCCGAGCACGGAGCCTCATTCGGATCTACAGCGGCCGCGCTTAAACAAAACAAAGGACCTTTATGTGGGACCTTAAATGTAATTTTCTGTTGAATTGCAACTATTTTCAACTAAGCTTTTCATATTCCGTGGGCGCGTGGTTCCGCGTTTCGCCCTGATCTGTAAAGAAGCTGTTTCGTGTCCCTGTGGACACAGATTCACATTTCAACCAGACAATGCGCCTGGGATGAATAGCAGCACATAAAGGACGCACAATAGCACAAGGACAGTCGCATATAGTGCTAACCTGTTGACCTGAATACGCTCGTGTCACATCACACACAGTGTGAACGCGTGCAGGTCAGAGATAAATAGGAGTCTCCTTGTTATTCTGGGTTGAAGTTTGTGGAAGGAACTGATGTCATCAACCGAACCTGCTGCAAAACCAATGAAAGTATGTAAAATCTCACCTCTAATTTATTAGATTTGACTCATTTAGCCTTTTTTATTGAGCAAGCAGCACTAGTAGCAGCTTTCAGCCTCCTCAGTGAGGTAACTGAGGCAGAGGCTGCCGGGTCGAACAGAACTTGGCTGCTGAGGTCCGCGCGTCGCTGCGGGTAGAGTCTTGCTGCAGATTTAGGCGTCTCTCCCCTGCGACCACAGAGCCACCGTGTCCTTGAGCAGAGTCCTCGGGAAGGTCACCAGGTTCAACTGCTCTAAATAAACAAGGCTTAAAATAAAAATCTGGCGTAGTCAACAAATGATGTAACAAGGGATGCACTGGTGAGGCTCAAGACAGCGTGTGCTACTGCACCGCACCATTATTCAGCTGATAGGTGCCCCTCGACGACCTTTGACCCCTCCCAGAGAAACTCTTTGCACGTCTCTGTTCCAGCTCCTTCCAGCCCAGCACTGTATAATGTTGGTTTGTTGCAGCTTGACTGCAACAGCACCGGTTCTGACCTGTGCACTGCCGTGTCCCAAGAGAGAAGGATTTAGTGCCACAAGACATTATGCACAGCACTAGTAAAACTGAAAATCACTATACGATTGTATTGGAGAATATCATAAGCATAATTTAAAAATATATATTTTGAATTCTCAAATCAACTGCAAATTTGCTTATTCCTCATCCACGGCCTCTTGTTATTTCCTGATATCGTGTCTCCATGCCGTCTGGTGCCGCTTTATATCCATCTCTCCTTCGTGACTGAAGTGGATTCAACAGCTAAATCAATCTGGGATCAGAGCTTTCACCTGGATTCACCTGAGCAGAGTGATGGATGGAGACAGTAGCCGCTCCTGATTTCCTAATATTTTGCCCACTCTGTAGCGTCGCCCTGCCGGGCTCCTCGCCGGCGCTCCCGGCGCCGCGTGCGCTCGGGCTGAGGGGGTGATGGATGTTGGAGGCTTTTAAATGGAGGGAGAAAGGAAATGAGGACAGATGAGCGCTGGAAGACAGCGAAGCGGGAGGAGAGGGGGTGCGGAGGATGGGAGAAGGTGAGGGGGGGGGGGGTTGGAACGTGCTGACGCAGCCCTTTTTTGCATGTGCAGGACGCGCTCGTGTGTGTGAGTAAACCTTTGGCCGGCATCCGGCTGATGCTAGCGCCTCCCCGTCCCGACGCACCCACAACCGCCACCCCCATCAGGCTGATTAATAGTGAGGAGAGCCAGCTGCACGCCTCTCCCCGCAGAGAGGTCGGGCATATGGCGGAGCAGAAAGCTGAGCCGCAGTATTATCACATCAAACCTCGTTTCCAAATGATACTGGAAAAGTATTAGCCACATGAAGATCAAGGCGCCGGAGCTATTGTTCACTTTGAGTATGTTTTTCATTTGATTCTTTTTTAGCTGGGCTGTTTAATGGCTGCCAGACATTTTCATCTTCCTCATCATGTCCGTCCCCGCGCAGGTTCTGATGTAAATTATGCATGAAGCAGCGAGGCCAATTTCCCAGATGTTTAAGCCTGTAACCTCCGAGGCGTTGTCCTGACCTCTGTTATACAAGGAAGCTCTGCAGCCGCCTGCTGTGGAGACGCACGAGTCTTAGGACAGAACTTAATGCCTCCTGTTTGATTGTGGGTCGACCAGCACTTTTACTGTGGGTTTTCACCCCATCACGCGTTGAACCTCAACGTGGCCTGATCTCGGACGTTCGTTTGGCTTGAAGCGACCTAAACCTTAACATCCGCGCTGAGGCCGGGGACATGATCTGCCTCACGATCCCACAACCTCTGCTGCTCAGGGAGGAACGTGGCACGTACAGTATCTGGAGCAGGAGTCCTGCTCTCGCTGCGCATCCCCCAAGTGGCAACGGTGGCGTTTGTAAATGCATCAAAAGACGGACCGTTGTTTTGTAGAACTGAGAAAATCTACAGGCTGTGTTTAGCAGCAGATGTATAATTTATACATAATGTAGCTCATGAGTTCGCCTTGTTAGTTTAATGCTTCTTTGAAGACCCTTTGCTTTCACCTCACACTCATCAGCACATCTCATTCAAATTACAGGCAGTCTGGGATCCTTTGAGATTAGCATAGCAAAGGCGCTCGCCCGAGTTCCGCCCAGATCCGAACAAGTAACTTCTGGAGATCACTAATAAATGCGGCGGCAACTTTTCCCTTCCACGTGTGATCCTCCTTTTTTTTTGGTTGGCCCAAAAATTCAGCCGTCATTAGAAGCAGGATTCGTAGCGGTTTATTGCGCCGCGGTGCCCGAGCGGCGACGGCTGCAGGCGACGACAGAGCTCCTGTGTTCACTGAGGACTGACTTCAGTGCCACACGCGGCCGGAGCCATGTTTTTAAAGGGTTAAAAGGAAAAGAACATGGGTTAGAGGGGGACAAAAATGTACTGAAAACACTTCCAAGATAAGAGAGAGCTGAGCTGAAGAGAGGCGGTCCGATCGCAGCAGAGGGAATCTTCCTTGTTTGGAGAAACACACTTAATGTTTCAGTTTGTTTGGGCATTTTAGTCCCTGGAGGTCTAATTTAGAACGAAGCAATCTGATTAGCCCAGCTCCCCGGGAGCCTGTCTCGTGGGAGTCGCCGCCAAGGGCATCACTTGAATCGCAGTCAGATGATGCGGAGACAAATTCATAAAAATATATATATATATATTTTCTAATCTTTTTCCTCCGAACCCAGATCAGTGATCCTCTTTTCTCTCGCCCATCGCGGTTCAACGGGACATTTCCTCTGAACATATGCTTCCTGCTTCTGTTACGATTACCACGGCAACGGTTAAAGCTATCACAGCATTCACACGGCTCATATCAACACCCAATGAATAAATTCTGCAACTATTTCAGTCCAGGTTTTTCCTCTGATTTTGCTGCTCAATCCTTGTTAGACAAAGTCACATAAGAACTTTTTATCACCGCATGTTATGGTACAGTATTCGTAATGGGAATTAATTTTCAGCCACCACAGTAAAATTGTTTAAACCACATAAATTGGGTCATTATCTCAAACCAGTCCTTCCAGCAGGAGCCTAAAGCTTCAACAGATATTGCTGCGACGGATTCCACTCAATGCAAATGTGTTTTCATGTTCTGCCTCGTGGGGGTGTTTGTGTTGTTGTTGTTGTTGTTGTTGTTGTTGTTGTTGTTGTTGTTGTTGTCGAGCGATCCTAAAGTCACAGTGCAGTGATGGGACTTTTTCTCCACAGCAGCGCACGCAACAAGCTGACAGGGATGCGACCAAGCGGCTGCACACACACACACACACACACACACACACACACACACACACACACACACACACACACACACACACACACACACACACACACACACACACCGGAAGCAGCGCAATGAATGGTGTGCTGCAGTCTGTGATTGTCGTGTGCGTGTGTGCGTGTGTGCGTGTGAGCGTGCGCGTTGCGTGCAATTCGCGATGCACGTCAGCGCGGCTATCAATCAATAGCGATGATGAATATGATGATGTTATTGTTTGGAGCTTAACAGCTTGTGGGATGGCGTTAATCTACCTGTCAGTCGGCGTCGGTTTTCCCCGGGCTACCGCGGTTTTGTTTTTCTGTTTATCCTGTTACTGCTGAATCATTTAACTGAGTAACAACTGTATCACTGCCATGAATCGTTGTTCTGGGCTCAGCGTGGTTAGTTATGCTTTCATACATTCTCCCCCTCCTCTCTCTGTCTCTCTCTCTCTCTCTCTATCGAATTTCACACACTTTCGTGCACACACCGGCGCCGTGCCCCCAACCCCTTTCCACTTTTCCACCAGGTATGGGAATATAAATGATCAATTTCCCAAGCCCAAGTAGAAATGCTCATAGAGGAAAATTAAATCCCAGGCCTGGGGCTGATGGGATATTTATCTCTCCCATTTTATCTACTGCTCTCTTCCTTCAGCGGTTGCTGCATTTTCCGTCAGTGGCATTCTCGTTCAATCAGGTGCTCTGTGTGTGTGTGTGTGTGTGTGTGTGTGTGTGTGTGTGTGTACACCAAAGACACAGTGCTCCTCTCTCGTAGCGAGTCAGGGTGCTTTTAATTTAATAGATGCTCCTCGGAACCCGGATGAACCGAGAGGGTGGCGGCCACGCGGCCGGCCGCGCATGCTGAGGGGGTGCGCGGGTGGACAGGAGGCGGGCGCTCGAGGCTGTTGTCGGGTTGAGAACACAGGCTGGATGTGTGAAGGTGAGAACACCCCCATCCTAATTGCTCGGAGCTGCACGGGCACACAAACAGCTTCTGCTACTAGTCTGCCGGGCAACTATCAATGGCCGGTTCCATCAGCACTTAAGCCTGATCACCTTTAAGTACTTTGTCCCGACTGAGGGAAAGGATGCACTCCTCGACATTCTGTGGAGTTCCGTCTCATGTTTGTATTTATTCTTCATTCTGCCGCTTGGATTTCACCTGTGAAGGGTCTGACAGCTGTCAGTACCAGAAGGCAGTTTAGGTGATGAAAGCCCGGTCATCTCTCCTCAGCGTCCTATCGATGGGAGGAGGTATTGACCGGTGCGCTGATGCGAAGGCGATTGAGCTCCAGGAGGTCCCGAGGAGTCGCGGGACGTCCACGGCCCTGTGGATCCATCAGCCCCAGGCTGTCGGAGGCCCCGCGAATCCGCCCCCAATCAATGCGACCTTTAAGTTATGCATGGCTTCGCGGAGACGCCGGGCGATGACATGTTTAACTCGGGGTCACGGCTGGGCTTCTAATGAGAGCTGCGGAGGACTCCCATCGGCCCGAGCCGCTTATTGACGCGGGAGAAATATGAGAAAAAAAGGAAGCGAGGCCTCGCGTAATGGAGGCGTTTGTACGACATGGCATATTTCCTGAGCTCCCTGCTCGTGCGAGCGATAAAATCCATCACCGCTTTCATGCGCCACACACCTACTACAGATGAGAGTTGATTTAATAAGGCAATTTAAAATTATTATTATCATCACCAGAAGAGCAGAATTTAAATGAAGACCACACTCAGAGAGACAACTTAGAGCCAGACAGCGGAACACACAGTCGTCTCCTCTCTCCTTTGGTGAGTGCATAGACTCATATAATGATCCTGCCTCAAAAGAGGAACATGTTCAGCCGCTCATACGACCACACTAACTGAAGGTAGGTTTGATCACTCTATACTGTGTGATTTATTCAGTGCTATAAATAATACTTGTTTGATGTCACAAATCATCATATCACCACAATATCTGCGATTTACTGTAGCCTTTACTGTATATTGAAGTTCATAACAAAGCAACCTACAGTACAATAAACTTTGACTACCACTGCATCGCTGTGTTCTTTTATATACTCGTATACCGTATTCAATTGCCCTTGAAGCTGTAAATGTGTTGCTGATAAGGCGCTTTAAGGCTTTTTTTTTTCACGAAGATGCTGTTGCAGGAATGAATGTCCACGTTCACAGAATCGAAACTAGCCTGTATGTGCAGTAAACATACAGTCTATAGAAAAACTACACTGTGCGACGTGGATCCAATAATGAGACGCGACATGCACTGCACCAAAATAAGGCCATGTGCAAAATCACATTCCAGGAGCAAATCGTAAAATGATGACAGGACGACATAAAGGGCAGAAAACAAACTGCTGTTGACTGTGAAATCATAATGAGTGAAAGTAAAAGTAAAGCATGCTGCGTTGTGTTCAGACGTCCTTCCACATGTACCCAGTGTGCTTATGTTTCTCACTCTTCCATGTATAAATAATTACATTCCAGGAAGACATGTCATCAACATGCAATTAGTCCAGACACTCAAAGGGGTCACGCGTACATTCAAGAGCAAACTGATACTAATTCCCTGCCTCGTTTATATGCAAATTCTGTTTAGAAGTCCCTTGTTGTGCTCACAGTCAGACCTGCATGAGGATATATTTTCCTGCTGCAGTGTTTCCAGGATGCAACGGGCCGCAGGGACTCACCTGAGGGTGTGTGTGTGTGGTTTTATGGTTATGATGATCGATGCTGCGGTTGCCTCCTCCCAGCCCTGTGTTTTAAAAACCAAAACAAATACCATCAGTTCCCGCTGAACCTGCTTTATTGTGAAAATGACGCATGGCCCGAGGAATCGCCGCGCGTCTTTATTCAGAATTAGTAGACGTCGCGTGGCACGTGGAGCCTCCGCTGATCGCCCAATCAGGCCAGGTTCCTGTGAGCCAGTTGTTACTTTGTTACCTCATTTTCCCCAAGTTAAAAATGATGACGGCTTTAGTCTCGCTTCACAACCTCGTTTTTCCCAGCAGCTTCCCAAAGCTTCGTCTCCACGCCTGGATGTTCGAGGAAGGGACCTTTTTGGGTTTTTTTTACATCAAAGTCATGAAGCACAGACAAGGTGAACGGAGAGCGGCTGCAGTAAAGCATGCAGCGTCTCTATAGGAGGCACAGGTAGAAGAGTTCAACTTTTTAGAGGTGACCGTGCGACCTGGACTGTAACAATTAAGTCAATGTACAGGCAGAGCACGTATTCATCCTACGAGCGTGCTGCACAACCAACAAACACACTGTGAAAACTAAAGGGAGGATGCAGCTCACCTGCCAAACGCCGCTCGGAGGATTCCTATAATTGTATCTGCTTTAGCAAAAGCAACACGTACTTTCCAGGAAAAAAAACAAAACAGTCTGGACGCTAATAGCCGCATTCTCAAAACAGCGGATGACACACAGGGAAATAAACAAATAGGTGTTCATTTATACCGGTGTGAAGACTGATACGGGAAAAACATGACTGTGATACCAAACGTTTCTTGCGAAGCATCACTCAAAGGTCTCTATGGGGGGAAATGTAGACACTCACACCCATCATTAGCAGTACAAACTGAACAGCCTGTTTGGAATTTGCATAAAATTACAGAAATGAGTCATCTATATGAAGCCTGCTATAACCATTAGTTCCAGACGCTCCACACTCACTGCACAAGCAGCTTCCTCCAGAAGTGTCATGTGCTGTAGTTGGAACGGAGACCTGGTTTCTGTTCAGCTAATCTGATTTCTGCCTCCACACGTACATGTCACATTATGTGTTCATTCTATTTACTGTAGACGACTTAGCTGTCTGTCTGCAGCATCACTGCAGTCGTCCAGACATCCGAGCATCAAAAGGCATGGCTACATTACTATTAGCCTGGAGGATAATGTTACTGTATGAAGTTTTATAAAATCAACATATTATATACAGTATATTTTGTGGTTCTACAGTGGAGAAATTGCCCATAGCTGTTGTTGCGACCCAGTCTGACCCTGGAGACCCTGGTTTTATAGATGGATGAAGGCGGGATTAACCCCCACCCAGGTGATGGACCGGCCAGGGTGTGAAGGACAGAACCTGGTTCTGATCCGAACCAGAAGCAGGTTCCGGCCCCTCTGAGCAGCGCAGTGCAGGCGGTGCCGCGGCTCCTTACTGATGACGTAATGAAGAACTCTAAAACAAGGTGAGTCAGCGCTTTAACTTGCTGAAGCATTGAAAAAGCATTTGATTCACTATAAAATTGTTTGTTTGCCTCCGCTTAGGCTGGAGCCCGCACGGAGCAACCGGTTGCCGGCCGTGATCCGCTGCTCATTCTACTTTTCTCACTCGCTCTCTCATTAAAGCTCTTTTTAACCCTCATGCCTCGTTCCTTCCATCTCTTATTCATTGTGTCTCACCCTGGATAGTGTCAGATCAATGGCCAAGCTGTGAATGTCTTCCTCTCCTCCACCTTTATGCATTCCTCTTCATAACATTGTGTTACAGTCGGCCTTCTGGACACAGTCTGCCACTTATTAACCACATACAGCGGGGTCTTTGTGTCCATTCTCCTTTGCAATTGGATTCTATTAATATCTCCTGGCAGATGGCTGTGAAGCGATAATGTTGTTCATTTTTCATTTTGTACTGTAGTAATGTAATGTTTGCGGTTTCGTGGGGACGTTTCTGTGGTTACATGTATCTGCTGGAGACATTTGACTGATGCTGATGCTTGTATGGCTGTAGGGCAGAGCATCTCGCAGGGATTTGACTGTTTGCATCACGCTTCCTCCGGCGCCTCGTTGCTTTCTCCACCCGCAGGGATGTTGTTATTCACATGCGAGTTTATGATGCGATGCAAGAACACATAGAATGATGCTGTGTGTGTGTGTATGTGTTGTAATCCAGATGTAGTTAAGCACATCTGGGCTGCAGTAGCAGAAAACAAGTGGGAGAAAGCTTTCATGTAATTGGAGATAGTGACCTTGAGCAGAACTCTGGACGAAATGGCCAAGCTGAGCCCCCCCCAGAGCACTGAGGTGAATATAGAGTCCTGTCAACATGAGGGATGTTGTCGCGGTGTTGTCTGGTAATAAAAGAAGCCATCATTCTCAGCACAACATCAAAAACAGCGGCACCCCACAGCCCGCGTCCTACCAACCTGGGGAGGGAAACCGCCCAAAGATGCGATTTCACTGCTTTAATGTGCGCCTCGCAACATTTATTACAACCACGCACGCGGACGAAGGGAAAACATCACGAGACAACGGAGCTTCTTGATTATCGTTGACAATTATCGGTCAATTTGCTGCCGTAGCTCTAAACTGCCTCCAGGCAGTGCAGCTGTTTATTAGAGGAGGGGGGGGGGGGGGGGGGGGGGGGGGGGGCGCGAGTTGAACATTGCGTTGTTTAATTCCGCTGCATATGCATTTCATGTCGGTAAACTATGGTGATTTACAGTTATGGCTCCTTTTCAAGCGCTCCAACTGCTGTGTAAATCTCCGGTGTTGTGAAAGTAACTGCTTGAAAACATGGTGAAAATCAGTGCACTGTTAAAATCAATGCCGTCCTGCCTACAGAGGCCGGTTTATTCTCTGCAGGCAGTGGCAAAAAGTAATAACAGATATTTGAAGGATTGAAAAACCATTAGAGCAACAGAAATGCATCAGGATAACTGACAGTCATATTACTCACGATGATGCTGAGAAATAGAACAGTATGGCGAGAAAATCACTCTCAGCATTACAATTTAGCAGTCAGATTTCGTCCGCTTCCTTTTTCCCCCGATGCGTAAGTCGGCGAAGAGGCAGCCGCACAATGAAACCTGCGTGAGGCCTCTTTAAGTCACGTTTCGTGAATTCGGGTTTGAGCAGACCTGCAGAGGTCCGTCAGACGTTCGGGCCGGAACCAGCTGCGGCACCGCGCTCCGGTTAAGCACCGCTGAAACGCACGGACCCCTTCTGCCACCGGAGCCCCTGACGTTGACTTATGGTGACACCCTCCAGCCTGTTTCACTTAGACACTTAAATGACAAATGGCTGCGCTTGTCAGCCAACATCTGCTACGCGGCCCGGGTCGGCCGGCCTCCAGAACCAACCTCCCGCGACCCCGGTCGCACAGTTGCAGCCAGTCTGCAACCGAACACTGTTATCTGGGCTCCTTGGACCGAGGGCACACGCCCAGTCCTCAACGCCTCTGTGCCGCTGCAGCCCCCAATCAAAAAAAAGGAGCTGATGGTATACGCGGAATCAATTGGAATGAAAAATGTTATAATTATAAACAAATTAGAATAAGATGAAAAGTAATCAAATTAAAAAGTCTAAAAACAATGATAGAATTGAGTAATGATGGGATAATACAAATACAGCTCCCACATTCCCCACATAAGTAAAGTATTCCATCTGCCCTGTGAGACCCCGTTGAGTTGCCCTAATTACTCAAATAGCGAGTTGCCTAATGCAGCTTCACCCAGAATATAAATGCATGAGAAATGATTGCACCATTATGGCTGTGTTAAAAATACCAACAGTGCAACTTAGTGAGAGGGAGAAGAGACCATCGCGGGAGAATGTGGAATTATACAGTCTAATGAAGGATAAATCGTCGCCCGTTGAAATTGCTGAGATAAAATTTGCAAATTAGCGACGAGTGCGGAATATGTACACACGAGATTAAGCTGAATAATGTCAGCGTGGTGTTTGTTCAGGCGTCTCCTCGCGGGAGGAGGAAAAATGACTGGTTCCCCTCCGCTGGGCGACGCGGCGAATGTGTCTCCTCCGCCGGCGGAATTAGACGTTAAGTCAAGGTTAAGAGACCAGACGCGTGCGCTCGGCTGTGTTTGGACGCTTGTGCGACGCACCGCTTCTCCGGTGATTACGGAGAGCGGGCGAGCGGCGGCGGCGCCGGCGTTTCGGGCCCGTTATCTCCGGCTTCTTCTCATTTATGACGCTTGGGTAATGCGCTCTCCTTCATGGATCACACTCACAGGCGCAGTACGGCACAGCGGTGCGTGCTTTATTATAAACGGGCAACAGAGGTTAAACGCACACAACAACATTGCCGTCCTTGAAGGGGCCTACGTGAAATGTGGTATATATTGAACTGCATGTGGCTCCGCGGAGGATATGGACAACATCCAACAAAATGTCTATTCTACTAAGCTACATTAGACACAATTGGTTATGTAACAAGGAAGAATGTCCTCTTTGTCCTGGCGGCAGGTTCCCATTTAGCCTGAAAGGACTCCGGTGTTCTCTCCCTGTGGGTTCTCCTTTACTGTAACAGCCGGAACGTTCAGCGAGCTAACAAGGTGCAACAAGTGCACGTGTGGTTTGGAGACGTTTACAGTACGTGGCAGCACCACTGCAGCCCGTCAGTCACGGACCCCAGCTTTACATTACAGCAGTGAAATACACTCACTCGCACAACCTTGTCATTTTCCGCAGACGCAAACACTTCATTGTTGTCAGCAGCGGCGGGCCGAGCAGCGAACGCGCCCTTCTCGCCACAACCGTTCGCTTCAGTTAGTGCCCAGAGGTGCTTTTCAGGCTGGAGAGGATGTGTAATTCCTCCAACGTGTTGTGCATCTACCCCTGGGCCTTCTCCCAGCCGGACGTGCCTGGAATCCCTCCCAAGGCATTAGGGAGGCTCCGAAGCAGACTTCCAAAATGACCTCATCTGGCTTCACAAGAGCAGCTCCACTCAAAGTCTGTGTTTATTGGTGATAAACAAATATTTAGTTGATATATGATATGAATTCAAAGGATTATCCCAAAGAAGACAGGACTCGGTTGTGTACTACTGTACACAAAGTGATGGCCATAGCATGTTACCAGGAGCATGTGTAGGAAACTGATTATCGGACATGGTTGATATTAATTGTTTCAGTCTTTGATGTCTTGTCAGTCACAACCAGTATAAAAACATAATAAAATAAATAATCCTATTACTAAACCATATGCTAGGAATATGCAAGGAATCTAATAATGATCCATTTTTGTACTGATTTGTTTGTGTATACATGTATCGTTTCCTCTGCACACAGAAATGAAATTAATTAAACAATTATATTTGCACTGTGAAAGTAAGATAGATTTGTCGGGAAGCGTCTCAGCAAAAATATTTACTGACATTATAATACAATATTTCTCCATAATGAAAGTTTTTAGTCTCTCTCGCTGTCGCCAGCTAATTTAAACAGGAGTTTTATTTAGTGTGTGTGTGTGTGTGTGTGTGTGTGTGTGTGTGTGTGTGTGTGTGTGTGTGTGTGTGTGTGTGTGTGCGCGTGTGCGTGTACTTGTACTTGCATCCAAGTGAGAACCAAAATATACTTTCCTACCAAAGTGAGGACATTTTGGCCAGTCCTCACTTCTTCGAAGGCATGTTCGATGGTTAAAATTTGATTTTAGGGCTGATGTTAGAATTGAGTTTTGGTTCAGATTAGAGCAAAGGTTAGACGTCTGCCTTTAGTTGTGCTGGTTAGGGTGAGGCTGAGGGGCTAAGGAAGGCATTACATCAATGGAGGTCCTCACTTCCATGTAAGTACAAGGATGTGGTGGAGGTGTGTGACGCGTGTCTCATTGCATCAAGCGAGTTTAAAATGCAGCACGAAGCAGCCAGAGTGACTTTCAGTACATCAACTCAACAGATGCCCATGTGTACAGTATTCAGTGCTACAGTCTGACGTTTGTGACTCAAAGGCTGTAAAGTGAAGCACGATAAAATAGAAACTATAAACAGTAGAAAAAGTTTGAAGAGCTCACAACTTTCTGCCATTTGTCCGGTCACGCTCTGGACACTGGTTGGAAATCTCCTCTGGTGCAAACAGTGATTCTGGTGGTGGCAAAAGGTGATTGAAGACAAAAAGGGAAATAAAAACAAACAGAACCCCTTGATGCTTTCAAGGCGTTTCAAAGGTGTCGCAGGGTCACACTCACAAAGCCTTGAAAACAGAACGCGGGGAGAAAGTCGGAGCCTTATCCTGCGAGAAATAAGGGTCCAGGGAGGAAAAGTAGGATGTTTAGCTTGCTTCTTTTCTTCAGAGCAAGGTTTTATGTCTGAGGGTGTTGCAGCTTTTCGCCTTGTTGACTCGTTAATGATGTGGTAAAGACACGTATGAAACCGGTTAGAGGAACTCTGCGAGGCAGAAACGCTACATCATCTGCAGAGGGGGAAAAAAAACATCAGTATCACGTTATGCAGCTGGAAAAGAGGCTGCCATCCATCTTTGTTATTGCCCAATGATTGAAACATTAGCGTCCCATCTGTTAAAACACAGCTGCAACTGGGTTAAAAATTAAATAATAGAAGACGTTCATCTGTGCGACTACAGTACAGTGTTGTTTTGTATGCGTTTACCTGCCTCCAATGTGTTTCCAATGCAGCTTGGCGTCATCATTTGATTGCCAGTCAACCGAGAACAGCAGGAAGTCGCTAATCGTGGGCCAGAAACACTGTGGCCTGTAATCAGATGTAGTGATTAATGTGCTTTTTGTATGGTGTTTTGTAGGGATTAAACAAACAATATAAGTAATGCATCCGCACATGAGCTTTACAGATGATATATGTGCAGTATCTCAGCTCAGATGTGAGCTTGTACTGGATTCTAGTCTTTATGCAAAGCTAAGCTAATTGCATGAAATGTTCATAATTACACAGTTAGCAGCTAGCAGCTCCTTTTGAGTAGTACTGTACACTAGCATCGTATATTTTTTTTTCGAATTTACTAGTCAGTTGCAGTACTGCAACAGACGCAGTATATACACATGTACAAACACATCAGAAGTGAGCGAAGCCCAGTCACCATATCACGGCACAGTGCTTATGATTACATTTAACCTCATATTAAAACTGCATTGACTTTATTTAACCTTGTTTAACAACAGAGCGCGCCTGTAGAGATTAAAGCTGTTTTCCAGCGAGACCTGACAGAACAAGCGGCGGCACGAGTCGCATGTAGATGCGGAACAGCAGAGTGCCATTAGCGCAAGCAGGGGTTCACTCTCGGACGCGTCCTCTCGCTTCCTCTGCGCGTTCACACTATGTGAAATATACAGCGTTAGTCTCATTTATTCCAATGTTGATTCGAAAATGTGAAAAAGCCTTTAGGAGGCCGAGCCGAGGTTAAATCAACAATTCTCTTCGTTTTTTTGCTCAGTGATGTGCTGTTGGCCTTGCGTCTGTGCTTTCACAGTATTATCCAGCGAATCCAGAAGTCGGAGCTCTGATTTTAATTAGACCCTGACTTTTCCACCATCTAAATACCTTCAGTTATGAGAGCCCAGTTTGGTACGAGGGCTCCTCCATCCCAGCTCAGCCCTTACAGCCACAAAGATCATTAGGTCAATATCACAACAGCTCATTGATCATTTACTTGTCATCCAACACTTCCTCCTTTAACTCACCAAGAAGCAAATTACTGTCTACAGTGTGGTGTGGGAGTGCACTCGGCCTCTGATACTGGACCACTGGAATAAATCTGATGCACCCACAGTGACTTTTTGTCTTTTTCTTTTTGGTCAATAATATATATATATATATATATATATATATATATATATATATATATATATATATATATATATATATATATATATATATCTATATATATATATATATATATATATATATATATATATATATATATATATATATATATATATATATATATATATTTTTTTTTTTTTTTTTTTGATGGATACTCTCATAGTTGAAATTTAATCGACAACATACCTACCTGACTCTCTTTTCGAAGAACAAAACAATCTGAGACCCACTAAAAGCTCATCTTTCACTCATCGCTCACCCCTTCAAAAGTACTTAATGTCTTTTTCTCACCATCAAACTGCATTATACCGCCCACATATCTTCCTCTGCCTTGGTCAGACAGTGCAGAGGCTACAGTCCCACGGCACATTGGTCCCATGATGTATAGATCTATTTAATACAGAACACTTTGGACGATTCTGTTCTCAACTGTGTGGATCTTTTGCTGATCAGCCGCTCGCGGCGCGTGAGGAATGCGCCTCGGACGCGAGGCTACAACGGATGAACTGCTGTGGAAAGCATGACACTGTGAAAGTAATGGCCTTCATTTGTCTGTAAAGTGCTTTACAGATGAACTACAGTAGGCGCCCGTGTTTCACACGAGGAAGAGAAAGATCACCCAGTGTAACAATGGCTCGCTGATGGGTTTTTAATTGTTTGCAGAAAGCAGTGCAGTCGCCACGAACACATGCGCTGAACTAGCTTCTGGATTAGCACAACGGTTAGTGGACATTAGTCACTGTTGGTATTAAAGGATCCATCCATAAGAGCAACAATACAGAAAATTACCACCTTATCTATTTATCAATGAAGAAGCGGGACGTGGCACCGATCACCTGTAGTACAGTAAGTGATGTGCGTGTTTAAAACCCAGCAGCCTTGTGCTTGTCTGTCATGTGGGTTCTCCTCAGGGGGGTTGCACTTCTATTCAAGCCCATGTGCTCATAAGGCTGCAGAGCCAGACGCTGAAACTTGGTGACCTCATTCGAAGCATTTGATGCTGAAAGACGTGGGTTCAAATGTACTTGTTGCAAATGCGTGTGTTTTAGTGTGCGTGTGCATGTGTGTGTCTCTTTTTTTTCCAGGCTCCTCCACCGGCTGTGAAGGTGCTGAGCGTGACGCACGCTTTTGCCCCACAGGGCCGTCCCATGTTGCTGAACTCTTGTCTGCTTGAAGCCAAGTCTGACACCCCTTCTGACAAAAATTATTTAACAGTCCTTCATTTCCAGAGCCTTGGGCTTTCTGTTTCAACTCCTGCTAAGCAAAGCCCCGGTGTCAGGAGAGCGGGGAGGAAATTCACTTTGCAGGCAGGGATATAGACGAGGATAAACTCAGTTTATTCACCTTTTGATTTGCAGAATAGGACTTGGCAGCTTTTTAGTTTGACAGAATTCTATACGTCAAATATTCAGTGTATAAGATAAAAGGTATTTTCTTTCCTGTGCTACTTATCCACAGAAAGTCCAACACGTCTTAACACAGAGCCTCTGAATACAACCAGTGTTTTCATGTGGGTTGGAGGAAGATAACATTCTTAAAAGGATGTAGCCGTAGCTCTGCATTTACTTTTAGGCTGTTATTTTGTCTAAAGACACTTTTTATTTGTGCATTTAGCAGAAATGTAGTTAATCATATTTTGTAAGTCCAAACAGAATAAGAAGCAAAAATAGAAGCCTCACATTTCTACGGCTGCTACTTTTATTGAAGTATTGTTTATATAATTACGCAGTACACGGTCCATTTGATATTTGAGTATTTAATTGTTCATTTTAGTAATTTCTCGTCATGCCTGCTGATTTCTGTTCGCCCCAATTCCATCTGTGATGATAAACTTTAATGAAAGCTACTTCAATGTGCTGTTTGAAATCACCCAGATCAGGATCCCGTCTCTCTTTATGCCGTCTGTGCAACCGGCCCTTAGTGTTGCGTTCACTGCACATTATCTGAAGGAAGGAAATATGTGCACTGCCCTCGCGCTTCCGGGTGTAACAACCATCATATGACACCCGCATGTTCCGAGATGGCCGCTGCAATTGAAGTGAATGTATTATTGATGCGTGCGCTCAGGTATTCAAGATTCAAAAGACTTTATTAATCCCAGAGGGGAACCGCTTTCACGCTTATCAGGTGCGTGGAAAAGTTATTTCCCCTGGATAGCGCAATGTTTAGTGTTCACTGCATAAGAATCTATAAAAAAATAAATAAAATGTTGACCATGCACAATCTGGAGCCTTTTGATTGATGTCTTGTTTTGAGCTTTTAAATGGTCTGAGAATAAAACTGACCAACTAATAATTATGTGAAGCCAGCGCTCTACCTGAGGGCCTATGAATAAATATAATAATAAATCCCCAGTCCTTATCTGTCACAAACAGAATCAGAGGATGTAAACACTTCTATCATTTTGCATGTTCTGAATGAGAATGTTTGAAACACAGACAAACTATATAATAAGCACCTGGGGTACATGTTCAGCTGCGTCTGTATCATTAAAGCACAAACCCCTTAAACCTGGTCACACATTCTACGGTAGCAGTAACATAAAAACACATGATGAAATTACTTATACAACATCAACGGAACAGGAGTTGCTTCATTTCAATTTTTCATCTCTCATACAGTAATAAATGTTTGTGGCCCCTGCTGCAGGTGATTCTGATCCCTAATACGGAGCCGTCTATGCCGGTCTTTATTTTTTCACTTAAACTGGTGGCAAAAAACCTATTAAAGCACCACTTAACATTGCTGGAGTGTGGCGCTGTGACACCAGGTGTGACCTGAAAAAGGTAGACTGCATAATTAGACACGGCAGATTCAGGTCAGAGAGGGCATCAGTCTCCGTTTCACTCTCCTACAAATTAGCGTCAGAGCGGATATACTCAAATAATGAATCCCTTTCTCACCGACAAAGTTAAAAGGAATGAGCTGAAGGGGACCAGAGGAGAAAGTGGGAGAGAATCAGGGTGTTACAAAGAGGCAGAAAATCAGACAGTGTACGCTGACAGAGAAACATGGCTGTTTTTTGAATATCAAGTGAAGGCTTTCTGCCTCTGATGAATACATATGGCTGAGAAGAAATGATTTATCTCCCTCGTTCCTGACTGCAATGATGATGCTCAATGAATGTGAAAGAGAAGCAGATGGTAGCCTGCACATAGACAGACAGCCACTGTCGCCTTTTTTCACATGATGGAGTGGGACAAAGATGAATCAGTCCTCACAATAACCTAAATCATCCTTTTCGGAGCTTTCTGAATTTTACAATTTAGACACAAAGCGTGGACATTTCAGGCCACGCAAACAATTCTTTAATATCATGCAAATGTGTTTTGGAACGTATATACTGTAACGGACGCAGTATTGATTGAGTGTGTATGTCTTCTGAATTCCCACATACACAGATCTCTTTGCCTCATTAGTACATTCACATTTTTTTTCCATTCAGATGCAGTTTCAAGCAAAATAATTGCGTAACACATCAAAAATGTTGCATTGGAAAACTGCTTCACGTTTGGAAACTTGATTTAGTTACCTGAGTTTTGCAACCACCACCTCACCTATTACTAACTATTTGAATCAAAGTCCAGAGTCTTTGATGTTGCCTCTTGCTGCTGGTGCACGATTACCAAACGCCGCCACCCATGGCTGAGAGTCAGATTTAGTCATCTGCACTTCCATCTGTGTCGACCTGTTGGATCTCCGGCTGCCAGGCTGACCTGTGTCCAGAATCCTTTGGTCACTGTGGTCCATATCGGGAGCCTGTCCGGATACGGGGGGGATGCGGCGCCGGTGAGGTCTCCTGGCATTGTTCCAGGCCATCGGTGAGGAGATTGGAGAGGCCTTCCTGTATCACTTCAAACACACCGGTGCACACATTCAGATCCGCCTGAAAGACCAGTGGAGTATGTCAGAGGGATAGACTGTGCCTCCAGGCCTAGGAGATGTAAAATTCAAGAGATGCAGGCAGTTTGGTGGCTTAGCCGAGTTTAATCTTTCTGCTCAGTGCCCCTTGTTGAGTCGTGCATTTTTATTAAGTCCCAGTGACAAGGAGCGGGGAACCACAGCATGCATATTCACAGACCTCCACTGCAACTAATTGTTACTGTGCCCATCGAGCCACTGCAGGCACGATTCCCCGTGCATTCGCGCAGGCTTTACGGCAAAGCCGGCCTGCTGACAGGCTAGAGCTCGCTGCTCAGAAAGAGCTGGTGCTCAGGTACGACTCTGTCGCCTGCATGTTTATAGGGATTGTGTCGAGGAACGTGTAGATAAACAGCTGGATTGGACAGGGCACGGAGCAGGGAGAGGTGCACCAGCTGACGTGTGTGTGTGTGTGTGTGTGTGTGTGTGTGTGTGTGTGTGTGTGTGTGTGTGTGTGTGTGTGTGTGTGTGTGTGTGTGTGTGTGTGTGTGTGTGTGCGCGTGTGTGTGTCTGAGTGAACTGGGCAGCTGATTGGGGGGATGTGGAGGGAGCAGATGTTCCAAAAGGACTCTGAGCAGCATACAAAACAGCTGCCTTCTATGACAGATCACCTGTGATCCCAGGGAGATACAGGAGCCATTCAGGCCCAGTTTGAGATGTCACAGGAGGAGGCGCTGGCTGACTTTTCCACTGATAGATTTTCTTACAAAGAGATGAAAGATTGAGCCCGACCTGTGGCTCAAAATAGCCGTCTGCCAGTATCCAGCCCGGCGTGATGAATCAGGAGAAATGTGGCAAATAATATGTTTTATCAAAGTAAACAGGATCAATGTTTTGCCCAGTTGTCGTTTATAAAGACTGTCTTCTACGACCTGTTCGGCTGCGTCAAGTCAAGCTTTTCCAATACTGCAGGTACAAGTTCTGAAGCTGCAGTGACAATTTTACTGCTCAACATCAAAATTCATTTATTGAAAGTTGTTTAAACTGTTAGTTTTGCTTATTTAAATTGAGAAGAGGTGCGGATAAGTTGAATAGGTTTACACTTCTTACACATGTATACGTAATATTATAAGAAGTATATTACTATTACTACTAGTTATATATATAAAACTACAGTATTCCTGGCATTAACGCTCACTTCTGTTCCAAACGTCCATCTGGGAGCTTCACAGACCTCGCGTGCTGGTTGCTACATGACGGGCGGCGCTCACGGGGTTCGGGGTTCATCTCTCCGGCGTTTGTACAGTGTTTAATTACAGCTGATGAAAAACCTACACGTCATGTAGCGTTTTGTAGCTACAACGGCGCCGTGGAGGCAAAGCTGCCCCCTCCTCCCCCCTCCTCCCCCCCTATCGCTGTCTTGAAGGTTATCCACCAAGGGAGGTGTCACAGCCAATCAGATTCGCACCGTGCTGCCAGCGTCGGTGACAGATCATTACGGTGACACACTCGCCGCGCCGCAAACGTTTAATTAGGTAAAGAAAAAAACCCAAAACAAATTACGTGCTTACGTGGAGAGAGCGGCTGGAGCATTGTGACTGGGCCCCTCGTTTCCCTCCTCTAGCTTTTGCACTCGCATCCATTGTGTCCGCCGCTCTTTGTTTCCACTGACCATGTCTGAGGAGAGGCTGCCGCACTGACTGCACGGGCAGAGCGCCGCTTATGCGTGAAATCCTGCAGACGTGGATTCAACGCGCGGCCCCGCGGCGGTCGTGTCCCCTTTTTTTGGCAGCACTTTCGCATTCATGCCGCAAAACACTGTGTTCCACCTGATCCCACGGGGGTTGAAACGTCGGTACTGGAATAAAGTTGCTCCTTTTTTCCCCCCTCTAAAAACGTCTTGATTCTGCACGAAATCGCGACTTCGACAACGAGGAGGCGGATGAGAACGCGCTAGCGGCGCCGCGGCCTAGCGCGGCGTGCTGCGTGTTTGGGCCCGGAGAAGCCAGCTCTACTGGGAGCGCCTCATAAAACAGATTATGAGTGTAAACACACAGAGGAGAACAGAGAGGCAGACTCTGCAGGTGGTGGCGGCGGCTGTGCGGCGGTGAATTGAAATAGTGACACACACATACAAGCGCCGCGCGGGCCCCTGGAGGTGATCAAACCACTCACATTATTGATCAATGCGCCACACCAAATCTCTTCAAAGCAGATTGCTCACAATAAAGATTTATCACAAGGTACCCAATAATATTATCTTCGCAGGGAAGCTATCGCGGGCCTTGCTGTGTGGATTAGCCAAGGTTCAGTTCATAACAGCCCGCACTCAAGTGGGTAAAGCGATTGCGGCTGACAATTTTAAGAGTACAAAGATTGAGCCACGGGGTCCGGGTGAAACCGGCACTTCATCCGCAGCGCATTCAGCAAAGGAGATGTTTTCAGCGGGCGCGGCGCACAATATATGACAGACTCTCCGAGCGCGTGTTCAGGCGAAGGCATTGAGCGGCCTGACACGGATGAGAGGAGAGGGAGGAATAAACAAAGGGGAGGTTGCTCGTGATGTCTGCGGGCGGAGCCGCGCAGCTGGAGGCGCTGGTCGCTCCCCGCCTCGGCCCGGTTCTGCACCAGGGCAGCGTCTCCGCCCGCGTGGGCGCCGGAGCTTCCTCGAGCCCGACAGCTTGAGGCTGAATTTGCGGACAGAGAGATGGCACCGGGCCGGTTCGGTCCGCGTCTTGGCCGGCTGCCCCGGCAGACGCTCTGCGGCCCGGGTTCTGAAGGCAGAGCGGGCCAAGCGCCGCACAGGCTTCCCGACGGGCCTGTCCGGCAAAAAAAAAAAAAAAAAACCCACATGCGCACGTCTGTGGCGATGTGGAGCATATTTATCGCTTCCTTCGTGGCCCCAGAGCATCTGACTGTGCCATTAAAGTCGTGGAACATTTTTAAATCCTGCTAGAAACACAATGTTTCATTGGAATTTGCAACCTCTTTATAGATATTTTGTTCATCAGTCTTGAATATGCAATCAACACTGATTAAGGATCCAGGCCTACTGTATAATTACAAACCCCCTACCTCCATTGTTGTAATATCCTTAATAATGGCGGCCCGCGTTACATACAGGAGCCATTTGTTGGTCATTTCCGGCGCGTCTCATGCATCCTCCTGAAAGGTAATCTCGTCTAGAAGATTTAGATCTACGGGGGCAATCATCCCGGTCACCTTCTGCACCCACAAGGTTGTGTCATTTTTCTGTTTTGAGGGGAAGTGAGGTATGTAGCGTGCAGTCAGCGGCGCCTGCAGCCACTCTGCCCCGCATTATAGCAACAGATATTAACAGGCTGCTAGTACCAATAACACCGAGAATGAACTGTCAGTGACACGTTAAATGGAGCAAATGAGCCAGCGATTGCTGTCACCTGGGGCACAAACACCCCGCAGGAGAACACTCGGGCGCCGCAGATCTGATTACTGGAAACTATTTTAGTTTTGAGGCTCCACTTTTCTGCTGATGGATTCCGGTCGAGATCATTGGCATTTTTCAAAGCAGGTTTTTTTTTTTTTAAATGCTTACCGAGCAAGGCAAAGGCCAGGGAGAAAAGTTCTGCCAGGTGAGATGAATCAAAGAGCCGAGGCGCTGGCAGATGTTCTCAGGAAACATTAAGAAACCGATTGGATTAGTGAAAGGAGCAGCTGCTCGCCCAGATGTTGCAAGCATGTGTTTTAAGGTGGAGCCACAGGCCTTAGTGTCTTTGATTAAAAAGTCAGTAGTTATTTACTTGAAATGCTTCAGATGGCTGACAGTGCGGTCGACCGTCATCTTGCAAAACAGGGAAATGAAGTCGAGTCGAAGTGCCTTTAGCGTGACGATCGCACAAATAAAGTAGTGCAGAACAAAATAACACACATACTGTAGATACACTCATAGTCTCACTCTGTGTGAATGTAATTTGGGTTTCTGGCAGTTTGTTATTTTAATCCAGAGATATCTGAGATATCTGACATGGACAGATTAACCTTTGTCACGGCCATCCGGCTGAATGGGCAAACTTAGACAGCTCACCAATACAGAACAAGCAGAAAGGGCATTTAAAGTGCTGTTTCAAATACCACCATCCCGGTGATTAAGCCCTCGCCTGTTGAGCCTCGCGGCTAGCCTTTTCATATCAAGGCAATGCTAGTTAAATATTTTGCAGTCCTTTTCTTTCGACTTGTGTTAGTCTAAGTGCCTTCATAAGCCCACAGGACTTGACAATACTTCAAACAGCAGCAAAGCAGCTGTGAAGGTCAGTCTCTTTGCAAGCAGGTTCTTTTTCATACAATATTCATCAAAGCCTAATTTGAAATGAAAGAGACATGACATGTAGAGCTTAAAATAGGGAATGTCAAATGTAAGAGTGTGAACAAAGACCGCTTCACTGGGGGGAGATGGTGAACAATTCCTGTAAATGATCCTTTAATGTCTCACTGTAAAAAGGTCTGTACACAAACTTTGTTATTACGTGATATTTACACACGGTGAGAAATCCTGTTTGACTCGCGTCAAATGATCTGTAGCTAAGATACGGTTTGTCCTTCAGGGACAATGAGGTTATTCCAACGTTTTACATTCGCTCTGAACCCATTTTCTATGGTAATATTTCTTGTGCCTTGCTGAAACGAGCCGTGCGCTCTCTCCTATTGGCTCCTTCCTTATGATAAGGGAATTGAGGTTTATTTATTGCGCATCTCTGGAAGTCTCCATGGAATGTCAGCCAAACATGTAAACTCTCAAGCTGTATTTGGACTACATTTGTATTTGTCGTCTCATCCATATCGACGGTAGCGTGCCAGTGATTTCTACCTTCACACCAGTTGAAATTTACTCCCCCTTTTTCTACCCTCTCCTAAATACTCAGTAAAAATACCCTCAGATGAAACTAGACCTGCACAAATCTACGTCCCCAAGGCTGCTGGCAAACTTCTTTCCTCCCAAAGCATATGGTTAAGAGCCATCTGCTCAAACTGCATCTGAAAGAGCAGGAACATTCACTTCCACCCAAGCTGAGATCACAGTCTCTGCGTGAGTTCACCTGTGACTCTGGATTTTTTTCATGCTCCACAGCTGTTTCGATTGTTACGGAGTCAGGACCAAATCCTGAAAGTAACGTGCGGTCAGTTTTGGTGAAACAGAGTTTCCAAGATAAAACAATACTATCCATGTCAACTAGGGCCATGGTACTATATACTGTATAGTACTTTAAGTGTACAGTATCTACAGTAGCTGCTTCTACAGTAGATTACCTATCTTTATAAGATAAACTTCACAAATACATTTAAATGTATATATGTTTTTATTCTTTATACTATACAGCATACGCAAAGGAAGTTGTTCAATCAAATACGACACTGAATCAGCCTGCAGCCAGGTCAGGTAGGTGATATGTTCAACACTCTAATCAAGCCTGTCATTAGTTGCAACTTGATGATACGCTGGTCATTTAATTTATATCCATCCATCCATTTTCTACCGCTTAGTCCCATGCAGGGTCATTGGGGTGTTGGAGCCTATCTCAGTGGAGACGGCGTACACCCTGGACAGGTCGCCATCGCAGGGCAACACACAAACAGACAACCATTCACACACACACTCACACCTACGGGCAACTGACAGTGACCAATCAACCTAATGCATGTTTTTGGGCCGTAGAACCCGGAGAGAACCCACACCGGCATGGGGAGGACATGCAAACTCACAGAAATGCACCTGGTCCGTCCCGGGAATCGAACCCAGGACATGTGAGGCAACAGTGCCACCTGCACCACCGCGCCGCCCTGCCCCATTTAATGTACAGAAGATTGAAAAACTTAATGTTTCATTCCTATAAGAAGATACAGTAATGTACACAGAAGTAAACCAAATAATACATACTGTAAAGGCCTTCTTAGAGCATATAATTATGTACATTGAAGGAGGTTGACCTCATTCCATTTGGACCAAATTGAAGTAGAAACACATGAATGCTGTTGAAGGCAGCGACCTGACATTTCTCTGTTTGTCACTGAGCAGAAGCATCCAGCTAATTAGGCCTGCAGCAAACACTGATGCTCATCAAAGCTGTCATTACTGACAAATAGCTCTGATGGGCTATGGCCACTGTAGAGAGTAAAAGTCATTACGTGATGCTGGGGCCAGCCAGCTGTTTCACCAGCATCAGCAACATTGTTTTTAAGTAGCCTCTAGATATTTGCAAATTTGGAACTAGCCTCTACTATATCACAAGTTGCAACCATAATAAAAATTAATATTACTTATTATTTATATTAACAGCAATACTAGATTGTTTTTCTAAACCTTTTATAACAAGTAAGGTACTACTAATTACCCATTTGAACATTCTGTAATTTGTTCTTCTGGAGTGCAACCTAGAAGTTCCCACCTCTTTTTTGCACAGAGTCGACACCCTCACCGCCTTTATAGATGACTTCGTCCATGACAACAAGGTCATCATCAAGTTTGCATCTGTTGACTGAGATCTATAGCGAGTGGCGGAGATAAATAATTAGTTTGCGTCTTTTCAGCAGCGTTAACATCAATAGGCAAATTAGTCCCAGGTCTTTTTAAAAACATTTGTCAAGCAAAGCAAATACAAACAGGGGAAATCAATTTAGACATATCTGATGGTCAAACACACAATGAAGGGTAATAGAGAAAAACATTAATGGATACATTTAGATTAAAATAGCCCGGAAAACATTAAAACTAATGTGTCAGTCCATGACCAGGAATATTGCAATTCAAGGCTTGCACTTCATCAAAGCCTTTGATTTTCACCTGATGTTACTGGATCATATTACTTGTGAAGGCCTTTCTTTGTTCTTTCACAAAATACTGTAGATGAAGCAGATGTTTGACAAGATGACCAATAATTTAGCAAGGAAGTAAAATCTTGCAGCATTTCTGAGTTTGAACCCTGTATAGTACATTTTAGGACAACGTGCATTAGAAAACCCAGAAAACAGCTCTCCATCATTAGTGAGAGCTATTCATCAATGCAATTTCAACTCCATGACCCACATGGACATCTGTTTTTTCTATTCTTTTGCCATTCTAGCTGCAGGACAGCAATACTGACCTACTTTGAATATTATCATGCCATTCAATGACAATTATAAGGTGTAACTGGGCTAATAGATGTGGCTTCGTTGAGTTCTACTCCACTGTCTAATCATAGGAAGTTATTCTGGTTACAGAAATGGAAGGGGGCCAGATTTGACAACTTGGTTCTAGGAATTTTGGGATAATTATCGTTGGATCAGCCGTTCTATTGTTTGTATAAAGATATGCTTTATTCTCTGAGAACAACAGTAAGTGTCAGTATTCTGATGATCGTCACACATTTCTTACTGAATGATATGTCTGAAAGTATTGGACAGATTCATGCTTCCCAAGGACAAGCTGCAATGACTAAAACAAGCTTTTAATGTCTTCTCTGGTGCCTTCATCATCATTACGTACTGCACTTGTTCTGTAGATTGGCTTGATAGAGATTCGGGGGAACTAAAGATTTCACAGCTGTAAACGCATTTAAAGCTGTGACGCATTATACAGTACATCACCATGTTAACGTTGTCAAAGCTCAGCCTAATGCAACCATAAATAAACTGCATGACTCCTAATTGGCAGGTTCCAAGTAATCTGAAACAGTTCTATTGATGAAAATTGGACAGGGATCAGACCAGTGCTGTTGTTGCTGGGGACCAGTCTGGAGCAGGCATCGATTTGAAATCCAGAAGCTCATTTGGAAGACTGTGACATTTGTGTCTGGGCTCCACATCAGCTATTTTATCTGTGACCACGTTGCATACATTAACTTTCTATTCTGTGTAATAGATGGCCGACAAAGACGACCTGCATTCAAATCACGAAAAGGCAGGCATTAACAGAAGGATGACTACCTGAATCACAATAACATCACACGCCAAAGGGAATTTATATAATGGAGGCTTGGGTGATTCAACACACAGACACTGTGCCAATAGGAAATGGCGCCCAGAGGCTGTGTACTGTTGGTTCTGCTCTGGGTCTGAGCAGAGCAGAAGAGAAGAGAGGGAAGGCTGAGTTAATGTGCTCCTGCTCCATGTAGAGCGTTGCTCATTGATAAACATGATCTGCATTCACAGCCTTAGAAAATGTCACAAATCGACCAGAGAGCTGACTCAGGAGCCCCGGCCGCACAAAAACCGCGCTAGCGAAAGGACACGTAATCCGTTTTAACACAGGGATTCGGAACTTCTGTATTTGGAATACAGAGCCGCCGTTCCGTGGCTCCCCATTACATTTCATTACCCTTCGGAGGCTGCTGATTCGAGAGTTCAGGCTGAGATGATGCTTAGAGTGGAGAAAAAAGGAGCAGGATAAAAAGGTGACGCTAATTCTTTTTTTTTTTTTGAAGTCACATGACACGTGTAGCGCTAGCGCTCGTCTGGAGCCGACGTTCAGACCATTAGACAGCGAACGTGTGAAGTGTTGCTCATCTGAGCGGAGGTGAAGAGCTAAAACTACTGTTTTTCCAGGAGTTGTTTACGCGGGGCGCTGGTGTGTTGTTGTGTGGAGGCCTGAACTGCAATGTTTACCCATGATTTGCAGTCAGAAGTGTTTTTGCTTGTTAGCTCTGCCAGCGCTGCTCGGCATTAGCGCCCTGGTTATCACAGTAACTCCGCAGAGTCCATTAATTGCCCCGCACCAGAGGCCTTTGAGCCGCGCTGTCATTTTCTCATTTGGTTTAGCCCGTGTCACTGCTTTTAGCCATTCTTTGCCACTTTGTTTTCCAAATCTAATTAGAGATCGCAAAATGAGCAAATGTAACAAATGACTCATTCATATGCGTAATGAAAGCGACAATGAAGTCAAAACTCAGTTCCTGGCGCGTTTAGCAAAACACGCGGCGTTACCTCAGCCACAAATACACACAAAAGAGACACAAGAGTTTAGATAAAAATAGTACGATTCCACAAAATCCACACAAAGCAGAAATGCTAAATCATCATTATGCGAGGCCACGGGGGACGGCGAGAACAAAGCCGCATTCTTGGAAAGACGGACAGCGAGGCCGACGGCAACAAGGGTCCACGCCTTCCAAAGTCCAAGGCCGACAGTGACGCCGAGACGGAGAGTTCCTGCATGTGAGTGATGTTAGTGGAGGCGTGGGGTTTGAATATCAGACATACGGTGAATATTATATAATATATATATATATATATGATATATAAAGAATTAGCAGTGCTTGATGGGAGCTTCTATAGGCAGGGAGGCAGCACAGGTGAACGTGATCATGGCTTATGAGGAACAATGAAGGCGGCAGGAAAAACAAAGTAAAGGATAGGAAGTCAACGCGGTGACAACAACAAATTGCTCTTTCAGAAGAAAGATAAATTCCAATCCTGCCTCATAATGTCCCGGGTCAGTGAAGCCGTCAATGACAAATTGGTTTGCACACAGAATAGGCATTTTCAAGCACCGAGCTCCCACTTTGCCCAAAGTGGCAGTAGATGTGTGTTTCTGCCTCGGCCCACGACGCCATGTCTCTGGTGCCTCTTCTCTTCAGTGGCTTTAGCCATTATGCCGTAGATTGCTTCCATCTACGCCGCCATACGCCGCGTTGGCAGCCGAAGGTCCACTGCTGGAGCCTGAGCAAAGGTTTAACGCACGGGTTCTTGAGAACATGGCAGAATATTTGGTGAATGGGGTGCGATTCACTGGAGGTGGAGGCGAGAGCACCTCGCCTGAGCCAGCGCTCCTCAGTTACTTTCATGTCCCAGATTTTCCCATCTGGTCTCCCTCATTCAAACCCATGACCCTCCAATCACGAGCCCGCTCCTCTAACCTCTGCCGCACAGCTGCCCTAATTTAGATTAAATATAATGTCCGAAATCGTCCCCTACTGGGAGATAATCTAAAGTAAATTACCGCTATCATTTCTATCGACCTTAATGTGGATTCATCCACACTCCTGACTGATATTATAGCTGTTGTTAAATGTTACAGTCATTAATGACAGGCTGTAACTCTAATTGTGCTGCTTTAGAACCGCATGTATTGAAGTAGCTCATTTGTTATGCTCATCGCCTCATCCATCACTTCCTTCACAGGGCCGCGGTGGATAGGCGTGGGCTGCCTCAGCTTCAGATGAGCCATTACAACACAGGGCATGAAGCCTGCTCCACCTTTATTGTGTCCCCCTCAGACCGACCCAATGACTGATTAGCCGGCGCCACACTGCCGGGTTGTCCAACTGGCTGACTAACTCTTTGGGCCCCTTGTTAAACAGCCGACCGCCTGGTTTGCTGTGTGATTGATACAGCTGTTGTGTTAGTTAGCCCCGCTGAATGGCTGAGCAGCCGGCTGCCTTGCCCATCGGTTTACCGACTGAGTGACTGCTGCTTTACCTGCTCGCCGCTGCAGATGGATGGCATGCAAATCAATTCGAGGCACGGCGGCGAGCGCGCCGGTGGAGAGCGGCGCCCGCTTGGCAGCAGGAACACTAATTACTGTACCATCAAGAGTCCAGGATGCATGTTTTGGGTGGACGTCTCGATTCTTTGCGTTCCTCTGAATGCTAATTGCATTTCAGCGGAGGAGGAGACCTTCTCACCGGCCTACAGATGAGACTAAAGCCGGCTGTGTTTTGTTTCGACACCGCAATCCTCAGAGAGCACAGGGATGAAAGACGGATAGGAGGGGGGAAGTAATGGAGCTGTTGACTTTGTTGTAATTAAAGAAGACAATGACTGAAGTTGTTAATCAGGCAGATGAATGTCTCGCGCGCTTCCCTTTGTGCATGGATAGGAATGCTGCACGCACTAAGCTGATGAGAGAATTACAGTCCTCTCACTGTATTGAATCAAATATTAAAACATGCATGTTCTATCAGGATTATGATTCTCTTTGAGAAAACATCAATGCGTGCGAGTATTCCTTCTGTATCTGCAGCCAAAGAATCTTGCACGTGTTTATCGAGGCCCCGCCGCGTAATCGGAAAAGTAAGCACACGCCGTTTGCTCGTTTGACATTTTTCCCCCGCGCGTGATCGATGCGTAAGGGTGTAGTGATTAGCTGTCAGACATTTGTATGGTGTCCTTTGAGTCTATCCCCGCGAAGAGTGTGGGGCCTGAAGCCTTGTTAACAGGAGATGGCTTAATTAAAGAGCAGACGCCATGCGATGATGGTGCATTTCAGCTCCTTCCACCTGGCGTCGCTCCGAGGGTTTCCTCCGTCTTTCGTCTCCCCTCTGTAACGGATGCCTTTGCCCTTTGCAGCACCACCAGCTCTGAACCAGCACTGGCCTTCGCCCATGCACGTACGCAAGCTCCACTCACTGCTTCCTTCGTACTGTATTTTCAAATCATTAACAGAAAGACGCAAAATCATTAATAAAAATTAGCTTAATGATTCAAAACAAATCAACAGATCCAACTAATTGTGAAGTCCTTTTTTAAATATATAATAGAAGTAGTCACAGTGTGTCTGCACTATGAACTTACCTCAAATTATCATGTTGAGCATATAAAAATCTTTGACTTTTCTCCATTTTCTTTTGGAGGAACCGTCAGGAACAGTACGCTGCTCAACGCTAATCACTGCACCATCTGTTCAAACGCGAACGTGAAAATTAATCCACTGCCGCTAATTTAGTCACAACTAAATTTACCGTTTCCACCGGTCACTCATTTGTGTTGTGTGTCTCACATGAACCGTGAATTGATTGATTTTATCATGATTTTATGGATTTCCTTCCTTTTTGACTGTAATGTTCGCGTCAAGATCGACAGATGCCCTCATCGATAATTGTGCGTTTCAGGTCACGGTCATTTAAAAGAGACTTAGCCATAAATGAAGAGAAGACGTCAGACGTGACATTTGCGGAGGTCAAAGTGGACAGACATTTTACTGACAATGAAATTCTGCTCAGACAGTAAACCATTTGTAAGGTTGATCCTAGATAAGGCAACAGCATTATGTCCTGGACAAATGATATGGTTCAATCAAACATGTTATTTGATTACAGAAAAAAATACTGGAATATGTCATTACACATTAATTTGCCAATTTGCTGGAAAAAAGCAAAACACACTGAGTTAAGATATACTGTACATTACAGCACGGTGAGATGGATAAAATGAGGTGTGGGGTGAGAGGAGTGGAGGAGTGGAAAGGAAGGAAGAGAGATGGAAATTGAGGAGATGTAGTGAATCAATGTGCTTGTCACATCTCCATCCCTTGGGATCCATGTTTTTTAATCTAATTAGCCAGTCGGGTCTTTGTGCCTGTCTATCAGCCGGAGCGTCTCAAGGTCAGATCCTCCTTCAGAGGTCTGAGCAGAACACGCCGCTCTTGTTGGTATTCAATTACATCTCAGCCTCAGCCTCTCACCCGCCACATCAGACCACTGTGTTCAGCAAGGAGGTGCTCAGTGTGTGTTCATTTACTGTGGCTCTATCACACACGCACACACGCACGCACGCACACACACACACACACACACACACACACGCACACACACACACACACACACACGCACGCACACACACAGACACACACACACACACACACACACACACACACACACACACACACGCGCACACACACACACACACACACACACACACACACACACACACACACACACACACACACTGTTCACACTGTTCACACTGTTCACTCTGATTACGCTAATGCACATTCAGTTATGGTGTACAGGGATATTTCAATGCTGCACAGACCTCAGTCAGTCAAAGTGTAATCACTAGATACGTCTACTATGTGTCTACCTAAACCCGACTGTGTTGCTGTCACTAAACTGTAAACTAATAGTCAGCTTGAAAATGGCAAAGTAAAATTGGAACCATCGAGGTCATGAACTGGTTCATCTGTGGCCTCACTGTCCTTATCTTCGTATGTAAATCATCCTCTGCAGTAACATTGATCTACGGTTCCTTCTATTGACAGTGTTGCAATGAGAGGGTTAATGTGACGTCCCCTGTGCAGTGGATGTGCGACTGCTTATTGTACTTTAAGGCGCATTAGATGACCCTGAGCGCTGCTAAATGAAATATCTCCTCTCTATTGATCTCGCAGGGGCAAGGAGAGCAGCCAAACACCAGAGTTGGCTCCAGTCTGGACTGGCACATCGATTTTACAACTGGCTAATACAATGCCCCCCCATCACTGCCAGGCTCGAAATGCATCATAAAACAGCTGTATTGCAGGAGCATTTTCTGCTTCATAAACTAGCCAAACAGAGTGAAGCTCTGTAAGTCACACGGCGGCTGCTGCTGCTGCTGCTGGAGACACACTGACAGCCTTAAATCTGGCCAGGTAAGTAAAGATGTGCTATTACAGCTCACCAGAACCCCGTGGAACAAAGCTTTGTGGGTCACCGTGCAGCCTCTCATTCACAATGACATGGAATAATTAGCCCTGTTAGGGATAAATGAGCTGCTACATTAGCGGTCAGGCACACAAGCACTTTTAAATGCTTTGTTCATTTACAGTAAAATATGTGTAATTGTACTTTTTTTTACCAATAACAGGAAGCAGTATATTAAGATTAAGAAGAAACATATACAGTAGGTGAAATAATATTATACTCCCAACATATACAAAATACGATTTTAAAAATATATATTTCTGATGCGACTTTGGACGTGGAGATGGCACAGCAGCGCAGCAGCAGCCGTGTTATGAGTGGACGGTCGGAGGTTCAGTCCTTGCTTTGGTCTTCTAATGACAGTGCATCTAAGTGTCCTTGAGAAACACCCTCAACCACTGATGTGATGCCTGCTCATTAGAATTCATCACAGCTCCTGACTGTTATTATAAATTTCATCCAGTCACAGTCAAGTGCTGGGCTGACTCTTGTTCCTCACCACCTCAGGCTGCAGAGTTGTGATCTCACATCTGGGATCTTACAACTAGGAGGATGCGTTTCTCTTTCTCTTTGCTTCTTTACTGTTTTGTCTTCTTCTATATTTTATTCACCATTTGACCTCTAATTGTTTATACTGTATCTCTACCAGAAGCTCCTCACAATAAATTAGATCATGTAAACACGTGCAATAATTAACTTAGCATGCGCCGCTTTAATGAAATCATGTTTGTCCTCGTGCAGCACTAAACGTGAACTGGGACTTTCATGCAGAGCAGCTGCCGGGTTCGGATCCACGGGTCGACCGGGTTGTGTGGGCAGAGTTTCTGTGTCGTGTGGAAACATCAACGTCCCGCACACATTTTTTTGTTTATTGGTCGCACTTCTAAATTTTCTGGACAGCAGTGTGCCAGCGCTGTGTGCAGCATATGAGCGCCGAACCGCGCTGGCACAGCGAGCAGCATTCAGAAACGCCAGGGCCGTTATAGCATCAATTAGAAGCAGCATCATGCGAAATTAAATTAGGTCCAAACAGACAAACCGAGAATATCCGAGAACACAACACTCGGGTCAGAACGTGTTCGGGAGGAGAGATTTCTGTGATTTTTGTGCACAGAAGCAGGTTTAAAGTAATCACAGGAACAATCAATAGAGAGAGGATGGGTCTGAACAGAAAGCAAACAGGGAACTCTGAGCAACATTTCTGCTGGCATTACATTAAAAGGGCTGTGAGACGCTCTCCTATGAGAGAGCATTTCTAAAAGTTCAGGCCGGTAAATAAAAAATCAAAGTGTCCACATCAAAGAAAGTGGCACCGGGGGTAACAGAAGCTCCTACTGACTCGACCTTATCTTTAAAATAAGCCCAAAATTTCCACTATCACCATCATATGGATTAACCAGGCGGTCACCAGTTCCTAATAACAACCAGGGATCTGGGGAAATAAAGCAGCTTTCACACTCTTAACTGTGTTTTTACAGTGGAGCGAGAACCCTTCACGTCCTCATAATGTTCTTGAAGGCTCCTGATTTCCTGCGTCCCCGCTCTGCTCTCCTACATTTGCTTTTACAGCGGAGAATATGGTCATTTATCCATGGCTGCTTTGCTTTTGTGGACTTAGACCTGACCTTAAGACATGCAATAAAAGGCTGGGACGGGCGGATCGGGGCAAACTCAAACACTCGAAGGGCGTGATGATTAAACGATGGGCAGAGCTGTGACGTGCTTTGCATATGAACATGTGATTGACTCCTAAAAGCAGACAGGTCCCCGTACAACGCGGCCTCGTTCCCATTTGTACGTGTCCTGAGCCTTTGTGTCACCACATATTGGCTTCCTTTTCATATTTCGTGTCCTCGTTACCTCTACAGTATGTTGCCTAGCTTGTCCTGCCAGGTCCCCATCAGCGCTTTTCCATCCATTCACTGCCACAACGTCCCCCCTCATTCTGACGACCCTAAACGCTTGGTCCGATTGACTGGGGGACGCCAGGTGACGCCCGTAATCTGAATGCTACGAGCACGGCCGCGCTCACGCATGACTGGATCCCTTAATTAGTGTCTCATTCAGACGCCTGCGCCTCGCTTCTCCACAGGATCAAATCATTGTGTTATTATAGGGCGAACCGCGGGGAGCTAGGAGGCACGATGTGACGCCTGCTGAAGTTTCACCACTAGTGACTAGTGGAGACGAAATCCACGTGCTGTACAGTAATTACTGCACGTTTTTAAACAGAACAGTGAATGAGGAGTCCTTCTAGACACAGCCTGAAACAGGACACGCGCTCAGCTGCTCTGCTGCGACTGCTGGAATCCTGCGTTGGAAAGGAAAAATCGGAAATCTTGTTTCTCCATTAATTTCTCATATTAGCCGGATATACCTAGAGCGTGTGCCGGTGCCTTTCTCGGAGAAAGCACTCTCCCTCGACCATTTCACAGATGAGAAGTTCCACTTTAAAAACCATACTTGCTTAAAATAGGCATGTAAAATATATATAGTGAGGCTCAGGTTCTGTGGGCGCTGCCATCAATGAAATATTGAAAGCGTTTTTAGGTATAAAATCAGCTGCTTCACCTGTGGGCTTTTATGGCCGCAGTGATCTCGGCCGGCTGTCAGAGCGGAGAAGCTAATGGATATCACACACGCGACGCCGCACACCCCCTCTCCCCTTCCCTGCGAACGCTTCCGCTCTCTGCACTCCCTTCCATTCAGACAGCAGGTGGATCCCTACGATCCCATCGTCGTCAGACTGTCCTGCGTGACTCACTGGCTTTGCGGTGGACCGCAGCCAGGTGCAGTCTGCATGGCGATCCACCCGCAACACTGCTCAGGCTGCAGTGAGAGGAGATCAGCAAGAGACCCCCAGTGAAACACAAGTAGCTGTAGATGGTGTCTGAAAGGCAACGAAGAAGGAGGGCAGGGCGTCAGGAGGACGCGGAGGCTCAGGTTAACAGTCCTGTCACCGCCGTGACGGCGTTGTGCGTCGACAGGCAGCATTGTACCTGCGAGTATCACATCAGCCGGGAAGATAAAGAACAGCCTTGTCAAAGGCTCATTCCCACCTTGAACGTACAGGAGTGCAAACACAGCTATTACCCAACTGTACACGACTCATATATTACAGACTCGTAAATTATAGAAGCCACTCTGACAGGCACAGCGGCTGACGGAGGAGGCCGCAGGAGCGGGTCGAAGCCCACATAGCGCACGGAGACGCAGCCAGCGAAAGCCTGTGATCTGTATTAAAAGCTATCAAGCAAAGGTCTTTAACTGCCAAAAGCCAATGCTATTAGCGGGGAGCAAATGGGATTTATGCCTTTTTTTTCCAAGCTGTGCACCGTGATTCGCGCTGACTGCACCGAGCAGACGCAGTCCAATGTTGCAATTAAAAGGGTTTGTCTCTGCAGTTATTCTGGGGTGAGCTATTGTCAAACCAGAGATGACTAATACAGCTGTTTGGGCAACCTGGTGTTTTAGTCTGGATCTGTACACGCAAAGCACAAACGCACTGGAGGAGGAGGTTTACTTTGAAAAGGCTACACTACAAAACACTGGCAGATAATTGTGTGTGTGTGTGTGGGGGGGGGGCGTACAAGGACACTCAAACATAGAACGTGTCCTGACTGTGTCTCTTTGCTCTTTGCGGTTGTTTAATGAAGCTTTTACATCTATTTTGCTTTTTGTAATTTTTTTTTTTATTTAGCATCTTCCCGTAGATTTTGCGTCTTTCATAAGCTTTTAAGGAGAGGATGTTAACAGTCACTTCATAAAGAGGCTCTGATCCTGTACCCCATAATGTATGGCTGCTCGCTAATCCACTCGTAGAGCTCCTCCACAGTGAGATTTATCCGGTTTGGAGTCATGACGTCAGTCATAACGTGGTAATTAAGTGAATTCAATGTTGAAGCAATAGAATTTTCTTTAGAACCACTGCATTTGTCAAAAAGCTTTATACACATAGATTCATTTTAATCATCCGCAGGCTATAAAACGAATCAGACGCCCTTTGTGCGTACGAGTGTCGTGGCCTGTGCTACGTTAAATGCATTAAATCTGTGAGTATCACTCAGCGCCACCAAAATGAACAAAGACGTATGTCAGCTGACTGAAAAGTAGCAGTACCGGTTCAAAACAAGAGGCCGAGCGCTCAGTGTGTCGCACTCACAGAACTCAGAAAGCCTTGAGGTGCTCTTGACGATAATTGATGGCTCACGGCCGAGCAGAAAAGGTTCTCCGGGCAGAGAATGGAATAAAGACATTGTGTGTTAAGAGGCTTCATTAGGAGCTTCCACAACCAAACGCAACCGAACTCGTTCAGTGTCGCAGGATCTTCACCACCGATTCACTGACGTCACTGAATACGTTGATTTTTAATGCTGATGACATATTTATGTCACCTCCGTCTGCCTTGCGAACGGAGGGATGTACATCTGTGAGATGAAGGTGGACAGGGAGCACGTAGCCAGAGGTAAAACCAGGCTTCCACTCCTGAACATAAGGAGGAGGAAGCTGACTGTTGTTAGGAAAAATGAACATTTGCTTTGTGTCAGGTTTTGCTTAAACTTTTCAAATTTTAGCAAACAATATAATATAGAGTCATTTGCTATTCATGCAGTAGTTCATACAAATTCTTTTTTGTTCTTTTATTTGAATTCTGGATTGATGTAAAACATGTCTGTGCTTCACCTCATCCTGAACGAGTCACTGTCACTTTCAAGATTACCAACATTGCATCCAAGAGAAGCATCAAGAGAAAAGCCAGTTTTCACTTCAAGGCGGTCTTTAAACTGATTTCTCTGACTTGACGCTACTCCCGTCGTTTGCTTTTGGGTCTTGTTTTGTTGCAGTCGTGGAGATAATTGTAAAGTGGAGCGAAGGAACAAGTCAGACAATATTTTCCTAATAAGGCTCTCTATCAGCCAGAGGGAGCCGAATCTGTAGCGGAAGAGAGTTCACGTTTTTATCTAAGAAGCGCATCTAATGACTCTTGGTATTTGCCTGGCGGCATCAAAGCAAATGTTCGCCTCCCAATTCAATTTCAAGCACACTAAGCACATTTCATTCAATGATAATACACATCAATAATCATTAGGGTGTGGTACGGAGCTAAATTATCATCCAAGACTGGAGGAAGCCGTTTGGTCGGCTGGGAATAGTTCCTTGAAATTTAATCAAATTAGCACCTAATAGTTTTAAAGAGTCTGTTTATGCCGCAGACATTCCACAAACAAACTTGAACATTTATTTTTAAAATTCTCTAAAAATTCTACACAGCATCCCATTTTAATTAGGACATATAAAAGAAAAATATACAAACTGACCAACATGACCAGAATAGTGTCATGGAACGGCAGAGAGAGGACCCAAATGCGCAGTGCGAGGTAGGTGGTGAAAAAAATGAGTTTATTCCAGAATCGTCGAATCAGTCCAGGTCATCATAATAGAGTATAGGGTTAAAGTACAAATACGGCAGGCTTAATCAGGTCCAGAGACAGGCAAGGATCAACAACAGGATCAGAAACGAGATGAGACGAATAGAGAACTAGTACAATGTGGCGGCTTGGATTCACGACGATCTGGCAACGGGCTATGGGGACTGGTGGTGGTTAAATACACAGGTGAGTGATTACTGGTTCTAGACAGGTGTGAGTAACGAAAACCGGAAGTAAGACTGGAGCTAATGAGATGAGACTGGAAACCGGAACTGCTACACAATAAAACAGGATGTGAGTACAGGAACCTGACAAATAGCACAGTATGTCAATGAGGAGAAACTCTGACTCTCATGTTAGTAATTTAAAAAAGAAAGAAATAATAATAATTCCACTGCATTCTCTAATACCTTGCTCTTCTTTTTTTATTGCAGCGTAATCTATGACATGATCAGAAATCGGCTATCAACTGCTTGTTTATTACCGATGACCAGCAAGGCCATTGGGATGTGACGTCAACCGGGTCCCGCTTTCCTCCCTGTCTGGTGCCGCTCGGTGGGAGGGCGTCCGGCTGCAGCCGGCTTGGTTCAGAGCATCCACTGGACAAGAAGAACTAACTAGGGACAGAATATCATGCGTCATTCAATGATTTCTAAATATCTAAGAACTCTTAAAAGTTGTAAAATGCATTATCTGGGAGCCATAGATGTCTATAAGTGTGAAATGAAAAAGTAAAAGTAGTAATTTGTCAAGTCACACAAACTCTTAGTCGGAAAAATGAAAAACACTGAAATCGTGATATTTTGTAATGACGTGTAAAGTGCAGCGTCTGAAGCTGCATTGTGCATCATCAAGTATTAAAAGCTGTGATTGTGATAATGTAACAGTAGTAAACGTGACTCCAAACATGTTCAATGGCATCGCTTATATTTACAAAACAATATTGAGTTTCTCAGTAAAACATATTGCATTTTTTTCATTCTAAACCTTTCTGGAAATGGGCTTTTGGAGATATATGTAGGGACAGTTATCTAAAATTGAAAATGTTGACCTGTCGTTGATATAAGAGCAAAAGTCAGGGGCTCAGAAAAGTTATTAGAATCCATCTTCTGGGCGCTGCGGTCATAAGCACTGCATCTGATAGTTGTTAAGACATTTTGCTAAAAAAAAACAAAAATGTCAACCTCATTAAAAAGAGAGCCAGGACATAATAAAGGCCAGTTTATGCTTTTTTGTGCCTGCGTGTCTGCTCAGGGATCCATAATGTAAATTTCTTCACCTCTAAAGTTCACGCGGGTCCAGACAGGCTCAATGGATGTCTGCCTGCAGGTCCAGTGACTCATCTGTACATTCAAACAGCGGCGTGTGTTACGTCAGGGGATAAGCTCTAACTATAAATTGGCCAATTATCTCTTGGAGCAGCAGGAAGATGCACAGTTTCATTGTTCCTAATAATTGTTAACATATTTAGGTCTAGACCAACTCAATGACCAACACAGGAATATTGGCATGCGCCATTTCTAAAGGTCTGGGAACAGGACGTGTCAATCAAAAATCACGTGGCCGTTTATTCTAAGACAATATTAGTAGGTGATGGATCAGATTTGCTGCACATGACATTCAGGATGAAGAAAGGATATTTTGATGATTATACAAAACAGGATTAAGGTGACATTCAGAGAATTCCAGGATCACAAGGGGAAGGGGATGTGATTTATGGGAGAGCATCGCGTTGACTTTCCCGGGACTTTCTGGAGACTCAGCTGACTAAACAGAATAAACACTGGCCAAGTCATCAGGAAGGGTGACATTGATAATAACAGAGGGAACCATAAATGTTAATATGAGTTTACAACAGCGAGCGGGGAGGATTTCAGCGTTTGTCCTCGGGTCGCCTCGCCCGAACACACGGCTGCCGATGGACGCTCTGCCGTGGGAAAAGATATGAAAAAAAACAAAAGATCTCACATGCACCGAGGCAAACATTCTGCGAGACAATTAGCCAGTTTCCCAACGCGTCAGTTATTTCCCTCCAAGTTCATTTCGCTGCAAACGACGTCCTAATTAATTGCAGGCGAGGCGATAGCGGTAATTTGTCTCGTTCAAGACAAGTTCGAAATGTCTCCGGACAAATGTTTGATGCCTTATCAACATGTGAGCTTTATGGCTGAAAATAATCCATTGTGTGGTGATGAAAGAGCGGCTAAAACCGGAGGCTAAATAAATGGTGAGAAAGTGGCGTTTTAAAGAATGGAATCTTTAATTGGAGGATTTTATACTCAAATCCTTTTAATTGTGTTGGGGAAAATAGTCATTACTCTCAGTGGAACCCACTACTTCTACATGCATTTTTTTTTCTTTTATTCTTCGCTAAAGTACCTCTTTGCTAACCTTTAATAATGTGATCACTGACTCTGCTTGCAAACATCAAATCTTCTCTTGGTTGTATAAAACCCCATTGACCTTGTCCTCGTCTCCCCACAGAATCATATCCCCTTATCTCTGTCTCGTGCTCGCTCTAATATGCTCTTATCAGGGTGGAATAACTCATTTTCCTCTCTAAGTACTCCAGTTTTTCTCCATTCACGGGCCTTAGTGTAGTACAATAATGGGAAATATTATGAAACGAAGTCCCTGATTAATACTGTAATGTTCTTGATGTTGGGGAGAAGCATGTTCTACGCTCGCACTTAAACGCCGAAGATAAGATTCAGATACAGGTGTGTGTGGAACAAAGGGGAGCGGTTGATGGAGTTTCATTGGCTTAAGACGTGGTGTGAGCTTTTTTTTAGATTACAGTGTTGCTTCTGATTGCTTACTGTAATTGTTCATTAGGTCTCAAAGGAGCAGGTTCTCTGCCTCTCACATGCTTTCAGTCACTTTAAGCCTTTAAGTGAGGGTAAATATAAAGTGTGAAAAAAGTAAAGCTACATCATATTCAATAAATATGCAGTTATTATTAATAGACTGACCTGCATTAACTACTTATTCTATACCTGCAACAACGTTTTTATACAGTGCAGTTTACCTTAAACAACTAACTCATTTACAAAGTTTTGTGTTTGAAGAAATTAATTTGATTAAATGATTATTTGCCAGCAGTGTAAGAAGAAGAGAAGCAGACGCTGCCAAACGAATATGCACCAAACATCATTTATTAATAATACACTTTGGAGCAGACTCTGGCTGTGACGGCGGCTTGGCTGAGGCCGAAGCCGACGCTGGCAGAGCACTGCTGCACGAGGTGGATGATTAGAGACGAGCAGCGGAGACAATGAGCAAACAGGCGGTTCGTAAACGGTGAACAAAAGACGCGAATGAGACATCTGCGGTAACTGGAGGAGTGGGCGGGCGGTGGGGCAGGTGGCTGTTGGGGGGGGGGGTTCAACCGAGGGGGCGGGAATCAGTCGAACGCGGTAACATTCCGGTGGAATCGAGTTCATCGAACAGACAGAAGCAGAAGTAATGATTATGATGATTAGAATCACACAAGTCATAACACCGACTGACTGATGCCGGCGTTTCACTGAGAAGACAAAACAATTTACCAGCGGTTGAAAATGACAAACAACAGTTTGTGGAACGGCGAAGTGACTGAACAGCGGCTCCATCCGCGGTCACAGCGGAAGATTTATGAATTAAGCATGGCAGGGAGCGCGACCCTCATTTCCATGAATGCGGCTCCTGCTGGGAGCGCTTGCCCTCGCTGGGTGGCGAGGCAGCGGCGCGCGTGCGCCTTTATGACAGACTCATTCATCTCGCCGGCACTTGTCAGAACCCCGGCTGACCTACACCCATACAAAAGGTTTTAATGAGCGAATCCATAATGTGGTCAACCTCTGTCAAGGGCTGCCGACGGACCGCACGACCAGTGAGATGTTTGGTCACGTGACCGGTGGCAATTTAAGTAAAATCCACTGAAATGGCTGAACTGCACGAGTGTAAAATCACAGGGACCGACTCACACTTCTCTCTTATTTTGTGTTGTGTCACAAATATTCCCACTTGTTCGCTTTTTTTCCTTTTTCTTTTTGTTCCTATCATGATGAAATCTTTGAGAGGTGAGGAAATTCTGTCAGCTATTTCAGCCCCAGTCGCCGGGACCGAGAGACACGCCGCCTCTTTGAGCTCTGAGCTGAAGTCATTTCAGTACGGTAATTTTCCCTTTTCTCTGCGAGCAGGTTACCTATAACCACTCTGTCAGCTTTCTGAAAAATCCTCAGCGGGGGATTGCCAGCTATAAAGTGTGCATTAAAGAGATCTATCACGGAGTCACATCATTGACTGGGACTGGCACTGGTGTCCCATAATAGTCTGCTTTCTCCAATTTCAAATGACAGACAGGGAGATTGGGACAATAAACACATTTTACCTCCTCACACACGCTCTCTTTATGGAAGTCCCACTCAGGCCGAGGCTTTGTCTTGTTGCACGGTGATCAACACACGTGTTGCTATTACACTGAACACTGAAGGTTTTCAATTCAGTCAAGCTAGGATTGCATTTCCTGTTTCCATTGTCATTTTTATAGAAATCCTAAGTGTTGATGACATGTTTTCTTCTTTCACTGTGGCTCCGCTGTCTCTTTAACCCTACCTCCGCTTCTGATTTGCAAATGAATTTTTTTTTCTATCAGTGAAGAAAACCATGGACCTTCTGAAATAGCTCCATAGAACATTTATGTGGAAAAAAAAATCATAATGGATTTGCAGAGGGAGGGACAAAAGAAGGGTCTGTTTCTTTCAGGTGAAAGGAAGCAGGCTTTTAGAGGCAGGTGTGTTGGAGAGCGGTGGGATTATTCCAGTGTCTCATGCTGAACGTTATCGTGGGTCAGCAGACTGATGTGGTCCAGAGCCACCGACGCGTCGCGAGCGCCCGACCAAGGTCAAGCACGTGCACCGCGTCCTTCCAGCTCGCTCGCCCGCTCGCCCTCACCCTCTCTCTCTCCGCCAGGCTCCCACCGCTCGTCGGGAGGTTTGCTTAGCGAAAAAGTGAGATGAAATGTCAAGAGCGGCGTGATTGTCGGGGATAGGCCCGTCCTAATTAACTCTCTCTGGTGGAGATCTCCAGCTTCCGCGTGTGCCAGCGCCAGCCTTTCATCTCGTCCTCCTCGCTTTGCCTCAGAGGACGCGGCTCTGCTCGCGGAGCCAACCAAAGGACGGGCGGATACAACAAACGCAAAGGTCAAAAAATAAACAGTTGGGCTCTAAATGACAGATTGGCTTCTGGGGACGGAAGCAGCAGGCAGACCAGCCCCTGGATGACTTATTTCCTAAAAACAAGTGAATATTAGCTATTACATCAGCTGGTGGGCCTGCTGAGCCTGGCCACTTTCATAGCTAAAGCCAGAGGTGTAAAGGCTTTGGTTTATTGTTATTTACTGTATAATTAATAATGTATAAATTCAAGACTGGACTGGACTGAGATTATACTCATTAAGCTGAAATATGTTTTTCTACTGTTTTCGGTAGATCCCCATTGGGTTGAATTAGTGGCATCAGGGCCAGCAAATAAATACAGTTACTGTATTCCCCATAGTGCGCTCTCTTCATGTGGTTATGCTGCTTCCAAGTGTTTATGGTGGAGGTTTTAACCAATCCTATTTCAGCAGCTCTGTGCTGTCAGGTTCTTTGAAATCTTTGAAATCTAGTCTCGTCCCAACCACCAGCCGGCACAAAGTTGTTTATAAGCCTCCAATTCACTGCAGCGTCACAGAGGCTCATTTCTTCCTGTAACATACTGTACATATGTTACACCAAACATATTCTATTATTAAGCATCTGTTTTTAACGATCCCTCATTTTGCTGTTGCATAATCTTAAAAACAAATGCAAATAATGTAATTAGAATATTTTTTTGTTATTGTCTTGTGTCTTACGTGACAAACCTGTTGAATTGTGAACGCACTCGGTTGTGGAGTTCAAATGTTGTTCGACCGGCCTGTATTAAGTAATGTGATACATAAAGCTTACTGGTTTGAAAATCAACGTGAGAAGGAGAAAAACTGTTTCATCATCATGTTTGATCTGCCTCTTTTCATAAAGAAACAGGAGGCAGTTTAACCCGGATCCTGTTTCATAGATCGTAATTAAAACAACACGTCTCCGTATTGACGACCACGTTGTGTTCCAGCTTTTTTTTATTTATTACTTCATGTTCACCCGTGCTTCGCCTTTTACTTAACATTTACAGAGATTCTCATCTTGCTGTAGTCTTCCGTTACCAGAGGAATTCAGCCTTTTCTGCGAATAATGAAGTGGGTTAACATCACTTACCTACATTTATTGTGCAAATGTTCAATTCAGCCCCTACTGTTTCACATTCTATTCATCTTAAGAGTTCATTTAATGTAATTCATTCAGTAACATGTTAGTCTCATAAATCCAAACAGATTCGCACTCGTGTCCACGTGCAGCTTTTGCTAAAACCAATCGGGTGTTAAGTTGGAGGAGCCCTTCACTGCTCAGTATATTGAAGTGGGCTGTATCAATAAAGGTCAAGTGCTTCACTCAGATGTACTGAGGTGCCAAGAAGTTATCCATCAAGGAGCGCCCGGATGTGACATGCATGGGTAATGAGGACAGGTCAGCCATCACACGCATCCTTTTGGCTTTGAGTGCTGATTGATTGCATCTGCACACATTGCTATAAAAATGGCGTCTCACACAGTTAAAGCTGTTTTTATTGTTTTTATTCAATTAAATTTTATTAAATGCAGATCGTTGACGAGATTAAATCCAGTTACTTTGATGGTCGCGCTATCGACCTGCACGTGTTGATACCGGCTGCGGTTTCTAAAAATATCAGCTGATTCATGACGAATGAGTCACTTTCTCTTCGCACATGTTGTTTGATGCACATTAAGACAAAATAAACAGTAACAGAGTAAATTACTCCCCAGCCTCTGGTCTGAGATAGCACTTGATCGAATGAAACGCCGTCTGGGAAGCGAAGAGTCTTCCACTGATGTTTATCGAGGAGGATATTGAAACGGGAATGCGTTCTGTATTATTTGATTTTCTGACTGAGCCACAATTCTCCTTCATGGTGAAATTCTATTTCCTGCAAGTGTGCATACTTTATCGAAATCTTGCCTTTCAATTTGCGTCAGTGTCCATTTTTATGTCAGACAAAGTCTGTCCATTTGCAAACAAACTGAAATGAAATGTCACACTTAGTTTAGCCTCAACCTCTGTAAAGTTAGTTTGGCAGCAGACTCCCGTCAAATCATAGAAGAAGCAGCAAAGACCAAACATACAGAAATTGATGCTGTGTATTAGATACCTGTATATTTCAATAACCTCAAGCACCTGTGCTTGTTTTCCATGTCTGTCTACATGAAAGTGCTTATCTGCTGCATTCTTTATTTAAATTCCAGCCTGCACTTACTTTACGCTACCTTCACATCTCTTCCATTAAAATGGGAAATATTAGCATAAACCCTGTTTTCATGCATTTGATGAGATGTGTGTACGTGGCACATGCATTGTGTTGATAATTAAATGCAAAGAAAAGCTTTTACTGCTAATGTTTATTGACTTTTGTGCCCTGTCCATTGTGCGAACGGGTTCTTGCACCTTCCAGTGCGTCGCATGCAACACACAAAGAGAGAAAGCGGAGGAAAACGTTCCCCAGACTAATCGGGTAGGTTGTGTTTAGCAAGACTTATGTTTTCAATTGGAGAGCTGCTCAAATAAATAAAGGATGCTAACTAACTATGTATTTTGTCTGCTACTACAGTGCTCAGTGCTCTGATGCACAAGGAAACACACTGCTTTTATGCTTAAGAAGAAAAAGATCAATCAAGGCCAATCTTTACTGTGGTTAGCCTTTAATTATGAGGTTTCCAATTCGCTCTGTGTCTGTATTCATTTATCTTAGTGAAATACCATCAGCAATTGGAGCTAACTTCAGGGCCAGTTACTTTGGCGCTGTGCCTTACACTACATCATGTTGCTCTGGCCTGGGTTAAATGAACTGGACTCGGGTGCATATACAGTATTTGATGTGGTGGTTTTTAAATTAGAGAGCTGGACGTGAGGGTTTCACCGATTAGACGGCGCGGACCATCTGGCAAATGTGGGTAGAAAAAACAAACACGCATGAGCTTTTTCCTCATTTGCTGTTGTTTAAGAGGACTTCCAGCACGCTCCTCCTCCGTTATCCTCCTGTTTCAGCCGGGGATGATCTGATCCACTCAGGTTGGTTTGATGGTTTACATTTACTCAGATAAATTTGATAAAAGCTTCCTCCTTTAACAAAAGGCTCTTGTGGAAAACTATTATTAATCCTTAATAAATCAGATATCATGTGATCTAAATGGCAGCTTGACTGCCAGTCTCCTGAGACTGATGTTAATTAATTGCATATAATGTACAGTGCACTCTATAGAGGTTGTGACTACAGAAAGCACTAAATAAAATAGCTTCTTTCTTCTCTGAGTACATGTTCCAGCCAGGTTTCTTTTGGCCTTTTATCGTTTTGTTGTAACTTCCCTGTTGTGATGATGGCTGTTCACTTTCAGTTTGAGAGGAGCAGACAGAGGCAGGGTCAAGGGTCGGCCCAGATCAATAACAATCAGGGTCTGATTTGAGTCCAAGGTGGATGACGGGATAGAGAGGGCCCTATGCCCATCCAGTGCTCATGCTAGTGCTTTTATACTATACATGCAGCCTCTATAGCATCACTTGTCTGGGAATGATGAATATGTTTCCTGTCATGTGAATCCCTTCACTGAGCCAGGTGATGCGCCTCATTGGCCAGTAGATATGCCGCTCTGGATCCAGCTGCTTTCCATGCTGTGTCCCTTCCACATTCGTGGACAGACCGGCCCATTACAGCGCTCCAAACGCCAACCGCTGGATTTTTCATGCAGCGAGCGGCTCTGTTACGTTCTGCAGCAGCCGAAGCCCTCGGCGCGTCCGCAACTCGTCGGCCCTCCTGCAGCGAGCGTGCGCCCGGGCAATCTTTCGGTGCCAGTGCTTTTAAGACACTGGAGCTTCTCGAGTGCGCTCAGGACGGCGCCCGGCCCGCGTGGACCGACCCGGTGCACAGCTTCTCTCAGACGCAGTCCCAGCGGTGCCGTCGTGGCTGCTTGTTCCGCACATGGCAGGAGCCTCTGAAGAGGAGCGGTCTCCTGGTAACACCCCGTCCCCGTCTGCCTGCACCTTTGCAGCTACAGCAATTAATGCCACTTGTGTTGTGTTGTGATGTGTTGTGTTGTGTGTTTTAATTTGTCTAAATGTATGTTCAGCGGTTTTGCTCAAATGCTCGCCGCTCGCTCCTCGTCATCACCCGTGTCCACGATCATGTCGCCCACTGTCACGTGAACTCCCCTGATGTCGCTGGATGCCTCACAGTTTCTTCTTCTTCTTCTTTTCTTTTCACCCGCTGACTCTATGTTGAAAGGCAGATGGGCACTTGGATCTGTAGCAGCCCCCCAAGGCATGTTGAATGTGCACAGAGGTGAAAATGGCTTGTCAGGACTGATTTGTCAGTGGCCATCATTCCCATCAAGTTTTGTGAAAAGCTTTGTAGCAGCCTCTTTACTTTGCACATCTGTGGATGCTGGTATGGAGCAATGCTGCCGTTTTCACTGCTTTGTGGAGCTCAAGGGTCGACACACAGCCGAAGGTCGTGCCCTTGTGAATGGAGTCCTCCATGGGTGCAGTTGCTGGGCTGTGTCTGTACAGTATACAGTACATTATTAGCATGTTTGCATCTCGTCCAGTGTCTGTACGGTTTGGAACCTCTCTGACTTTCATGTTTATGCACATTACATCATCAGCAGCATTTTTTCCATGTACCTGTGTTGACTGCACTGTACAGTGTTCATTACACACCGGTCTGATTGTGTTACTGCTGCCCCACATTTGTGACATGTTTTCATCTCTTTGGTCCTTTCTGTGGCGACAGAGACAGAGCTTCCTGCTTCGCTCCTGTTACGTGTCACTGTCCCCGCAGCTACTGTAAAGCAATTCACTCCCGCCATTATCTGCATTTGGCAATTTCAGGGGCTCTGCATGCGCCAATTGCACCGGCCAGTGTCAGCTTTGATTTTCTCAACAGCTTCTCCGTTAGTCACTTAACTGTGACCGTTAGGACAATCCTGTCTCTGATCTCATCATCTTCAAATGCAGCACCGTCGCAATCTTTGCTCAGTAACAGGCTTCCCAATTGACGTCCCGTCTTTACATAAGACCAAATGTCTCATAAAGATGAGAGTTCTCTATTATTCTTGCCTGAATTTCAACATTTCCAGTGTCCCCAGACAAGTAACAGAAGGTCAACATGCACTGTCCTGCTTTTCCTGGTCAAATAAGCTCTGTGTTCATGGTCTCCTCCATCCTGGACACTTTTCACAGCCACTTCCTGTCAGTACAAACAAAGCGGGTGGTTTTAATTGCTCTTGGTCATGTTTGTTGTATGTTGTTGTGTTTTTTTGTAGTACCTCCGGTAGCCTGCTAATCTTGTCTTCTCCTGTAAATAACGTCCCACCTCACACACTGTTCTGTAAATGGCCAGCAGCTAAAACAAACTGGTCTAGACAGAGGGTGAAACAAAAGTTCATTCAAAGTAGGCAGTTAATGAGAAAAATATTTAGACGGTACAGAAGTACTGTATGTGATAAAAAATGTGTGATAGTATAATTTTCATCACATACTATAAAAAGGCATGTTTTTGACGACTATACTACAGTATGACACTTTTTTAAAACATGCTTTATAGTCACGGACTTTAAAGGACAAGGACATACAAAACTACTACTACTACTATAACACTTATAGATGTACTATAACACTCATAAAATACTATACTAAGACACTTTTTTCATCATATACTATTCTGTATACTATGACACTTCTATCTACCTACTACTACTACTACATACTATACAGAGGCATTATTTTGACTTATATTAAAAGACGTTTTTTATCACTTACTATAATATTACACATTTCAGAAAATACTTTATTAAGGCATGTTTTTGAGAACATACTGTAGTATGCTATGGCACTTTTTTCATTACTCATTACTTACCAAAAATGTATACTGTTGTATACTACAAAAATGCCCAAGCCATGAAAACATGTCTGAGGCTGGAATTGTTCGTAAAAGGATGAAGCAATTCTGTTCATCTGTTTCAATGCACTTTTGCTAAAATGCAGTTAAAGTACTGCAACTAAATTGGAAATGGTGTTTGAGCTCCGCTCCAACCAGGGTCGTCCTGCCGGTTTCCACCCCTCCCGTTTCTGCCCTCATGACGGAGAACTGTTAAGAATATGCAACCATGTTTCCTATCATCTTCCTTCCCGTTATTTAATCTCATCTGGAGCGTTTGGTTTGTGCGGGGACTGAAGTGTGTCTTCCAAACTTCGGCGAAGGAGACACAAGGTTCTCCAGGTCCTGGCGGCTCTAAAATATTTGACAAGACCTGTTAAAAAAACTGTAAATGAGCTCAGTGAGACGCTGACGTGTGCAGAAAAATATCCACAGATGTGTAAGTTTTGTGTCTTATTATTAATTCATAATAATGTTAATATTATTTACATTATACATAAGGAAAAATGACACTATTTGCGAAACTGAATATTAATTGTTACAGTATTTATTGAAAATCTATTTCTAAAGAACCAATCACACACATACTTTACAACAAGTTAAGAGCAGGTTAAGCAAAGGGACAGAGTGAAGTGTCTGTACTGTACTGTATGTCGGACATCTGTCCTACCCAGAGGCGCTTGGCTTCCTCTTACATTAATGAGGCCTGTGTTCCCAGGATGCTTCGGGCCAACATTGACTTTTAGCTGGTTACTGTCGTCCCTGTCGGACCAAACAAGATTTTATGATGCCATTTAATGTTAACATGGAAGCGCTGAGGAACTGGCTCTAGTCAACACGCAGTAAGATGCCTGTGTGTGCGACAGAAGGTGAGAGGCGACGAGAGCGTGATCATCTGTCACGTTACAGTAGCTCAGCTGTTTCATCTTGGTTGTACGGGTTAATACCTCTCTATATGTTTTGTGGATAAGACACCTAGAATGAAGTAAACCAACCTAAAACCCCCCTCATCATTGAATTAAAACCCTCACCTATTAACTGATGTCTGAAATGAGCTGGTGGCCTGTTTCTTCAGTAAAACACAGCACAAACGGCATTAACGCTTAGTGAGTCAGTCGAATGACTCTCAACAAACATGTGACACATTAGGATATTTCTCCGGTTCATGTCGCCATCGCTAGACTGCAGTTGTTGCACAGGCAGCACGAGCTGCGTGGAACATTTCCCCTCCTTGTTTCAGCGAGAGCAGGAGTTCCCAGCACAGATCCGTCTCTTCTTCCTCCCGCTGTAGCTTTCATGAGTAACAGAGAACTGAAACAATAGAAACGATCTTATTTCCCCAGGAATTAGGTCTGTATTGAGCAATTTTGCACCTCGTGGCTTTCGTCAATGCTAAACTCGTTGCTTATTTACAATTATGGGGAAACAAGCTCCACTAGATTTCATCTCGGCGGTCTCCTCCAGCTCCTGGGGGAAATATCTCGCACTGTAGCTGCTAAATGCTCCACTAACTATGTTGTCTGCTGCTTGGTGCTGAGTAGGTAGATTTAGGGCGTAGAAATAGGGGTTGTAGCCCTTCCCCACCGAAGTCTGCTGCAGAAAATGGAGCTATTCCAACAATCATTCGACTCCTATACTGTAATTGTCTGTGGGTTGACAATTACTTTTGACTTAGTGAGTATTAGGTATTGATTGTAGCTAATTGAAGTGTGTTACTGTCCTCATTTGAGCTTGAGCAGAACGGGTTTGTTTGTCATGACTAAGGAAGCGTGTGCTTTTTCTTCATTTCAGTGCTTAAACATGAACGCTGTGACCGACTTGTGACACATGCACGATGCTTTAGTGCCGGATTTTCACTTTCTGCTGAGACGGACCTTTGGTCCGCGCCGTCCCACTCAGAAATCTCGGTGGTGCGCAGAGTTTGGACTTCACCTCCCACAAGTAAAGTGCTCCCATCGGGGTTCCCACACAACGAGCCCACCATGCAAACAATATAAGTGCACTGAATAGAATGGGTAGCTCGCTCATGACCAGACCATTTGCATTTCACCCTTAATTACTATCATTTTCTGTCTGGAGCCGGCTTCCTGCTGTAAAAATATCCTACCTGAAAGTATGAATCAATGACAGGGTTTCGGTTGCAACCCATTTTACGTAACGCGACAAATATTATAAAAGCAATGTTAAAAAACGCCTGGATTTGGCCGTGAGGACTGTCACATGCTTCAGCAGCATGTCACGGAGGAAGTGTGGGGGGGGTTTGTGGTTGATCTGCTGGAGCCCGATCCCACGAGGGTCGGCTGATGTCCCTCTGACACTATCAACCGTGCAACAGTCAGCAAAGCGGGCCAAGAAATCAACCAGGAGCATTAAACCCCCCCCCACCGCTCTGCTATCTGCCATCGCATTTAGCAGCTGTTATTCACCACTGCGTACTGATCATTCACAGGCCTCAGAGGACGAGCAGGAGACCGGATGTACGTTACACGCATATAAAGCAGCTGAATGTGAGACTGATAATCAGCTCAAAATGGCGACGCATGGGCTGTGTGGTGCTGGGTTCCAACCCTGTCTACGGAAGCGGTTCTCATCCAGGTCTTTGGCCGATGACAGGGTTCTATGATTTTGCCTTTACAGTGGATGCCAGGATGTTATTTGACGAGGCTAATATTTGCCGTGTTTACAACAACTGCATGTTGCACTGACAAATCAGGTAATTGGGTAGAAAAGAAGTTAGGGTCTAATGCCACTGTATTGGTGCATTTGCAACTTAGCATTTACAATAATAACATATGGTCATTAGGTCACCAGTAAATGTAATCCTCCTGCAATTAGTGCTCCCCTATTTGTGCTCCCCAAACATATTTGGAAATGCAATTTAATTGTCTGCCGAATGAATAAATGTAAATGAAAGTGCTAGGAGTCAACAAATTGTTCAGCCACTCTTTGGGATTAGTGGACGGTAAATAGGAGCATTGCATCGCGGCTCAGTCAAATCATCCTGCAAATGCAAACAAAAGGTTAAAGAGAGCAGAGAGACGCTAATGCTAAACGTCTCAGGGTTGTTGCTCCATCAACACAGCTCGCCTCATGTTCAGGACAGCGGGTCGACGGTCTCCACAGGTCGGATGTGAACCCACGGCTGCCAAGGCTTCCGCCTATTGTTGACGCCGCAAAGAATTCAGCCTTTACCACTCAGGGAGTCAAGTTCTGAAACGTACAGATGCTTGAAATTTTAGAAGGAGAAAAGGATTCCCGCAATCACAGAGCAACAGGAGGAAGCGGAACCAGAGCACGTCTCGACTGCATTGTACTAAAAAAAACAAAGCAAGTGGATGCAGCCTGGCTTTTTACAGTACTTGGGCCCCTTGACCCTGTCACTCCCCTCTTCCCTTCAAACACATGTAAACTGTCGATCTCATCTCCAACCAACGCTCATCCCTTTGTACATCAGCATGTTTATTCATGACACGACTCTCACTGTGGCACATCAAGAGGTTGCTGGAGGAAGAGTGGCAGGGTGCTGTGAATTTCCATGCTGACAACATGTCAAAGGCAGGCAGACACAAAGGAATGGAAAAAAATACCCAAATTCAATTGCTGCACAAGTCTCGGGATCGTGATGCGAAATGAAGAGTCACGGCATTACCGGGGAAATGCGCGGCGGCAGCGCATACAGATCACCTCATCCAGGTGACAGGAGCGCCACGCGTTCCCGAGAAACAAACACGCGCTTTTCTGCACGGCTGATTCGCGGAGACAAGCCAACATGAAGAGACGAGGCAGATAAAAGACGAACGCCGCAACAATGTCACATCCTGTAGACAAATACGGCGAACCCGGGGACTCCGGCGCCGGCGGCGGCGCGCGCTGTCTGCGGCTTTAAGCCATGAAATCCTGCCTTCATTTAAAGAACAGGAGGCGGAACATGCAGAGGGAGGACATGCGACTCGCTGTGGGCTCCCAGCTCCCGCCTGTGTGTCGCTGCGGTGTTTGAACATGTAGAGCTGAGGAAATAGCGCCGCTTCTCCAACGCTAATGGGACCTAAGGTTGGACGTGCTGAATAAGTAAGAGGAAGAAAGTAACACCACCACGGTCAGGGAGTTTCTTCTAAGCTCCTATACATAATTCAATCCGAGAAGAATAAAAACAAGCCACTTTTTTCTGGAGCAGAAGGTGCTGTCAGATCGTTGCATATTTTCCTATTCAGCTCATTTTGGCAGTGACAGGAAGGAATATTATCTCTCCTAACAAAGGGAAGTTGGATTGTAAATTTCAATCTCTGAAAGAAGAGGGCAGTTGAGGATAAAAGATGGAGAATTTTAAAGAGGGCGTGTGTGTGTGTGTGTGTGTGTGTGTGTGTGTGTGTGTGTGTGTGTGTGTGTGTGTGTGTGTGTGTGTGTGTGTGTGATGTGCTACTGTATCACAAAGAAGGTTTAACAATAATGTTACAGCCAAGTCCGAGAGTCACGGGAAGAAAGGAAAGTTATAGCTAATGCTAAATCTTATTATTACACTGATACTGAAACATACAGTATTCACACAGACACACACACATACACACACACACTGGATGTGGAATTGCTGAGCTGTGGGGCTATTTGAATTTAGAGCATGTCTAATCTGTATATCACCCAAAGTAGAACCAGCATCTTCAGTCTCATGCAGAGTGGGCAGACACACACACACACACACACACACACACACACACACACACACACACACACACACACACTGCCGTCAGAATATCTAACTTATGCCTATGAGCTGTCTGGGAAATGATCGGTTGAAAATCCTGCTGTTAATGGACTATAGATCTTTAAAGTATTTGCACTAAGACACACGAGTGCCAACGTTGCTCCACTGCAAAGAGGCTGAAGAAAGAGAAGAAAAGTCTTCAAACATAATCATCATTCACAGCCCTCCAGTTAATTGGGTCTTAATCCTCCCATCACACATCCATAATCCCAGATCAAAATGCTTTTATAGGTGGAAGGCCTGGACTTCTGCACAGCAATAAAGTTGGCCGGACATTTAAGACCACCGTGATTAGACTCCCAAGTTTAACGTCTGGTGCAGCGTCTGGTGCTCTCTGGTGCTAATCACCACCACAGAGGAGCTCCTCCTCCCCCCACGATGGAGAAACACAATATTTTTAACATAAAATGGGTTCAGCGTTGCTCGGGGGATTTAGTGTGAGACTCCTGCTTCATGTCATTCACAGCGTGTGAGCAGTCAGTCAGCAGGTTCACAGCCGAGCGAATGTAACACTTTGCTGCGCGACGCCGAATCTGAATGCAAGCGAAGGTGCAATGACACAGAACTGTTAAAAAGCCGACGCGCCGAGTGTTTTGATCCGTGCCGGGGAGCGGATCGGGTGAGTTTGCCTTGGATTCGACCAGTAAATCACCCCAAAATCAGCAGACCTCCTCAAATTGGCAGCCTGAGCAGCCAATCACAGCGCCCGCGGCGCTTTGGCACCGTTCATCTACATTCTGCTAATCAGTTCTGTCAGCGGAGTGGCTGCTCACCACAGCGTCAGCGAGGGCCAAATGCTTCATTACTACAGTACATCAAGCAGTACGTACCAGTAAAAACAAGCAGTGCCAGCAGTGTGATCTTAGCATTCACTGACGTTGAACATCATATATTTTTTGGTATATACTGTATTTCATGCTGTATTTTATGGCTTAAGATGCAGCTCTGGAGCTTTTCACATTTTCAAAACAGCTTCCCATTGATCCATTAATTTGCATAACTGCTGACGAACAAAGGTCCTCTTTTAATACAGCTCTCAGACAGTTCAGTAAGAGAATCTGATGTTATTATTCCACTTTAAGCTGTCTCAAATACAGAACTTGGGGATTTGGTCAATAATAAGTGTGTAACGTTGTTTTAAACTAACGAGCGTCATCCTGTCTTACTCATCCACGACCTCAAACACAGACCGTCCATATTCATCACAATTGATCAACATCCTCTTCCGAAATGTCATTTTCCCAGAGTTGCTATGGCAACAGGTTGTGTAACTACCACTGTGGGACTTATGAGTAACAGAGAATATTAATTCAGTCCTGCCTGTTAACATGCTTGTTGTCAGCTGCAGGAAAATATCTGGTTCATGGTGCATGGGTTAATTAACAGACATATGGTGGCACTATGGGAAAAAAAACAAAAAAAACAAAGGTGCTCGTCTCCATGGAGATGTCGGACATGTTGCTAAACAAGCCTATCACAGATGTGGGTGACACGTACAGATAGGGCTTCACATCTGTTGGCACGCTGCCTTTGTTTACAATGAGCCATTAGCCACACGCATTTATATATATATATATATATATGAAGTCACACTCGCTTAAAGAAGCACTGGAGAAAAAGATAAGTGCATATGATTATGTAGATTACATTAGTATATTAGATTATGTAACCTCTAAAACAATATTTAGCACATTTCCTGGAATTGGCTGTACTCTGCAGTGCTAAACCGTGAAGTTACATTGTCTCTAGTTTTCAATTATACAGAATACAATGATAAGATGTAAATCCACTCTTCAATTTATCAGGACAAGGTTACATCCTAAGTATTTCATTACATCTGATTCAAACTGGGCTGTTTTTCTGGATCGTCCACCCTCTGCACATTTACTGTGCGAGTGAAACAAAACCATTTTAAACTTTAGAATAAACACACAAATCAGTAAAATGTGCAAAATGTGAGGGGTTTAAATCTGTTCCAAACCAGACTGCGAGTGATGGGGTCAGGACCTCAGGTACAGAGGAAATGTCCTACATGCTTTTGCCCGGTCTCATTTCTCCCTGAAGAATGGCACTAAAATGAAAAGCTCCTGCAGGAGCAGTCAGGGTAATATGAAATGGGAAAGACTTGGTGGTGGGTTAAAAGTCCCGCTCAGCTTCCAGGTTTCCCACATTCCTGCAGCAATGCTCCGATGGCCTCTTGATTGACAGGCCACGAGGAGCAGTACCCGGGAGCTCAGGCGACCAGGGATTGGATACAAGCTCTCTGTGTGCATTCTAATTAGACGTCGACTTCCAGAGGAATTGGACTCGCACCAGAACAAGGTTAATCTAGATGTCAGCACCTGCTGAGTGCGCAGCGTATCGCTGTGAGGCGACGTCCCTATCTTCCCGTCCACTGTGGAAACACATCCCGCCCCCTAGAAGGAGGCAGAGAGGCTGGCATTTCAATGCTCTGCTGACCTGATGACTGCACGGAACCTGCTCCACACCGGCACCGGCCGCACTGACGGACTCCATGACAGTCCCAAAAGCATGGATCTTATGGAGAACAAACATCACCAACAATTGACAGGAACATCATCAATCATATAGTAAAATGTTGTTCCCATAGTATAGTTTATTACTATATTCTTTTGATTGTAAAATGTCCCTATTTTATTTATTTATTGAGCACTAAAGACAATGAGCACATTTGGCATACGTTTATTGTTGTTTTTACTTAAGAGCGAGACGGAACGAGAGAAGAGCTTCCTCGTGTTGCTTTATGACGTCAGCTTGCTTTGGTTTCGTCCACTGGCACCATTTAGCCTTCACGAGGGACAAAAGGGGCTTTAACGTGTGAAGCAGGAGCACGTGCGCTCCCCGAGTCTGAAACGCAGGCACTCATGAGACGCAAACGCAACCAAAGCAGCACCGACGAGCAGCACCCACTTGACCCCGAACAATTACTTTGACCAAACACCATATTTAGACGGCACCTGAAGCCACAAAATCTCATTTCACTGGTAATTGCCGCCCATTCTCCAACAGAGGATTCACTTAACCCCCAGAAACCTCTGATTCCCGCTCCCCCCGTCACACTCTCGTGGCTAATCCTTCCACCACACCGGCTCTTTTGCATTTTGTCAAAATTCATTCCTTTTCTCCGCTGATCAACCTAATTAGAGCGACGGCTTGTGGTGAAAATATGTCTTTATTGCTGTCATCATCGATATCGCGCTCCTTATCTGGGTCACTGCGCGCTGATTGGCTGTGAGCAAAATGAAGTGGAAATTTTCCATTTTGTTCGGAGCCTTTCATGTTTCAAACGTGCGCCCACTGGGGAATCCGTGTGCGCGTCGGAGGGGTGAACAGTTAACAGGCCTTCGGCTCCCGCAAACACCTTGTTGTGCAGACGAAAAGAAAGAGATGCAGGAATAGAAAATAGGCAAGATAAAGGTTGGGCTGTCTTCTGGGAAATGAAGGCTCCATTCAATCACACTTGATAAGAAAGCCCTGGGGATTAGTCAAAGGCATTCTCCCTGGGTGGTGAGAAGGCAGCTCCGGGTTCAGGTGCTCCAGCAAAAAACACTGTTTACAGTGCGATAGCACAGGAGACAGCTTTGAGGCAGAACAGATTATGATTTGGAGACTTATCACATTGAAGGAAGCGTTTTTGTTCCAACAGTGAGAGAAACTTTGCATTCAAGGTCGATATGTTTGCTCGTGTCTGAGGATAAGGAGGCGGCGGCGTATGGTGTTATATAACGAGTGTCAGCGTAGCTTTGTATTGTTTGTGAGAACTCCTGGTGTCCGTGAGTTCGCGGCCCAGCAGGGGGCCACGGAGGCGACGCTGCCCCTGTGCTTCCGCTGAGTTCAGCCGGCTGCTCGTCCGGGTCGAGTTGACACAGCCGAACGCGGTTCAGGATTATTTTGACGAAGACACACGTCTCCGGGGCGGAAGGTGACTCATTGCTTTCCAGTCGTTTTATGTTTTTTTTAAAAGACAGACGTCAGGGTGAGTCACTTTTTGGAGGCAAATGCACATTTAGGAGCGCTGTAGAAATCCTTTTTCATGTTGGGACTGTCACTCAAACGTCTTGGCAGAGCTGAACGCTGACAAAAGTGAAAGGAGCCAGCAGGAAAACTCAATGTATGCACCGGATACAGTAAGAAGTGAATATGAAGAAACTTTAAAAAACTCCACTCAAACGTGTGTGTTCTGGAAAAGGTCTGAGCAGGTTCACAGCAGCGAATGAATCATTCTTCATCTCTGTGGCTGCACACGTGATGTGTTTACATCAGGATAATGTTACACGCTGCAGACGTCGCTCGGGGAGTTGAGACCGGACACCCGACACGCCCCAGACAGACCACAATGAGAGCATGCATGAACACACGCTCACGGGGGAACCTCAGCTCACAAAACGCAGCGTAATTGCAAATCAATAAACAATTACAGTAACCTCATCATAACCCGGCGCTCACTGACCTCAAATCCCTCGGCGCCGACCGCGCCGCCGCGTCCCGGTGTCGGTGGGAGGGCAGCAGAGACAATAACACACACCAGAGAGGCCTCTGACTAGCAGCTACGATGCTGAAAGCGATTCTCCTCGTGTGCGACAGATGGAAGCTGTTTGCTTTTCATGTCACCTCATAAATGTTTGACTCTCGCTGTGGACGGGGATGAAAATGTTTTTGCCGGGTTGCGAGGCAACTTGAGGCCGGACGCTGAGGACAAAGCAACGAAAACTAAACTGTCATGGAACGTTTTCTTTTTTCCCCCCCGTAATGAGGACATGTTGTGCTCTGAACAAGACACTTTGCAGTTAATTCACTGCCTAATTAGTGAGAAAGTTCTAACGCAGTGAACCTCGATATCGGTGGTGAGAGGTGGAGAACGTTTCTGGTGAAGCCGAGGGAGACGAAACTTCAAAACTAGGCCTTCTGTTGGGATTTCATGTAGCACATGCATGAGCTGTTGGCGAGACGGCGTACTGTTTACACAAACATATGTACAGTACAGCTTGTCACATGGTAGAAGCTGGAAATTGATCAACCTCAGGTCTAGTTCAGTAACTTCCTGCATTGTTAGCGTAAATGACTACCAACGCTTTAGTTTGTGAATTTATGCTAAATGGGTTCTACAATGAGCACTACAAGTTCTTGTTTGCAATGTAACCACAAATGACATCAAAGACCTAGATTCACGTCAACGAAGAATAATATGTCTTTACGGACCGACTCACAGCAAACGGATGCTGCTCTTTTAACGACATTTAGATGAAGACAAGATTTAGTCCAATTCACACAGCTTTATAAGACAGGACAAAATGGAAAAGGAGATCTTCTGATTGTTTGAAGACATTTTCTTAAGAGAGTCACATTAATACAAAGATCTATCATGGAATACCAGTATTTTATATACTGCAGTTGTTATACCACATTTTTATAATCTGTAACATGTGTACATGGTAATATGCCAACTTTGCCTCAAAAAAAGTGTTCAGTTAGTTTCATCCAAGGAAAATAAAACAAAAACAAAAAACTTTGAAAAACAACTCACCATGAAAGGATTACGATACCCTGCAAATGCTCACGGTCTGTGTCATAATGTCTTTAAGCGTTTATCTTTACCACAAGAGAATACACAAGAACTCAATGCTTTGGGTAACTCATTGGATTTGATCCTGCCTTTCATATAAAATACTTGAAGCAACTGAATATTCATTAATGATTTACATATTTCCAAGAGGAACAGAGACAACACTGTGATACATGTGAGGATAATGAAGAAGCGATGTGAAGGGTTCCCCTCCAAAACGACAGATATTCAGATACAACATAATGTAAAAACTGTTGCCTGAGGTTTGTCATTCAGTGTCTGAGACATTTACAGGATCTACTGTGTAAAAACTAACTCATTTTCTCAACTCGCTGTTTAGTTTCAAATTATTTTTTTTTAAATAAAATCATTTGGTTGTTTTGCTGTGAAGCTTTTTGTGGGTCATGTTTTACTGTCACACTTTGGAACCAAAGCCTTCATGTTTTCCAGTTCATTAAATACCGTAATTACCAAAAATATGGGACGTGTGAAATCATACAATTAGCTGAACCTCTTCACTGATTATTATTTTTGATGCACCATCCACAAATGAACACATTTATTTACTTGCTCCAGTGGCTTCACTCTGATTGCAACAGAGAGTTTTATCAAAGCAATAAACGAGTGTAAAAGCTCGTCAGCGCTCAACATGAAAAGGCCACAAGTGCAAGGAAGAGGAGTGACTGCGAGTCATGTACAGTTGATGGGGAAGGAATGAGAGTAACAAGAAAAGCACAACATTCTCGTTTGGTTGCTCTAAACAAAATGTGATGGAGGAAGAAGCAATTGTTTGTTTTGCGAGGTGGTGACGAGAATATCGTAAAGAAAGAAAGAAAAAAGAAAATAAATCAGGCCCGATCAGCAAATATGATGGAACTGTCAGCAGCCAGTTAGCGTTAGCTTAGCACAAGTTTTTGGTAGGTTTTTTTTGTAGATGTAGGTATAACAGTGGCTACCTCAATATGTTGGTCTGTCTGAACTAGTTCCAGCTGCTCAACCCCTCCATGGCCTCTGTCCAAAATCTTGCACTGTCTTTAAAAATACCTTTGAAGCGTGTGCGTGTATGTAACACGTGAACGACAAATGTTTCATATTCTAAGTTACAAAAATGTTTTGTTTTTTTTGTCCTTTTTGTTTCTGTGAGTGGAAAAGCAGTTTCACACCAAAAACGCCTGACAGTGACAGAAAAGCTTCTCAAAGCATGTGCATGTGAGGGGTGTGGTGTAAGACGTCAGTCGCCAACGCAATACCTTCGCCATAAAAAGCAAATCAACTCAAAAGCGAATACGAGGCTTCATCACCTCTTTGGGAAAGTGTCGAAAGTGTTGAACTATGGCTCCGAGTAGTGCCCCCTTCTCCAAAGTCTCTGTGATTCGGTGTCAGTGGACTTTTTCCAACGGTTCTCGCTGCCATCATTCACCGTCAGCGCGTTAGACAACTTACCAGCACTGACACAGGTAATTCCCAGGAGAAGTCTCCTCTAGATTAGGATGAAAACAAATACCATAGCTTTATACTTTAGCCAACCACATCACAGTCAGAAAATGAAACTAAATAATGTCCAAAAAAATAAGTTAACATAATTCTGACACAGAGAACTTTACAATATGTACACTATCTTTTAAATTAAAATAAATTTGTCGTCTGATTGGGTACGTCCTCTACAGAGTGCTCCTCTTTTCTCCCAACCATCCAGTGTTATTCCACAGGAGCAGAGTCTCCATTAGAAGCTCAGTGCCGGCCAATGTAAGTAAGGCTTCCTTCATCGAGTCCCTGCCAATAGTTTGTCGGTGACGTCTTCAGACAGGGCCGAGCCCTTAGCAACATACATGGCGGGCCCTTGGAAAAGAAATAAATATAAAATATATGTAATATTTCTATATATATCCATAAAACCGAACCTAAGATAGACTTTAACTCTCACATGTTCTTTCTGTAATATAATCGCTGTGGCCATTTTCCTTTTTGCCAACCCAGTCCACATCGCTTCCCTTTTTATCTCCATTTTTGTGTATTTTTGCAGTTCTTCAAGGAAAAAAAAGCATCTTCTTCAAATCTGTACATCTTATACCCAAGTAAACAAAATGTAAAAGTGCGTGTGTTTTTTTTGAATACGTCCACTATATCCAAAAGTGTTGCAGGCACTTAAGTCCTTCCCAAACGTTGTAGGTGTTTTTCAACAGTGGATCAGGTTGGTTTGGTTTTTCCTGGATTCGTGTGGGTCAATTTTTTCCATACGTCTCTGTCCATCTGTCCAGTCTGGCGACGAGCGGGCCACGGGGGGCCGCCGCTAGCCCAGGATGTCCAGGTAGACCGGCGTGGCTTTTCCCATGGCGAACAGGACCTTCTGGATGTCCTTAATGTTCAGTCGCTGCTGTGGTTCCCTCTGCCAGCAGCCCAGCATGATGTCGTACACCTCCTTAGGACAAATCCGTGGTCTCTCCAGAACCCGACCCTGGGTTATGCACTCAATAACCTGCAGAGCAGAGAGGGCAACGGAGTGAGACACATGGTTTTTATAGACTGATTGCTTTGGTTTGCTCATAATGAGAACCCAGTGACACTGAGCAGACTGTCCTTTGAGGTTTCAACTAATGAAACCGAGATGAAAGACATAAACAGAATGCATTCGCTGTTAAATTTGTGCAATATTGAAGGGGAAACAAGATTCTTCTTTTCTATCCCACAGCACAAAACAACAATATCTGCGGGTGGATGTTTGAGATGTTGTTAACAATGTCATTGTTGGACTGGTGCTGTAATTACCTAGATCACTCATGGCTCTTGTGACTGTGTGTCTGTTCCAGCCCCTTGTAACTTGAGAGTGAATGTGAGTTCATTTGTTTATCATTTTAGAATTCTCTTCTAAAGCACTAGCACTAATGTGAGCTGGCAGCTCACACAACGCTATAGGGAGCCTTTAAAAACAAACCTGTTGTGTTGTTCCTCCTGTTGCATCAAAGTATATCTGTCAAGTTATGTGATTTTTTTTGTTATATTCATTTTCTAAAATATAAATATTTGAAAATATATCACATTTACTGCATACGTTAAACTATGGATAATATTGTGATATTGTGAAGTATAATAAATTGAACAAGGTGTTTAATAAAAAAACGCTGCTTATTAGAATGAAGCCATCGCTCCCCTCGGCGTCTCTGGGCTCTTTCAGTGCAGCAGATCCTTTTGCACGTTATTTGTTTTGATGTTTGCTATTTTTCCAGCAGTGCTCCTGCAACGCCTGCGCTTTCTAATACGCTTTGGTGTTTGTTCTGTTTTGTATTTGGAAAGCGTTCATATTCGGGCTTTCTTCCTGGTATTTGCTCCGTCCTGAGGGGCCGCGGTAATGTAGGCCATGAATAAGGAAATACACGCTTCTGTTGTGCCACGACTCGTTCACAGACGCACCTGCTGTCCTGCAGAGTAACACTTCATGTTGTCCACACCTGTAGTGCTGCTTAAAGAACAGTCCGCACCCAGCAGGCTCACAGAGCATATGAATATCATTTGCATTAACAGTACTATGTTTTGCAGCTGGAGTAAAGCATTACTTTACTATGTTGCAGACATAAAGCATGAGTTGGGAGGAAGGAGGTCTCCAGAACCTCCAACAACATCAGTGTTAAGTGACTCACAGCAGCTTTGAATTAAAACCAATCAGGCTTATCTGTAGGTTTAATTCTGTCCTTCGCTACAGTATGTGGCTTCTGCTGATAGTGATCAGCAGCACTATACAGTAAGGCAGGAATCCACTAACTTAAATGCCAGGGTGATAAATACTGTAGCGACTCCTCGATAGGCTTCGTGACTTCACAGTTGACATTTTGAGCAGCTGAAAATCTCCGTTTAGGATCAGTGCTGACCAGCAGGGGTCTTCAGATGCTACACGTCGGCTGACAAAGAGCTCCCGCGCGTAATGTTTATCCTTTGCAGGTATAATGCATAACAGCAAATGTTATATTTGCTAATGGACGAGGGAAAATGATTTTTCGCCCTTGCTGTAAGATCTCAGTTGGAGCCTGTGATCACACTAAAAGGCAGCACTTCTGTCTTCTCACTTAACAACAGCAGGATGCTAAGCTGCAGGCAGATGAAAACAGTCGGGATTAGGATCATCTGCTCTTAAAAGGCGCGTGAGGGAAGAGGGAAGAGGGAAGAAAAGGAAAATCACAGCTACTGAAGATCACTAGCTCTGAGGTGCTGTTCACACACATACTGTGTAGGAACATAAATAAAGTTTTACATGAGTTTTTATAACTGTGGAGGTTCATACAGGAGAACAGAGGAGCTCATGGAGCCCAGTGAGTTATGATACCTGTTTGAACTGTCCTCCGGCTGCAGCATTTATTACTGTCAATGAGACATTTTTATAAGTATTGCATTCATGCATTATTGGGTGACATGTTAAATACATTTGAATAATATGCACAATAATAAAATCTCCACTACCTGCAGACAGAATTATATTAGAGCAGAACAAATGGTCCAGTTACCTTTTTGGCCATGACATAACAGCGCTCATCTGATTATGCTGCCATGAGGTTCTGGCCATGTAGTTTAATTAGGTGAGTTTTTCTAATGTGTCATAGCTCCTTCTGCACAATATACATTGAAATGTGGAAATCCCAATTTGTGTCAACCTCAAGAACATATTGATCTTTCAATTGAAATACTTATAAGTGCAATGTGTGCCACATGCCAGGTTATTCTTTTAGGTCAATTTAATTTTCTCAATGTGCTCGCCTTACAAGAGTAATCCTAATTGAATTTTATTGATTCTATTCTGAGCCGCCAATGGAAAAACAAACCAATCATGGGTGTTATGCAATGCAGCGTCTTGTCTGGTGGCAAAACGGCATCAATTTATCACCTCGTTGGGCCAGCGCGAGTCTCACACAGAGGAAAGAAACAACACGGGGAAGTAGATTAAGATTTAAAATGGCAATGTTCATTTAAATGTGCTATTAGGAAACCCATGCTTTCACTGTTGCTGATGCACAGGGGAGCGTTCCACCACCCTCGCTGTTCTGTGAGTGGATTTCTTCCCCATTTCTTTCCTCCTCAATACCACGTCCAAATCAATTAAATATACAGGTTTTATGCGTTTGTGCGAGGAACATATTTGCTTGAAATAGAAAAGTAGACGTAAACATTTACCACTGGACGACCTGGAGGTATAATTTTCTGTAAGTGCTTGAAAGCCTGCACCTCAGACTTAGGTAATTTGAACACAGCAAACAGGTACTGCACGTGTGCTGTTATCTTTTGGAGCTTTATCTACATGCTTCAGGCTGTTTGTACCTCATTGTTACCCAGCTGAAACCAAGGCTGCTTTCCATAGGTAAAGATCTCCCACAGGATGACTCCGAAGCTCCAGACGTCGCTTTCGGTGGAGAATTTCCTGTACATGATGCTCTCTGGGGGCATCCAGCGAATAGGTAGCATGGTGTGTCCTCCAACCTGAGAAGAAGACAATACAGGGTTATTACTTGGAAAACTTACGGCTTATTAGACGGGTGTCCTTGTTGAAACTGAAGTAAGATCCGGAGTTCCCATTTTATGAACATCCGCTATGCTACTAGATGTTGACCCTGACGTAATGCAGATGAATGCTGACTAATTAAAACATGGGATGCAAAATTCTCAAGGTTATGGTAGAGAACTAAACCACCCATTGGTGTTTGAACAGAAATAATCTGCAGTCTGACCTCTGTGGACCAGCGACAGAAGACTTAATGAATGAAAACTTATATGGACTTTTATATAAATAAGCTTATATGAAGTGGTACTGTACATATTTGAATAAGAAACGACTCACTATCATTCACATGTCTTGCTTGTAATAAAAAGTTTGCATGAGACGGTAACTTCTCAAGCCAATGTATCAGCCATCATGAGCTGTAAGTAATTTAACGTCTTCAAACCAACAGAACATGGAATAAAATCCCCCCTTGCTATAAATCCTGAGGCTGGAAATTAATTGATTAAAAAAATCACCCATTAATCACCCCAGCTCTCAACTTCCATTAGGAGACTTTTTTTTTTCTCAAGATCTATTTCCCATTCATGTCAGTGGCTGCGCTTTAATCATGGCAGTGATGAGCAGGACAAGACAGATGTGGGAACGAGAAGAAAAGCTTTCAGCTCGGAATCATGTGCAGTGATTAGATGTGAAGTCTGTGGGCGTGGGCGGCTCGCTTGTTACTGCGGGCTTAACTGTTCATGGGCTCGATTTCATGCCCCAAAATATTTCTCATATCAATGGTCACTAGCTGTATTGTTTCAATAGCTTTCAGGCTGTTTCGTATGTGGTTCCATATTCCAGCACATGACGACAGCTGACATGATGCTTTAGACGCTAAGCCAGATGCTGAGGAAAAGCATGAAATGGAGTTGAACGCTTCTAAAAAACTGCAGTAACACAACATTCGATAATGGATTTGTTACATTTACTAAGAGAAGAAATCCTACAAAGGTGTCACACTGTATAGGATGCTGTACGAATCAAATCGAATCCTGAGCATTTAGTTTTAGACGAAAATAAATGTTAACATGCTTCGTAATATTTTAAAAACTATGAAAATTATATGGAATTTGTTGTCCAGTCATTGAACTTTGATCTTTTTGATTTGCTTTTTGGGATTTTGCTGCTATCTTGAAAAAACATCGAGATAACAATAGAGTTGACTTTTTAATTTTTTTTTAAGTCAGTGCTATCAGAGACCATCTAGCAGCAATCCATCCACCGTTCTATCCTTTCAACAACGGACCAGACAAACAAACAAAACCATTAGAAACAACAGAACTGCATAAGCTTTTGGAAAACCTCTTAGTTTAAGGCTGCATTCACTCATTCACTCTTGCGCTCCACTCTCCGCTCTGTACCTCTGGGTTAAACACAATCAGTTTCATTTAATTATAATCAGCTCTTCTCCAAAACCCATTTACCAGCTTCCAACATCTGTGCGCCTTCAGCTGTGAGAGCTGTGTGGCATTTAAAGTCTTTGGGAAAAAAAAAACACAAAACAAAACAAAACAAAAAACACAAAATCAACCATCTCACTAATTATCTCCTAGCTCTGTAGCGTGCTCATTGCACATTTCCTTTGAAAGTCAAACACAATCCCAATGTGTCAGCTTCACACAGCAGAAGAGTCTTCTAGACTCTTTTAAGGAAACATGAGATTTGTCAATCTGCCAAAATGCTGCTTCATCCTTTGCATTTATTCTGAACATACTCTGGTTTATGCACTTCATCACATTTAGCTGCTGAGCATGAGGCCTTTAGTTGGTACTTGTCCTTCACTCATAACCCGCTCTCCTGAATTGTGTTACACCAGCGCTTCATAAATCCACTACTGAATTTTTGATAGTTTTCAGGAACTATTCGTAAATCACGGTGCACTGTGTAAGTGACAATATAGTAGGACGCCAGGAAGGACATCACAGTGTGACATTTAAGAAATACTGTACGGACCTCTCTGTTAAGGATTTAATAAAAGATGCTGACACCAACATTAGTTCAACATAACGAATGGAAATTAAAAAATGTGCCTAAAGTGACTGTATCCTAATATCAAATGCGTAATGTCCCAGTGGTTTAATATGGGAACCGTTTTCTCACATATCAAGCTTATTGCAGTTCGCTCTCATTCTACTGTCTAAATTGCAAATGTGATGTCAGCTAATGCAGCTACAGAGCAATTACGCCAGAGAACAACAGCACAACAAGAAGGTCCCCGGTTCATATGAAGGTGTCACCCCTGTCATATGCTAGTGGCATTTCCTTTGGTGTTCTCCTTCTGCCCAGGTCAGTGCATCCACTCTGGAGTGAGGACGTAAACACCAAAAAGAAGGAAAGCTGTCAGAAGAGCAGACATGTTTCTAGATATATTCTAGCACTGATCGTCTGCTGCTCTATGATGTCATGAAGCCTTCTGAAAATTATACACAAACACATTTTTGCACACCTGGAGCCTGGAGGTCAACGCGACCATTAGGGATGCTCTTCAGTGCAACACCTATATGCTGACTGTGAATCAAAACAACACTCCATTAACCGCCGTAACGTCCAACTTTTGGTCTTAGTGGTGTTTCAGCAAAACAAATGGAGGGAATCGTTTCACTTCCATTCCCCCCTCAAAAATGTAATTTAATACAGTAGTCACACTTTAACTCTTTCCTCTCTGAAAAGGAGACTCTGAAAAGTACTTAATGGACCCAAAGATGTAGTCTGTGTATATACTGTATATATACACCTGACTTTAGAAAGTCTTTAGTCTTTGCTGATCACACATTCACAATTACATATTTACACACTCTTGTCCCCAGAGCTCCCAGTACAACCACAGTCTGATTCTGGTCCCAACGCTGGCCACTGCATCGGAGTGCAGCGCTGTAAAGCAGAGACAAAAGCTTTGAGCTGCCGGCTTCAAACCTTCCCGTCACATTTCTGCTGTGATAACCTAACCAAGGGCATCTGAGGCTTTAGAGGAAAATCAAAGACAGAAACATCCTTCACCTCCTAATTTCTTTCAGATTCCTTCCTGCCAGCGCTCTCTCTGATGGATTCCCAGCCTAAACAGCACAAGCCTCCACCCAGGCCAACTCCTGCTTGTCGCTTTCTTCAGCGGCAGGAAAGATAAAATAGCAATTAAGGTACACATATATTTGAGAGGTGTTTCGGGTGCGGCGTCCTCTTGCTGCATTGTAAACATACTCAGCAATTTATCGACAGGCGCACAGATAATTCTGTGACAGGGTTGGCAGTCGCCGTCTCCCGAGCGCTCACCTCCAACCCCACTTGCCAGGTTTCCACTAAAAGCTACTAGCAAATGAACAAAGACTTATAGCCCACCTGGTCTCATTAGACATGACACGTTATAGTATTGTACACAGCATTAAGCCAATATCGATGCTGAGAGCCCTCGCCTCCGTTGTGTGGAAGCCGTGAGCGGAGCCGAGCTAGGTGGTCTGAAAGTGAGGTGAAGGAGTTGGCGAGCTGTATACCAATCTGTCCCCCTATGGAGCTTTATAAGGATTAAACAGAATTAATTAAGTTCCTGTTAGTCTAAATGACTTATCTGAGGTCCACCCTGCCCATTGCACGCAAGGCCAAACCTCATCAGATGCATACTAATGATTCAAGCGCCAATGCTGTCACGAGGGGCATTAAAACCGGCTGACTCTGGCTGACTCTGGCTGACTGCATGCTATCACCTTGGGTTTTGTGACAAGGCCACGGCAATTAGCTCGGAACAAGGGGGAAAAGGGAAAAAAAAAACGGGCTGAACACATAATAAAAATAAAATAATTGCCCCTGTAATTATCCTCATCTTTCTCACTCAATGTCATATCGGGAAGCTGGCAACGGTCTGTGGGGAGTGAGGAATGAGTCTGGGGCTTTTTTTGTGGCTGTGTAAACTGGATTAGTGCTCTGCCTGTCCCACCGTGGCAGGGGAGTGATTGGATTAACGGCGTGGAGAGCACAGCAGCGTGGCGGGGGGATAGATTACTGGCCCAGTTGGGCTCTTCGACGGGGGCTCTGCCGGGCTGCAGGGAGCCCTGGGAGGCCCCCCGACATCTTTAAGGGCCGTGATAACCATCTAGACACACTCTTCCCCCGCTATAAGCGCGCCGCTATCTCCGCTCCCCCAGCTCAAACAGCAGCGAACACAAGTTCACTTTTAGAAGCTGTGACGTCCATTAGGTTTCTACCTGCTGTGCCGCTGCTGCTGGAAATAAAGTAGTATCTACTCTCGCCGCCGCGTGCCGGTGGGTGGCGAAACTTTCTGAAGGGTTTTCAAAACACACACATGCACACACACACACACACACACACACACACACACACACACACACACACACACACACACACACACACACACACACACACACACACACACACACACACACACACACACTGCACTGCTGTTATCACACAATTTCTCATTTAAAGTTTGAATATTTAGGTCTCAGAAATGACTTGTACATTACCATGCGTTCTTAGGTAGCTGCTGCTGTTTCTGTATTTCTAACAGCAATCTAAGCATGACAATATCAGCAGCAGACACAACGGTACCCACAATGCACCACTGGTCCCATTGACCCCTGTTTGTAAATGAGGGGCAGTGGGACCCATCATTTTGGTCCAATAAGTTACTTTTATATTAACATTTGGGGGAAAATAATAATTGATTTAAGAACCCCATCCCATCATCAGCTAATGCTAAGCTAAGCTAGGCAAATCACCTACTGGCAGCGCCTCCATGCTGAGCAGATGGATGTTAGTGGTAGCGGCCACCTCATCTAACTTCTAATGAAAACCACACTAAGCAGATTTCTTAAATTAAGATCAAAATGAAAAGAACGCAGGGACAGCTTTGCTGGGGCGACGGCCGGCCCGCGGGGTAAACGCTAGCATCCCCGCCGTTTCTACGCTTTATTACTTCATAAAAGAGTGATCATGTACGACAGGGGTTCTAATCTATAGCAACACAAAACAAGACCCACGGGAAGTTAAAAAAAAAAAAAAGAGTTTGTTCACTCCTCCATCTAGCACTAATAAATACGGCCTGTTTACTCATTAGCGCCAGGCTGTGTACAGGTTTGAGGAGCTTCTGCTTGATAAATAATGCAGCAGAGGAGAGTCTGTTTGATCCTTGGAACTGTTGCGAAGGAGTGAGGCGAAGCAGGCAGAGGCTTTTCCAGCAGAGTCACAAAGAACGCCAAGGCCTCAGAAGCGGGTCATTAGATAGCAACACGCTTTCACTTTTTAATTTAAATGCAGATACTATTCCTTTATTGCCTTATTTAATTTCCTACCCAAGTGTTACATCTGCAGATGCTGAGTTGTCATGACTCAGCTTCCTGATGTCCTCACCTGGATGATAAGTTTCAGTTATTAAAAGAAATTATTCAAGGCTCCATGGGTGAGTTGGCAACAGGAAACGATTGTGATCTGGCTTTATGAAGAAAACAGCACGTCACACACATTTTTATTAAACATAGACACCCTTGCTCTGACCCGACTGGACTTAGGTCGGGTTTTGCAGCGGTTTCATTTCTGCACATTATCAGTCCTCCATTACCACACCATCTCCTCATGACATGCTTTTAATTACTAAATGTAGCTTTTTGTTTGTTTGGAAAAGAAATGTTGCATCATAACAGAATAATCTAACCTTTGCAACAAAAACATAATTGTGTTTGCTGTTTACCTGAACAGGAAGGTAACTTTGAGGTTTCTCAACAAGCTTCTGCTTTATATTCAGACAATGTTCTCATTCATTACAAACTGAAATGAAAAACAACACCCTGTTATTGCTAAATAAAAACACTAAGGATGTAAGGAATGCTCCAGAGAAAACTCTGTAGACTTTTAATATTCTCAGCAAAAAAAAACTGAAACTAAAAGTCTTCACACTCACTCTGAGAAAACTAAATCTCAATGATTATAATTTGCCTGTAATGAGCTGTTTTAAAGCCATTTTTCTGTTTTAAAGAACCACAGCCTCATAACACAGTACAGTACCTGCAGATTTTGCGCATCTGCTCGGAAACTGTTCCACAACTTGTTTTTTTATTCTTCGCACACGAAAACATTATTTCAAACTACAAAAATTGAATCAATTAAAATTTAATTACTTTAACAGATCAAGCAGCAGCTTTCCCAGAGTTCCGATTAAACATAGTTAGAGAATATAGAAAATACTGTACAAGTGTAATAGTCTGTGATAAGAAAAATGACAGACGGAAATTAGCTGTCAAGGGCCATCAAATATACTGCACTGCGTATTGTGCGTAGCAACACTGCTCTGTATTACAGAGAACATACGATACAAAGTAACCTGTCATTACACTGACAAAATAATAGATCTACATCTAATAATGGTGTTTGAGACCTCAGTGTGACAGAGTCCCTGCGTGAGCTCTTCCATATGCTCCTGGAACGTTTCTAGTAAAAAACACTTTGACTCAGTCTCTCCTTTAATGCATAGGCGCCTTTAGAGCATTCGCAGTCATTTATACCGACCTAAACATGCATAATTCAGTGCGTCACTCTCTGTACTCAGGAAAACATTACCTGAAATATTGTGAGGCAGTGGAATAAAACACCTACATAGCAGGCGCCGGTGCTGAAGTCTGCCTGTGCAGGTTCGGCACTTGTCTCTTTTGAAACAACACAAAAGCATATTTGGTGCAGGCGGAGCAGGAGGATGTGACAGATGGGTGTGATTTAGGACAATATTCATTTCTTCCTTGAAGTTGGTCCCACCTGCTGCAAAATGTCTTGGAAGTCCCAAAGGGCAGCGACCGTCAGTACGACTAGTCAGGCATGGGAGGGCTGTGTTTTTGGCAGGGTGCTGCTATTTGGAATCACTCAGCACAGGGAAAGTGTCCAGTGCTGTTAGAAGCCTCTTATCTCCGGATGCTGTCGATATTCCTCCGAGTAGGCAGGCAGTGATGCTATCAAAATGCCCCAACAGCAGCTTCACATGAGGCGGAACTCACACAGACACGTACAGCAGAACATGACAAATTTAGACTGACACTCATCTTAGTCTCTTTCTACAAACTTTCTGACTAATCCACACAGATTAAGAAGACCAGTGTGTGTGTGTGTGTGTGTGTGTGTGTGTGTGTGTGTGTGTGTGTGTGTGTGCTGGAGATGATTCAACTATCTAAAATATCTTCAATGAATGAACACTCAATTTTGACAAAAGGAAAATGGAAAAAATGTATGTACAATCTGCATCATGGTGAGTGTAGTGTTTAGTGCTGTAGCCTCACAGATACAGTAGAAGGACATAAGTTTGAATATGGGCCTTTATTTGTCCAACTTTGGTTTTCGAAGTTGCCCAAACATGTAAATAGTTGTATTAGCACTTGACAACCTGTCCATCTTTGAACCTAAAGACAGTTGGGATCAGATCCACCTCTCGTGTGCCTCTCAACAGGACGAGTGGTTCAGGTGGTGATGGGTGGAAGGAGTTCGGATCTTTTAACCGCTGTTATTGCCAGTCTGGGCAGATTTTAAGCTAACATTGACTCACTGGCTGCTTCTATTCTCATCTGTCAATAAGGAGCCTAATGTTCTTGAGGTTCATCTAATTGGCCTCATGCCCACCCCCTCTACACAGACACCGTGAGCAAACAGCAGGATTCTCCGGTATAGTGACAAAGATGGGATCACCCATTTGTCTCTCATACATCTGAATGGCCTGTGGTGGCAAATATACTGTGGATGGACGCCTGTAGTGCAAGGTTAAAAAACGTATGCTCCTGCAGACCTGCGAGCATAGTTGAAAATCTAAGTCAGCTGGTAGTAAACATCTTGTTGTGCACTTGATCTATGGAAAAACACAGCAGCTTCTTTCTCTGTCTGGCTTTTTACAGAACAGTTAACTCACAGGAGTTATACATAAGACCTATAATTGTTCAGACAAGAACAATCAGCTGAAGCATTTAATCTTCCAGCAAAGCAGTATCTGCCTGCTAAATTAGCTGTGACTTGGCCTTCAGAGACAATTAGCTGAAAATGTTCTTTGGGCCAAAACAAGGAAAAACAGGAGGTATATGCATTACTAGTCCGGGGAGGCAGACCCACGGTACACCACCCATTCATGCAGGCGGGATGCAGAGAGCTTTTCTGACTTGGTCTTATTATTCTACAGTTTAGGTGAGAAGCTGCAAATGGAAAAATGGATACTCAAGGTTAATCTATTTTTAAAATTGTTGTAAAATAATTAAAATATTTTACAAGTTATATTAGTACATAAACAGGCATGAATTAACCCAATTACCAACCCATTAGCAAGATGTTGTGATTTAACTGTCCTATCTGTCCCACTTCCCACATTCAGCACACAAGCGGCTGCTGTGCCTGTGCTGGTCTTGTTCGGCTTCCTTTTGGAGATAAGGCTGCTGACTCTCTGCTATAACCAGTTCTCTTTGGATTCTGCCAAAAATTGGGATTAAGCGTTCAAAACCAAAACTCTGGAACCAAATCTCCAACTTGTACTAAACAATCTGCAGACACAGTTTTTTTTTCAAAATTTAACTAAATATTCAGATGTTAGTAACATATACAGTACACGATAGAGTGTGTGCAAAGAAGAGCCATGCTTCAAACTGCACTACTCCAGACATGGGGATCAAATTCCCATACAAATTATTCTATGTGTACAGAGCTGTGCGCTCTGCAAGCAAGTACTTTATGACTGCTGGCTCTGCCCCCAGCAAAGCTTGAACTGGGCCAGCTGTGACACTGGTTGAAGTAGAATCAGGTGAATCTAAAGTCAATTCACAAAACTAGCATGTTCAAATGAGTCACATTTGCAGCGGCTGTCAACTTATAGCATTCACTGACTTATTCAGCAAAACCTTCAACTCTTCGTTCCACAGGTTTCCATTTGATTTCAGGCGCTCAGACTTGCTAATAGTGTAAAACAAGGAGGACACTAATGTGAAGCTACAGTATAGAAACAAGCCTTCAAGCATCAGACTGGAAGCTCATGTACCGCCCCACTGCTAAGCCTCACTACTCACACCTGAATAAATGAGAGGTGAGGAGAGCTGGGGGGGGTTCTGAGGAGGGGCCGCATGGAAGCAGATCAGGCTAGAAGAGGATCCTAACGACTTACCCTGTAGTAGTCGCTGCTGTAAATGTCTCTGGACATGCCGAAGTCTCCGATCTTGACCAGCAGGCCGTTGCCCACCAGGCAATTGCGGGTTGCCAGATCTCTGTGGACAAAGTGCTGGGAGGCTAGGTAGACCATGCCTGAGGCAATCTGGGTGGCGATGTGCAGCATCTGGGAAAGGCCCAGCTCTCCATTGGATTGTAGTGGCTGGCCGTCTACCAGGATCATGGCATCTGGGCCGTGGGCTCTGTGTTGGAATAAAAAAAGAAACTGATTTATTTGCCCTACTTTTATTTTTTGGGGCTCACTGAGTTAAAATTTAAACTGCAAGCGTGCTTTTATTGTTTGTAAAACTTTTTATTCATAGTAATAGCTGTAATTATTCTTTTATAAGATCCACAGTGTGACTGTAGGAATATTTAATGACTGTACTGTACTGTAGCTCCATTAGCCTTTTAATAAGTAATCCTTAATAAGCTCCTCATGGGGCTAATAAAACCTTTTCCTGGATGTATTGATGCCTTTTCACACCTATTGAGGACAATTACAATAATAACAAGACATTGTAAGGAAAATGTAATTAATTATAACCTGCAACTATTCAGGCAGCTTTAATTGCAGCGATAAACTCCGAAGCCTCTGGACTTTGCTTTCAAACTGCGCTTTGCAGCAGAATCCTCCCTGTCGGGAATTTCAACCAAGTTAGTGGAATTTTTCTTTACCGAAAAGTAAGTCACAGATTTGGCAGAACAAGCGAGAGCTAGTTCCCTGTTTAGTTTTGCTGGGTGACGACGGTGAACTCGTTTCCTATGAAATTCCTGCCTCACCTTCTCGTCAGTGTGTCTACAGACCAGGAGCCACGCAGAGAAGACTGCCGCTCGCTCTCTTCCAGACCGTCTTCCTGTTTCCCATTCTCACTTTTAGTGCAATTCATTGTTCTTTGCCTCAGTTCTGTGTATATTAAATCAGCCCCACCGTAGGAAGACAAGTAGTGCTCTTCCTTGCAATGTGTCGTCTCGTCTCTCTGCCGCTGGATGAATTCACACATCTAATAGTGGCTGAGTACAGGCTGCCCCCCGTTTAATCTGAACGTTGAGCAGGACCCGCACATCAGATCCTCTATTCATTCCAATTGATTCCGTGCACATCTCATCTGTTAAATGTGACCAACAGGGCCAATAGACCAAAATCCGTCAAATCTTGCACCTCGCATGAAAGAATTTCATCATTTGCGACGCTGCCTTTCATTTCAGGAATGATTTCCCAACAGAAAGTCCTCGCACACTCACGAATCCGCACGCTCAGACGTACACACTCAATCGCAACGTGTCACATTTTCAACTCTTGCTTAATCTTGAAATAACGAGATGGACCCACCCTCACCACATACGCACACACACACTCGCTCGTACAGTACACACACTCGCGCCTGCTATTGTCATTGCACTTGAAACAGCGCGCTTCTGTTCCACAGTCCTCGTGTGCACACTGACATCAACTCCAGCGAAGCTTCCCGTTACAAAAGCCTCGCTGCACCGGCACCGTGTCGCTTTTGTTGAGGCTTATCTGAGGTCACCTCCCTTGGTACAGTCTGACAATACCAAACAAAAGCACCTCAGCGCTGGTGCTTCCTAAACTACGAGGCTCTAAACCTTAGCTACTGGACAGATGAGGCCAACAGCAATCTCTCCTAAATGCTGTATTTTTGTTTTTGTTGTTAGAACGACAGACCTGAGGAATTTGTTGAGGTCTCCGTGCTTCATGTATTCAAACACCATGATGAGCGGGTCTCCGTCCACGCACACGCCGTAGAATTTGACGATGTGGTCGTGCTGCAGGTTGGTCAGCAGCTCTGCCTCCCTCTGGAAGTCCTTCCGCGCCGACAGGTTGGGGTCCTTCAGTGTCTGCAAAGAGAGACGGCGGAAGGTGATAAGAAACGATTGCTCCGCCTCATGTTGGTCGTCCTCCCACCTCCACCTCCATCTATCACAGAAGGTAGATGCAGTTCATGCAGTATGCATTCATACACAGCAAGCAGGAAATAATACAGAGGTCACCTCATTATTCTGTACGACAGTAAACAAAAACTGAAAATCTGAGTATTAACAGAAGGGCCAGTGAGCGCGTTGAACACGTCTGAGGCTGCGCACCCACGAAATATAAAATGTCGATGGGATGTCGGTTCTAGCTACCAGGATGGGAAAAATAGGAGAGAAAATATCAAATAGCAGGAATATTGTGCCTTATTGCAGCCTCTGCTGCAGCAAAAAAGGCTCTTGACATTTCATCAGCAGCAGGAAAATACAACAAGTTGCTTCTCTTGATCTGCTTGGCCTTGGGTCCTGCTTCCACAGCCTGCGTGCTATTACAGATGGAAAAAACCTTGGGATGGAAACCCATTTACTCATATATGCTCCTCCTGCAGTAAGGCGCTGACTGCTGTTGAGATGTATGGCAGAGTAGGTAAAATGACCATAAAATTCTATTACCAAATCAAAGCACATTCTTAAAGAAATGCTTCTTGTCTGGGAATCCCTCCAAAACAATACTTTCAAGTGCCCGGCAATGAATTTTCCTTTTGTTGACCTTTAAGTGGATGCAGCCTCCTCCTCCTTCATCACACGCGGGAGCGTGGTCAGATGAAAGTGCACGTTGCACTGTGTTTTAAAAATAAAGAGGTCACTGTAGAGGAAACTTATGAAACGGGCTCCACTTTTTGTTAATCCTGCAATACAGAGGAAAGGTCGGACGCTCCATCATCGCCGTCTTCCCCACCTACCGCTGTCAAGGTCGAGATGGATTTTGATCTGATGAGTCTGCAGCCTCCTATTCAGTATTCTCCTCCTTCACAGTCAGACAGTTTTGCATGCTCACAGTGGACGCTATGGAGCTTTTTTTTAAATCATTTTATGTATTATGTACTGCCGCTATTCAATAATTAAAAACCAGTTCACCCAGTTCACTGGATCACAAGATCCAATCACAGGGGAGTTTAACGCTTGCCACTCACCTGGAAAACTCCATCTGCGTCATCTAGACTGGCGAGACTAAAGTTTAAGGCCACAGCCAGGAGGAAATGCTACGGAGAACGCACACAGCGGTAAATGTGCGCGCGCACAACCGCGCAGCAAAGATGTACCTTGACAGCTACTAGCATCTTGTCCTTGGTGGGGCTCAGGTTGTAACACTCTGCCAGGAAGACTTTCCCAAAAGCTCCTTCACCCAGCTCCCTCTTCAGGATGATGTCTCTCCGCTTTATATGCTGCACAACTAAAACATACAGAGGCAGGGAGAGAAAGGGGGCAGGAGGCAAAAGAGAGAGTCATTCTTAGAACCAGTCCTCAGGTATTTAGCTGAAATACATTTTGATGACACACTGAAACCTCTCTCTGTATATCTGCAAACAGTCCTTTCAAACAAACAGGACACATACTGAATTAAGTAAATGTGTACAAAGTGATGCAGGCATCTAAAAATCTCATTTTGCTGTACTGTAATATTAAATCCATAAAGAGCGGCTTGAATATTTGAATATTTCTCCTACAATCGCAGTAAAGAGCTGAAAAGCTACTCACACAGTAAAGTTTTATCTAGTTTTATCTGACTTTGAAGCTACTTAAGAGAGAAAAGTGGGAAGACGAGGGTTCAAATGGTTTTGAATCTCTGATGTGAAAGTATTCTGTGAGCTGACACCAAACCCGTTGCACTGCTGATCAGGATTGCTTGTTTTTACTGCGGGCCTTGAAACAACACAGGAAGACATTTTATAATAAGGGCAGAATTGTAAAATGTCTATTTCCAAACATGTCTGTGAGGAAAATAAAGCAAGTAGCTGAGTCGAGCGAGAAAAACAGTCCTTCTGTCTTTCTCTATATTTCTTGCTCTATTGTTCCCTAATAACTCTCTCTGTTTGGATTTGCAAGGTAATAAAGTCCGACCATTTTAACTCCCTCGCCTGCAACGTTTGGGATCACGGGACTAAGGCGCATTCTTGTATTGATAAGCCATTCAAACCTGGCCAGTGTTGGATATTGGCCACACTCAGGCTTAAAAGGCAGGATAAGTGAGCAAACAGAGATACGAGGGGAGGCAGAAAGTATTGAGCCTGGTAGGCACAATGCATCATGGGTAAACGTGTCCCCCTGAAACCTGTCAGGCCCCATATGAGACGGCTGAGACGGTGTAGTTGCCAGACAGAAGCCCTCTGAATAAAACATTACAGCTTATATGCTTACCATGAACACACACACACACACACACACACACACACACACACACACACACACACACACACACACACACACACACACACACACACAACCTTTATGGTATATAACATCCGCTAACACACATTGTGACCACGTCTCTCTGTGTTTAAAGTATAAATAGAAAAGTAATGAATGTTTCATGGTCTACAACAGGACATGCGCTTTAAAGAATATGTGTGGACTCTAAGGCAACACACGCTACCGTAGGCTACATTGTACTGTATAGTGAGTAACAATGATGTACAATATGTAGACCCTCGAAAGTTCAGCGTCCACAGATGTTCAATTCAAGCTTATTAGAAGCCACAACTTGGCCGGAGCCTGAAGCTCCGGCTACGGTTTCCGTAGCTTCTGCTAAGAGCTAACACTGTTTGATCTCTATCTGAAGCATCTAACTTTAGCATTGCAATTTCCTTCTGACCTTTTGCTAAGCTGTCCCTCTGCTACTACACCGTCTGTATCCGATTGAATTACACAAGTGCACCCAAAGCACTGAGGCAGCCTGTGATTGTACAGTGGTTTACAAAGAAAACTTGTGTTAAGTGTTAAACGTAAAGCTAATAGTATGCAAGGAAAGCTGGACAACGGTGAGAAGTTCTGAGGGGAAACTACTACAATACATCATGGGAGCCTAGAAAACAATGACGTGCGTTCACACTGTAGGGAAGCACCACACAGTGTGTGTGGCTACTGTACCAAGGCCTTTTGTAGGTTTATCCAATAAGCCCTTGAGCTACAGTAAGTAAAGCCTGTTAACTAGAAAAGCCATTCCCACATTTAGTTGGAGCAGATTAATTTGTGCTTTTCATACTGGGAAGGTTAATGAAGACACCAACCAAAGCCTTAATATACTTTATGAGCCATTACTGAAGTCGAAGACTTCAGTGTCTGAAGAAATGCAAAGCTTTACAATAATAAGCGCTGTAAATCAGATGTTTTCACAGTAGAGGCTTCTTCCAGCTGTAAATTGCCAATTGGTAGTTTTGCCCTCCCCCCCAGTGTGTGTGTGTGTGTGTGTGTGTGTGTGTGTGTGTGTGTGTGTGTGTGTGTGTGTGTGTGTGTGTGTGTGTGTGTGTGTGTGTGTGTGTGTGATCCTCTATGAACATCATCTTGTGCTTAGAGTCAATAAAAGGACGGCTTCATTCTGCCCGTGCCTAATTTTCTTTGTCATTTCTCTATATTTACCAGGCAGAGCAGACATGTGAAGGTGATTCATTAACAATGTCACTTGCTCCACTGCTGCTCCCATCAGATGCCAACGTAACCAATGTTTCTGAAATGAGTGTTAAATATAAAGAAATGTTCCAGTTTAAAGTAGATCAGAACAGAAGCGTCTGCGGGAACTGGCAGCCATTTTCCGGGTGAGAGCCTCACCAGGGACACTAACACATCACAGCTGTCAAAGCTTCATCCTCTGAAAACCTGCTTTCAAGACTTGAGAAAAACATCTTTAAGTTGAGACACATACATTTTAATGTCTCCTGACTGAATCCTGTAGACCAAATGTCTGACACTTTCCCAGTTGATAAAGGAACAGTGATTTTTTTTTCACCTCCCTTGAGTCGGAGGAGTTTCCAGACTCACCTAATATCTATTCCCAACGGATTCTCGCTTTTCTGCTGCTGTACGTTGTTAAAGACACATGAATAATCTTTATCTGTTCCTTTAATTCGCCTCCATGCACCTTAGCGTTCGAAGGCTTTTTGTACTGCTGCTTCTGTGTTGAGGTTTCTCTGGATAAGACAGTCGGTGAAATGCAGCAAGACTGAGAATGTGGAGGTTGGGAAACACCAGCAGGTGAAGGCTGAGAATATACGGCCAGAAAAATTATACAGCATATTCATTTATTGTAACTTCTCCAGAGGTTGGGATTTCATTGTTACCTTGACATTTATTTATTTTATATGAGGTTGTATGTGATAAGAGATGGCGGAAATTTGCATCTGCTTTAATCATATTTTCAGCTTTATCTTCCTGTCTATCTGTGTCATTATGCAAATTAAGTGAAGTATGCTAACTGTTAACTGCACCGCTCTGTTTGACAGGCTTGTCTGCCTCAGTTTTTGTTTTTCCTACTGAAGGTGCGAGTGAGTGAGACACTGCGTGGTATGTAACAGGTTACATTGCTGTAACGACGCATTTTAAAATGTGCCTTTATCGCAGGTGTCAGAATGTATCAAGAAAATTAATAATTAAATGCAAGTGAGCAGAATAACTGATGAGCGAGTCAGGGTCTCCTCATGCTCCACAAGCTACACTACAGTAGGCACTCATCATGCAGCAAAACACATCTGACACATTTCTTCCTCCATGATGAACAACGCAGAAACTATGTCACCGGATTTTGGCAATTTCCAAATCAAAAGGCTTCAAAAATGTGGCTCACGGGGCCACAATGGCAGACAGTACATCAAGCCGCCACAATATAGGAGCGCACAGGGATGAACACATATTTTACACCCAGTAACCAATGCTGATATGAAACAAATCTATTTATCATCGTGTTGTGTCTGCGCCTAGAGGTTTACATACAGACAAATCTTGTCTGAAGGTGGAAGTACACAACCGGTGCCTCTAAATCTGCTTATTATGTAAACTGCTCCTAGTTTTACAAATTTGTCATATTGGTGAGAAATAAAAAAAAGATCTTGTGTTTTAAATGTTAACAAATTAAATATTCAAACTCAATATTCAGTAATGGGAGATTGAAAATTGCTGTTTTCATGTCAAATGTCTAACTTGCGTTTGAGCCACAACAACAAGTAATTTTATGTTTTCTTATCCTGGAAAACTAAATAAAGCAACTGCAGACCTGGATGTGGCTGCAGAATGTCCTTAACCCATCAGAAGGATGGATGTCTGTTCTTTTGTGACCTCCAGCACAAAACCTCCCAAAAACCCCACCTCCACTGGGTCCTGTGCTCACTGCCTAGCACTGTGGAGCTCAACTGGCATCAGCGATGAAGTACCAGAATAGGCAGGTCCATCACTGGCTGAGATGACGCTCAGGGTGAGCATAGGGCGGAAAGCTGCCTGTGTGACCGGTCTGGCAGTGGGTCAGCGATGGTCTGAGTGTGAGAACGCAGGCAGTTGAAGGAAGCGATACCATTAACTGACCCTGTGGCGCTCACCTGAACTCAATTCAATAGAACCTGATTATGCTTTGGTCCATCTGATGCTGCCAGGTTGTGCAGTCTCTCAGAGTTACTGTGAGATATAACTGCTGCAAAGTAATAAAGTAAAAAAGAGAGAGCTCTCCAGAGGAAACCACTGTTCCCACCAGTAAAGCTGCAACACAGATACTGTAGGTCATTGCCTTTCTATTCGTGCCACCTAATCCTATTCCTAATTTCGTAGATGTAAATATTTGATCTGGGTGTGTTTCGTCCAATTGCTAAATAAGTGCTGACCACCTCATTCTCTCTGCTGATACAGTAGGAACGAAGCAGCTGTTATGGAGTGAGCCAATCAACACTGGTGAGGACAAGTTACTTTAACCTTCACATTCCTCTGCAGGCGAACTCGGGCTGCATGCTGCAGCCCATTTTCTCAGAGTGGCACACTGAAAAGCCCTGAGATTAAATCTCTATCCCGCAGCTCAGCATCATTCATTTGTCCTGACTCACCTGAGGCCTCGACGCCAGCAAACATTCTCCCCGGAGACAGAGAGACAACACGGCACCAAGATTTACTCAGCAAGTCAGGTCAGGCTGCTGGGGAGCACAGATGTTTGAGTGTGTGTGTGTGTGTGTGTGTCTGTGTTTCAGACTGGGGTTTTCTCCAGCCACCTGCCACCACTGTGGTTTTAGCTTCGTGTGTGGTGGGTCAAAACCACGTCTTTGGTCCGGGACGACATTTTGAGCTTGGCTGAATGTCTTTGGGGGCCTAATTAATAACTGGTGGCGACAACCTTGCAAAATTATTTCCATAATTTGTTACTTTGTGAATAAATTTGTTGAATTTTATTCAAAGTCTAGCAACAACTTTCCTAAAACTTCCAAACACTAAAAGCACAAAGGATAATGAGAGACGTGTTGTTGAAAGTGATATTTTCCCACTTTAGCTCCAGAGCACCATGTGAAAACAAGTCGTCTGTCTGGAAAAAGAGTTGAGGACAATGCTAATCGTCTGATGAGGGGTAATCATCCAGCAGCAGATAGCGGAGCTGGGAAAGCTCTGCCAATGACTCCACTGCAGCTGGCATCGTTGAGCCCCTGTGACACGGACGCCGGCGTTTAGTGTTGACTCCCACTGGCCGTCTGCTTCCAACCTGTTGGCCTGGCTCAGCGCAGCCACAGCCGCTCCTAAAGTTCCATATTGAAGCAAAGAGTTGTGGGAGGCTCCCTTTTCAACTAGTCGGTGGAAACGGAGACATTTGTTTGACTGGATTCGCTGTTATTGTAATTTATAAGACTAATATCAAAAGGACGGGGCCGATGATGGAGAGGCAGTTCTGGGTGGAGCTGAGTGGATTGGTTTGGAGCCTCATGCTTGCAAGTAGAAAGTGCATACTGCGATTTAATATTCTGTAACTGACATTATGAAAGACTTAATCATATTATAAATCTGTGCAAAATGTATACGTTTTTATTATACAGTGTGATGAGAATTTTACATTTATTCAGGTATCTCTTTATGACAGCAGCAGAGTCCACTTTCAGTACCTTTCAATCATTCACATGTGGTTATGACTGTTGTAAATAATGAATGCAGTGTGTGGAAGCACATCCACCCTAATCACCTAACTAGATTATTTAATATTACAATTAGAGCTTTCTTTAGAAAACAATGACAATAACACATTTTAAAAATGATCAAATAATAAATTAAATGTTTATATGTCTAATTTTTCAAATATTAAGCACGCACCTCGTAGATCCAACTATTTTAGAAATGTAGAAAAAATAGATTAAGGCTTTATTTAAATATTAGCATTGAGTACTTTAGGAAAGGTTCCCCAGTGATGTTTGACATCTTATGTCAAACATCACTGGGGATGTTTGACATAAGATGTCAAACAAACAGAGATGTGGGCTGTTCAACCTGAGCTGTTAATCCCTGTAGATAGACAATGAAATATGCTTGGCTAAAGCTGAAAGGTACATTTATGTAAGTTTGCAGAAGCAAAATGTACATTTCTCTCATTCTCCTGCAAAAAGGAATGCAGATCGAGTGAAACACTTTTTATGCTCCTTTTTTTATCAAATCTGTCTTATACATGTGTTAATGTTGACATGAGAGACTGCATGTGTTGTTATACACACTTAGTATTACTGATACAGTACTAATAGAGTCTTGTCATAGCTTACACTGCACTGTCAGTCTCTGCAGCTGCACTGTATGTGTTAAAGGTTATCTCATGGGATTTTCTGCGAATTTAACGTATTTTCGTCATATCTTGAGCTTTTTTTTCAAGAATCCATCTGGAATCTCTTATTCAAGATTTCATGCTGCTCCGTTTCTGGTGTGGACGTGACCCGAACCTCATAAAATAGAGCAGGCTGAATTCATACAGATCACCGGTCGACTAAAAGTTATGGAATCGTTACATGATGGCTGCCTTTTAATCAATCTGCTCTGCATTTCTGTGCACATGCCAAGCTTTCAAGTCTCCAAATTAGTCGCTCACGGTCTCCGCTGGAAACAGCTGCATTTTCAAAAACATCACCTTGAGCATAATTACATTTCGCCTCTGTAATATCAAACGCAGAGGGAAACTGTGGTGGTTTGTCCAAACCGTGCCCAAGTGTGATATACCCACTAGCACGCATATAATGAAGGGCTACGTGCTATACGCCAGCATCAAAAGCTATTGTCTAATTTTGGCCGGCGGGATGTGACAAATCCGTAATTAAAATAGCAAGCTGAGTGATAAAACAAAGCCACTCGCTGGGAGACAACGGATCCAGCTAGATATGGATCTGTCATTAGGCTAAAGAATTGTCCTTTGCCTTCTCTGCCTTTATCTCCCTAATGTGTCCACACTTTCGGTGCCTTGGCCTTTTCCAGGCTTTAAAGAAAGAAAAGATCTCACGTCCGTCCTAATGCGACGTTAAACCAAGCAGTGGAAATTCATGGCGATGCATCAACCGGTCGCATGATGTCACTTTGCGTTTCAACAACTGCCACTGGACTAAATCACAGCCGCGCAAACATTACCCTCAGTATCTGCAGCTTACGGCATCTACTGCACAGTACAGCACTCTGTGGTTCAACTGGGGGACAAAACGCTGTTCCCAGCCCCAAACCCTGTGTGTTCCGTTTACCGTGACTGATAGTACAATATACATTCAGAGTTAACATGAGGCTCGAACACTCATGAATAATATCCATAAGGCACAGTGGAATCGCTGGTGTGTGTGTTTTGCCGCAGCCTGTACTGTATTTCCCATCACATGCAGCTGTTTGAACAAAAGCCAGCATGGCAGGCATCAGCGGCGCGTCGTCCTCCTCCTCCTCGCTGGTCCCAGAATCCACACAGCCTGCGAGAAACCCCGTAAATCATCAACAAGACTGGTGCTGGGAACAGGCTGCGACCGACCGTCGTATTAGCTGGACACAGGTTAGGAGGCCGGTGTCTCTAAATGTATGCATGCGTACAGTGTAGTCGTGACTCCTGCAGGATTAGTAAGTATGGAGCCGTGTGTGTGTGTGTGTGTGTGTGTGTGTGTGTGTGTGTGTGTGTGTGTGTGTGTGTGTGTGTGTGTGTGTGTGTGCGTGCGCGTGCGTGCGTGCGTGTGTGTGTGTGTGTGTGTGTGTGTGTGTGTGCGTGCGTGCGTGCGTGTGCGTGTGTGTGTGTCCACGCGTGCGTGTTTGGCACCGTGCCAGCGAGCTATTCTCCTGGATAAGAAGCTTTCAAGTAAATGAATGAATACATTACAGATCGGCGGCTGCGCATCAATAAAGAAGGCGCGCTGTATCTGAGCCGAGTCCTCTAGTCGACTCGTGAGGCTGCAGAAGAGTCAGGCTGAGCAACTCTAGCAGGGCTCTGAAGGCCCGAAGGGACCGCGGGTGCCGCGCAGGAGACGCCTGACTGAAGACACGCATCAAACCGTAAAGAAGATGGAAAAAGCAGTGGTAATATATCAGCCAGTTCATTCTCTGCATCTGCAAATCAAACTAACCCCTAACACCTGCATCTACATCTTTATTTTCACCCCTGCACACCTCTATATAATATAGATATACACAGAGATTTCATTTCTGTGCATGTGTCCTGGGGGTGAAGAATATATTCATATTCAGTGAATGATCGGCACAGGCAGAAGCGCTTCGGAGCCATTTTGTTTTTCCACCTGACGGCAGAAAGGAGCAGCTATTATGACCTTGTGATGAATCCAAGGTTCATTTCCTACAGTTCTCTTTTTGCACCTTGACAGAAAATTAAATCTAAATCTAAACCAAGGTGGGGGGGGGTTCTGCTTTAGGAGAGCGAGAAAACATTGTGTAAGGTCTCTATCGTGGCCATTGTCATGCACATACATGAGCCGGCTGTCAAGTCCAGGTGCTCAGTAATTGGAAGAAAGTTTCATTTGTACCTGCTGTCATTTATTCATTAGCTCGCAATCCGATCTTGTGTGCAAGGCATGAGATGTTATAAATCAGTCACCGACTGGTTATTAACAATTCATGCAATTCATAATACATAAGATTCGTAATTTATTTATCACCTCTAAATGGGATTTTCTTTCTTTTTCAGCGGTGTCAGCTCAGACATTTTTACTAGCCTGACCGACGGCCATCTTGGGAGGGAGTTAAAATGTAACTAAAGCAAAGCTCAACAGGAGCAGGTGAAGCCAAAGTGGAGCACTGCCAGTCTGACGGCGGACTAAATGTGAGCGTTTTGATGGGTGCCGTCTGGAAAGGAGGCAGCAGGCACCACGCTGAGGCCGGACCAGTTGCTTTTTACCGATTCTCCTGAGCGCTTGATGTAATTGTGAGTAATTAGGTTTTAAAGTGCTTCTGTCTCTTTCCAACCTGGAACACGAGTCCCGAGGGACGGTGAGGGAGGAGGTATACAGTAGTAAGTGTCTGTCTGAGGACCATTAGGTAATATAAAGCTTCTTGTGTTTCAGCTCCACAGTATACGACGAATGTGGAAGTTGTGGGTAATGTTAAATCCATAAGATCACAGTGACGCTGGAGGTGAAAATAAATTATATAACTGCCCTGAGGGGACAGAACTATTAATTGCAGTAAAATCATGGTCACCAGTAGATTCTAGAAATCCAGAAAAGAAAGAAACTTACGAGTGGTTGGCTTGTTGCAGTTGTGTCCATGTCTGAAGTATTGGGGATTTTCCACAACAGGAATTCGAGTCATCCCTATGACGACCGCGTCGGGACCTGCATCCAGGGTACAGGGGGTAATAATACCATGGTTGACATGATGAAGAGGACTAGCAGAGTCTTCCTCACCGCTGATCACAGCCACTGGACCTGGAACAAGGGCAGGGGAATGTTAATCGGTTTTAGAGTCAAGACACCACCTCGTATTCTCCTATTCTCTCTCTTATGTCTTATCTCGTTGTAAAAGCACTGTTGAAACCATGAAAGATCAATAGCAATGAATGGGCATGAGTATCTGAGACTACAAACGTAAATCAATCCGTTTGAAGGATATTGTGGGAAATTATTATCTGCCGAGCATTTATGATGTTTCAAAAAGATCATTACTACTAATTTGCTGTAGTAACAGTTAATATTGTACTTCCTGTGTCTTTTTCTTTGTAAATGTGTCTTAATAATAAAAATACTACTAATATAAAACAATGCATTATCACGTCGCCAATAGCAACCACACATTTCCGCACAGCTGTGTCATAATTGTTTGTACAAGACAGCATTTAATCCTGTGCGTTAGTAGGTATGGACTTATAATTGTCTGCTTGAGTCAGCTGCCATCTATTCTTTAATGACACATCTGTGAAGCTACTAACCTAATCAATGCACTAATGTATGTTTGGATCATTATTTCATTAGTTCAGTTCAGGCTGCGGCAAAACAACAAGGTCCAGGTCTCTGCCTCTGCAGCTATCGTACAAGCAAATACCCGTCAATACGAACCATAATTGTCTTTCTGTAATTAAAATAAAAAAGAACACCGTCAGACACTGCTCTGCTTTGCTCTTCTATCATCGTGACAACTGCAATTTTCAGAGTGGAGTGAGGTAAAAAGGCAAATGGATATAAAGTCAACAGTAACTGATTCAGTGAAGCCCTGAGTGAATCTGTTTACCCACAAAGTTGAGCCTCTCGCGTCTCGACACGCCAGTAAATAGCAATCAAGACCCAGTCGTATCATTTTATAGAAGCTGGGCCGTGAGGGAGTCGGGGAGGGGCGAGCGATGAGGTGACGAACGTGAGCCGCGACTGGTTTACACCATTTGCTCGTATGCAGGACTTTCACACCTGAGTGGCCGCTTTATTGTATGGAGGAGCGCAGCAGATCGCAGGTCCTCATCAGGTCACTACCCACCAACCACTGGGGACAAGTGGCACCGCAAAGCTCTAAATCTCCGCTAATGCTCGTGAGCCCCCACGGCGCAGCACCCGGCAGAAAGATATACGTGAAATATAGTGCTTCAAACAGCACTGTACTTGAAGTAAAATCATTAAACAGAAAATCATGATGAGTCATGGTAAACGTCGTTGAAAAATGAGAGAAGATACCTCAGAGGGATCCTGGTATTATGTTCTGCTTTTAATGCAATATAAAATGGAATGAAAGCCTATCTGATCAGGCTCCAGTGCCAGATCGATGAGGCCTCCAGGGAACACCTGGCCCCGCTCCAAACCACAGCACTCAAAACTACACAGAAAGCTGCCTCCTGCTTCCACCCTGGGAGATGAAGTTTTTCTGAAGAGTGAAGGGGAAATTGGACTTCTTGAGTTGAGAACAATCTAAAAATTGCATTTGTGTTACCTGAGTGATGAAAGGGCCCAACAGCCTGCGAGAGGGTTTTTATCATCCGAGACGTTGCATGTGCAGAGGAGAGAGTTCAGCGCTGGACATTTCCCCCAAACATCCATCTGAGTGTAAAGGCTTCTCTATTAAACCAACTCTGATTTATTTATAGGATGGGGAAATGAAATGAAGCAACTTTTGACTACTTCTCTATTCTGTTCATGTCTCATTCCTTCCACAACTTTTCTTTTAGCAGTGATGTGGTTGACATCGGGTAAAAGCCTGATGTACTGTAGACCTCGACCACTCGGAGCATAATTGGATGACAAACGTCTAACTTATATCACACACAGTAGAAATTTAAACTGTAATACTAATTATAAGATATTGATTTTTTTCACTACATTATTTTGGAAGTGCTTAACGCTGCACTTAATAATCAATACATCTTTAAATTAGAGTGGTAAAACAAAGCGCAAACATGCCTCAAGGAATCAGGTTAAGGAAAAAAAATCAATAACTAAAATTAAAAAAATAATTAAAGCCATGATTGCTGAAGGATAAAAAACAATAAAATTATATCTCATAAAACCACCTCTATAAATCATTTTTATATAGTAGCGAGTTTGTAATAGTGCACAAATCATAAAAACAATGGGCTGTGGCACAGCTGGGCTTTTATTAGCAACTAGCACCACCTGTCTGTCTGCACACCCTCTCCACTGCTACAGACGAAGCTAAAGAGGAAGGAAGCGTGTGCTCTCCTCATGCATTGTCAGATTTAATTTGGCTGAGACGGGGATCCTAGTTTTCTGGTGCTGGTTTGATTCTTTTGCTACTGTGTGACCGGCGAAAAGTTGTGCCTGATCAAGATAAAATGGCCAATAAAAGCAGCAGGACAGCAACAAGTGAAATATTTTTACCAACGCAATGAATTCCTTTGTTGGAGAGACTAATGATGTATGTTTGTGTTCATGTAAACAATGTGTGAAGTCATGACTTAGTACAAACAGGGAAATAATTAGTGTGTCAGCAACATCACTCGTAAAGTTCATGTCACGAGAGAAAGAGATTTTCTCACATACAGTAACTCATAACATCACACGACTTCACATCACATGAAACAAAACCTAAGACTGAAAATGAACACAAGGCAACTGACATGGACCTTCATACAACACTGGTTCCTCACTCACCTTCAAACCAAACTGAAGCAATGCAAGAAGGCATCAAAGTCAAGCCCACCACAACCAAGGCTTCGTTCACTGACCACGTTCAGAGGAACACACGCCCGTCGGTCCGGGGATTCTTCCTGCAGCCTCAGATCACCATGGCGTGCCGTCGTTTGGAGATTAGTTAAATGTCATTGCTCACATCCTTCTACGCTTTGCCAGCCAATATGTTTCCGCAGCCAACATCCTTCTATTTCCCTGAAATATGTCACTACGGCTGAGACGAGTCTCCCGGAGACATGTCACCAAAGTTGGCATGGCTCAGCGTTCGCTCGCATTCTGCAGCTCCACATCACAGCGGCGCTGCCAACGTTTCATGTTGGTGTCACTAGCAGTTTTGCGGGCGCATTAGCTAATTCAGGTAAATCAGCTGATCGAGTGTGACCTTTGCATCATCACTTTTCCAGAGTTTAGAAGTCAATCTAATCTCCTCTACAGGCGCAGACGCGGCGCAACCTCCCCCCCGGCAGCTTAAAACAGACTCGTTCATTAAGATATTGTTGAAGTGCAGGCCAGCTGGTCCGTCTGTGATCCGGGCCTCGTGATGAATTAAAGGAGCACTCGAGCCTTTGAACCGGCCGCCCCTTTAGACGCCCGCCGACTTTTATCTCCGCGCTTTGTGGCCATTTAAATAATCGTAAATAATCACACTGAACTGAGAGCAAAAGCTTTTTACATGAAAAATCCCCGCTCGCATGAAAGGAATCCTTTTCACGTGTCCGACAGACACCTCCGCGCTGATCACACGCACGGCTGCAAAATTAATTCCACTCGGATTGCTACTCATACAGTAACATGTTAGTGAATGACTGAATTACTGTTTTATCTAATTTAATTATACTACAGACAGTTTTAATGACAGATATTTAAGACACCGTGTACTTGGACCATTTCATTTTGTAGACAATGCCTGCTTCATGTTCATAATTGAGGTCAAACCAACAAAGATCCTCTAACCTGAACTAAATACAGATATTTAGCGTAGATTTCTCCAAATCCTTTATTTGTACAGTATGTTAGGATTTGGAACCGTGATGGATGTGCTTTCGTGAAACACTTCAATGGCTCGTATCAGAGGGCAATGTCAAAAGATCTGTGCCTGTTTAGTCTGGAGGACTGCGCTGGCACTGCTGCCGTCTCCATTGGCCAGGTCTAATTTTAGCTGCCTCGCATCAGTGACGTGTGTCCTTGCTCACTATTCACCCAAGTGTGTAGAGCGAAATTAGACATTATTAGCATGTCACAACCCAATTTTTTCCTCCGTGTTCTCTGTCACAGGAAGTGTTTTTCTTACAACAGCCTCTGGGTTTTAATGATTCCAGCCGCACAGTTTATTTATTCTGGCTCTCAATTCTCTTCTCAGTGTTTTTTGTATTTTTACTTGCAAGAAATACACCGGTCCGGACTGAAAAGTACAGTAGCAAAGGCCTGTGTGGAGCCACCTGATTATTTGTGCCTCACTTTCTCTATAAGCCTGTGACTCCGTGGGGTTTTCCCTGAGTTGAGGGATAAAGTCTGTGATCGCCTCCTTCTCTCCTTTTTGCGGTAATTATGGCACAGATTCCTTTCAAAGGTAATTAATTAGGACTGGAATTAATCTGAGGATATGCAGCATGAACTAGTGAAGTGTTAGCACAACCTACTGGGGCAAGGTCCTGTTTCCTGTGAATGACAGCTACGACACAATTTCAATTTAGATGTGTGAAGAACGACTCTCATTCATGCACTTACTATCATAAAGTAGTACTTTCACTGTTCTGAAGGTGTTCATTACTATGATTACAGCCACCACATGTCCTTTAAACTGGACACATGACCTCTTCCTTGCAGCTCAGAGACGAGCACAGCGATCCTGACTGACCTGCAGCCTCTGCACTGACAGTGCTGCAGCCTGTCCTGCTGGTGGTGACTAACTTTGACAAACACTGGTGCAAAGGGACTATAGAACATTTATTCTGATATTTACGGCCCTCCGCATTGTAGGTTATCAACACTTTACAGTCACCCCACACACCTTCACTGTATGTGCTCTCCTTTTATTGTGGCGAACGAGGCAGAAGCAAACATGCACTTGAACCGCGCTGTAAAGCTATCACTCTGTGCATCTGAAGCCACTTGCATGTCCTCTAAAATCAAGCATCTACAGCACACTAAACATTATCAGCCGTGACACACGGCACTAAACCAATTACAGTGTGCGTTGTTGGGAGTGTGCTGCCGTATATCTGTGGCGGTGATGCTCAGAATGACAACAGAACAAAACAGCGAGACAGTTATTCTGACTCTGTTCCCAGACTGCCCTATCAGCTTTTATATCTTTGACAACACATTACCCCGTGAGCTCCCCGAAGACAGACGAAGCAATTTTACACAAGTCTGAGGAGTGATGGAAAATGACATCATTCAACAGCCAAGCTGTCCGGGGTCTACTCCTTGATTTATGACTATGACAGAGTCAGGACGCTGGTCCCAAAACCAGGACCTACATTTCATTACCTCTTATGCATCCCAGCACAAATTGAAAACAATGCATCTAGTGTAGCAATTTAAGAAGAGATTCTGGGCTGTACAAGTTTCCACTCTGGGGCTTCATTCTTCTCGTGCAGCAATGTAATCACGAAAAGGCCAAATGAAAAGCTTGTGGTGGCATTGTTATGGAAAACAGTTTGCATCATGAACTCAGTCATAAAAAAAACAGTGCAAACATACACACTTACAGCACAAACATACCGTCTGCACAACGGCAGCCACAAACTGGACGGTAAGTGTGTCTTGCCAGGCACTGGGATATGGGACAATTTCCGTATATTGAGCATCTGGCAAAGTTTTATGTCAATCACTACAAAAACACAGGATCACATTCAGCTGCTGTTCGTCCATGTCACTGATGTAAGTGGAGCCTTTGTATGAATCTAAAAGTAGTGCTGGTGAGGAGAGGGGCCACATAGCTAATAATGGCCATAAAGGCTAATAATGTAGGATTAAATCACGGCAGAATATGATGAAAATCTAGATTTACTCACCAGACATCAATCACAAAATAAATCAGTTCAAAGGCAGCGCTGAACCCGAATGATTCCCTATTTATAAATATTTATACCTGCCTGGGTAGCTTGACAGACTGCTACTTCCCCGTGCTCCCAGGAGAAAATGTGTTTCCAGTCTCCACATGGAATATGAACAGTTCAGTGCACACAGAGCCATAGCATGGACATGTGTGGAGCTGAGTAGGTGAAAAGAACTCAAACCCGGGTGTATTTGCACAATTCTGACAGGACAAGAGGAACAGTGTAGCCCTTCCTATAGGTGCGCTGCTGGCACAGCGAATCAGGAGTCATGTCTGGGGCGCTGGGAGCCTGTGCTTTGGCAGGAGTTTCTGTTTTGTGTTGTTGTTTAACTTTAATTTATTCCAGGTCGAGGAAATCTCTCATTTGCAGGAACATCCTGATCATTGCTAATGCACAAAAACAAGTAGATGCTCAGTACGAGCACTGAGCAGCAGCCCAGCTTCAGAACAGAAGCATTCGAACATAATCACAGGGACTTTTGTTGGGAACTGTAGGTAAAGCCTGGCTTATTATTATTATTACTTTTTGGAAATATTTGCTTGCAGGGATCACGTTTAATTTGCTGTGTTCTGTTTGATTTGCATAAAAGGGCTGCAGTTGATCAAAAACGACTCATTAGTTTTAGCAAGTTTGTTGAATGAATTATTCCCGCTATTATTCCCCTGCTGAAGGTACAGTAGTCGCTGAGATATTTGTCAGAGAGCTCAGGCTCAAAGTGACACCAGTGGAAATGTCATGGGAATCACGGGAGGCGGCGGGATTCGTCTTCTGGGGGCCGCGAACGCAAGTAGAAATGTAACATGTCAGTCTGCGGCAAACTGGTGAAGTGACAGATACTGTAAATGTGGTTATGCCAATAGCAAGAGAGTAACATTAGACTGGCTGAAGCAGAGTATGAAGGAAAGGGAGAAGCGTATCCTTTTCCCTGCTGCTTCAACAGGCAAATGCTGCTCACAAGTTTAAAATGAATTGGCACAAGTAATTAAGATCACTGTCAGCAGCATTTGCTCCCCTTTGGTGCATCCGGCTCCAGTTTCCTAAGCATTTATTTAGAATCACTTACTGTACGCAGTAACACTTAAACAATTACGTCCCTGGTCGACCATGTGCTTCAGGTCAGGTTTCATATCCTCCTTGTACTACTGTAACCTCCACCTCGCCACCAATAATGTCCATTCGGCGTTTTTTGCTGAGATGATGTCGAATAATGTTCAGTAATCACACACGGGTGATTTAAATGTAAAATACCTCCATATTGACTGCGACAGCAAATGATCAAATCCTAAATTCCTGCTATTTCATCATGAGTAAATTTCATCATAAAGCAGCTGCTAAAAAGACTGCCGTTCATTTATTTGATCCCACACTGTTGTCTCTTTCTTATCCTGTTTCTCGCTACAAGCTACAGGGGTCTTCATCCCGGCCTCTGTTCTTTCACAAAGGCCTCCCTCGATTGGAGGGTTCCTGTAGGATTTGTGGGGGAGGAAGAGACGAGCAGAAAGGGGAGGAGGGGAGTGGGTACTGTTTGTATACACCACGGTGTGGGTTTGCATGCAGTATGTGGAGGAGGTCACTGTAATTACATATCATATTACATATAACTGAATGTGCACCCCTACTGTATGACTGACGCCTCACTGTGTACAGCATAGCATACACAGTAGTACACACTGAGCTTTAGCAGCGCTGGAGCCATCAAACTGAAGGAAGTGCTGCGTTACATCTGTGAAGGGTCCCCTGAAACATTCATTATTAAAACTAATTTATGCGTAACCCAATCTACTAGAAATATGCACACTCGATATGTACTGAGTGCTAACATTTAATAGGGAATATTTTTAGATCAAACAGGTTGAATTTGTTTTCAAAACAGAATAATGCAGCTGCAACTACCTTAAACTGTTTAAAGTTGATGACCTACAGGATCATATGATTAGTGTCATACAAGTACACAACTTAACTTAAAGTACACTAAACTACACTGCACACTAAAGTACAATAGTAGCGTGAGTTCATCTGATGATGCCGGCGTTTATCTTTTTTTTTGTTTAGTTTACAGTGTCTCGTTTAAAAATTTATGAATTTTATTAGATTCCAAATGAATATGTTTTATTCATCTAATGTTATTTTTATCAACCTAACAAATGTCCATTTATTAGCTGATAAAATAAATGGAAACAAACATGAAATGCATTTTGTCAGTGACAAGATAATCAGAACAAGATTTAAATAATTCACCTCAAGCCTCCATTTTAGCGTTGAACTGTGGAACTTTTCTCAAACACCAACTGTTAACAAGGAACAAAACCATGCAGACATATTTTCCTTTCCCACAGAATTCTACTGGCAAAATGTAATTAAAACATTAGAAGTAAACAAATTCTAATTAGGAGATAATTATGGTCGGACCACTAAACTCCCATGGTTTAGATTATCAGAAAGGACTGAGTGCCGTGTTTTCCAACTCGACGCACATCCACCAAGCCAGACAGCGCAGCGGTACAGTAAATCCCACGTGACCGTCCCAAGTGCAATACTTCACGTGTTGACACCCATGTTGGCAGTAGGTGTAAATCACAAGCCCCAGCTCCATTGATTAAAGGCATAAAGCCTGTGATGTTCCTGAAATATATTAATATTAAATACAGTCCACATATCAAGTCAGACACAGGTAAACCTGCATGAACGGAACCAGAGCTGGTGCCTGTGGTGCCTTTGTGCTGTGAGGTGATGTTCAGCACACAGAGGTGACTTCCATCATTCTGCTGCAGTGGAGTCACTATTATAATTACAGTATGCATTAAATGCCTTAACAGACATGCACATACTATTACAATGATGGATATAGAGAAGCACTGATCATAATACGTGAGAATGTCACTTAGACTGATAACATTCTTTGCGTCAGCCTCCACCCCCACCCATTACATATTTACTGTAACTATAAAATATTGTACGTATACCACCCTACACAGCCGGGCTGCTCAGTGGGGAGGTGGTACAGCGGGCAGGCGGAAAGGCTCTTTAATATTTCAGTCAGACTCCCAGCAGACTGATGGCTTACAGGGGCAGTCATGCAGGGTGCATAGCCAAGGTTAGTTGTAACATCAACCTCCTTTCATTTGAACCTGTACACTGAAAGGACACCACTTCTCACAGGTTCTTCAGTTCGGGTAAGACCTCCATATCACATGAAGGCATGCCTGGAATACAGTAAGCCACCGTCGTATCCCTAAGCTGTTTTTGCAGAACCATATGCAGTACGTGTGTATTTACTGTAGCATGCGTGAAAACCTCCATAAGTCTTGCATATTGATGGTGTATTCCTTGCGTTTTTATTGGAACAATAGGTTCGGTAAATTTCTGTTTTATACATTAACTCTATAGGATACATTTCATTAACAGAACACACAGACAAGTAATTTAAAATGATGGATTTGCCTGTTTCCTCGCCGCATGCGAGCTTTGTACAGCCCCGACATCCTGCAGGGGATGTGGCGCTGGATGTACAAGAGCATACAGTACAGTAGGCATTTCAAACACAACAAACATCAAAACTTCTCCGACGGCGACTGCTGTGGGCGACACATTGTGAAACACGACGCATCATTACCCACAGCGGACTGTCAATCAGCGCCGTGTGTTGCTAAATTTAACTTCCCCCGTAGTCCACATGAACACATCTATGTCAACGCAAATACAAAGGACAGCGGACTTGATCCTAACGATGCTGCATTGTGGGATGTTGTATGTTACACAATTGAGAAAACCTTCCCGAGAAAGGTTGGTGGCGAGAACTGGGACTCTTCAAATAAGCACACGAGGAGACTGGCAGCACAGACTTAAGACTGGGGAGAAAGGAGCAAAAGTAAAATGTAGGTCGTTTAATCTGTCGCACAGTGACTGGGAGGCACAAAGAGAAGAGAAGCAAAGCAACTAATGCAGGCAATTAAACTTCCCCTGCCCCCACGCCCCCCCCCCCCCCCCCCCCCCCCCCCCCCCCCTTAGCAAACACTTCAAAGTGCTGCCATCAGCAAATGGCAATAAAGTGAATGAGCTGGCTATAAATGGGCTCGGTTGCCCGAGATGCTGAGGAAGGGGACTGTCTGACTGGTGTCCCCTGGTCTGAGCAAACACAACACAGCACCAGTTCAACACAACAGCTTCCACACAGAGGCAACACACTCACACGCTGGTCAAATACACCGATAAATAAAAAAAAAAAGCACCAACAGACACAACAGGAATCAGAAGCTCATTCGGCTGATGGGCATCTCCTCCGATGACCATTGGGGTCAATGGCTATGTTTGTGAGCGCTGTGAAGGGAAAGCTACATTATTAACGCTCTGTGTCAGAATGTCCTGGAAGAAAAAAGCAATCTCCCAGCAGGAGCTCTGAAATGACACCCTCTCCTGACGACTAAATCGGCGAAAGCACAGAGCAGCAATGTTTCCGTGAAATGGAGATCAGGCTCAGCATAAGCCCAGGAACAGGCAGAAGGAGAGATTTTTATTTTCCAGCTCCAGGTAACAGTTTCACAATGCAGAACTGGGTTGGCTGATTACACTAAATACATATCACGCAAATACCTTCTTTTTTTTACAAGTCCTCAAGATTTCCTTCATCTTTTCTTTCCCCGCTGTCCTTTCAGAAATGCTTCTCTCCCTCTTCCTCTGTTCCCCTTCCAGCCTCCAGCTGTTTTGTGCGCCGCTGGGCATTCACCACGGGACGGTTTCCACACCAATCGCAGCGCCATTTAAAATAAACATCAACAGAGGATGTCAGGGGGAGCCTGTGAATAACACCATAGCCTTATCCACTTCCACAGATTTAAAGGGAAGAGGAGCCATCTAGTTGCTCCCTTTCTCTCTTTCTGGATGCTATTTGAATAGCCACTTTCCAGCCATCACTTCTGCTGCATCCGCCTTATGTGAGCCAGAAAGGCCAGACTTCTGCTCCCGGGAGCTCTGGCTCTTTGCTCTGTTGGAAGAGTTTATTATAATATAGACATTTCCTTACTTGCAGGCTTAGTGCCATACTTGTCTCTCGGTTAATTGTTATTCATAAATACAGACACAGCGGCGGCGTCAGTCTTAAACACGTGTGCCCAAATGCAGCATGTGAGGAAATATTGAATCTCCAGTTGTAAGCTGCAGCTTCTGTACCATCCACCTCGTCCACGGCTGCTCACGGCTCCACTTAAAAAGGCAGAAAAGGAAAAGTAAGCAGCAGCGAGCGCTTGGTGCCAAAAAAAACAGGTCATCTGGTTCCTACAAAATAAATCAAAAGCACCACAACTGCAATCTGCACCACACACTGTTTTCATGCGTCATGTTTTCTACACGGATCTATATTCCTGCTACACTTCTTTCTACCTTCTTTTGTGTTTGCATTACTAAGCTGTTGGCAGCGGCTTGTCATTTTGTTTCATAAATGATAGCAATTACTATTTCAGCGCAGGGATCAAAGAGACACCAAAAGGAGGTTTTTAGACAGGAGAAAACAGCAAACACAGTTTCCCCCTCTTCTGTTTACACTGATAGAGGCCGAGGCCTAGGAGGCAAAGTGAAAGTGACTGACAGAATGGGAATATACCTCCTGTTTTTAATCCCAGAGAAGGGGGAGAGGATATGAGGGGAGAGGTTTCCACCAGGAGGCTCATTCCTGCATACACTGGATTAGTCACATTGCAGATTGTGTTTTTTTTCATCTCAGAGAAAAGCTGGAAGCATTGGGCTGAATAAAATTACAGTGTACTTATAATGAGACTATAGTGCCTAGACTTAAAATAATGAACCTTTCAGAAATTTCCTTAGCTAAAAACACCAAAATGCACATTGAGAGTGGAGAATTGGACGTAGAGAATATTCAAATGGAGGCAAATAAAAGAAAACTTCACCAAAGTTAACATGAAGATAAAAATAGCAGTTGCAGTAATCTGCAGCTCATTTAACACTGCATTGCAAAGTGTGGGATTTTAGTCCCAAACAACCAATAGGTAGCTATAGCAATGCTTTGAATACTAACACAATATCAGTTGTCATGCTCATAAGCAGGTATAACACTGACCATGTGCATTGTAGGCTGCTCACATACTAGTATCAAAAATGAGATTAGGGAAGTGGATCGATTGGTTCTAAAAAACACTGGAGTCACAAACTACTTCTAGTTGAGTATTACTGTAAGGATTTCTAAATGTTGAGATAAGCAGTGAAAAAAGGAAAAAAAGCCATTAGGATTCATCCTCTGGGCACCATGAAATTAATTATTCTTCCAGTGTGAACGAAAGAGGGCGATAGGGTAGTTTCACCACTTTAAAACGATTTCACTTCACTTCATGACCTCCTGCTCCTCCTCATTTAAGACACATCTTGTGGTGAAACTGGAACTTTTAAGTTCAACAATATTCAATTTCAGTTTCCAGGCTATTTTGCTTCATTAAAGGATGGAACCTGCAGGCTTCTGATATTAATTAGTTTAAAATCATGTTCCATAAATCATTTGCCTGAGCTAATGAACTACTCGACAGATAAGGTGTGCTTTGATTTCTTGATCTAACTCGTGTCCATACACACTTTTAATGCCAGTTCACAACAGGAGCACATTTTCTTCCTAATTGCAAGGCAATGAAGGACTTGAGTATATTCTAATGCTGGGGTGCCAGTGACTGTAAATAAAGGCAAGTTAAATGTACATGTAAATGAAAATGTTCTCACCCTGGTCATGGTACATGTTTTTGTACCGTCGGATTAATGTGCAGCAGTGACAGGCTGGGTTCACACTGTGCACTGCCTCCCCTCCTGTCCCTGGACAATTCTCCCTGACATGTGGAGGACAGCTTCCTGGCCCTCCTCCTCTCATTGTAATGGAGGTCTGATGCTCCTTTTCCGCATTTCTGCCCACATTAGCATCTCCAGTTAATTGGCACCATTTGCTCAATGGCATTGCTTGAGTTTGTAAATTACTTTTACAATTGTCACTAATTATCAAGTCCGATGAGTGGAATTGGCGCAATGGGTCCCCAGTGGAGCAGAAACACAACAGGCGGATGAAGGATTAAGTCTCCGGGGGCAACGCAAGGAGCAGGCTAGCTGAGAGATACCGGTAGCGCTACATGCTAATCAACGGAGGATTATATACAGATGGTGCTACTGTAGCGCTGCGTCTCTCTGCTGCATGCTTAATGAACTACAGATGCACTTTGGCTGCATGCTCCAGAGAGGGAGTCAGGCATATTTTTCCTTTCTTTCGCGTTTTTAATATTCATTTCTCGAATCGTAAACTAAAGGTGCGCACTGAAGGTTTATGAGTGTCTGAGAGAGTCTGCGAAGATTAATACCCTGAGCTGTGTTTACTGAAGAAAAAGCATCAGGTATCTAGGAAATTTTATCTTTACTATACTAAATAAATACTGATAAATACTGTAAGTGCATCCCAACACTGAGGCACAAGTAGAAAACCGAGGTGAACTGCCGGCCGTGCTGTTATCGCAGCAGAGGACAGCTGCACGCAGTCCAGAGACTGTTCAGTTCAAACAGGTCTAATAATTGAAGATGGTGCAGTTATCTGAGAGACTGTTTTGTCTGCCTTGTCAGTATGAGCTAGACAGTCCAGCCGGCTGAAAGGCCAGACAATTTGCGCTCCAAATGTCATGTTGCGAGAAGGCAAACACGGCCTGTTGGAGGAAGGCCGGCGAGAAACAAAAGCCTGGGTTAAAGACATGTCCGGCCTTATCATACGATTATTCAACACCTACTCCGAGAACACAGAGTACGAACAACATATTATCTGCTCCAGCTCCTAGAATATGGAAAGGATTAATAGTTGTCCTCTGCAAAACATTAATCGTTGGTTAAAAAAAATCCTCTGCTTTTCTTGTTTTGCATTTCTTTTCATAGTGAGAAGGAAATTGGATTTTGCCCTCTGGCACAGCATCAGGATCAGATTGTGGGCTGCAGTAATGTGGATCTTATCTGAGCTGCAGCACTGGTCCAAAACATATTCCTGCCTCTCTCTCAGTGAAAATAGGACTCAACTGTGCTTTACTGTTGACAGAGAAAATGTACCGGACACAGACACACACACACACAAACTATATCCTCTTCCTATCTCTATTTTTCTGAGGGCACATATAATGTACAGGGCCTGAACATAGTCAGTATATATGTGTGTGAGGGACAGGCTGATATATGAATCCAAAGGATGCCATTCGTCACATGACCCAGAAACTGCCTTTTGCTGTGGTTGCCACAAAGACAAAAAGCTCAGTCCTTGGAGGAAACACACACACATGCACACACAATACACAGCAATAGACCTCTAGATGTATACAGTACATGCATGATGCACATGGTGATGTGCAAATGTTTGTGGCTTTCTAAACCTATACCCAACCCCACATCTGTCAGAACTGAGGATATGCGCTTCAGACACCCTCAGGTGCCTCTGGGTAAAAAACTATTTGAACCTACTACAGTGAAAAGCTCATCCCCACAGCCACAGAGGAGGCTCAGCACACTAGCCAGTTCACCCATTAGCTAACGCACAGCTGAGCCAGCCTGTCAGAGCTCCCCTCAGAGCCCTTTCCTCCATTGTTCCTTTGCAGCCCTCCTACCTCACATCTCCTCCTCGCTCTTTCCTCTTCATGCGTAAAGAACATGCTGTGCTCAGCAGACTCCGCTGTGCTGTAGTGCTGTTAGCTTGTTAGCCTGTTTGTTTAGTTCATCATTGCCACGCTCCCCTGAGTTACAGAGTTTATCTAACGGCCAGTTAACTGCCACGAAGCCCAAATGCATAAATAAAATCGCTTTGAATAAAGAAAATAAAGCAATCTAGCAATTACCTATTGGATTTCACAAAGTTTGCAAAACCCCTAAAAGATAAAAAAAAAACAAGAACTCCTTTAAGCATGTGTTTAAGATACATGTTGGCATCCAGTGCTAGTGTGAGTAGAGTTATTATTAACCAAGATATGTCTCAAGACAAATCCTAACAGTCCTATTTTAGAATTTGCTGCATTTACACAGTACTACTTCAGAGTGTAGGTCTACTAGAGGTTTCTAGGGTTTCTAAATGTAGAATGAGAGACAGAACCTTCAGCCATCAAGCTCGTCTCCCCTGAGAGCAGCTCGCAGGTCAGGTTCAGGAGACAGGCACCCACTCTGCTTTTAGGACTGTAGGCTTAAAACGTCCCTCTTTGGTAAAGTCCACAGCTGGGGCCAGTTGATCCATCTCTTAGTCATGCAGCTGTGGACGTAGACTGCTCAGGGACCTCCCCTGATGCACTGAGCTGCTTTGCTCTTTTCATAAGTCACCACAGTGTGTCATTAGCTTTAAATGGAAAGAGGCCATATTGCATTAAATCGGATGTCGGTGATTTTAATGGTAATTGGATCAATTGCAATCTGGTGGTGTAAGTTCTGACATATTGTGGTAACTACTGTAGAGATAAACATGAAAATTAGGCAGCTTGAAACCTCTGAGGAGCTTCACCTTCGAGCAGGATTACTTTGTAATATTTCACCCGCATTCACTTCCCCTGGCTTCTTACTGCCACTAAATCAGAGGGTGGTCTTGCCACTAAGATTCCTGTAAATGACCTAAGCACTTACCAGCAGTTAAATCCCGTTATCTCAGCAGAGAGGTCAGAGGTCAGGCTCAGCGACAGACAGAGTCTGAGCTCAGTATAGTCTCAGTGCCTTGGTTAAGGACACCTCAGCTGGGTGAGTCAGTACGCTTGTTGCTAGCAAGATGTACAACCTGCGGTGTGCATTCAGTCATTCTGCCACACATAAACACATAAAGTGACAATGTGCCAGGAGGGATAGAGAGTGATTGTTGCAGTGACTCCATGCACAAGAAGCAACATCCTGACGCCATCCGCTTGCATCTCATCATCGCCGGTGACACCCGTTTAGCTGCTGTTCCCGAGCATCACAGATCTTAATGCACGTTTGAACTCCAGACATTTCTGGGCTTATTACAAAGTGGTAAGGTGTTGCAGAGGCGCCCGGGATAAAAACTGTAGTGACCCACAAGACTGTGACCTGTAAAATTGACATAATGTGCTGCCTTTGAGTAGCCAGTAATGACCTCTCATCGCAGTGTGACACACTCTCCATCTTCATTTCACACCCTCTTAGAGCAGCACAGATGGCCTTGGCATTTCCTTAACAGCATCTGAAGTCTTTCGTAAGCCAGGCTGCAAGTCTGGTGCATGTCCGGTTGGTGCTCACTGCAAAATATTGGAAAATTCACAGCACCGGTTGAAATGCGCCTTGTTATTTACTCAGTCTTTGAAGACTTGCATCTGTGTGCTGCTTGACCACGTCCATCAGGAAAGACCGGGTCAACGCTGTCACAGGTACTGTACAAAACAGTCACTTCCTTCTTACATTTATCTTCCATTTGTATTGCATTGCTGTGCACTAACAGTGTTTTTCCACGGGTTAATAGACAGGTTAATGAGGTGGGATGAGGCCACTGTAAAATGCTACTAAACCAGCCAAGCGCGATAATTCGTCTTGCCTCAGAAGTGTCAGCTACTGCAGCTCCCTGCTCTTTAATTCATTGAAATGAATATTGTTTTAATTGTTTTATCCTCGGTGCTCACTAACTCCATTAGTGTGGAAAGAGGGGGGAGGGAGGGGAGATGATAGAGAGTCGTGTGGAGAGGAAGGTTCAGGGAGAGAGAGCACTGGAGGAAAGACAGAGAGATGAAGAAAAACAGTCAAGGAGGTTTGCTTTGCGTGTGTGTGTTTATCTCTGTCTGCGTGTGTACATGCTTCTATGAATAATTAATCCCCTAGTTGTGATTACACAACAATTACTCTCTAGAGCTGAAACTTTAACCACCCTTATGAAAGATGAAGGTTTGTTCTCTATCTGTAACACAGACACTGTGGTCTGCCAGTCTCAGAGGTGTCTTAATGCAAACGGAGAGGCTGATGGGAACACGGACCCCTGGGACTATGAGAGGATGGGATGTGCAACCGATGGAAAGACACCTCCATATTTAACAGAAGGAAGACCTGATTAGGATGTACTCAGGTGTATTTAGAGAGAATGTTAGCAGAAAAAAAGAGAGCCTTTGAATGTATAACAGAAAAAAGCAGGCATTCGAAGTGTTGGAGCTGTAACTCAAATGTCTGAAGTGAGACAATGAACATATTTTCTGTTAATACGGTATATTATTAAAGAGGCAATAAAAAGCTGGAACGCTTATTTGTACCAACGAGGAAGAGCTGGAACAAACATCTGAGTAATATGACTGAGTATAAAAAGACATCATAGAGAGTCAGCATCAAACTATTTAAGAGGAAGTAATGTTCCTCAAGGTAAAATTGCTTCACAAAGGCTTCGGGGAATCATACAGCAATAACATCAAAAGATTCTAAATTCATAATCAAAAATGAAATTCTTTAAAAGAGCAAAAACCTGAATTACAGCTGCTGCCACTTATTGCAGCACATACAGCAATGATCATAATAAATCTTGTTATATATAGTATTGTAGATAAATAATAAAACATAATGTGTAAAGACATCAATTTTAGTGCAGCAGACTTCATATTTATACTCTATATTAGTGAATATTATATCTGTCAGTATAAAAGAATCCCCATTGAATTCAGCGTAGGAGTAAGTATGCAGCACCCTTTGGCTGTTACATAACATGGACCAGTGGCTAAAATTCACAACATGCAGTGATAGAAATGGGGCAGGAAAAAAAAAACGACAAAGAAAATTTGCAGGAATATGATTCCCACATATTCATCCTCCTCCATCTGAGCGCATGCTCGCAGGATGTAATGATAATCACACGACCCTACACCACAGGTGGAAAACCCAAAGTGGAGTCACACAGAAGGTTTCTGATGGGGGACAAAGGCCTGAGACTGAGGTTGGAGGTTTCTCACTAAGCCTCAACTCTTCATTCAGGCTTTATTAAAGATGCAATGTCTGCTTTCAGCAGTTACGGGAGCAAAAGTACAATATGTAGGTTTTTAACTGCAGGGGGCCTTTAACATAACTTATTCAATGCCTGAAACAAGAACGGGGAGTAAAAACACAACCCGCTGACACTGTAGAGCACAACTAGGACCAGCCAGGCCTTTTTTTATGAGACACGAAGAGTGCTGTCCAAACCGACCATCTCACCATGCTCCAAGAGACTCGCTCCCCAAATGTTCATTAACTCAGTGGAAACTCATCAGCACTATAGAGCACAAGTCCATTACAAGGCCTCATGTAAACTGCAGGAAATATGAGCGCAATAATCATTAACCAAGTCCTCCAGGACGGGGAGATGTACTGTACTGTATGGTTGGGAGGTTGAAGGAAAGTTCAGGACGGAAATAAATGTGTTTATGATTGGAGAAAACAGGAGATGCACTTGTCTCATAAAACGAATGAGAATAAACCCAGATCATGTATTGCTCGGATTCACCCAGCTTTTTTTTTTACTTTTACTGTAGACAACAATTTAAGGATTTATTTTTTCCCCAGATCAATACTAATTCAAACATGGAAATGTAGAACACGACCCTGATGCATTTTCATGGACCTTTTGTTCACTTTCCTTCTAAATGGCTTACAATGTAGCTGCATTTGCATTCACTAGAAAAATACACGCGTGTGTCTCTGCTTGCGCTTGTTAGTTTCCATGGCTGAAAAAAAGGGAAGAAAAAATATATATTTCTGAACATTTCCCCTCAGGATGGAGCAAAATTGCTGCAGCATTTTGAAAAAAAAAAATAAAAAACACCAGCCATAGAAAAGAAGCTTCTGTTCCTTCATCTGTATTCTGCCATATCCTGACATTTTAAAGATCCTATATTAAGCTATTGTTAGAAGACAGAGGACAACTTTCTGAACTATTGATAGAAAATGCTTAAAAGGAAAGACTCTTCCCAACAAAGTGCATGCACAAGGCCACAGACTGGCTTTTACTGCTGGTTTGCGGAGCAGAGCAATGCGCAGCTCTGCTGAAAGACACCGAGAGGACATGAGGCACTTAGCTATTAGCAGTCCAGTGTTGACCATCCAAAGTCCAAAATAATATTAAAAAAAGCAATCCTATTTGTATCAGACACAAACAACTCCAGGTCACCCTGCACTTTATATCCATCCATTACAACCAAATTCCAAGGGAAAGCTCTCATGCAACTTTCAAGCGAAATAAATAAGTAAACAGCCCTTTTTTGTATTTTTCAATTTCCATACAAGGTGCAAAACGAACTGAGGGAAGACACGTGAGATGATGCTGTGGCTGAGAGCGTGCGGCAGCATCCAGACCCTTTTAGGCTTCCCTAAAAGCGCCAGCGGTCTGTGGGATCTGTGGCAGAGGAAAAACAGAGATGATAGAAGATGAACTCTGAAACTACCTCCTTTTCTGGGAAGAGGAATAACAAGAAACACTTATTAAAAAAAAACAGAAAAAAAACACAGCACTTCCCAGAGCGCCTGTTGCTGCTTTGTAAGCAGCCCCCATCTGTCGCACGGGTTCAGAAGAATGTATTACACTCGATTAAGATGGTGGGTGCTGGAGCAACTGATCAAAGGGTAAACAGCATTTTGTGAGGGAATGAGCGTTTGTGTTTCCTAAAGACTTTGACTACAGAATTTAATTGAAATTTAAGATAAACATTCCTATAGAACAGGTTTTTCACCTTTATTAAAAGGACTGAATAACTAAAGTTCTTTCTTTCTCTACACGATCGTGTGTTCATGATTCTCCTTTGCCTACTGGTGTTAAAGTACTTAAAGCACAGACATGATCATCATGATGATCAGTAGTAAAAATATCAACATACAGTTAATTAACAAGCATAGCTCTGTAAATGAGGGCAGTTCTCTATCTGACATTTGTTCTTCATGGCCTTGGTGTGTGTACATGAAAAGGTTTGACGCGTGCAGTAGTTGTTTCAGCTTATTAAGTCCTGTTTCCTGTTTAACTAGTTACAGAACTACTGTTCTGAAAAAAGTCAGACATATGTAGGTTGATAGTCCTGAATGTCAGCCTAATTAATGTTCACAACCTGCAGCTACAAACCTGATAATTGTATGAGTCTGAACTTCACTCCCCTTCGAAGAAGTTATTGTGGCCAAGATTGTGGCAAAGGTGACTTTAAGGGAAAAAATAAATAAATATAACAATCCAAAAATCCAAAATAATCCAAAATAAATAATAATAAGCACTGCTGAATTTATTTTCAAATGATAATGTACTAAGTAATAAAGTTTTTACTATGATGCTTTTCTGTCTTAAGCAAAAACAAAAGAGCCCAAAAATGTCTTGTTACTGAAAGCTGTCACACTGGTATGTGTCTAAAACCTGAGGTAACTAGTAATATTTAGTGAAGCATGAAGTAGTTGTAAATGCAAAAAAACTAAATATGTTTAATTAAGAGATTTGATGCTGAAAGACATACAAGCAGGATCCGTCTGCACATCTGTCTGCAGACAGATATGTCTCACCGCTTGGCGGCAGAGCACACGAGCCACTAGAGGCCGAGCGAAGCAGTGATGCAGTAAATGTAGCAGTGTGTGTGTGTGTGTGTGTGTGTGTGTGTGGGGGGGGGGGGGGGGGGGGGGTGCTGATGATCCCCAGGTCTGGTTCAGGTAATGTAGCGGAGCGGAGGGTAAGCCGCCCTGACACACACGCCTGGATCACAGAGGCCGGCAGGCCGCCGCAGGCTACGATTTGTCTGTGTGTCAGCGTCGGTGTTTGTGTCAGTGTCTCGCTGGTTATCCTGACGATTTACCCACACGTCGATCTCTGGCTCTGAAAACCTGACAAGTGTCTATGGCGCTTAAGTCAAAAACTGTAATGAGAGCCGACCGGCCCGCGTCTTAAAAATGTCAGAGGTTCTGCTGCGGTGCCCTTCTCTGCCCAACACCTGCGCTAAAAGGCTACAGTAGATGCTTAAATGTGATTAAATGTGAAGCGTCTGCTCACCTCCCTGATCCCTCCAGCCCTGCCTCATCGGACCCCGACATCCAGGCCAGGCATCTGCTTCAGCGTCAGCGTCTCACACTATTATTAGTGCTAAAGACAAACGCACCTACTGCATGTGCAGCACTGTGCTGCGTACGCAACTCTGGTGAACTGAGGTTCATCCAGTGTGTCGGGGTCAAACAGGACCTTGGCATAAAAACCCAAAACATGTCAACCTGCAAAACCCTTCCTCCTCCTCCTCCTCCTCCTCTCGAACTGACATCTGGCTGGTCAGCACTTGGATTTTAGTCACGCAATCTTAAGCCTGATTCTTACCATGGCCTCAGCAATAACAATAATACTGATACTGCTAATATTTTAATGTTCAATATATCCATGCTCCATAGTGTGTATAATGGTTGTGAAATGGAAAGAAAGCTGAGTCCATGTATTGTGGGTCCTACACTGACCTCAAAACACCCAAGTATCATTTAAAAAAGATCCATTTTTCACGTGCTGACTAATAATCAGAGCCTTTCCTTCCACCTTCTCTCCACTAACATGTTACCTCTGCCCGTGCATTCACTGTATATTTTCGGTCTAAATTCCGTAGTGAAACGCAGCCAAAAATAGCGCCGGTATCATCTGCTCCTTATGTAAACACACAGCAGCTGCCAACAAGCCTTGTGGATGAGCCCCTGAAATACCCAGAATGCAGCACAATGTGGCAGTGATTCCCGATCCCTACTGGGACTCGCAGAATTGGTTGGAAAATTCAGATGTGGGCTAAGCCAGTGCATTGTAATGAACGCGACATGAGGCGGGAAGTCGACCCAGAATGCAGCGGGGAGTGTGGCAAGTTTGAGTTTGTTTTGTGTTACTTTAAAACACGTTATTACTGGTTCAGTTTGTACGCTGAAGTAAAGGTCAGCTCCACTGCTCCCAGTTGCACATCCACTTATTTGTATGTGAGCTCCCGTCCTGGAGCTCCACTTTCTGAGTCCGTTAACTGTATGAGAAGGCACAGAACATGACAAAATGATATAGTTTTTGTGGATATTGGCTGCACTTACATGAGACATGAGGTAATTTTGTACTTAACATGAGAAAGGATGACAGGGGAGCATAATACTTATTACTAACATGCTGAGTGTCTTTTTCTAAAGAAGCCTTATTGATTCCCTGCTGACAAAAATCTGTGTGAAAGACACTTCAAAACCCACTGGTGTGAATCACAACGTGAACGATGAGCCCGCCGCTTATGCCGCAATATATATTAACTGGGAGCTAAGTTGACGTATTGATCGGACCAACAGGTTATCTACGCGACGAGTCCATTTTCAAGTGATCACACACTCGCGCGTCTACGTGCGCGCTCGCGAGGCATCGTTCACACGGCCACAATTACAACCGCATAAAGGGGACTTCAGTGTATCAGTCAAAGCTGTGACTGCACGGCACGGACGGCGGAGGCCTTGAGAAGGTAGCAAATCAAGTCAATGTGCCTCCGACACGCACACGCACGCACACACACACACACAAGCACACACACGCACACCAGTGCAACCACGTAAAGCTGAATTTTTACTGGACGCCTAGAAACTGTCAGCATCGGACTCCAACAACCAAGAACCACAGTGATTTACAGAGGAGGGAAAAAAATCCATTATGGCTTCATCCAAAGGCACGCGTGCACACACACACACACACACACACACACACACACACACACACACATGCACGCACATACTCTCTCTCTCTCTCTCTCTGTTGTTCTCCCTCTTTCTCAACACACACAGGCACGAAATCAGCTAAAAAATACTGAGTCCTGACGGAGCCCACACATTAGTTCACTTTAATTCATTCAGTCATTTAATTCTTCACGTAACTGGATGAACCTGGATGAATTATTGACCCCTTTGTGCCAGACACTAGGTGACAGCGGTACTAAGCATCTTCTGTGCTTTGTCTGAAGACAACGTGAACTTGACCCTGTGGTTTGTAGAAGGCGGCTCTGCCAGTGTAGCTCCTACCCCATGATCGTATAACTGCAGTCTGGGGCACAAACTACCACCTGATAGGAGCCGTGCCAGCTCGAATACTAAGGCCTCGTATCTGATCATTACCTGAAGACATAAAGCTAAAGCTTACAGCAGCAATAAGGCAGAACAAGGCAGAGGCGATTGAATTTTCATCCGGCTCACTCTGGGCTGCAGTGCATTCTCAACAAAACACTGAACTTTAAGTAATAGGAAGAAAAAAAAACAAATTATCTGCAATGTAATGCCTGAATGATGTGATGTGCGCAGCCATGACTGTGCTTCATTTCTCGGGCTATTAAAGTAATTTATGTAACAATTTGTTACTGTACCTTGAAAAAGGCAGCTAAGCTCAAATGACTGCAGGAAGAAATACGCGGGGGAAAAAAAGGATTTTAATTTTAGTTTCTCGAAGGAACTAATCCTGAAAGTCGTCCATCAGGCTGCGTGTTGCTGGAGTGCTGCACACCAGATGGTGAGTTAGCCCTGCAGTGCAGTGCTAAAGGAAATGCCCTGTAGTGACCGAGAGGACTCTGGACCCTAGCATCAAGGAGATGAATTACCTTCTTCACCGCTCCTGCTTTGAGAGGCCTGAAACTGCATTTGAAGCACTCCTCTGCTAACAGTTGCTTCCTACAGTAACAGTGGGTGCTTTGAGTATTAAAACATGCTAAGCTCTCAATGCTGCCAGCATGGTGCCTAAGGCAGAGCTGCTCACGCAGACTCCAAGTGGACAGAGTCTTAGGGCTGCGTGTAGTCATGTAAAAATCCCCCCCCCATAAAAACAACAGGCTCTTGGTGGATGCTACAGTACAAATATCCAACTTCTCTGCCTGATAACATAAAAGGAAGCAAGTTACAGCAAAGCAGATGTATCATTAGTGAGCAGCTGTGGCACCAATTAAATCTTCCCCATGTAAACACAGAGGGTCAAACTGCGTGATGTCTTATTTGCATCTCGTCATTATCGTCTTATTTTTATCAGGATTTGTGACTTTTGTTTTCTTTGTGCCACACCAGTTTGTTAGCACAGCTTTAACTCACATGACGTGTCACGGCATCACAAACATGTCTGTAAAGCCTCATTAACTACTGTAGACTCATCCTTGATTACTGCCAGCTTTAGGCCAATGCAGTAATTGCCACCTCTGAAATAATTACAGCGGAGCGTTCTTTACTGAGGTAAGTAACAAACTCTAATCCGGTAAAGTTGCTAATTAAGATGTGGCAGCAGCTAATGCTACTTTATGCCCATGGCATGAAATGGGAAAAAAAAACATTCATGTAATTTGGTGATGGGTCACGTATTAGAACACACAACAGGAAAAGACAAATCAAGACAATACAAATCACGCACAACTCTCTATCTATCAAGTATATATAAAAGTCTGACTTCCACAGCTGCTGCATGAGCACATGTTCTAGCGAACAAATATTTAAAGGGGGAGATTAGCTGGGAAACTGGATTATGTACAGTACAGTGATGCAACTGGCAGAAAAGTTGGGGGGGGGGGGGGGTCTGCCTGGCTCTCTGCTCGCCTGACTATTTGTATAGACTTACCTTTCATACCGAATTTGGAGCGCCGGCCGTATTTGTTGATGAGAACAAAAAGGACGAGGAGGAGGACGCATGCGAAGCCCGCCAAGCCCACGGCAATGGAGACCTGGGAGAGAGATGAAGTCATGTGTGACTCACGGGCAGCAATCAGCGGAATGCGCTCAACATCATCATTATCCTTTTTAGGCCGCTGATCACCTTAAACACTGCAAACCAGAGAAGAATCCACCAGATTGGGACTATTGGCTTCTCACAGATTACAGCAGTCTGGGGGAAAAGTCAAACACTTGCCGGGGCTACGGTGTATTCTAGTTGACAGAATGTAATTTGTACAGTATGTGATCCCCATCTACAGTCAGATTTACTCTGACAGCAGCTTGGGAAAAATGTGCAGCAGCTATTATATGGTAACCTGTATGTTACGAGTCTTCTGCATCCGAAATGCCTGTTTTAAATTACTATGTATTAAACCTATTGTCACAGCAGACGCTGTAACTTCTGAACAGGCCCAGGTGTAATAAATACAGTAACATTAACAGCAACAGCACTCTGTGGGTGAACTACTGAATAGTTGCTGGATCATCATGGATCTGAGCCATCAACAACTAGACAACAGGACCTGCTGTGAGGAAGGTCCTCATAGAAAGCAGGTCTTTGTCATCCTTCACATGTTTATATTGGACTTAAGGAAAAGGAGGCATTTCATTGCTCTGTCTTTCTCAAACAAAAAAGAGCAAAGATGTAAGTAATTAATAGACTACTTGTTTGTTCTAACAAATTGCAGTGGCTCTTTAAAATGGCACCAGACTCATCTCTTCACCACTCTTGCTTCCATTGTGTTGCTGCTCTGCAGCTTTTGGACCATATCGGTTCACATTAGCGACCTTGTTCTGCTTTCACTCTGGTTTCGTTGGAAGTTACACACCAGCAACCCAAGAAAAGGCTTGTGAATGTTTCCTGGAGACGGTTGTGTGCTTAGTCCTCATCCTTGACATTATTCTGCTCTTTTAATAAAGTATGTTCTGCACGCATCAGCAAATGGAGAGACAGACCTTTCGCAGCGTCTGCAGCATCGGTTTTACTTGATTCTCATCGCTGAATTGATCATTTAAAGGCACTCCACCGGGGGTTTTAACAAAGGGTGAGTTTGTAAAACATGCCTACAAATTAGAAATATTAAATGCATTGTTTATAAAAATTATGTCAAAATAGTTTTATTGTCACTGCGTTCCAGTATGTTTATTGACGGAGGGACTGAGTGAACCAACAATTAAGCAGAACATTCCATCCACTGCGTTTCATGTGTATTACATGATTATATCATCAATGTTTGCCTGGATATTTATGTGTCATAACATGAACATCACATGTGTAATACATGTGTAGTAACACTAACAAGTTTAATGTTACAGTATAACTGTCACATGGGCTTTTTTTGGTGTGACATGTTTCTGCTATTTAAAAAAAACCTTTAACACCAAAAGCGCTTGCTTCTATTTGTGACTTCTGAACCACAGAAGAATGAACCACCAGGGACGGACTAAAAAGAAACAGAAGCCCTCCTTATTATGTAACAGTTTAAAAACACCACCGTAGGATCGTGTTGCCGCCTTCAACATCATTAGTGTCAAAACATACAGTTTGGAGAAATGGATGTCAAGGCGTTTGAGGCGCTGCTGTCGTTGCCGCCGTGCTGCATCGTAACACGCGGCACAAACATCTAGCAGCGCCTCCGTAAACATCCAGTGGGAAGCAGTTTACTGAGGAATCGTGTTGAACGACACAGCAGCTCAGTTCACGGGCGCGTCTATAGCAGCTGTTGCATCAACATCATTAGGAGGAAAAAAAACAGAAAAGGCCTCACCCCAAACGTGTCTTCTTCGGGTCGGCCCGAATCGCTGTCCGACGGCATCGGAGTGACTGAAAGACCAAAACACAAAAGGCAGATCAGCAACTGGGAATAAGAACAAAGCTTTAATGGTTGTGGTTTACGCCCACGCTCACTTACAGCAAATGCAGAACAGAGTGAGGATGTTCCATCGTTTATACGGAGGATTCATCGCTGTGGATTTGCTAAAATAAGTTGCTTTTTTTTGTCAATTTAGCGTGATTCCATTTGACTGCATGAATCTGTCTGTTTACCCATTAACGTTAAATAAATGCAACGCTGCTGGGCTGCGCATTAAACCGTAACCTAATGTGCTCCTTTGTACATAATTGAGAGCATATTTGCAGTGTTTCAACCAAGCCAAATAGATTATTAATATTTCGTGGCAGGGCCCATCACTAGTGGGAAAAATATTTTTTGTGTTTGCCAATTTGTCTGTCTTCTTTTATTTGAACTCTTGTTTTTCTGAGCGCCGAATGAATGCAAAACTCTCTGAAAGTGGATTGACATAAACAGGAAGAACCTTGCCTTTCGGCTCTTTTGTGCCATAAAAGCTTGAGAAATGTGGATGAACACTGCATTTTTGTGTCTAAAGTCAGGTAAAAGGCTTTCAGCGGCTTGCGCGGCCTTAAATATCCACTAAAGTCTGATACTTGTCACAAGGTCTCCCACACAAGTCTGAAATCTGCTATTCAGAGTGTCTCCCTGGACTCAAACCTCACATTTACGTAACAGAAAATATTTTACGTACCTTTTTAATACAGATTCACAAATGCATGCTCAGACTCTCACAAACACAAAGACACCAAATCGCCAAAACAAACTCCTTGGGAGCCACATTATCCAAGCAGAAGTAACGGAAAAGCAACTCATACAGCACAGAGCAACGAATGCTAAATTAGGTCAAAGGAACCCAGCTGAAATCATTAAAGCCAAATCAAAGTTGACATCCTCATCTGAACACTGTGGGAAATCAGAATTCCACATAACACGCTACATAATTGTGGCATACTGGACCTAGTAAGAGGACGAAGCCAGCAGGAGACGAGTTAATGACTGAAACGCGTGTCAATATCTGCTTTCCTGATGCTAAAATGTAGCACACGTAGAACTCCTCAAGAGTGTTGGCAAACAGTGGAGATTTGAGAAGTGCAGGGAGAACATGGAGAAGACACAAGCATGGAATAAAATGAACAGGGAAAATCCAGTCTGAGGCTCCCAGCCAGGACATCAGAGAGTAATTGTGGGCAAATTAATGGCCACATGGTGGACTGGATGCCACTGGCTCAGACTCACACAGTCCACACAGTGCACTGCTCCATGAGCCCTAACTACCGTCTCTCTGTGCCTCCTTCCCACCCTCCATCCCTCCCTCCTTTCCTCCCGGTGCCCTCTTCGCCCCTCAGCAGCATTAGTATCAGTCGGCCTGTCAGTCTCTTTTCTCCGGCTGAACTCCCACACACGCGCAGCTGCTACAGTGTTTCGCATTCTCGTCACCTAAACGCCTCTCCCTCGACTCCCGGAAGGTGAGCGAGTGCACGCGCGGCGCCGAGGAGCCGCCGGTGGCCGAGCGCCGCCCCCCGCGCGCGAGTCAGCGTCGATCTGTCTCCATCCCCGGCTGCGTCGCCGCCTCGTAATCCGCGGCTGATTGGAACGAATGGCCTCGCGTGGACATGGAGGAAGACGCCGACGAAGGTCAGGGATCGGAACGGCCCACTCTGTTTGCAGCGTCAGACGGCGAGGCTGCCGCAGGAGCCTTAGGCCAAACCACACATCACACGCAGGAGATTTGTGATGCAGCGCGAGCACGGGCCCAAACATCGATCCAGCCGCGTGACTGCACCCTCCGATTCGCGGAGGTAAGTGAATGCATCACCGGCTAACGAGATGGGAAACCAGCGCCTTCCTGCTGATGGTAGTCGGTTAGTTAGGGGCCGAGGAGCAGCTTCATGCATGATGACTCACTGACTACATTCTCACTTCCACAGTTGGGCATCTCAACATCTGAATATTAGGAAGCACATCACACTACCGCCGTTGCCCCTGGTTCAGGTCCAAATAGGAACCTGTGACGACTGCTGCATCCTCCACATCCTGGAATGATGACGCTACAGTAAAAATCTCTGTAAAATGATCAGGACCTACGGAGTAGCTGCTACCGTCACTTTAATAACCTCTCAAAAACACAAAGTGAACAAATTTCTCCATGGTATAATAGAGATAAAACATTAATATGTCTTTATATACACTGATGCCAAACAAACAAACACTAGAAAAGCCAAACGAAACAAAACTGTTTGCAGGGTAGCATTCACAAGGAGAAACACTCACCTAGTTCCATTACGTCTGAAAAGAGACAGAGACAAGGAAAGTCACGCTGTGTCAATGATCAGCATTAGGCATTAACCTCTGAATATTGACCATGTGGAGAAATTTGCCAGCCTTTGTGGTTTGGTCCTCGTCCTTGTGAACTCAGGGTGAACTGCAGGAGAACAATCTAACTGCCTGGGCTGTGGCTAAATCCTGGCTGCTCTCCAGTCAGCGGTGATCAGCTTCACAAAATGCTCCCTGAGTGAGATTATGACCCAAAATAAAAGCCCCCCCTGTGGATCCTTCACACAGAATGGAACCTGTAGGGTGGTTATTGCACCATGTTCAACTGGGTAAAGACTTGCTCCAGTCAGGAAAACAGTGCCCCACCGTTATTTGGCAGCGGTTCTCTTCTATTCTAATTTAACAGGAGAAGAAAGAAGATGGTATTTATGTGGTGAAAATGAAGCCGCCGGTCCCTCATATACCTGTAAATGTGACTCTGTTGTGACTGTGGGCACTTCTTCTAGCTGCCAACAACACATCACTCACTAGGCTCAAGCGCACTGAGGAAAAGAGCGTCCAAGCAGCAGCCCTCCACTTACCCTCGCCCCCGAGATCCTCCATGAAGTGGCCGTACACGGTCTTGGTGACGGTCCCCAGGGCGTTGCTGGCCTCCAGGGTGTAGTTGCCGTTGTGGATGTGCGTGGGGTTCTGCAGGATCAGACAGCCCTCCAGGTAGTCCTGGTAGAAGTCCATCTCGGTGCGGACGTACTCGTTGTGGAGGATCTCCTTGTGCTCATGGAACCAGCGCAGCTTGGGGTGGGGGTACCCGCGGACCGTGAACTCGATACACGTGTCGTGGCGCTTTTCAGGCTCGGCCAGTCTCACGATGACCGGAGGAACTGCAGAGGTGAAACACAAAGCGAAAGGAAGCTCATGTCAAGATAGTATCAGAGTAGTACCAGAGGAAGTGAGCTTAGGTCTTAAGACTCTTTTTTTTTGTTTACTTTTGTTTAGAACCATTTGCCTCATTTTAGTATTACGCATAAATATTAGACTAACCTTTGCATGTTGAGAAAGTCCACCACCCTTAGGCTGATAAAAACCTTTTCTAACTCTGAATAGCCTGGGAACGACCACCTACAAAGCTGTTTGGATTTGCTCTGGTAAAGGTGGCATTTGGGAGGCAGGCTCCTTGCCTGCGAGTGGCAACGACCCTTTTGCTAATTTATTGTGTTCTATTGCAGCAGGACAGACACAGGAACTTGTCTTTCTTGACATCTGGGCAGAGGACTAGTCTCTGCCTCTGACAAGTGGTACACACTAGTGCAAACAATACTGTATATCATCCTAATGCCATCAGGTGAAGTCAATAAACAATGCATCCACTGATGTGTCTAATGATGAGTCAACTACTGTACATCGTCAAAATGAAATATGAGCATATTTGGCAGATGGGATTAACTGGTCGTCTTCGTCAGCAGTCCCACCACCACTGTGCCGACGTATAAACCACTGGTTTAATGCAATGTGCGAGTAAAAAGTTCGTTTGAATCAAAAAGTAAATTGGTTTCACCTCTACTGTATATTCAATTCCAAATGCCTCCACGGCTGCATTAACCTGTTTGGGTCCCCAGGGCAACGGTTTGTTGTCAGGCTGACTTTAACTCTCTCCCACATTGCGTGCGCTGTGTTTGTACCGTATCGGCTTCTAGTTCTCATTACTGGAGGAACACCCAAAGACAGACAATGGGAGCCCCATCGTTTGCCAAATCACTCAAGCAGCGCTGCCATTCTGAAACACACCAGTATTTGAGCCCAACTTTGTCACTTTGATTGACAGCTCGACTACAGGAACTTTATAACTACATCTTGATAAAACTTTACAGTATTTGTGAAATGCACAGTTCTGAGCTACAGTGATGCAAACTGTAAAAACCAGGAAGGAAAAGAAAAATTTACTGTGTTCTAAGATTTACTAATTATGATGACAGGGCAAAAAGTCATCCAGGCTGGAAATGGGATTGCATGATACACTACCACTTCCTATTCGTATTTGTGTGTCAGGAAAACTATGACAAAGTTGATTCTCCAAAGCTGCCATTTGGCAAGTCGCTCGGCGAAACTAGTCCCGATAATAGTGACGATCCAGTCTTTCGCTTGAACTGAAGGCCAAAGCATGTTTATGTGTGAACAGGTTGTGTGTTGGGTTTTTAAGAGCAGCAGAATGTGGAGAAATAGACATGAGCAGACGAAGAAAGGCACGAAGTGAAGGCGATGCTCGCTGCAGCTGCACGGCCCAAAAACAGAGACACGAAAACACGAAACTCCCCTCTTGATGGACAGTTAGGGACGAATCCATTTTCCCCTAAGCAAGGCTGTCAGCAGAGTCTCAGTCGATACAATACAAGTCATTGCCATGTTCCATACTGGTCTGTAACAACACAGTGTCCTTGTAGCATTCATACAGATGACAAGCTTTGATAACTACATGTCTTTGATCAGAGAGGGAACACTGAGTGCAAGGCTAGTTTGCGGCGTTATCTAATGCTAACACTGGTAGCATATTTGAAATGCCATGTTCCAGACTACAGATGAAGATAGGACATCATGGCTGGGGGTGACAGGGCAGCAGAGCCTTTCATGGGACAGATATTGAGATTAACATTTTAACCTCAGTGAAGCTGTGCAGTCAGTGTCTGACTAGACTCTGAGGACGGGTACCATCACAACAACTGTATTTACAATAACCTACAATTAGAGTTAAAGGCTTGCTCTACCTGCATGCAGTAGTTCCTACTGAAAGAACCGGATGGAGCCCTAGTGCTGCATCACCAATAGAGGCATGCACAGAGCTTATAGGGGAAGGGAAAACCCATGCACAGATAGTGGCTATGAGTCCACAATGCGGTAGAGCTGCTATAGTTCTAGCAGGAACCAGGACAATGGGTCTGCGGAATTTGCATTGTGGTTAATTACAGTTTCGCTAAAATAGGGAACTCATTTTTGAATGCAGAATGTGTTACTTGACGGCTGGTAATTTCGCTGTCAATCAGATTACTCCCTAATCAGAGCAGCAGTTTAAGCCATTTTATGACATTTCCAGAGACAATAGGCTGCACAGGGGAGGAAATGTAATTACTATCAGAGCATGTGGTGAAAAATTAATAAGTTAATTTGCAGCACCAGCAGAGAGTGTCAACAGAAAAAAGATGTACATCCGCAGAGTGTCCGCGTGGAGGAAGCCCCGAAGACTAGATGTTGCAAAGTCAATCTGTCATTCCTGGTCCTTAGCAGCTTTACTCCAGTACCCAGTGTTTGGATTGGTGACAAATCTTCCCTGTCCTGCAGTGTGATGCATTGCGAACACTCACAATAGATTGTGCTCTACAGAAGGAAGCTCGCTTGCTCTCCTCAAAGGGAAAAATATCAGACACCTTTGATAAATATGGACTTTGAATACAGTTTGTTCTAAATCTGCCCAGGGCCCATCCACAGGGTAAATCTACGTAAGGATTGATATTTGCACCCTAAGTCACGGTCTGAATATTAGAGAAACAATTGTAATGGCTGCAGAATCATTGCTTTATCATTGCTGAGGGTTTCATAAATATAATATATTTTATTTTTCCTTTCCGCTCTGATCAAGACCAGGCTTTCATGTGGGCTGGAGGGTATATTCTTGCTAATTGGCTACATCAATTTCACTTGGTTTGTAACTGTGCAACACCTCATTGAATTCTAAATGTACCTGCATAATTCAGCTGTTATGCTTGATAAAGGCCTTTTTTTCCTGATGGAAATTATTCCGTTAGACTGGTAGTGTCATTAATACAAGCCGGAACTGCAGTCCATCACAGTCCATCAAAACTGCCATGAAAGTCATCTCATACCAAATAAAACCCATCAAGCGCTTCTATTGTAGCGTTACATATTCATGCAATGCAGCTAAACTGTAAATTGATGTATTTTTAGACTGTAGAGCTGTTTTTTTCTAGACTAAACTTATTGTTTTGTGACAGATAAGAATAATGACATAGAAGCGTAGACTTATGGGTCAAGTATCACAAGCTAAGCGTATTATACTCATCTAATTAGGCATATTAATATGTGCAAATGAGGGCGGCACAGTGGTGCGGTGGGTAGCACTGTCGCCTCACAGCAAGAAGGTTCTGGGTTCGATTCCCGGAGGCGGACCTGGTGCCTTTCTGTGTGGAGTTTGCACGTTCTCCCCGTGTGTGCGTGGGTTCTCTCCGGGTTCTCCGGCTTCCTCCCACGGTCCAAAGACGTGCATTAGGTTGATTGGCTTCTCTCCATTGCCCGTAGGTGTGAGTGTGTGTGTGAATGGTTGTGTGTCTATGTGTTGCCCTGCGATGGACTGGCGACCCATCCAGGGTGTACCCTGCCTCTCGCCCGTAGCCAGCTGGGATAGGCTCTAGCACCCCCGTGACCCCGCACTAGGGAGTAAGCGGTTAAGAAAATGGATGGATGAATATGTGCAAATGCATTTAATGTTAAATGTGTTGTCATAACACAAATGATTATCTTAGTAATAATAAAGAAAAACAATCAGGGCTGTATTACATTTACTAATACTTTGCTGCACTGCTTCAAATCCACATCCAGCAGTTCTACTTTCCAGACACATAGTCAACGCAGCAGGACTGGGATATTGCCATGTGTCTCAACTGACAGGTGCCCTAAAGTGACATTTTAACACACTGGAGGCTTATGAAGACACCAGCGTTATAACGTAGCAAATTGTGGCCATGGACGAGCCCAGATGAGCCGATGGCCCTTAATGTGGATAAGACACTAGCTCAGTGCTCAGCAACAACATCTGATTCCAAGCAATCACTTCACCAGCGGGGCTCGCTGATTAGCACTTTTAGCAGCAGAGTGGCATCTGAGTCTGATTCTGAGCTTCCACTCATAGTGGGCAAATGGATCTTATGCCCGAGATACATAATTACCGGTGGATGGAATAGATAATACATCACTACGCTAACACAGAAATGAGAAACATTAGAATGGGAGGTTTTAGTTAGCGTTTACAGAACATTGCTAACCTGTGTCTTAAGCTCTGCATAGGAGTGCAGTCTTGCCAGTTTTAAAAGTAACACAATTGCTGACACGATGCTACAGATGTGTTCACACAGAAGGCTCATGTTACAATTCAGGTGCTATATTTTTATAGATAGATATATATTGTATAGTGTATATAATGTGACTGAGCTGTTGAATGTTTTTGTTGTTGCTGTTGTTGTTGTTTTTAGTTTGCATTTGTCCTTCTGAGATTTCTGTAACTTATGTATCGACATCAGTAAACAAAAACAGCCAATAAGATTATAAACAAACAAACAAAAAAAATCTAAAACGGTATGTTAACAAAGACACTTTACCCTTTAGCTTTATATGTACCATAAAAATTAAAACCCAAAACCTTCACAAAGTCACACCTAAAACATCAACAGCTTATTTTTATAAATATAGACCTGCATGTGAATCCAAGCAGCAAGACACACAAGGTAGAAGCAGTTAATTAGCCTGTAGTGCAACTTTGAAATGTCACTGGCTACAACTTACTATGTGTGTCCCCAAAGATTCATTATTGAAAAAATCCAACTCACACTGCACGTTGAGCTGAATGGAGGAGTTGGTCATCCCCACCACGTTCTCTGCAATGCAGGTGAGCTGGAAGTTGTTGTCATCTCGGCTGATGTTGAACAGAGTCAGGTTGATGGAGTGGATGTTCGGCCAGTAGACGTTTGACTGCGTACAGAAAGTAAAGGACACTAAGAAAGAGAGATGGTGTGGGACACAGCGTACAGCACTTACTGTTTCATTACGCGGGTTTTAATTTTTAATGCCTTAATTAAAACTACAGTTAATTATTAATTGGTTGAGGTCCCGTTAAAGGAAACACAATAAAGCGAAGGAGTACACACAAGGAGTGGGAATTGATTACTTAGGTGATTTGGTCGGGTTTTACTACTTAAGGGCCAGAATTACAAGCATGGAGTGACTAACAAGTTTGGGTGCCAGACACAGTTCTTGTGTTTCCCTTCTTGCTGTTACATGGCCAGGTCCCCAAATCTTCAATCACGCCTGTGGGACGGAGTATCTATCTACCCTAAAAAACGTCAGGCCTGAGGCTGAGGTAACTTTCATCTGTGAAGTAAGTAGAAGCCTTAAAGACACCGATGACAAATTCAGCCACACGGCAATTTCAGGAACTGCCGCTGCCCTCTCCTCACTGTTTATCTCTGCTGTTGTTGTTGTCCCTGGGGCCTGTCTCAGGGAGCGAGATTAGTGGCGGAGCCAGTTCAGGCTCACAGGCGTGTTTTAAACAGTCGCCATGGTAACCTATGCAGCACAGCTAATCAGACAACTACATACGCGGTTAAACCACTATGTGAATAAGGGAGTTGAGTCCATTTGTGGACGCGATGACTCCAGGTTCTGCAGCCAAACTGCAGGGTTAATATTTGTCCACACAATGCAATGCAGAGTACACAATGGTACTGTATTGTAGTGTAGGGCTCGCTGAAAAAATACATAAAATACTGTAAAGCTCCAGCTATTTCCAAACATTCCTATTTGATCCACTGTCTGAGCAAACAGTAACACTACTGTGGGTCATTCCTATTATTGCAAGCAACAATTCCACAACTCATTCAGAGTGGCTGGTTATTTAAGATATTCAAATACAAGAGTAGCAAAGTACTACTCCAGTTTAGTAAGATCTCATTAACTCAGACGTACAGTACAAAGCTCACTCACTGTGGAGATAATGTGGGGATTCAAATGGGAGCATTCAGGTTATCGAAACTAATGTCATTAAAATTAGAATAAGTACACAAAAAATTAACATATCTAAATACAATGTGGGTTAAAAAGATAAGACAATACATATTTTATAAAGCAATAACGCCAGAAAGTAAACACACCAAATAAAAGAAGCAAAAGCAGTTAGTTTTAACAAAAATCAGCGGAATTTTAATTTTTCACTTTAATTTGAAGCACAAGGCAGCACAAATCAATCCTCAGGTGACGTCCTAACAACTGAATTAGCTCTAGAAGAAATAACTGGATGATTTTAGAATAGATTGGCTACAGTGAAGCACATGTAAACTACAGGGACCTGGACGGCAGGAGAGTTCAAAAGGAGCGGCACATCGTGGATTCACTCGAAGGGAATTAACGGCGGCCGCTAACGATCCAAAATGTAGTTATTCTGGCATCATTTTCATTAGTTATTTAATTATCAGCACGTGTGTGAGTGTCTGACCAGGTGTGCGTTAATGGAGTGCAGGCCGCTGACGGTCCAGTCCACTTCAGGCAGCGGGGATCCGGATCCGTTGCAGCTCACCGTCACGTTGTCTCCTTCCATCACCAACACAGTGCTGTGGCTCACGCTGATCTCCGGTAGGTCTGAAGATAAAAACACACACGCGTGTTCACGTCCCGTTGTCCCGTCGCTGCCTTTGTATTCACATTTTCACACCTGATCAATTAATCACTTTCTATTAACGTAATGAAATTAGGGGAGAAAGGCCACGCATCCGCAGACACACACACACACACACACACACACACACACACACACACACACACACACACACACACACACACACACCAAGGGATGACTCACCACCAGCAGATAATACTGCAGTGCACTCGGCCTCTGTCAGAATCAACACAGAGCTCCTTACATCACACTCACCCTCTGAACCCTGTCACACCCCCCCCATCTTCCAGCCTCAACCATCTCCTTGCGCTTCCTCTCCTTCCTCCAATTTACCTTTGACCCTCTTCCTCTCGTTCTCCCGCATTTCCCGTCTCCCTCTGTCAGCCACCCTCCCTCTCACCTTCCACTTTTCTCTGCCTCCTGTGCTGTTCCTCTCCTCTGCCGCCTCCCTGCCTCCCTTCCCGCCCCCCCGCTGCTGCTTGCACTCCCGGTTTTAATTTCCTGATTTTATAAATGCAGATCACACGTTGCCTTCTCACCGCCTGCTCATCCTCCTCTCTCCTCCCTTCTCTTACCACAGCTATGGATGTACATGTTGTGCAGCCGTATCTTGGACGCGCCGTTCCTGCAGTACAGCTGCTGCGTGTGGAGCCCGGCCTCCCCTCGCTGCTGCCACAGCTGGATCCAGCGTATATCACAACCGCAGTCGAACACCACGCCGTCCAGGCGCCTGAAAAGACAAAAAAAGAAAGAAATATAGATGATATGATCAACCGTTACCTCATAATATTATAACAAAAATGATGGGATTTTTTAAAAAATGTGCTTCCCCTAACTACTATAAATTAACTTGAATGTTGAAAAGTATAGTAAATGTTATTGTCATGATACCCCTACTAGCTCACAGATCACTAATTCACCATCCACCAACCATGTATTCTACAGAGTATTGGACAGGTCTTTCCTCAATATGCACATAGGAGTTGCACTGTTGCCATCTTTGTCTCTATTTTACATACAGTCACCTCATAGAAGTTTATAGATTTTATCATTTTTTTTATAAAAGTTGGATTTAAACAGGTCAGCAGACAAAGCAACCTATTCCTGCACTGTAGCGTTCAAATGTAAGGAGGTCAAAGGTCGTGCAATATTCCAGCTATCCATTTCAGGCTGTAATAATGGCAGGCAGGTGCCATTAGGATCCTCTGCATACATTTAATTCTGGAGGCACAGGGCAGCACAGAGCCACGCTATTCACTGTACGTCACCTCCGCCTTTTGCATATGTCCAATTTGGGAGGCTGTGATTGGCCAATTTGGTGAAAATGAATGCCTGTCCAAACGCCCTTGACAAAGGTCAACACGATATTACAGAAGGTATGAATAATGCATGGGGCACGTCCACTATACAGTAGGAAATAATGAGAATAGATTCCCGCAGGTGGATCTCTGCCATTGTCAGGTGCTAACTGGATCTGATACAGTACAGAGTGGAGTCCTTTCACATTCACTATGACAGCGTACTCACAATGCCACAACAGAGAGAGAGAGACACGACACCCCTCCGTTATGAACTACCGTTCTCTGCACGTGCAGAAATCCTGTTCATCTTCTTAATGATAATTAGGAATTATTTTGCACAGATGCAGTCTGATGAGTATGAGGGCGAAAGGACATGTTGTGAATATCTGATGAGTTTTAGCTTTATTTTGTTCAAATATTTCTCCTCCCTCAAAGCAAATTATTCCATCAGTGAAGTCGGTGACAGTGGAGTTCACATTGCATCTGTGACAATCCAATGCTGGATTTTACTACACAAAATTGTTTTTTGGTGCGCTACTGTGGAGCAACTGTGCTCCGTTAATGGTGGCATGTGTCTTCTATAAAGGAATTGTGTTCTCAGATAACAGGACCTTTATTGTTACTGTAGCTACAAACCACTAGGATTTTATTGTTTATTGTTGGTGTATGTATAATGGTGTGTTTTCAGTCTGTCTCACTGTTTTCCTCATAATCATCACATATTTCTTTCCATGAACTAAAACAGAAATTACTAGGGAATCTGAGACCTGGAAATACCCGACATTAGCATTTTATTTCCATACATGAAGGTCTGAACGTTGCTTCAAAGACTCTTGGATAAACGTTGGAATTCTAATGGGATAACACAGAGTGCCTTATTAATCTTTATTCATTTTTTGCCATTAGTAGTGGAATTTAAATATACTGAGCCTAAAAATACGCCTAACATTTAAGAATGTCACATTCTAGGTTGCCATTAAAAATGAAATATCACAGTGACTAACAAGCAAATAGAAACATTAAAATGCATGTATGTGCACATTCAGCCACATGTTAATGTTAAACTTATTAACCTTTATTACATATTACATATTCTCTACCACTTACAGGCCAGTGGAGAGAAACCCATCCCAGAGTTCTTACACTATTTAATGCTGAGTAAGGAGAACGACGAGGGATCAAAGCTCAACAGAGCAAAGCGGCCCTGCTTCCTAACCCTATACTGTAATTATGGTAATTATTAATAAGATCACACATAACCTCCGTACATTGAATACTATTCCTCCTGCCCGTGTGTACAGCGCAGCACAGTTCAAGCGGCTAAACAAGGCATAAAAAAATGACTAAACAACAAGGTGACGACTGGGAGACGAAACATGACTGAGGGAGAGTGGATTCAACTTGGAAATGAACAAAAGCAAACATCAGTGTGACCCCAGATACGGGGCGCTAACAGGATGATGCTTCCTTGAAGCTGGCTAACGATCCGCCCCGCTACTCCAGAGAAGGGGTAATGATCGCCACCAGAGGCTGTTTTTCTGGGAACTGTACACACAGGTGCTTCGGCTGAGCAGCCGCGTTTCTCAAGCAACAATGAGCCGCGCGCTGCACAGGCGCTCGCTTTGATCCCGACTTGAATGCACCGCTTCCTCTCTATACCGTTACCAGGAATTATTTGAGTGTGTTTAATGATTTGCCCTATTTTACCACAGTAACCACAGATTTGTTTCCTGAGATGCTTTGTCTTGGTAATTCTACAGAAGAACGTGTACTTTGCTCCACTATGTTGTGTGCTTGTTAGGCCCTTCTACCGCAGCCATACTGTACTGTACATACAGTAGTAATGCATGCTAAGAAGAAAAGGCATTGTGAATTTACAGTCAGTCTGAGGCCACAGATCTTTGCACGGCAACAGCGGATTATTCTCATTAGAATGGAAATGCTAAGCAGCACCGCTTTGCTCATTATTTGATTTTGGAAAATTCGTATTAAACAGCCAGCTTGAAGTCCACACAATTGTTACCAGGGATGAAAAACAAACTGCTTGCCTTTTACAAACAGCCATGACAGTGTTTGGGTTAGAATGATTTCATTCTAGCTTCCCCAAACTTAACCACATGACACCAGAGTCGAAACACAAACAAAACAACCACCGCAAAACTAGATGTTACACTGGAGAAGTCCAAATTGAACTGTTTTATTATATAAAAAGATAATTTCATACATTTCATTGTTCAGTATTAATTTATTAGCAACTTGTCCTAAACAAAAACATCCGTGTGTTATTGCATTTTTATGCAGAACTGCACTTTTCGGGGTTCAGTCTTCATCACTGGTTGCGCATATTGTATAAAATATACTTTTGAGACTCTAAAACGTACTGTATCAGCTGGAAATACTCAGTGCTGAAGCAAGCTGCCGATGGAATAATCAGCAAACCTGCGCTGCCATTGTAAACCCCATGTGAGCCGCGCTACAATGGAAGACCCGACAGGCATAGCAATGACTTTTATTGCTGTTTTTTTTAATCACATCTCTCAACATTTTTATTTTTCTTATCTCCGATGCAAATCAGCCTTTGCTGTTGTGTTCCCGCGCTGCGCTCCCCAAGCACAACTTGTCAATCAGACACTGTGGCCAGTGCTGCCGTTATTATTATTGCGTGGAAAAGAGCTAATCTAGCTGTCACGCCACTGCATTGGCTTCTAGAGGTCTGATTGACAGTCAGACATCTATTCATAGGCAGCGGGCTGAATAAACAGATGTATCCATGGGTTGTTCTCCTTTCTAGCGCACGCTCGCTCCATCACAGCTGCACCGTCGCTCTACTGCTGTCAGTAACTTCAAATAATGCTCAGTTTTAATTGCGCAGCAGGAGTTTAGTTGGCACAGGAGGGGATTAGCATTTGATAAAGAATGGTGTAAAACAATCAGGGGGAGTAAATGTAGGAAAAAGTGAGAGTTGACTCAACCACTGTGAAAGTTAATACGCTTCTTGTCAGCGAGAGCCTTTACAACATAAGCATTTCCTCCTGATCCTGCTGCATTTGCCAAACGGTTGCCGTCATCGCACTGCATAGAGTGTGTATCATCGCTTCGCCACGCCGCTGCTTGTTGCTGGAGCCGCTCCTTCATTTTAAGGCGGTATCTTCTGCCTGTGTCATGGATAAAGTGGCTCGCTGAGAATAAATAAATCACCGTTTTGTCCCATCACGGCTTTAAAGTTGGAGCCACTCGGCCACAGGCTCTCTCCCCATTTTCCTTTTTTTCTATTTAAACTGCTATGGCATAATTTGTCGGAGGAGCCAGACCTGACTTTTGGCTTATCGACAACACCACCTGTGCTGCAATCATGTAGAGGAGAGGGAACACGCGAGTCGGGTCAGGCAAGGCTCCAGGTGGGAAAATGAACAAAGTGAGCAGGAGCTCAGGGCAATTTCTTCTTCAGTGGCACAGATTTTAAGAGACTCTTTAGACACTTTTACTGTTTTTTTGAGGGAATGTACTGTATGTTTAAGGTGGTTCCCCATGTATTCATTCATATTAGAAAGATGCCATACTGATACAGTATGTGTACTCCAGCGTTTACATTGTATTTTATTGAGAATAACCTTTTTCAATTAGCTTGTTTAAGTTAAATCCCTTCTTTGTTTGAAAACAAACTCCACCAATTATGTATTTTATGCAGAATTTGCATGAACAAATACTGCAGCACAAACAAATTCCTGCACTTCAGTCACCTTTGGAAACAGCGGTTTAAGCCAGATGACACAAAGTAGCTCTTTAAAAGAGAAACCTCTCAAAGGTTGCCAAGCTGCCGTATTACAGACGACATTTGTTTCCATTCCCACAGCTGTTTTCACCAATTAAGCTCAAAACATCTACTGCGCATTAACATATTGTTGCGGAAGCTCCAGCAGGTAAGAAGCCGGATCTGTCCTAAAAGTGTCTGACTCTGCAAAATCCTAATTACTCGTATCTAAACTCCCACTTTAACCACAGATTTCCGACTGATTTCTACCCATCATTCTGAGCCAAACGCCTTCATCCATACAGCACCTCGACTCTAAGGCTTTTACTTCTATGCCGGTGCCCACCTGACATACAGTACATGCAGCTGCCGGTGTTACAGTTCAGTATTTCCGTACACCAGGACTCAGGTCGGTACTCATGATGTCACACTGGTTCAATACACTGTTTCCTCATTTGACCTATTGCACTTTGTTCACAAAGTTTTTCTTTTTGTATTGTTATATATAAATATTGTTGTTTTATTACAAGGTTTTAATGCATTACCCATTTTATCCCTGACGCAGTTTTTTTCAACCACAACCAACACTGTTTGATGCTTTGGAGCAGTCGGTGTAAATATTGTGCATTTCAGTGGAAGTCTGCTTTAAGTGCTTTTTATTTCAAACAAAGGTTCAAATTTAGCAATTCATCTGTCATAGAGCCCTTCAACACTTTACGCAATCTAATCTGCTGGCAGTTATGTCACAAGATTAAAGGTTTGATCTATTCACATTCATCCATATTCATAGAAAACTCCATTTGCAGTGAGAGGCGTAAATGTTTGACTTTGCATCTGCCCCTGCTTCCTAGAGAGCTGGGATTAAAGAAGCTCTAACAGAGGAAGGGGGTTCGGGATGCACATCGCCCGCGGCAGGCTGCGTTGGCTGCTGGAGAAGGAGGGCGTTTTCATTTTGGGAACAGACAGAATGAGCTTCCTGAGCGATGGCGCTGCTGGGAACTGCCGGCGTTCCCATGTTCTCGCCGGAGAAGCCGCGGCGGAAGATTTAGCATTTAGCCGCCCTGTCGCCCGTTCTGCAGGTTGCAGGCCTGCGATTGGCTGCGTCGTGCGCTACACTGCAGTAGTTCTGGTCCTTTGGCTAAAGGGCGCGGAGACAAAGAGGAAGAGCCGATTATCTCACTCATCCAGAGGCAGCACACAGCAGACGTCTATTGTAGCGCTTCAGCGTGATGCTGGGCCTTTTTAGAGGAGCCACAAAAGACCTGAGATTATTGAGATTTCACTGATAGTATTGTCATTGTTACTGATGTTTAGATACTACGGGTGGTGGGAAAGATCTGTGCAACCAACCTGCAAAACCAGGCAAGTGTTTTAGTACTAAGCCCTAGTGGGCTGGATCAGAAAGGCCCGATAAGGGAAAAGCACACTTCATATACATTAAGAAAGGGGGAGGACCTTGGTAACCAGGTTAACAGGTTCACTACTGTATCCAAGTAGTATTGCAAAAAGTATAGACAGTACCATTACTAATAATATAATTCCAAGGCTGACTAAATTTATTGACACAGTAATCTGCAAAGTCAGATTTTCCAAAGCATTCAATTTTAGTCCTTCAAATTTTTCCACTTTCAAATCTGTTTGAAGACGTAATGAATGATAATTAAAATAGCAATGACTGTTTTCCGTGGTGATGGTCTCCAGATATATGTAAGTATCTGAATAAACAAGTTTTAAAGTCTTCTTTTGACCGAATGAGCAGGGGTTTTAGCATCATAATGATCAGATTTATAACATCTCCTAGTTTTGCATTTAACCTTTTCACCTCACACGAAAAAAAATCAACTTGACAGACTCGTGCCAAGTGCCACTGGAATAAAACAATGGGCCTCAATAAACTCTACAATGGATTAATCAGTGAGAACACTGTCGGTGCAACGTTTCGGAGGAACCTGCAGTGTAATTTCAGGAGGCAATGAGCACATTTCCAATTCACCGCAGGTCACTGTCACCGGCGCGTGCGTGGCTGCTTTGAAACTGTTACGCTTTTATTCCTAAAAAGTGAGGCACAACTACAATAACAGTGCCTCGAGTGGCTGAGATAACCCAGTGTAGTGACAGCATCATGGCAAAGGGCCACGCTCCCCTTTCGTCACATGAAACGGAAATTATTTCAGCCGGTTTGATCTTCCTCTATTTACATAATATTAGTGTGGTTCAGCCTCATGGGTGGGCACCTCTTATTGATATGGCATTGTGCGCCGCTACCTCTTCATTGGGCATGAGAGAGCGATTGTCGCTCACCTAACTAATGTGCTTGGGGTGAACACGCAGACACAGTAAAGGGAGTAACGGTGTCAGGGCCACGTCGCAGACTGTGCCCATGATAGAGTGACTCATTTCCTATTAGCGAGGCCTGATTCCACATGGCTTCCTTCTTGCATAACGCCTCAGCCCACGTCTGTGCCGCCACGCCACTCCGACTGACACCTCTTAACCAAACGCACCAAATGGAATAGACACAAACCCTCACTCCTCATCAGCATTCACCAGGAAACACGGGCATCGGCCCGGCCCTGCGTTTTATGTAGAACAACAAAGACGCCATTTGTACACATGTAAAATGGTTGCTTACGGAGAAACAGGGTGGTGGATCAGAGCGAATCGAGACTCGTAGGCACCAAAAGTGATCGTAATGGTTATTTTGGTTTATTTGTGATGTAGTCTCTCTAGAAATTTAAAAGTATTTACTGTAATGATGATCAAAACGTTACATTTTCCACTTTATGTTTAGACTCTGTGAATTTATTCCACTTATTCCACACAGTCTCTGAGCCGCTGGTCACTAAGCAACTCCCCCAGAGCCAAAGCGTTAAGGGCCACGACTGAGTGCATCAGTGTGTCCTGCATGGCCGTATAGATCATTTGCTACAAAGCAGAGGTTTTCCCCACCGGAAACCACAGTTTGACCGTCTGTGCTTGATGTAACCATGAAACGGTAAAAACAAAAAATGTCAAGCGGCTTCATCTGGTTTCATAGTAGGACGTAGTACGACAGCTGCCACCATTTTAGTGGGCCAAGCCAAACGGGCTCAATTGCACGCTGTGTTAGGCTCACCGCGGTTGTGCATTCACTCGCCCCAGTGCAGAGATCAAAAGATCTAATTTAACGGCACTAACAAGCATTGTTATCATGATATCAGGTTTTATTAAGTGTCACCACCCAGAGAGCACTGAGAACCACAAATACAGAAATGCTGCATTAAAATGAGAATCCGTTGCAACAATATGGAATGCTATGCATGAATTCATTACTTTACTGTCTAGTGTGTCCTTTTTATCCCCCTATTCGTATAGACATTCTATATGCATATAATTAGTTAGAAGCTAAAACAGAGCAGCAGCATGAAGAGAAGCTAAATGCCAGAGTAGCTTACACCAAAGCCCAGTTGGACAGCTGGTAAGACAACAAAAGTACAGAACTTCTACAATCCAGCGAAGGATGAAATTCACAGCCCAATAACAGGCACAATGAGGGATTCACGGACCCATCTGCCTCTGATGAGGGACCATAGTGAGAGGACACTTGTGTAGCGCTGATATGGGGGTCTGGTGTGAATTACTTCCCACACAGGCTGGATATGGAGGAGCGCTCTATAATATTGCAGGACCGAGGACGCGAGGAATGAGTCTTGTTTAGGATGACAGCATAAACCCAAAATCCACAAATGCAACATAACGGCGTGAGCGTGAGCGTAAGCAGGGTTCTCCCTCCGCTCTGCTGCCTTCACCGTAGCGTACAGCAGCAGGACTACCCCAGATCAGCATTGTGCTTTGCTCTCATAGGACCTGCCCCGCTTCTACCTCTGAAAATAGCACAATAAGGAGGCCTGCTTGAAATAGTCTTGTATCACATCGCGCTTTACCTCGGCTTTAGAAGCCAGCGGGCGCCGGAAGCGGCGCCGGCGCACGGAGCGCAGCAGAGGTTCACATTCAAACAGCGCTGACAGGTATAATGATGCCTAAATTACAAGCAGGTCCACATTGCAATGTTCTCCACAGTGGTGAGGGAGCAAACCCATTTCATGAACACAATGATCACAAAATATTCAGACCAAACAGGAAAATGGGGTCAAACCTTCCCCATAAAGAGGCTATTGAAGCTTGTGTATGTTCATCAAGTCCATGAATGACTTATAGGATCACAGTGGCTCTAAACTGCCTATAGCTTCAGTCTTTTACATGTGCAGAAACAAATTAGTGGCTCTGCACAACAATGACAGGAATTATATTAATAATGGCATGCAGAGAAAATGGTTTGTACTGAGGCAGATAGTGTGTGGGGAGTGATAATAAATTGCCCTAATAAAACACAAACACAAGCCAATGAGAGATCAGACAAGAGAAGAATACTTACAGCTCGGAGATTTGAAGGTGCTGAAAGAGCTGCCACGACAAAGTGGTGAGAGGATTCTTTGACAGGTTTCTGAGAGAGAGAAAGAAAGACAATGTTAATTTAAATGACAGTATTTAAATGATTCTAGGTCTTTTTTTCTATTTTAATACATTTTACTGTAAATTGGATTTGCAGTCTTTTTAGATTTACTGCCTCAATCACACATCACTGTCCAGCATTAAGTAAAATAAATTAAAGTAAATATTACTCACATAAAAGAAAAGGGAATACACAGGCCTGGATTAATGGTTGAAAATAAGGCAAAGTAATATTGACAAAGAAAGGGAAACAGACCCAGCTGAGTGTAGCTCTAGGGCTCAAATAACTCAATAAAAGAAAGTTGACCGCTTTCAAGTCAAATAATTCAATTGACTTAGGGAACCCCTACGGCGCAGGAAGCCACTAAATTCAATAGCAAACAGCCAGAGACCTGCAAGTGATTTGACCAGACCCTTGAATCCGTTTAAATATGAACATCAGGCATCTGTCTATACACTTATTAAGAAATACAACATCTCTGTGAAAGCATTAACCCAGTAATTTGTCATAAAGCACACTATCAAATCCCATCATGCTATTATGAGTCCCAATAGTGTATTACATCCTGTGAAAAAACGAAGGAGAAACACAGTATCTGATCTGCTGTTTTTTTTAATGTGAGCATTCGCTTAATGACTCTCTCTCTTTTTTACATTATTATCACTTTGAACACAACACCTGATATCACAGCTCACAGTGTCTGCGAGTCCTCTACCTACAGTAGACACACTAATGAAATGAAATGATGAGCATAGAAAAACCAGAGAAAAATTTAAATGTAGATAATAGGATAAAGAAAAGTTCAAAATTTAGGTTTATTTAGAGTAGTAAACACAGTAAGATATAATATCATATAATATAAACCTAAACACTACTAAATGCTAATTTTGCATTACTTTAATTGCTGTACAGTACATACTGTACAGTATCAAGAGCACCGTTAGGTAAAGTATCATCAGTTGCTTTATAATGACACAGAGTGGGTATGGGAAGCCTAATGGTCTTCATGTATCCAGAAGTGTAACCATAGCAACAGGGAACTACAGCTGTTGCAGATCTTTCTTATTTCCTCAGATGTCACACATGCAGTGGCACATTCCCATACACACGCACACACAAACACCCATCTACTGAAACATACACATGTACATGCACACACACGGTTAAAAAGGAGTCACTCGTATTATCGCCTTAAAATGTGTGCCACTGTGAAGACACGGCTGGATGCACGGGACGTGTGTGAGAATATGTAAAGATGCTGCATAAGATTTCACCTCGCAAAGAAAACCTGTGGTCCCACAGGGACTGTATTATACACTGAAAGAATACAATAGACAAAGAGAGAAAGTGAGAGAGAGAGAGAGAGATAAGGAGAGGGAGAGAGAGAGAGAGAGAGAGAGAGAGAGAGAGAGAGAGAGAGACACACAACAGTGGGCGAGCAAACAGCAGCTCATTAGGTGATGTGGAGCAGAGCTGCTCAACACTTACGTCAAATCACACAACCCGAAATAGACATACATTTAAACCACAGATCTGCAAATAGACACGCATCAAATGAAAGTCGCTTCAATAGACACACATTAGGATCAAAAACCTTCAAATACACATAGATCACAGCAACACATAGAGATCCACATCCATCCAAGCAAACTTAAACTGATCACTCAGTTCACGTGCGTTCTTTCTTACTGTAAAATACGTGTAATGGAATATTATAAACCGGCTGATGAGTAATAAAGCTGAGGTGTTCACTGGTTCAGCTCTTCTTTTCCAGTTACACTGGACTAAGAAGACAAGAGCAATGAGAAAAAAAACACTGCCATCACTTACTTAAGTAGAGGGAGTACACAACCATTATTAAATAAAGAAACATTAGAAGAAGTGTAATTTTTCATGAACTTGAGGCATCAAATTAAATTGTAATGACATGTTTGCAGCCTTGTCATTGTCACCATCATCTTGTCTACTCGTTCACATCCTCACCTGATAATTTGCCTCCATTTTGGTCTCTCTATATTCTCTATAATCTATAATTACATAACGTTTCATCTCAGTACCTACTGTAACGTAAACTTAAGCCTGGATGCTGAAAATGTTCAAATTAAACATAGTCTACATCAACTAACTAACATTTTTTGACAGTATTCATGCACTGGAATGGGTGTTGTCACTTTTTGACTTATTATTAAGAACAGTACATACATAGTACATAATTTGCCCAATAAAGTGTTAAAGGCCAATGCAAACAATGTTAATCCTGATGCTACGAGTGCGACTGCTGTACATGAGTGTGTAGCCTCCTGCTTAATTGTTTGGCCCTGTTTGATGTGTCTGTAAAACCTAACATTAATTAATAAATATTAAGTGTAATAGTTTTAATTTTTATACTTCTAAGATCAAAATTAAATCAAATTCCCCTGAATGTCTATGCGTTGCATCACATTGGTATGCTACAGCATTTCCTTATGAAATCCTTGTGGAGATGCTGAAATTTCAGTTCGAAGTGCCATTACTAAAATAGCTACTATTTGCAAAAGTCATTAAAGTATTTATTCACATGGGCCTTTTAATTAAGTGACAAAAGTAAATGTGTGAGAGGAAAGGAGCGGGAAGGAGAAGCAGAGAGTGAGACCTCCTTCACATCTCTGGCAGGAAATGTTCTCTTTTCAAAGGTCATCCTTCGTATCTCCACAAGAAATGTCAGCTAAAATTGGATGGGGAGGGGGGTAAATGAATTAATAAATATATAAACAAATCAGCAAATAAGACATCAGAGCGGACTGAATGCCAAAAGACAGGAGGTGAGGAAGGCCAAGTGCTGTGGAGAGAGGGGGCAATGATTATGAAATTTAAAAATTATCGATATAGAAAACGAATCAATTTTTAAGCCCGGCTCTCCTGGTTCCAGGAGTGAGAGAACATAGTCTCTGCTACCGCCTGACTCTCAGACGCACAAACACACGGCGCACTCACCTCCACTACTTTGACTAAACTGTAAAACAGACATCGCAAGCCACAAATCATCTCCGCTGCTTACATGTAGACGGTGCCTATTAAATACTGAATCATAATCATGGGGTTCACGGGAAACTTTCATTGGGTTGGGGGGTAAAACGTATGCATTGTGGGGATGGATGTATCTCGGCGTTAATATTGATGACGGCGTCGGCATTTCAGCCGGAGGGCGACGCACTGAATGCTAAAGAGAACCTGGGTGTTTGCTCCTCTGCAGAGGAGGTGCGACTCCTCCTCCCTCCTTCTTTAATAATTCTGTTTGGCACAGATGCCATTGGGAGGGCTCGGCTACTCGAGAGGGTTGGCTAATTAGTGCAGCATCACTGGTAGCTACTGTCTGAGTGTGTGTGGGGGGGGGGCTCCGCAGATTGACATTCAGGACCACGCAGGGAAGAAGCAGACAGCCACTGAGCGGGGTGTCTCAACGGATCAGCAGTATGGACATCCTGAAATCTAGCCGTCATCTGTGACACCGAGGAGAAACTGCAAATATTTGCCGCAGCAATACAAACTAATTGCTTTTTTTTTTTTTTTGTTCATTTGCACAGTATTTTGCTACTTAGAGAGACATATTTTTCTCGGGGATGTCGAAAAGGTCACGTTATGACTAATGGGGATGGCTTTAAGCAGCCCAAACACACTTTTAAAAAGAAGTTTTTAAAATATCAGGGGTGTCAATCTGAGAGGAAAATTGTTAATCTTCAGACCTGAAAAGCTGACACAGAATGGGAAGGTTTTCTTGTACAGCTGCCATTTGCAGCTTATGAAATAATCCTGCATTAAAAATAAAAAAGGTAGATGTAGTTTGATCTAGGCTATCTCTTGTCTCCTCTAAGAGAAAACTGGCAGTACACGTTGTACAATTTAGAAAACGCTCCTTAGGAGTATAGAAGGGTAATTGCAGTATTACGTAAACAGCAAAAAAAAAAAAAAAAAAAAAAAAGATCAAACCTGTTTTATGAAAATACACATTCATTCTGCTTCTCCCCATCACAGACTGATGCAATACAACAGTGAGTCAGCCTGCAGTCAAGTCCTCATTCACGTCTTCACTCAGTCAAACACCCAGAAAAAGATCCTCTTTAGTGGAAACGCTCTCTCCAAGAAGACGGCGTAAACATCCGCACAGTTTTAAAGACGGAGCGTTTGGCTGCGTATTATCTGCACTTTCTGTAGGTACTTACGTTGATCCAGTGCCTAGAACATCAAAGCCATTCCTGCTTATCACCAAAGGTGTTTCCAGAATAAATAGTTCCTCCTTTGACGAAGGTGAACTCACAGACAGGCCCTATAACTGGGAGGCGACAAATAAGTTAACGCCATAGTGGGAAAATACAGGTTTAAGCTCCTAATAATGTCTGTAGGAGTCTTTGGGACTCGTCCTGCTGCAGGTTGCTGCCTGATATTGCTGAAACTTATTTCATGCTCTTCATTCCAGTGTGGCTGTGCATCCCATGGTCCACCGAGCCATCCGGTTCCCGGCTGAAACCTGCTCCATACGTCCTGCCTGGATGCACACAGCAATATACTGAATGTATGTTGATATGCATATTCAGCCCAGGCAGCAGCGCCTCTGTCACAGGCTGAAATGAATATTTCATATATGTGAGGCTACTTAAGCTCCAATTGAACTGGATTTATTTGACTACTTCAATTCCAGGTACAGTATGAGTGTGCTGGTCATTTTCACTCAGGTACTAATTACAGCTGCACTTACGGCACCAGTCACATGCGTCGGGGTAATATTTGTTGGCAAATTACCACCATTAGAGGGATTGTGTAGCAACCGCGAGCACGTCCGCGCTGTGTATGTTAGCGATGTACTGTATAGATGCACAAGTGGCCGTTTAGCTGCAGCAGACATAACGTCAATATGTGTTTCATCTGCCATGCCCCCTTTTGGAGAGATTCAACTTTCTCTTCTGGCTTTAAAAGCACATTTTATAATTGACAGATGATTCAATTACTGTCTGAAATGATGGTTTTAATTATTAAACAACACAGTCAATACTTTATTCATAACCTCCCTTTTTAATGTTTCGTCTGTCTGAGTGGAGCTGCGGTTCAAAATATATCTAGTAGGAATGTGGACCCATAAGCTACAGTGCATGTATAAATCCTACTTAGGTTAACATGTAGGTCATCTGTCCATAAACAATGGCAACTCTTTAAGCTATAAGTTAAATAAGTATTTTACCAAAATAAAGGAACTTTGCCATCTCGGTTAAAAAAATAAAACTTGTGAAGGTAATGGAATAAATGTGCTTAGAAAGTGGAAATGAAAGCTGCCAGTCATCTGAGCGTTCCGTCTCTTATGCTCCTTGAAATCCGTCACGGGCCCCATCACATTTAGAACAACTACCGCAGCAGGGAGTTTCTAACTTTGTTAATAACAGCTTGTTTTTTTTTTAAGATTAGGAGTGTTCTGTGGAATAAAGCCTGACTGATGAGCCACAGGTGTTGTTTTACCTAATGAGCCAGTAATGAATGCTGCACTGTGGGCGACAGGCAAGCTGAGAAGCTGTTAGGGACCGTCTCAAAAGTGGAGCTTTTTAGTTTTTTGAGTACTTTCATAATATTTGTAAGAGACAATGAAATGTCCAATTGATGTAATAACTTAATATTCTTAAATCATTTGCAATATTTGTGGTGTGAGAATATTTTTGCTGCAGCTCTATAATTGCATTTGGTCTAGTGATTACTGTACTAATTATATTTAGCTCCAAAGGTTGTTTATGACCTTGTGGATGTGAGACAGTAAGTAGATCTTCCTAATGATTAATTACTGTACTAATTTTATGTGCGCACATCACAATTTCAGAAATAAAAAATTATCAGCACTGCAAAACTAATTTGTATGTTTTGGGACTCAATCTGTTCTTTGTGAGAAACTTTTCTTAAAATGCGTGTGAATTACAATATAATCGGCACGAACAATAACAGCAAGGTTTGTTTGATTGGGAGTCTGTTTACAGGCCATTTAGTTCATCTTTCTCTAATTTACAAATAACTATATTATGAATTCGACAGCGGTCCAGAAGCAACAGCCACTGGAGAAATGTTGGTTCACAGACAGAGTCTATCACCTGCTAAACATTAGTTTAGTTACGGCCTGTCCTGTTTAGAAATACTGTACATTCTTTTAGGTGAAGACTTATGATCATTAGTAATCAATACTGAACATGCTACATACAAATATGTTTGTTAAATGTGGTCTTGTAACATCTGGTAACGCCTCTGTATGAAGACAAACTGTGTTTCAATTACAGCGGCAAATCAAGTCCAACGCTGGAAGCAGTGACGGGTGTGTTTCAGTGAGGCACTACACGCTTGTATAGTTTTATTGATAAAGGAATTAGAATGAATGTGCTTAAATCTCCCTCCATAGGCAGTTCAATCACTGAGAATACAAAGTGTAGGAGGGAGTTCCATAAATTGTGTTAGGGGACCCTATGGAATTCATTTAATCAAAACTGCCAAGGAGAAACTTCAAACAGCCACCACTCCATTATAAACGAGCGTATTATTCGTCCTAAATCTGCATCAAGCATAGGTAAGGTGGGCTCTGGGGGAGCGGGGTAAAAATAGCCCCTTGTTTAATCTCAGAGAAATCCTCTGCTTGGGCTATATGTGCGCATGTGTTGTGCTAATCTAACTGCAGAATTCCTCTCATCTGGCTCATTCCGCCTCCACATCCAACTGGGTTAAATGACGAGAAACTGGATCTACTATCAAAGACCCCCTCGGTAAGGTGGCCCACATCCCCCTCGGCTGTTTTAATGAGTCCAACTGTTCAGAAGTCCAGCACAGCATAATACACAGCACGCCGATGTGCTGGTGGGCAGCTTCCACACTAAAGGTCTGCAACCTTCATGATGTCATAACCTCATAGGGGGCACTTTGCTTCTGACTGATGTTTGTTCCAATTCCAGATCAGTGATGCTCATTAGCCACTATAGAGTTTTCATACTGTACCGTATGAGCCAACACCTGAGTACACATCTAATTATAACTATAAGTCATTTGTACTAAGACATTCTTCCATTCGCAGTGTTCGTTGTACAGTCATTTATCCACAGAACATTGATCTTTCAGTATTATGGACCAGGTGAATTTGTCTTCGGTCTCTCTTCTTGTTCTGTAAACAATGGTGACTCATAATAGCACTAACAGTCAGTAATACAGTATGTGTTTCATTAAAGCAACAGCTGCACATGACGATGAAATGATCACTTTTAACGGGTTAATCCCGCCTTTTTACTCCCGTTTTATGAATCCTGCTATCAGTATAATAACACCAACAAATTAGCCTCTGCATTATTTGGCCGACTTTCATCTCTAAAGGCATTTTGTGCCATTTCTGCACGGGTTGAGAGGGAAGGGGAGTGAGATGAATAGGGAGGAGGCGACGTGAAAAGAGCTGTTAGCCAGCATGAAGGTCACCGCACCTTCCGCCCAAGCTCATGGAGCCATTAGGTTATCATTAGAATGGTGGAGGCGCTACTAACCGGGATGTATTCCTGCTCTGGCAGCGTAATTAAAGCAATAGAGACAATACGGCTCACCGTCATCTGCTGCGCCGCCGACTGCACGGGGGACGTGAGTCAGGTTCCAAGACACAGGAGAGCGAAGCCTTTAAGCCACCATTTGGATTATGTTTCCAGATAGGGATGGAGATGTTAATATAGACTAGAGTAATGTAATGCAGATTGTCATTAATCTAATGAGACAAGCAGCAACAGAACTGCTTCTGCGCCGACAGCAACGCCACAAGTAGATCTGAATAGTTTACCCAGATTCCGGCTGCTGGTTGTTAATTATGAGGATGGAAAAAGTCACCGAGCCACAGGAGAAACGCGACGCAATGAATGAATTTGTTCCAGGAGAAAAATGGCGGCAGGAGCGACGCGGCGCGACGCGGGGCGGCTGTCTGACGGTGAACCATGTTCCCAGGGAGAAAAGTTTGCTGCTTGTTCAGCTAAAGGTACACACTGCCAACCTGTTCTGGCCTGCTGCTTTATGAAATGCCTCTTGCCCAAATCGATAAAATGCTGGAGTTGATTAAAACACCAATAAAGACACCCGGGAGTATTTTTCTTGAGATGACTGCGAGAACCTTTTTCAGCCCTTCCGCCGCTGTTACTCTGAGTGCTTTTTTTCAACAACGGAGCACGATTATAGTAAACGCGCTCGATTTTTGCACTTGTTTGCTACGTTGTAAAACAGCAACGTCCTTAATGGAAAACGGCCCAGCACATGTTTGGTTGGAAGTGTTAATAAGGTATCAGGACTCTCAGGTCACATAGTTTAGTGACTTTATGCTACATTTTTGGCCAGTAATTTCCATTCAGAAAATAAAAACGATGATGATGATGATGATGATGATGATGATGATGATGATGATGTGCAATGAGTCGCTTTAGACACCTTCCCTAAAGCAGAGTCCCATAAATCTGCTGCTGTAAGCTTGACCAGCTGAGCGCTTTTCAGTCATAATCCAAAGGTTTGAAGGAAGTCACTGAGGCCTTCAACATAGCGCCAAATCGCTGCCTGGAGCCACAAACCGGACCACAGTGCAACACTGGCTTTTTTTCTGCTGCACCCATTTGTTTTGTGTCGTCCTGCAGACAGGATTAACTGTGTTCCGGTTAATTAAAACATTCCTATTAAGCCACAGGCCCAGGCCCGGTTTGTGTCCCTTCTACGATGTTTCTCTCCACCGACGCTGGAAACGGGAGTCACAGGAGCTGCCGGAGAATTCTTTAGTGCAATCAATGTTATTATGATGTAGATGTGGAGCAGTGCAACTGTCAGAATTTTCTGGGTGAGTGATTGTAGAAATCATAGCTTTTACTGCAAACTTATTGAAGACCTAATGAATTCCCCCAAGAGGAATGTTAGAAGATGTTCTTCACATTTGCCATCAGGGTTAATAGTAGTAATGTAAAGTCCATCTGTTAATTACAAAACAGTTTGGTTACTAGCCATAACTACAGTACACACTACACAAACCTATTGCTGAAAACAAGCACATGTGTCTCTGTATTCTCTGTAGGTGACCCTACCTGTATTCTGGTAGGATGTTTTCTCCATTATTATGTAAAATCAGTGTCTGCATTGGATCATTCAGCTACAAATACAGAGTTTTTTCTATATCAGTTTTTACGCAAATCTTTAGGTTACAGATCATCTCTGATAGAGTCTGTCAAACATAGTTTTGTAGGCTGGACATGAAAATCATCCATTTTTCTCATGTTTGTGTCTTGTTTATATCATCAATAGACCCACAGCAAATCTGACAACAGATGACGGCATGCATCATTCTGCGGGTGCCACGCTAAGACACTCCACTCTGCAGTAATGGACGACGCATTCATTTCAAAGGATGTCTTTCCTCTAACTGCACTGTAACTACACAGAGGCGCAACATGTCACGGCACTCTGTGATGCTGTGGTAACTGGCTGGTTACTGTGGAAACTAGGAGGCGCACAGCATCAAATCCTGGAGTGCAGTGTTGTGTCCTGTGATTACTGGGATTTGATTTGTCAAGTCAAAAGGGAGAGGAAAAGATGAGTCAGCGCTCAAGGATACTGTACCGTAGGTGCAGGAGTGCAATCATTTAAACGCAGCTGATTCCATTCTTATGGTCTTTTATTGTTTCTGGAGCGATACAATAGCAGGAAGCAGACGTGGTGGAAGCTCTGTATCGCTGCGCTCTTGCTTCTAACATGGGAGCAAGGCACCTAAGAAAACAGAGATCCCGGGCGTGAAGCGAATACGTGTATTTTAACAACGAGGGGCACGGAACAGGGCTTCTCTCCGTTCCTTTGTGTTTCATTAAAAAAGAAAAAAGACAAAAAGAAAAATTGAATCTGAAGCAGTTTCTCCTTGGGAGCTCAAAAACACTGGCCTCAAGGACGCTCAACTTTCCTACGCCCCACTTACTAACACAACTGTGATGCAAATTTATGGAAATGCAGGTAAGGGTGTGGGGAATGAAGATTTACTGTCTAAGCATCTTCACAGAATGTGTTGTTATCTTAAAGCAATGACCTGCCACCCACACCTTGACACCTACTGCATACACAAAACACAGCAACGCACCCGCATGGAGTGAGCTGAGGGTGAAAAGCTCCACACTGAGCTTAAAGATATGACTGGAAAACATGATGAATGCATTCTCAGAAGTGAGAGGAAATAGCCTATATCTATTTTTATCATCTAGATGTACTGTAACAGATAAACCAATAGCAATGAACTAACTTCCCCAGCTGATTGGCACACACACAGTAATGATACGAGTACAGTAAGTCTTATTTCTAGTATTATGAAGATGAGAAGCTAAACTCCAGGTTGCAGCTTAGAACACCTCACATGCTGACAATTAAGCTACTAAGTGACTGCAGTGTAGGGCTTCAACTGCAATTAAATCTCATGGTTTCATTAAACACTATAAACTGCGATATAGGTAGAAGGAGGGTCACGTTTTCATGCCAGCTGTTAACAAAAACCATTGTAACAATATCACAGCTGGCTGGAAATGAGCTATTTTGAATGACTTCAGAGTGAGGCGGTATTTCTGGAATTCTATTTGAAAAGGAATAATCACATTAATCCAATGGAGGCATTTTCTAAAATTTACCAAGGAACTGGCAAATGAATAATATTCCAGAGGCAGTCAATTGGAAGTAATTACATGACCAACTCCCACAATAATGCCGACGATTGCTCATAAAAGCATAATAAAAGCAGATTAAAGTGGCTGAAATAAGTCAGCATGCTCGTCGTGTCACAGTTCGACTCACGCCAGCGGAAATTCAAACACGAGTCGTGTAAAGGATTTTAGCAGTACACAGTGAAACCTGTAACGGTCACGGGGACGACGGCAGGTAAGACTGACATCGAGTGTCTCCTAAACAGGCTCCTTGCGAGTGGTCAGATAATTCAAAGAGGCTTCGGGAACAGCTGTTTGTCAGATCAACCCGAGCTGTCGTGTCTCACATCTGCAGCCTCTGAGCAGAGCGAGCGACGCACAGACACTGTGAGCTGAATGACAATGATATATTCTGGTGGATGGCGCTCGAGTTTCAGAAGCATAACCCTAGCAGGTGACATCCAAATCATTCCCAGTCTCGTTGGCAGAAATGAGCACAGTGACATTCAGAACATGAAAAACAGCTCCGCTGCCCGGGCAGACATTTCCCCCCCAGCTCGGTTCCACCTGGCTCCACTCAGTGGGCTGCAGGCTGGGCCGCCTCCCTCCATTAACCTGGAGGATCCATTTATCCTTTCATCACACTGCACTCCTGCAACAATAACACCATCACCTTGCCATGCGTCATACATCAGGGCCGCGTCGGCCAAGTGGCGTCTCCTCTGCGGTTGCAGTAATAAGGAATGGTTTAAGGGAGAGGGGAAGGAGGAAGAAGAGGTAATCGCCCCCCCCCCCCGCAGAGCACAACAGGGGCAAAGCTGCATGAAAGATCGGGGGATGTGAGATGAAAGGACTTCACGCTGATGACATCATCTGTGAGTAAAGTCCACATGTGGGAAACCACCTGAACCGAAACCACCTGAAACCCAACAAATCGTACAAACCGAAAAATATTAAAACAAATAAGAGTCTGTGGAAATGTATTTTTACATTAACCCTATGTACTTGATACTAATTAGCGTTGAGCCAAACCTGATGATGTGCTAATCATGCAGATACACAAGCCAGCAGTGCAGCTTGATACTAGATGAGTCAGGAAAATCCTTTGGATTCCACTTGGATTATTTCGTGACGTGTTTTCCAAAGACTTGGCACTAAACAGCAACACACCGATAGAATTACCCACAGATCCAATACACAAACGTGTTGTATTGATCCCAATGAGAATGACTAAATAGTGACTGGAAAATGTATTAAATATTAGAATATATCATAGTCCGCTACCCAAAATAAGATGATGATTTGTCAAATTGCTTAAATCACATTTAATCATATAAACACAGCTGGCAGGTGTTTAAGCACGAGCTGTGGAACTGATTTACTTTTCCAGTTAAAAGGGCGACAGCGGTGATGACTATTATTACAAACACTAAAATAATTCTATTATTTTACACTAATATTAAACTCAAATCTGTATCCATTTATTGTATTAAAACAGCTTAAACAGCGAGTCTTAGATCAGTCAGAGCATTAAAACCGATTAAAATATTATTGAAAAACTTTACACTATGCTCCACATAATGAATTTGGACCCAGAGAGTAATTAAGCAGCGCACACTGATTTCCACTGTGGTACCTGTTGATAGGTGGAGCACAACTCTCAACGTTGGTCTGCAGCACCGGTTGAACTGTGACTCAGTTGTGACTTTACTCATATAGAAAATGACTTCTACTACTAATTTAATCTACCTCTCCTTGCCAGTTCCATTGGTCTGATTCAATGGTTCTCATGCACACACACACACACACACACACACACACACACACACACACACACACACACACACACACACACACACACACACACACACACACACACACACACACACACACACACACAGTATAAATTAAATACTACTGAAAGTCTGTTCTGACTCCAGACAATTATTTTTTTATGCAATTTGAATGCAAATTACGAATCAGTCGCTCAACTGGAGCCAAGAGTGAACTCCTTAAAGTTTGGAGCCTCGTAAATGTTTAGTATTGCTCTTATTAAAGAATCCCCATAAGGTGCAATCAGCTACTGAACTGCACAATATAGTAAATAAGTAAATTACAGCACAGAGGTGTTTCTCTGAGCCCATTATATGAATTAAGAACAACACACCGCCTTGAAACTGTCCTCATTAAATACATTTTTTAAAAATAATTATCAATTCTTTTACGTATTACTTATTAAACATGATGAAATCTAAACGGACAAACAGCATCTTAAATGTCAAACCGCAACACCCCCCCACGCTGCAGAGCGTAGGCAGCCTGCCAGTCCCCTCAGCTGATCCAAAGCTAACTTGTAATCCTCAACCGAGGCTCTGTGTGGTGGAGGGAGCGGCAGGTTGCTACAGTGCATCACCATCTCCCGGCTGAGGAGGTGTCGAGGTGCTTCCACAGTAAAACGCCAGCCTAGACCTGCCTGGATGATTGCCACCGCCGCACAGCAACTCTCGGCGTCTCCCAGCATCCCCTCCGCTGTAGCTGTCATGCAAAGCCACCTGGGGCTGCCATCTTGACTTGTTTTGACGAGGCCGGCTGAGCGGAAGGAGGAGCAGGGGCAGATGGTAGCGCTAAACTGGCAGGGGTGACGCGGCTGGCATCGAGCCGGGCCTCCCTGTGAGTCTCAGACAGCAGCAAGCCACCTTGACCCAGCCGGGCTGCCAGGATCTTAATTCCCATCACCGCGCTGGAGACAAGGGGCCGCGGGCCACGCAGATCCAGGCTCCCGCAGCCCGGCCTCCCAGCAGCCCCTGGGTCACCGGCGAGCGCGCTGCCAAACACCCTATTAAGGGCAATTTTGTGCTTTCTAGCTAGCTTCAGTGTCTGTGCTTCCAAATGCTACGACTTGATGACTGAGCACACTAATTACAGGTTTAACGTAGAGGAAGTGGACTGTGTTGACCTTCGACCTCATAATGACAAACATAAGAAATTAAATCAAATCAACAGTTACTCAAGTATAGACTGTCTGAACACTCCTCTCATAAGTGCATCCTTTTGTCGTGTTTCATTCATTTGGGTTGTGAGCAGCACCACAACACAATGACCCGTCCTCTTATTTGCCTTAAGCAAATGCAATTAATAGATGCTCAAAACGCCGAGGTCAGGAAGCACCTCCTCACGGGTCAGTAAATTAAAGAAAGAATTAATACAGGCCAATTAGGAGGAAAAGAAAATACTGTAACTTATTTATGTCTGTATAACACGTTTATGGTATCCAACAGATGGTACTGTGGCTAAAAATATGAATTAATGTGTTTATCATATATAGGATTAATAAAAGAGCACAGAAGAAAGCTGACACTGGTGTATATTATTACAGGAAGAGCAGTCAGACTGGAAGCCAGCGCAGTCCCCAGGATTAAAGTTAGCCGGTGAGCCAAGTGTGTAGCCAGGGAGTGTGTGCCAATGTTTTACCCTCCTCTGACATGACTTAATTAAAGTGCCATAGCCTTTCTTTAACTTCTCCAGATTTAATTGAATCATTAGCAGAACAGATTTAATTACAGCCACAGCGAATGGTTTGCACTAATTCTGCACCTGGAAAACTTGGTCAAATATCAAAAGCTCGACACCCACAGAGCAGTTTGTCTACGGGCAACTCAGAGTGAGTCAAGCAGAAGAGGGGCATGTCAGGGTTGAAACGGTCACCCAACACCGTATGGAACGTACCGTATCCCTACATACTGTAAAAAACCCCACAGGACAATTGCATTGTCTTTTTGTTTTTTGCACTGAACTGCAGACAGTGGAAAAATATGAAGAACAGCAACTAAAAGTGAAATGAATACAAAAAAATAAAAAATCACGTTCTTGCATGGACAGTGATAATAAGAGCAGTGTGTGTGTGTGTGTGTGTGTGTGTGTGTGTGTGTGTGTGTGTGTGTGTGTGTGTGTGTGTGTGTTGCACGCTCTACTGATTATCAAAGGGTTCAGCGAGTCCTAAGCTGTGATTGCTAACATCACTTCAGAGTCTTTTAGACATTTGGAGAGAGGCAGGGAGTTACTGTAGCACCTCAGAAAATCACCACTCGCTCGCTGCCTCATCTCAAATGAGGTTCAAATACAGTTTTGTTTAAGCAAAAAGTAAGAGCTCCTCAAAGATTTTTTTTTTTGTATATTTCTCACTGGATAAGAACATACAGGACATGTGTGCTACTAACTGAAACTAAGCCAGAAAGCAGGTTCTTAATAAGCACAGCGCTGTAATATTTATACACTATGTTTATCTGTCTTCATATCTGCTAATTAGAGGTATACTTGACATTATTAACATCATTCAGAGCCTCTGCGACATTTGTACATTAGTTTGATTGTAGCCGCTCCTTTGCTGCGTCCTCAGATTCACACATTGTATTTGCTTGTCAGCAGGTGCCGTGTGTTAGATGGAATTAAGGCTCTGACAGTTTTTTACTGTATGTTGGCATCTTTTGCTTCACTTGCATTAATTCACTTGTTGGATAATAAGGAAAGTTCAGTTATGATATTCTAGTAATTCTACTGCTTCTAGCATCTAGGTTGTCATTCACAGCACAAGTCCTTGTTTCTTTAAAAATCCAAATGACAGCATATTAACCAGTAAAGCGTCTGTATTTTGTTGCGTTGCCAACTCACCAAATTAATGTTATTCAAGCACAGTTGAGTAAATTTGTCACAACAGTTGTCATCAAGTGCAACAGCGTATAAACACTTGTTGATTACGTAGGGTTATAATCAAAGTCGCTGCTCTAGCATTTTGAAAATTACACTCTCTCAGACTGTCATTTGGACTTTAAACAGTTAATTGTTCAGCCCTAGTACAAATAAGATGATTACAAAACCCAAAGTGGTTTTGCTAGAATGCACATGGGAACATTTTTTTTCCCTGCAAGTGCTATTAAAGCTGAAATCTAGGATTCTGTGAATCTTCCCACAGAAGTGCGTCGATGGAGAGACTCCAACTCTTGTGCTCAAAACAGTCATCTTATCAGCCTCTCTGGATTCACAGAGGGGAAGAAACCTTATTTCCTCTCCCACATTATCAAAGTCAGTCTCCTCTATCTGTCTCTGTCAGAGGGAAATCAGCCCACGGCCGCGGTCTCGCGGCACCACCGGCGCCAGCGGAGGAGAGGCCACAGGCTCCATCCAGAGGCCAGGTGGCAGAGCCTCGTGCCTGGGGAGCGGGGTTCTGATCCTCCCCTCCCGAATCATCATCCCCTCGTCCAAACACATCTGAGGGTTCCTCTCCGGTGTGGTTTGATTGACAGCGCCTGTGTCGGAGGGTTCGGCGCCGTGTACACCCGACGTCAAGCCCTGGCCAGACAACTGTCTGTCAGGATACAGAATCAGTGAGCGATGCAATGGGAGGGGGGAGGGGGGCAGCGGGCGGGGGGAGTCGGAGCGCCTCGTTTTGGCCCGCGGGGATTCGGACGCTCCTCGGGCGCCGGCGCACACGCAGCGCGATGAGTCGGCGTGTTCGACCCCGCGTCACCGCTTGAAAGCAGTCCATCATCCCGGGCCGGGAGGGCGGGGGGGCGAGCACCGTCCAACACCAGTCTTTCACCGCCGCGAAAGCCACTGTTTTTAGCTGCGAGTAAAGAAAATGTTGCCTAATTTGACGCTGGAGAGATCAAACCGTCGCTGGGGGGCCGGAGCTGGAGGCGGCGGGAGGAGGCCCGGCCTCAGGGACGCCATCGATCCAGCGGCGCCGGGTCGACGCGCTGTCCCACGGGAGCGGCCGTCCCGTGGCGCAGATTAGCCGGAGCCATTATTCCTGTTGCTCACCACGACCCACAAACGCCCACCGCCGTCTCCGGACCCGCGCGGCCGTCGTGAAGCATTAGGCTCCGCGAGGGTGCTGTGATTACGGACGTAAAGATCGCCCGCTCTGTCTCCGCGAATGGGCCTCGAGGTGAAGGCCCGCTTCCCCCTCAGTGCTGCTTTCATGCCTAATTTCTCCCTCTCCCTTTCTCTCTCCCTATCATTATCTACTGTAGCCGGCGTCTCACAGTTTCTATTTCTGAATATCTCCTTCTGTCTGTCTTCCGCCGCAGCCAATTTCGCTCTTTTCTGTCAGGTTTCAGGCTTGATTTGAGCCTGTGTGTCTCTTGACCACGTTTTCTTCTCGCTGTGATTTTCTCTCGCCAACTGAATCCTGTGATCTCGTATCAAAGTCTGACAAATTAGGGGACAGTGCTTTATGAATAAGGCATTATTATACGATGATCGTGCAAAACATGTCGGGGCGTTTCGTAGCCATGCGTCACTGCTGCATTAGTTTTCAGATGGTGGATGGTGAAGAGAACGCACACACACACACGCACGCACGCACGCACGCACGCAGTCGTGTTTCTCATCAACATGGGGACTCCCCATTGACACCCATTGACATAATGCCTCAATTCTAACCTCACCCCTAAATCACATTTTAACCCTCGAACAGGCCTTAATAGAAGTGAGGACCGGCCAAAAAGTACGCTTTTTGATTCTTACCTCGAAGCAGGTACAAGTACACACACATACACACACACACCAGCAACCTCCCTGTAGTTATCTCTCCTGGTTTTTATAACTCCACACTCACCATATTAGTTCGAAGTGGTGAACATGGATTATTAATGACATTTGTATATATTTTTAAAGCTAAATGAGTTGAACGGCCTTTTCATGCAGACACGTCGTAGCAGTCGTGTTCAGCTTTTACTGCTGGCTATTTGGAGTCCACCGCTTTGATAACCGACTGAAAGGATGGCCTAACCCACACTAAACCCAAGCTGTGAAACCATCCAGAAAACAACTGTGCTCATTAGGCTTCTCTTTTCAGGGACCATTTTTCTCGTGTCTTGGAGAAAAAACTGTTTATCCTCGATTTGGTTATTTGGCTGCTGAGAAGGTCTCCGTGGCTTCCTAGATGTTTGACTTCATTTACTCATTAACTTCACGCTGGCTTGACAGCGTATGACACGCTTGAGTAAAGCGTAAAGCCTGGAGTGTGGAGCCTGGAACACGCGTCCTGGGGAAAACGCGGCTCCTCCGCGGGTGAGTGGACAGAGTCCGCTGCAGTCGGTGTTTATACGTGTGGGGGCTCTGTTCTCACGCCGAGTGGGCGCCGCCAACGAGTCCACGGCGGCAAACAGCACGCGGCGGCGGGAGACGGGGACGAGCGAGGGCGAACGAGCGCCTCGAACTCAGCCACGCCTGGGGAGGGTCCCAGAACCGGAGGGTCCCAGAACCGGAGGGTCCAAGAACCAGAGGGTCCAAGAACCAGAGGGTCCCAGAACCAGAGGGTCCCAGAACCGGAGGGTCCAAGAACCAGAGAGTTCTAGAACCGGAGGGTCCCAGAACCGGAGGGTCCAAGAACCAGAGGGTCCAAGAACCAGAGGGTCCCAGAACCGGAGGGTTTAAGAACCGGAGGGTCCAAGAACCAGAGGGTTCAAGAACCGACGCAGAACGGTCCACAGCGCCGCCGCCACAGGCCCCCACGCGCCGTCACACCCGCAAGCTTCTGTGTTTGTGTTTACAGCGGGATTAGTCTCGTGCACATCCAAGCACCCGAGCATGAGGACCAAATGTAAATTTGAACTCAGTATGAATTTATGAATGTGCTGATTCAATTTGAACTGCTTGTTTGCTGTCCCAAACCTCCGCGTCTGGGAAATGAGCCTCGCTCTATGCTCTGTTTCACTGGCGCATCCGATGTGCTGCGCCGCAGTTTTTCAGGAAACGGTCCCTTCTTTGGACATAAGTCAACCCCCCCCCTCTCCTGACTGAGCCACCCCTTCACTGCCGGGCCACACATGAACACGCATGCACACGGCAGCGGCTGGCATGGCAACGCTTCCCAGGGTCCGCTTCCCTCGCCGACGGCTGATTTGAAGTAGTGCATTGTGGGTGGCGAGGCTTTGAACGACAGCGGGGGTGGTCCACTATCAATTCTAATGTCAGAGGGGGATCCTGAAGTGCCCTTAACCCCCCAGAACCGCTCCACCGGCTCCCAGGGCCCGGAGGTTCTGAGCGCTGGCGGAGCGGAGCGGCGGCCCGGCCCGTGGGAGGGAACCGGGTCCACGCAACCTTCACCCGCGCAGCGGCGCCGGCGTCCAATCCGCCGCGCTCGGCGCCCACACAGGAGCCGTTACAGCGTGAGCTCAGCTGAATTACTGTTGATTCAAGGATGTCACCGCCAGCGCGCGCATCCGGCGCCGAGGCCCGCGTCGTCCGCAGAAGCCAAAGGCATCGGTCTGTGAAAGGTACAGCCTGCGTGTGGGAGGGAGTCCTCCTCCAGCGATGCTAAATCGAGGACGGATGGGATCGAGAGGAACGAGCGGCGTTTCAGCGCGTTTGTTGAAGGATCGAAAGTCATGCGACGACTCCCACGGAAACGGAACGTTGTACTGGATTTACTACCGCGGCCGAGCGGCTGCATAGTCGCTGAGCTTTGCTGCCTCTCTCGCTTCACTTTCAGGAAGCCAAACACACAAATGCAAATTTCTTCTTCATGGAAATAAAAATATCAGAAGCGGCTGCAGGATTATTTTGAGACAATTACCCCATCTGTTAATCTAATTTCTGTCTCTGAACTGCACCGCCGATCACTCTCCTCGCTCCCGTCTCACATTTCTAAGCTGTTCTGAACATTTCTACCCACTCAGCCTCCTTCAGGTTACACGCATCTTCTGTTTCTTTTTTTTTGTAATTTGTTCATTTCCTGTGTCTTGACTATTGTGAAAGCAAACGTTTGACTGGTAAATTGTCTTCTTCTCTTTAGTCCACACCTACAGTACATATGCTATTTTAGTTTGTCTTGACCTCCTTGCTCAGCCTCTACTCGTCGGCCTCTATAGTGTCTCTTTCTTCACTTTAGCTGTTGTCTTGTGCGTTTTTACACTTCCTGTCTGTTGGTTTTCTCATTATCCTTCATATCTTACTAAATTATTTTCTCTATCTTCTTGAGTTTTCATGTTTTACCTATTTTTTCTCCTTTTTCTCTCTTTAGGCTGTTTTCGTGCATCCCCTCTCCCCCTCCACTCATCCTCTTCAAAAACCCACTACCTGAAGCAAATGCTCCATCTGAAGGAGTCCAGCGGCTCTAAGGACCAAATGGAAGTCCATTACTACGTACTGAGGAGGAGAATGTGGAGTATTTAAAGCCTCAACAATGTAAACAAAGAATCATCAAGCCCCTAATTAGAGGTGCTCTCAGGCTAGCTGGCCGGCTGACCCCAGTACGAAAGTGACATTTAGGAATAAAAAAATGGAGAAACACGGAGCCCGGAGGAGAGAGAGAGTTTCTCCACTTCCATCTCCCTGGGGGGAGTGACCTTTCTGCCTCCCCGATGAAAACGCTCCCTCCAGATTTATTGGGCTTCTCCCTCAGCTGCACCGGAATAAAGGAAAAGAAGAGTCGCCTCGCCATCCAGACGCTGACCTTTAATTTGACACAGGCGGCGACGCCCCCGACCAGTGGCACCCAACCAAAACTGGACACCGCGGTGTCAGAAATGCGCCGAGAGCCGGGGACCTTGCAGCGGCGCCTTTGTTCTCGGATGCGAGGACGCGTGGGACGAATGTCGCAGGAGCAGAGGAAGACGTCTGGATCAAAGGCAGGAGCTGAGGAGTGACACTGAACATTCCTCACTTAGATGGTCAACGGCTGCCTTCAGCCACCAGTCACTCAACAAATGCCTTCATGCTTCATGCATGAGAGGAAGGAAGACGACGGGCCGTGTTGCATTGTGGGTCGTTTGAGAGGCTACTGTAGCTTATCAGCTGACCTTACAGTCTTTAGCAGGTCTATAGCGCTCATGTTAATGTGAGGTTAGAACCGTTAGGTCCTTTTGTTTTGTGACACGTTATGTAAGATGTTTTGCTGCCAAGTAGAAAATAAATCCTTTTAGCGCGGAAAGATGCACTGAACTAAATAATCTGTTACTCTGCCAAAAATTACCGCTGTCACAGAGAGTCACGATGAAAAGAACGACTGCAAAAGAAGAAATAGATTTCCACTGCTTTAGTCGCCTGAGAACAGAAGGTGTGAGCATGCAACCGAGCTGCTTTTTAGCCCCAGTGGAGCGGGTCGGGTTGTGTAAAGAGTCAAAGGTCAAGCCCACTACAGTTACGACAGGAAGACTTGTTTGAGGGTCTGAGTCTGGGTGAAACTTATGCATTTTAACGTGCTGGGACCCCGTCCTGTGTGTGACCAAACAAAGCAAAGTCATATCACGCAGAGAAGCTGCAAGAGTGTGGGAGAGGCTGAGTAGGAGCAGGCTACACGCTGGATGGGGGACTATAGTAATTTAATAAGAATAAAACATACCCATCTATAGCCTCATCATCACCCACCAACAGGGAGAGACCACGTTTATTCGTTCAATCACAGCCGTGGTGTCTACGCGGAGTTCAAAAGGTGCAGATTAGAACATTCAGTGTGTGTGTGTGTGTGTGTGTGTGTGTGTGTGTGTGTGTGTGTGTGTGTGTGTGTGTGTGTGTGTGTGTGTGTGTGTGCGTGGTTGATATTACTACTAAACCTTTTGTTGAGAATTTGGTAGATTTCTTTCAAAGCCGGCCTGTCCTTTATCTCTCCAGCATCGCGTCTAGTAAAATAAAACTCATCAGACGAGGTCCTTCCTGAGACAATCGCAGCCTTTTCAATAACATGCACACACCAAGCACCAACCATTCAAATCCACAAGGAGGCTTTTAAATGCATTAATCAGACAGGAAAATGATATAACACGCACTCTGTTATGTTTGGGAGCGGAGTGAAATTTTATTTAATAGTATAATACGAAGGGTACATGGACATGAGATGACGGAACTGTGAGCATTTACTGCAGTGACGCTGCAATATATCGCAGATTGTTCCTTTAATGTCCCCTCATAGTACTTAAGAAGTCCGAGACGGTTTCATCGCTTTCTCCAGCCAGCGACAACTGGCGAGATGGGAATTGCGGCTGAGTCGCTGGTGCCACCGAGACAAACACAGTAATATGTTTACTTGATGAGCGGCCTTTTTAAAGACAGAAATCCCACAGAGACGCTCTTACAGTGAGCTGTCTGACTGGAGGAAAGTTTTGACATTCATTTAAAACGCCTTTGTTCCAAACTTAGCTAATAATCTCAACACACTGTATATTTTAAGGTGACAAAACGACCCCATAAATCCATAATTAGACGCATCCCTGCGTGAACTAGGAGCAGCAGCAATGAGTTCTCAACTCCAACAGCCCACACAGAAAATCCATAACCTTTAAAGCACAGAACATACGTACGCACAGCATGACCTTAATGTCCATGTAGAACCATGTAAAGCTTAAATATTTCAAGTGGTTTTACTTATTTAATCTGTTTTGTTATGTCTTGCTCTTTATGTAAGATGTAAAACAACTCGGCCACTTTAAGGGATGTACAGTACTAAGCATGAGCACTGTGCTTTTTGAATTAACGCTACAGTACTTTTACGTGATAAAACGGATCCCTAAGGTTCCCAGAGTGCGTCTGAAGGACCATCCAGACGTTTGTTACTGCAGTTTGAATAAGGCAACTTTGAGTTACAGCTCCCATTAACACATGTTTGATGTATGTGGATTTATATCCACATACAAAATATGAGGTGCAGTACATACAGCAGTACAGTGGACTGGTCTCTTTATCATCTTTTCATCATCAAGAGAGGGAAATGTTTTAAAACAGTCTGGCTCCAAAGCATCAGGAAGCACAAAAAACTAGGCTAACAGAGGAGTTTTAGACTGTTTTTACATTTGTACAGACCTGAGCTAGTGGGCTGTGTTTCCAGCCATCCCGCTGCAGGCGATGGCTGAGATCCTGGAGGTGCTTTGCGTTGACTTACACCCTCAGACAGACTGGCAGCCTGTCTGGAACGCACCAGCCTCCAGCCCAGCGACAGCTGTGTTCGGCTCCAGCCCCAACGCAACCCATAACCGGTTGAGCAGTAAAGGTAATGGATGGATGGGTGCATAACTTACGTTCAGCTACTTGGCCTTGATGCTGTTGAAAACCTTTACTGAGCTATATAATGTAAAAACGTAATAGTAAACAGGAGACAGCTGGATTATTCATGAGTTCAGAGAGCCTGTTAGCACATAAATAAAAAGGCTTTTGTGTTAATTCCTGTTATTTCAAAGGTACAGTAGATACTTAAATGTACTGTAGATGAGGTGTGCGTTTCTCACAAACATTAAAAAGTAAAGTAGTTATTTCAGTGTGCATTCTATAAGAACATTAAGTCAAAGCTTTTCTTGAACTTGTCGTGGGTTACAGAGGTTTAAGTTCATTATGCTGGAGCTTTGAAGTGAGTTGGAAAATGAGGTTTTGTGTCTTTCTCTGGGGCACATTAGCAGGATTTAGGGATAGTGAACATATTGTCTGCAGCAGGAATTAAAGCTCCGCACCCGCATCCTGCAGCGTCGCATATATGCTCCACTGTAATTGAATTTATTGTAGACCTAAATAAAAGAGGAAGACCTCGAGCTACGTGGCTCCGTAATGACAGCAGTCGCCAGATGCAAACAAACAAGGCCGGGGAAGCAGCGTTAAATAGAACCGTGTTAAAATCCAACCAAGCACACAGAACAAACAGGAACAGGATCCTGTTTACGTGTTTGGACGTCAGTGACGGTCGCTGCTGTGATGTGTCTCACATGAGCCACCGGCGGCAAGTACAAGCGCACGTCGACGAGCCGGGGGTTAAATGTACGCTTTCAGAGTGGATGTTTCACCCCGTCAGTGTTATTACAGTAAAGCCTTATGAAATAAGACATGACAGACGTTAGGTAAGTGACACGGTGTCACGTAATGAGCTCTGACTGGAGTAAACGTCCACAAATCCATTAGTCTGACAACATTGAGAATCGGCTCCCACGCACGAGATGAACACTGCACAGGGCCAAGCTTTTTAAAACCATCACCTGTAACACGGCAAAACCGTGTCGTACACAATGCCGTCGGCCTCAGAAGCCGTTGCTTTGAACATCACAAAGAAAGCAGTGAAGTGGAGCATGATAAACAGCCTGCACAACCAACGCCACGCGCCCTTTTTCATTTTTAAGACAGTATAAACTTTAGATTTTTACTACATTTCCAAAGGAGAGGTTCAGCACATGGTCAGACGTCAAAAGCAGCTACGTAGCTCACGCAATACCTAGAATTTGGTCTCTAACATAAAGTAGAACATTAAAACTCCAGTCGGCGTCTTGATTTAGTGCAGACAGAAGGCTCCAGATTAATCTACTCCGCTCCTCTCAGCCCTCCCTCCCCCTGCGCTTACATTTAAATTAATTCTCTAAAACTTACTAATCAAGTGGAAATAGATTAAAACCCTCTGATTGGTACCGTAAGAAGGGCGCATCCTGCCCAAAAACCTCCAGGATTCTGCACAACAGCCAGTGTTCAGTACAGTAAAACACTGGGAGTATTTGAAAAGTGTGACATACTGTGGATTTAATTAGAGAGAGTAACGGAGCTTTGTGGTAATTAGATGGGACCAGCGGCTTCTTTACGGGGGGAGATCCGGCCCGTCCGGGCCCGGACGCGCGGGGGAGCGGGCGCCGGCCGCTGCGGCGCTTTGACTCAGGCGCCGGTGAGGTCGTCCTTCTGAGGCTGAGCTCAGGCGTAATAATTAATCTTCTCTGACACCGTCATCCTCCATGTCACCTAGCAACCGCCCACCTGCCTTAACGAGGCTGCAGAAGACGTCTGCCACACGCGGTGCTGTCTTCTCCTGAAGCCCCCTTTTTCGGCAGCCCGTTAGCGAGGTCCGACCGCACACCGGGCCTCTTTAAATCAGGACGCTCAACGACTTTATTTTCGGGCCTGGCTGCAATTTTTTGCACTGCTAATCACCGACAAGGGGTTTGAACTTCACACTCTAATTTACCATTGCACCACAGGTGAGAGCGAAGGAGGGGAAAAAAAGGGCATCATCACCCACTCATCGGATTCTTTTTCATATATCTTACACCTTTTGGATCTATTTAAATCCTCTACCGCCGCACGGCAATTTTGTGTAGTCAAAGGAAAGAGGGAAGAGGTGGGGAGGTTACAGCTATCTGTTTTCAGGCCTGTGTTAGCGAATCCATCTCGCGGAGAGAAAATGGAGCTGAAGGCAGGATTTAAATATCTTTCATTAGGTGTTGATGAGCTCAGTTAGCTGCACCCGCCACCTATAGAGAGACAAGCAATAACAAGGCCTTCCACAGGCGCCGGCACCACGTGCACACGGGCCCTTCAGCTTCTCGCCAGCAGCCAAGAGCGGCGGTCAGAACACGGACATGGTCAAGGGCCCCGCACACACGTGCAGCGCAAGGTGAACACAAGCTGAGCTGAGGAGCACGTAGCTCACGGGCGAAAGGAGAGAGAGGCCGAGCTGCAGCTGGAAACTGCAAATGGCAGCGGTTCAGGTAAGAGACTGCCGCGGAGTTTCTCAACGTGTTTACTCCAGGAAAATTGGGGGATAACAGGCTGTCATATAGTTACACATCAGTCTTTGTTAAAGAAATGACTTTGCGCTTTGCCCGCCTCTCTGATGCTCGGCCTCCTGGACAAATTGACCATTTGGCGAGTGCAGACTAAATGGAACTGCATCTTCTGCATGTTGCGCCGCCGAGGCACAAAGAACCGGGCCAGATAGGAATCCAATTATCCAAGGAAAATAATGGATGTCTCATTTAAGATGTGTGGCCGTCGCAACAGTAATGGCAGCGCCACAATTGTCCTGAAGCCAGCCTCTATCAAATGCATCATCTTGTGCTCAACACTAACTCATCTACAGCCACAACCTACAGGCTGTCAGGCATTACCGATCATAATAAATCTTTTGGAGGCATGGGAAAATATGGCTGTCAGAGATAGGTTGTTTACTCACATGTAGCGTAGGTGTGGGTTCTGAGCGAACGCTCGAGCCTGGATCACCCTCAAGTTGCAATTCATGATAGTTCTGTAATGAAGGAGGATAAAATACAGATGAAGAAACCGCCAGAACAAAGATCTGTCTTCTGTTCCTCGTTGGCACATACAAATTCATGCACCCGGTGTCACGGCAGTGTGATCATGTAACTGCATCAAGGCCGTTGTGATGTGTTTTTGCCTCACATGCGTCGCCTTGTGTCTTTCTGCTCCTCGGCTCGATTTTTTTTTTCTTTAAGTTGATCTGTTTCATAAAAGCTTTTCAAGGTTTGCTTCATTTTCTGTCTTTCACAGTAAAGAAGATCTCTTTATATTGGGGCAAAACCGAAAAACAAAGCGGGTATAAAAGCACAGAATGTGGCTTCATGGTAAAAATAAAAATGTTTGATAAGTTTTTTTTTTTTTCGTCCTTTTTGCAGCAGTTCGCTGTTACAAGTCATGAGTTCTTTCAACTTCATTCTGTATGTATACACCCCGTGGAGCTGACACTGAAATGGAAATTCACTTTGAACCACCTTTTCATTTGCGAACTTCCCTGTAAAGCAAGTGAAATGAGCGCGAGTGATTAAAGTGCACATTCTAACACATTCCGCTCACTGAGGTAAGTTTTCTGGAGCGAAATAACTATGAAATTAAATTAATTCTCACACTCTCAGCTTGAGACTCCATGGAATCCTCTGAAGGAGCCATGGAATTCCCTGCACTCCTGTTTGGGGAACCACTGTTCTGGGCAATAGCGCTAATGACTCCTAATCTTGTAATCACAGATGTTTCTATCCAAAGAAGTCACTGACATCATCAGCGAGCGCCCCATAACACGGAGTGCTGATTACACCCAGCTGTTGGGTTCAAATACCAATTACAAGTCTGATCACACCTGTAGTGTTTGACAGGGACGCCGTGTTTCATCACCTAAAGGATCCCAAACATGCTCCGGGAAGTCTGAAGATGCCTGTCAGTGCTTTGTTAGTTTCCCCCAGAAACTACAGCTGTCGTGACAAAACAAGCTTAATGTTTGGAGACGCAATGTTATCTGCCTCCGCTTCATTCATTCTGTAAATCTGTATCTAAAATACATTAGATGAAATGCATTAGGAATAAAAGTCACATACTACTTGGAGTAACTAAGATAGAAGTAACTCTTTCCTCCATGGCTGGAAACAACCCGGTACGAGAGGGAGAGTCCCCAGATGAGACAGCGGGAAAAAGGCAGTAATGAGAAAAACGCTCATAAAGTGAGGATATTGCACTTTGCCTTTCCAAAGATGGATCAAGAAAATCAGGGAAGAGGCAATGGGAATATGACTCGCATGAAGCATAAAGAGGGTAACGCCGCTCCAAGAAGTGAGGAGCGGAGAATTTCTTTAAAAATTACAGCACTACAGCAGGGACCCCTAATTCAATTTTCCCCGCTGCTTTTTAGCATTATTTGATCAGTGGCTGAGCAAAGCGAAGGGGATGTTCCACCAGCGTGTGACTGTCAAGAACCCGGAGCCTGTTTAAACATCGGCTCGCGTTAGGATCTAAACGCAGGCCTCGCGCTCGCTCTCGCACGGCTCTCTCCTCGGCCTCGCACCTTGTCAGCTCCCCTCAGAATCAGCCCGGATCGCGTCACGCGGAGACGGGCGTCGAGCATCGACGCCCGACGCGGCCGCCGGCGAGTCCGCGGTCGCAGCCGCGAGCGAACCAGCAGATACTCACAGTCTTTGCAGTCCGGTGTAGAGCTCCATGTCAACGTCTCTGAGCGTCTGCAGTCCGGTCCAGTTTTCTATGTGTCTGTAAACACAAAGAAAGGGAATGGTTAATGAGCGACTCCTGCTCATCTGAGGAGAGAGGAAAACACGATGAGCAAAAACTCTTTTTTTATTTTCCTCTGTCCCAAGTTGCAAATAACTGGCTGCGCGTTGTCAAAGTTTTTGAATCCATATTCATTTAAATTGCAATTATTGAAGCAGTTCTGACAGAGCGCTCTCTGCTGCCCTCTGATAGATTTAATTGCCAAGAGGCGGCTTCTGAAGCTTAATCTATGTGAGGGGAAGTGTGAGGGGGGAACAGACCAAATAAATACTGCAGATGACTCTACTGCTACTAATACTATCAGGCCCCCAGGGAAAACTCTTTCTGTGTGGTGGGATAAAGGAAGTGAGGCTCCTGCCTTTAAATTAGCTTCAGAAAAGAAAAAAAAGAAAACATTTGTAAATGATTTGTGTGTTATGGATTGGAAATGAAGCGAGCAACACACACAGGGCACACCGGTTTCAATTAAGCCGAGGAAATGAGGAGATGTAGCAAAAGGACGTGGCGGAGGCTTCACTGCTTTGTTTTTGGAGGAGGGAAATATGATTAAATACTAAAAGGAATTTCAGCCTAAATGTCAACTTTGCAATCAGTGTCATGAACACAGGGCGCCGATGTTTCAGACGTGGCAGAACCCCGCAAACGCATCCGTATTCACGATACACCTCATGTAATAAACAAAAATTGCATCATAGCCCTAAAAGCTCCATTTCCAGGACTGCGTGATCGTTTAGCATCAGCAGCAGTCGGGTTTATTAGCACAGGGTGCAGTGATAAGGCAGTTTCCACGTTGCCTCACCTGTTCCTACCGGAGAGCGCGTCTGACGTGTGCCAAATGCACCCGGCACCGCTAGAACCCCCCGCGGTGCGTGTCTGTGCTGCTGGCGACCGCGCTGCCAAATTTTTTTTGGAAGCTGGCAGGGGGGAGCGGTGAGCGGCGACAGACGGCAAACACGGCGCCGTTTTAAAGTTTGATTACATCACACACACACACACACACACACACACACACACACACACACACACACACACACACACACACACACACACCAGAAATGTCTGCATGTGAGAGGCGAACTGGGCTCGGCCTTGCAACCAATCAGAGAGCTGCAATGACTGCTTGGTCAGTCAGTTTGCATATTTACTGTACTTTCATTATGACTAATATATAAATAGATCAGTACAGTGGAGCAGAACAAGGAGATGGGGGTCTCACAGCAGCTTTACTGGAATATTGTAGCTTTAATTGCAGTACACGCAGTACTGTACAGAGTACTATATCATGGCTCCTGAAGCATGTTAGCATCAGCATAAAAAGAACATTTGTTTAAAGTCCGGTAGGTGGTGCATACAGTATGTGTATTTACTGACTGAGGTGGGAATGTGAAGATCCCTCAAAAACTGCTCCTGGATCGGGAAGAATAAATTCACAGAGGCCAGTTTTACTGAGGTGTAAGGAGTGGTTTTAATTGGACACATACACATATCTGGGGGCAGATCTTGCCTTCCTCAGCTTTCATATCTACCATCTACTGTACCAATAAATCACGGTTCATTCAAACAAATAAGAAACCTGACTGCAATCAGTGTGTATTTAACAGGTTTACTGCTGTTGACAAGGTGTTACTGCAGCTCCACCACAAGTCCTGTATACAGTAGTTAAGTTCCAACGATTATCAGTCACCCGCGAACTGAGGATCAGATCAGCTGAAGCCCACAGCTTGGTGCACCTTCTGTGAGCTTGCAGCCTTGTGCACAGGCTGAAATCACCTGAAGCCAATCAAACAACAGCTCATTTCAGTTCCGCTTAAGCTTCTATGGCACGTGATAGACGGCGCCAAGGCGGCAGCGCTTCCACCATCACAGAGAAGCACACGCAGCTCGGAGGAGTAAAGCTTGTGCGCCACGAAGAGGCGTGTGATTTGCACTTGTTCGGAATCGGGCTAGGACGTGTTTGAATCTGAATTTCACTCGCTGCACACTTGGATGCGCTACAATATTGGACAGCTGTCAAGTGTACAAGAGGTGTTAGATGTGTGGAGGGAAAAACGGAGAAGAAGCGAGGAGAAATGATCAATAGGAATCTGTGTCCACTGCTAGAAAACATGCATAGTAACGCCGGCCAAACAGCCAGCGTTACGTAAGCCTGCTCATGCTGCGGGTATTCAATTATTCATATTTACAATCAAACAGTCAGATTATCCATGTAAAGGTACTAAAAGCTGACCACCGCATGACAGCCAGACGCAGAAAGGCACAAGCGCCGGCGGAAACGTGCGGCGGCGCTAAGTGCTTCACGCTGGCAGAGTAACATGGCTGATGTGGAGATTAGTGTTAAACTGAAGGCGGTCCGCTCCGAAGGCAGGGCGCTGACTCACTCGTGTGACCCGCAAAGTAGACATGATGGATTTCCCTCACAAGGCTGGACTTATTCACCATACCGGCGTCCCGCGCTAAGAGGGGGAAGTCGCAGGAGAAGTCCACACACTGGAGGCCCGGGTGCCGAAGGGTTGGGTCGCCCACGGGCCTCAACAGAACAGCGAAGAGGGGCCTCTGGGTCTGGACGGGTGAGAGTCAGATGTTCCCCTATGACATCATCGCCCTCCGCCTCAACCCCCATTCACACATAGGGATATGAATCAAACCAGGGGCCTGGTAGCTCAGTAGGTGGAGCATGGGCTCTAGAGCATGGGTTAAAGTTCAATAATAATTATTAATAGAAACAAACTAATTAGTTTGAAATCTGTTTGAATTTAAACATTTGCGAAACTGCTAAATATTGATGCAGGTTTTTATGGTTATAGTTCACTCATTTGCCAAATGGGACCTTTAGGTGAAATGTCCCTTCTGCAGTAATAAACTATATGAAGGAATATGAGCGTCTCACATCAATAGGACATCGTTTCAGCAACATTTCTGACTAGTGAACTATTGATGCAGTACTGTGAGATGGAAAACGTATAATTCATGTAGGCACAAACTGTTTTCATTCGCAGACCCGCTTTATTGTCTGCGATATAATTTTGCACTATCCCCATTTTCATCAAGCCTCTGTCAACAAACTGCACAGAGGAAGCAGGCAACACCTCCCTGTGGACGCGGGCCCGCTGTCTGCTCAGAACCTTTGATTGTCCACGGCGCATTGAATATGCATGCGGATTAGACTGCGGTAAAAAGGTGGATATGAATAACAAAGATTCTGTGATAATACAGAGCCTTTCAATCTCGTCCTGTTACTCTCAGATCCTTGGAGGCCGCACAAATAAAACGGCGCAAAAATAAAATCAACATAATTCCACAAGTAATAGAGACGCTATCATTCTGCATCTCGGGCAGTCGAGTAGACACTCGTTCAGACTTGCAATCATGAAGACGGCACAATAATTCTGAATTGCTTCTTTGTCCTACAGAATATGACGCAGAAGAAAAGAGACGGGAGCGAAAGAAAAAGGGAAGTAAGATTTTTCTTGACAGCACAATGACAATTCAAATCTGTCTCTCTGTTGTTTCCACCCCTTTAAATCATTGGCCCGTCCACACAGCATTTTCAGTGAATCCTTTTATTTTGACAAATATATATGTATTTTCACATGGCTGAATTCATTCCTGGACAAAAAATAAACAAATAAAACCAACAACAAATCGCATGCTTACGCTCTAACACCAGGAAAAAAAGACAAATTACAGCCGCCTCCCATCTGCTTTAGAAAATGGCCTCCAACGAAGTACAATCTGAACTGGGTGGCAGGTTGTTCAGCGCTTGAGGAGAACACCCTGAAACCAAACAGTAACAGATTCGATCCCAGCAACAGCCATCTGTTGTGTTGAAGTGGCCCTGGGCTGCACACCAAACCCCTGCCTGCTATCTTGTTCTGAGCGTCTATAAATATGAACACTTCTTAAAAGGCACACACACACGCGCACACACACACACACACACACACAAAGGGTTTTTATGACGAAAGTTGAGAATGACATCACTATGCTGCAATTTCAGAACAGTCTTGCGCGCGCAGGGGCACTTTTTCACCGTATTGTCAGACACAAAGCCACTAGGGTGTATTATTAACAGATGCCTGCTGTCACACGGGCGCTATTTTAAGAGACTATGGAGCCTATGGATCAGATGAGCAGAAAGGGACAAACAGCCTTCATGTGTCACATACTGTACCGTCCTACCGTCAAATATACACACACACAAACACACACACACACACACATGTATTTATATATATATGTGTGTGTAACGCAGTAAATCATTTATCTTCTTTTATTAACAGGGCAACAGGCTGTTACTGTAGATTCTAATAGGTATTTATTACAACATTATGATCAAATCTAACACGCCCGGTTCCTTCTGAGAGGTGTCAGTCTTAAAAGGAGAATGCGTGTCACATGAAGATGTGCGCCGTGATAAACACGGTGACACTGCTAACGCGTTCCCTCGGGTGAAATAGTGGATAGCGTGGAAACAAGACACACGCAGCTCCGAGCGCCACCACCACCACCGCCACCAGTACCGTGTGTTTGCTGGTAATCTGCTATGATTCTGCCCATTGTCTCCGATCGCGCTGTCTGTCGGTGATTTACGACTTTGTTAGGATGATCTACAGCGCTCGCGTCGTTGCCTTAATGGGAAAATGTTGAATAAAATAGAATGTCTCTGGTGTGTTCCTGGAATATTGATCTGCATTCTGCCTCCGTGTCTGTTTTCATAGAGGCAGAGCCGCAGTCTTCCACAACCCAAACACTTCAGAGTGGGGACGCAGTGGTGAAGTAGCACTCTTCTAGATTAAAGCACACACCTAACATCAATCAGATAACCTGTTTTTCTTTGAGGCTTTTTTTTTTCCTTTTTTTTTTTTTTAATGCATGAGTCATAAGTGTTTCCAAGCTGCATTGTGAGGACGAGGCAGGAAAAATAGAAAGGAAACAGAGACGCTGCGATAGTGATGATAAAGGAACACACAGGAAATAAACGGCGTGTGTTTCGCACCGCGTTTTCAGCATCTACGTGGGAACAAGCCTTCCACAAACCAATCATGAGGGACATTTGGCATTAAACGCTTGGAAATTAGAATCTTTTCATTTCTGCTTACTCAGACAAACCCACACCTGTCATGCCTTTGCAAAAGCAATCGTTCCCCAGCAGGTTGGGCATTTGTGTCTCATTTCTGCTGGTCACAATTTAATATAGAAAATGGCTCTAGCACCAGTATTTAACCACAGACCCAATGACGTGTAGTGTATGTTCTTTATATACAGTGGAAGGCTGCTGGAGCTGCTTCATGATAACACAGTAAACCTTTACTGGAGTAGCTGGATGAGAAGAGTCTTTGTGCAATGCAATGACAGGTGCTGTGCATATTAAAATTTCCATCCCAGTCGAAGCCATATGAAATATTTTGAGGTTTCAGTATTCTCAGTGCCGTTTCTTTAAAAATGAACCCTAGAATAAAATATATAGAAACGTTGTGGAAACAAATGGACCATCATCCCCTTGTGCTCTCCACCACGCGTTGACTAGGAAAATATAAAAACCGGCAAATTGTGACCATTTGTCTGAATTATATTAACACCAGACAGCGTGGGCTGGAAAATACGATCCCAATATAAACGTAACAGGCAAAATGTACCAAATTACAGATGTATTAAAAATGATTTGCTGTGCTTCGAAAACCGTATGGATTCAGCGCTAAGTGTAAAACCACATTATAACAACTGCTGCAGACAGATCCGCGGGGACAGACAAATGGAAAGAGAGGGAGAGAGAGTGTGGTCTGACAAAGGTACATCAGTTAGAGACAAAAGCAAAAGGAAAAATAGCAGCAATGAAATTTCAATTGATTGCTTGAGTTATCAGTGGTTTCCCAGGGAGTGATCCTCTGGAGGAGAAGCAGTTTAAATTATGGACAGATCAGTCAAACTGTTATATCTACTGAGAGCTGGTCTCTGTGTGGCCATTACCGAGACAAGAAGGTCATATACATGCATCACGCTATACACTGCAGCAGAATACATCCAGGCAATCTCCATTGGCTGCACCGCACTTAGGCGTGCATGCCAACAAGCCGCCTTATTATCCAGCGTTAAGCCAGACGCACCGTGACAGCAGGAGACAGTGGGGCTGTCTATCACGCACCTCCATTTAACTGCCCCTTTTGATCTTTACTGAGTTCTACAGATTCTAATTTGCAGTTTTTTACTCTTCTGTCGCTTTATTTACATCTGTTTCATTTTCATGTGTCTTTGTCTCTACCTGGTGTATTTTGCCCTTAAATCCTCAATCAGCTGTAAAGCACTTAAAATGACATTTATGGGTATAAAAGGTGCTATGATGTGCTGATTTTCATATTGCATATCAAATAGGCCATTATAACAACTTGCATTAATGTGCTTGTGCAGTTGAGTTTTTTGTTTTTTTTAAATCAGCCAAACTACAATATCTTGACTGTATTGTGTGAAAATAGCTGTGAAAACTAAATTAATATGCATCGGTTTGTATTGGGGAGTGATTAATTCTTTTATTCCGCTTATAATGTGGAGCTCCCCACTGAATGGAAATAACTGTCAGCCACTCACCCGTTCGCTTCACTTCTCGTGTGCGAGAGAGCTGTGATGTTCTGAAGTCATGCCAGAGCCATCAGCTCAAAATGTTTCAACACTGCTAAAATGCTGCTGAGATTCCCAGCCAGGATCCCATCCCACAGCTGCCCTCGGACTGTTCTGTGTCACCAGTTTGCCGACGCGGCCCAGGGTCGGAGCTACCTGAGCCTCCGGGCGTCGCCGTCCGCTACAGGCGCAGCCAATCCGCGGCGGAGAGTTGGCAGAGCTGAACGTCGTGGGAGCGCTGGTCCGTGTTCTGAAAGGTATCAACGCTTCACACACGACTGAGCTCGAGCGTTTCTGCCCAAAATGAAAATGACTATAATTAGTATGCCATTTTGCCAAGTGTCATCAGGCTGTGATCCTCTCTGGATTCAGCTAACTCCACGGTGGAGTTACTCAGCAGTAACTGGAAAGGCAATGGATCTGCAAATCAACGAATGTCACTTTCAACACTGCACGCGCATCCATCTGTGCACTGGAAATGCTTTGACTCTTAAATACAGGCAAGATTGCAGTCGAGCCCTGTGTGAAGCGTAACACACATTAGGCAGTGTGTCCTTTACATTAACTGTACACAGGAAGGAGCCAGTCTGCTCCGCTTGCGTTGTATCCGAGAAATTATAGCAGCGGTGAGTGTTTTTATCTCCACTGGGGGGCAGCGATTACAACAAACGGGTTAGGAGGTGGTAACCTGTGTAACACACACACACACACACACACACACACACACACACACACACACACACACACACACACACACACACACACACACACACATACACACAGTTATACATGAGCATTACTTAAAAGGCCTCCTTTGCATTGGAAGCTTTGAGTAGTGCGGTTATCACCAGCAGCTAAATGAGGCAATGAGCATTCCAGCTTCATGTTATAGCTTTGTGGTTTTTTGTGGCTTTTGCAGTTTAGCGTGTGAAGGTAGCATTATTATCTAAGCCTTCTTACTGCAGACGGTTTCATTCTGCATCTGGAAACCAGGGGAGCCAGCCACAACACCCTAACAGCAGTTGGTGGGTACATCTTATAGAAGACATAAATAGCAGCTTTAAGCTATTTCAATAAACGCTAATTCAAACTGGGGTTTCTCCCTCTGGGATTAATGGTTCAGACTCCACAGCAAATTCTAATGTGAACACTTCAGTAAAAATAAAATAAGCTGAACAATTTCATGGACTGTCTGTTACAGGTCTAAATAGGGAGAATCACATAAAACAACTTTGTTAGACCTACATAGAAAAGAGTCTGGTGTAACACTGGAAACGATAATAAAAAGAACTAAATATGAAACAAATCTCAAATTCAAACAAAGGAAATTACTTACACAAGCAAAAATGTCACAATGATTATCCTCAAAATGTAATTGTAATTTGGGGCATTTTATTCTATTTAAGACCAAAACAACAAGCCTCAAACTGTTCTAGAGCTGATCGTGATAATATTTAATTTAATATGTAAAGGAATAACCACTGGAGGTCTGCCAGAAACACCATACTGCATGGAAACGTGGCAAACCTAAGTACAAGCAATATGCAATATGCTCAAATACATCCCATCTGGAGTAAAGTGTCATTATAGGAACGATGTGATTCTGAGTTGGTTCAAACTTTTATGGTCCAAATAGAATATTAAAACTTTAAAAACTTTAGTTTTTTAGTTCATAAGACAGGATGGGATGGAATGTATGGGATGGCTTGTGATATAGTCGGATAGGCTAGGATAGGATGGGATAGGATAGGATACTATGGGATAGGATAAACCTGGATAGCATTTAATGAACGATGACTATAATGTACGTGGCAGAATTCCGGTGTTGCAGCACCATCATCACCCTCTTTATGATTAACCTACTTATCTGCACTTGATCTAAATATTAACCAGACATCGTGTCTTACATTCACACACCTCCCTCATGAAGTGTCTTTGAAATACAATCCTCCAGATTGTCTTATCTTTGATGTCAAAACCATTTATTACTACAGCGTGAAGGAAAGCAAAAAGGGGCTAAATGTCTGCATGGAGAGAGAAACTGAGCGGTACAGAGAAGATAATCTTTGCAGGGAGAGACATATTGTGCACTGATCTGCATTTAAGGAGCTCTCTGATTACAAATTACAATGCCATCTGTTGTGAATGGTGGTCATACTGTACATGACATGCAGCATATTACATGTGGGATATACTGTACGCGTCTACTGGTGCCGTTCCTGTTTAAGACCACGATCCCAAGGTCCATGGTCCACAGTGGAATAACTTATTTCGTGCAGAGACCACTATATTCATCTTACAGCATGAGGACTGGATTAAATGTTCTGCGCACGTCCTTCATGGAGCTAGTCTCCTCCAATTTCAGGATATGATAAATCTGCAGCTGAGGGGCATCTCTCCTGGAGAATTCAATTAGGTAAGAAAAGAGAAGAGGATCACAGTGATATTAGAGAGCTGATCGGAGAGCTCCTCAGCCCTCCCAGTAATGAACCGCTCCATTCCTCCACCGTGACTAGATTGATTTGACTAGCCCAGCTCAGAGTTCATCCTCTTCTTAAAGTCACTCTCAAAGGGCTGGGTGTCATTGTGGTGGGGAGAAGTTTGAAATTTACAATTGGATTGAAATATGAGCGAGAGTTTGGATGGAGGGCTGGGGAATGAAGTACCTGTAGGCTGCAGACACCTGCCAAGATGATGAGATAACCTTTAAGAGAACTTTGCAATATTTTCAAACCTGGGAAGATTGACGGATCCTTTGGACCCACCTCTGATCAATAAGTGCACTGGGATGATTTCACATCCAGTTTAATTTAATTTAAAAATATTTTTCTAAAGGATTTTAGTAAAGAATACAGGATCATGTCAATTGCTGCGACACCACAACTTTATTTCATTAAAGGATAAAAATCCCGATCATGTTCACACTGATCATGTCTGATAGAAAGATTCAAGGCTACACCCAATGTAACTGTGCATCACAGTAGCGTTAGGTAATTAACTGATAAGAATCTCTATTAGAGGACATGATAATGGATCAAGAACCATCAAATTTACGCTAGCACGCCTTTTCCTGGGTTCATGTGTCCATTCACACACTTTGATGTTCTCAACCTATGGACGCCTCAGCTCTTTGAACCATTTCCAACATTCTGAGTAATAACATGTAGGGTTTTCTGTCATCTGTTGTTGTGTGTTTAATAGCTGCAGTTAGTTGAACCAGGAGATACCAGGATGCTGGAGAAAGAGCCATTATCAGAGTTCTGCTGTTACCCAGCAACTAAAGCTCAACAACTAAACAACTAAAGCTGAAAAGCAAACCCTTTAACTTTCAGGCCTGTTGTCATTAAACGTTGCTAAAAGCTTTACTGAACAGTAGAATTAAAGTCATATTTGAGCTTCTTTCTTTTCTGAATGCTGGAGGCCTATCTTGATAGAAACCCTGGACATTTTGGAGGCCTAAAAGCTAGGAACAGACTCTACCTTCTCATCCAGGTGAGAAAAAGAAACAGTAATTACCGGCTTTGGCTGAGATACACTCGGCTGCACCGCATTAAAGAATTCTAGCCTGAGACGCCGCTCTCCACTTTCCAGTTTACCATGAATACTGACATTTTAAGATCCTTCCACTTTTCTGTTTCTCATTTCTTCTCTGACATTTCCGTATAATCAGTTTTGCTTTGTTGTCCAGCTGCTCTGATGTTTGGCCATGTTTTACAGCAGTTTTAGATTTCAGCAATTAGACTGAAATGCAAACTACATGTGTGATTTTAGTTTAGAAACACGCATGTACTAACATTTGTGCATGGCAATGAACCATAACGTTGCGTTGCCACATGGGTTTAAGATGTATCATCTTACTTAGTGTGTTTGTGTCAGCAGCTACTTCTGCAGCTATCCTTGTATCCCGGGGTGTATAAACATCATAGGGATTTTTCTTCTTGCTTTGGAAAAGAGCACTAAAATTAATTGGACTTTATTATTTATGTCCTGCAGAGTGGTACCAAGTCATACCAGTCATACAATATTTGTATGACTTAGTACCACTCTTGTGGCAATAAGGCAGATATAGAATGATCTGGCAGCCAGCTCAAAGTGGTCATTAAATGACTTAAAGCTAGCTTAACATTTAAAATCCCAGATTTTATTGCCACTTTATACAATTATTCCAGAAATTGTTCTGAAACGTGGTAAAGTCCAACAGACACGAAGGCTGACATTACAATAATTGGCTGAAAGTGAGTTTAGTTTGGATGTTCATATTTTTGTGGTGAGCTGATGATGAGCTAAGTTTATTTCCACACTAATAACATTTCAGTGCTGTGTTTCTGTGTTCACTTACATCTCCTATGTCTACTGTATATTCACATCCTCTATTCAGTGGTGCCACCACTTCCTTGACTGCTGGTATCTGCGTATTGACTAATACAAAATATTAAGAAGCATCTGCAGCTGTTCACATCAAGATTGGCCTCATATTATGCCCGAAACACCACTACTGTGTCAGCTCTGACAATCAACAATTACTTTTCTCCCAGGATGTGAGACAATCAACGCAACATGTGCACACTCATGTAAAGTATCACATCAAAATCTGCAAAAATGTCAATTTGGAATTAAGGGTCTTATTTTTTTTTATTTCTAAAGTCAATTTCCCTCTTCTTCCGTCTTTCGCTCTCTATTCAGAACCATACAATAGTATTTTGCAGCCTTCTTGTTGCTGTCCTAGCAAGCTGAAGTTAGCAGCAAAGGACAAAGTGGGAAGTGAATGCAGAATCCATCACGTTTACTGTACATAGGCCCTGTTTTATGGAGCCGAGGGGCAGATATAATAGTATTGCTTAGGAAGTGTGAGGATCTGAAATGTCTTTGGAACGACGGCGGCAGGAAAGAGTCATCTTCCCGTAAATAGCAGGGATCAGGTTTGAGGGAAGTTGAAGCAGAAGGTTAAGCTGAATTATCTGTGCGTCACTCCTCCACCTGACTCCTCATGCTAATTACAGTGGAGCCGATTGACTCCAATGCTATTCTGATGAAGCGCTCCGACACCTGCAGCAAAGGAACACGGTTCACGGCTGGAATTTGATTCAGCCATAGAGCTATTTATCCATGTGTCACAACAACAGAGTGCTATTTTTTGCAGGAACACAGACACTGGTTAACAGGGTTGACAGTGAGTGAAGGTGTCCTGTGTAGGGAAATAAAACACAGCGAGGAGGAGGAAGAGGAGGAGGAGGAGAGGTGCTGAGGCACACCATCGACTCCTCTAAACAAAGGATCAAAGACTTTTTGTTTCCAAAGGTTTAATTTATTCTAAATGTTGCCTCTGGGGATGATGATTAAGATTAGAGATGCAGCTGCACTATATTTGTCAGGCTCAATGCAGGTAAGAGCGTTTTTAACTTGACTTTGTGGGTAAATAACAACTTTTTTCTGCTAATGCTGTTGACTAAAACAATATCAAATCTGCCAGTTCTACTGACAGACCTGCCACTACACCACCACGCTGCCCATCAAAATATAATTTAGGTGGTCAAGCAGCTGACACACAATTTTTTGTGTGTCAGCTTTGTGTGTTTTCAGATCATTCAAAAACTAAACTAGTAGTAAGTGAATTTAAAGAGCAACATGTGACAGTAAATTTCTTAAAAGTGCTGTAACAATCAAGGACATATAATAACTTCATATAATGGTACAAACCTAACAACACAAAAAGGTGAACAAAAACTGTTTTGGTTGTCACTGTATTTTAGAGGAACCCTTTTGTTACTTGACAACACCCAAGCACTAAAAAGCTGCATCCATCCGGATAATCAATAAACATCAACCTTCTTGGATTTAGCAAAACACAAGAGAGAAAAGTCTTGCCTTCCAAAATCGTCTGCTCATTTCCTGACTGAGATGTGAAATGCAAAAAAACACCACGTCCTCACATACTCCAGTTTTCACACAAGTCTACAGTGTCAACCAATTACCTCCTCCAGGAAGGATGGCGGTGGGGAGAAACAGAGCTCAAGGTTGTTGAATATTTGATTTGTTTGCTGTTTTTTGTCCTGCTTCCATTTAAGTAACTGCTTCTCACACACACGCAGACACTCAGTGTTACACACCTACACACTCAATATTTTATCAAAATGAGGGTCTGTGAGGTTACTTCTAATTCACCCAGCCAGACAGGACAAGCTGAGGACTCAGCACATCAGTTTACCTCAAAACATAAAGTCCTGGCTATTGGCTGTCACACTGCACATGTTTTACAAGGGCTGCTGAATGTACTGTACTGTACGATTAGCAGGCACACACACGCACAAACACACACACACAAAGGTGTCAACGCTGCATTCTGAAAAGTCAATTAAGTGGCCATAAACTGATCAAAGAATGACACTAAACTACAAAGGAACTCATCATCAGCACAAAGAGCCCAGTAACGACTGTAAAGAGGTGGGAAATGACTCAAAACAACGACTAAGCGGTGCAAAAGTGATGAGTCATTAAGTGATGCACAAAAAAAGAGATGCAAAGAGAATAGAAAGAACGACACAGACGATGCAGTTATATCTAAATGAAGTGATGATGTTGAAAAATACTGTAGCTATAGGGCCCTTAACAAGTCTGTGGAACACGGAACATCCAATCTCTGATGCAGGAACCAGGGGGAAACAGTCCTGATCATAAACCGTCAGATCAGTAAAGCTGGACTGGAAGCAAGAAGCCTCCACAGGTCACAGTGTCAAATATAGACAGCTGTCAGTGCAAGTCGCTGGTCCGGCCTGACGCGACAGACAGCCCCGTCAGGGAAGAGATGCTAGATTTTCACAATAAAGCTCATTTGTCCATAGACCGCCGCCAGTTCCACTTTGGCTACTAAGACTGCAACCACGGACGCTACTGTTGCTGTTGTTGTTGAAAGCTGTTGACTCCCCTGACATTGACTCGAATAATGTGGGCACCCTGCGATATTAATAAATATACCAGCTTCTACGCTTCATGGACATGATGAAACTTTCTGAAACCTCCTGAAACCCCGTGATTATGGCTGCATGAGGTCAACAACTGTCAAAACCTAGTGTTGGTGGTTCCGCAAGAGAAATTGGTAAGGTGGATTTTTTTTTAATATAAAGAAGAAGAAGCATGTGAATGCTAAAACCTGTTTAGTGCCACCGCACTGACTCCCTGTGCATAATTGCTTCTTTTAAATGTAAAATATCTCAGCTTGTTTCCCCACTGCTCCTGATAATAATCTTGCGAACGAGTCTGACAAACAATCATACGTGGAAACTTCCAATTTCGCAACCTTCTTCATCTCCGAACAACATCTGAGGCATAGTAGCTACACTGTCTCCAAGTGTGTAAAGGAAAGCCGCGGTTGATGCCAATACAGCTGTTGTCATGGCAACCTAACATGCTTTCGCACACATGAAAAGTTTCCGGGTACATGACCGTCATGCTAATGCAGCTCCATCGAGCTGAAGTGAGTGAAAAAACACAAATCACACTGAAAGCTATTCTGCCTTCAGCTCCTGGTGGAGAAATGATACCTCTGGCACTGAAGTGCCTGCACAGAGGAAAATGTCAAATGCAGAAATGATACTGAATGAGCTGAAGAGACCAAACCCCAATTAGGCCTATGAAAAGACTAAATATGGAAAAACGTCAGGCCAGAGCCCAAAGATAGTCTGTGCAGCCATTAACTGGAAGCTATTGAATGACTACTGTAGGTCAAATAGTGCACCCACTGGATTTTGAGATTACATTAAGGCTTATATGCTACTTCAGGCCATAGAGACATCCTTCTGCTGTATAACAGTAACTCCTATGAACAATAAGCTCACTGGCTGCTGGTACTATGTTCAGATTTAGGAAAGAAAATCCTGCCTTTCCCACTTTACTTCACCTAATAATGGCTGCAGAAGCAACAGTTTATTTTGTGAAAACGGATGCATACTGGGTATCATAAAGTCTAAAATCTAATCTAATATACAGTATGTATGTCACATGATGCTCACTTATAAAGGTGAAGGCATATCACAGGGGGAGATGTGCAGACATATCAGCAGGAAGAGCAAGTTGAGCCAGGAGCTCCTTAAAAAAAAGATGGAGAATGACTGAGGTGTAGTCTGACTGGAGTAACAAGGTCATCGTATGAAAGCAGAGCCAGAGCCGAGTCCCACGGGGCCATTTACTTTTAATGCGTTCTCATCTGCCTCGACACAAAGATCTGTTGAGGTCTTAAAAACCCCTCCAGGTGCCCTCGGCTCCTGTACGGCCACCAGGAGTCCTTGGCTCCAAAGAACGATGGGCGGGCACACCGGGTCCATCACGCCGCCATGTAGTCGAATGCACAGAACGGACATCAGGCCATTTGAGTTCATCAATAAATTGAGGCCCTCGCGGTGCTCGAGGCCGGCGTATATCGCTTTGTGTTTAATGGGAAACGCGAAGCCACGTCCGTGCCGCGGCTTGTTTGTTTTCTATCCTGTGCTCTCACCGCTGATGATGTTGGCGCTCAAAGCTAAACAGCCAGGACTTTAGAGCCATTAATTCATCACGACGGTTTGCCACCAAAACATCAGCGCGCATATTGTCTCACGGATCTCATATGTTTGTGCAGATGGAGAAGCGGCGGACGGACGAGGGCGGCTCTTATCTGGGTAATGTCGCTGCTTTGCTTTGTCACAACAAAGACGCGCTGGGAACACAAAGCAACTGTTTTTTCGGGCTTTGAATGGAAGTCTTTTTCCAGTTCACAGCTTCCAAAAGCCCGTGACCTTAAAATGATAAAATTAATAACAAATATAATTAGAGTAATCGTGCAAGGCTGGGATAAGCTCCCGTCTCCGAACAACCGCTGATCAGAAGACGTCTGAGGTCAAACGGAGACGTGTTGAGGCGACATTCAGATGTAGGCAATTACCAGCAATACAACAATAGATGCATTCATCAGGGAAAAGACTTTAAACATAAGATGCACTGTAAACATGTTAGCAGAGAACATGGCTGAAGCTAAGGGAGCTGCATTATTCACACGGCTCTGCCAGTCACCGCTGACATGGAGGACAGTGGGGTGACTCATCCTACTTGATAATACGCGGTGATTGATGCTTTCTGAAACACAAAACATCCCACGTGAATAATAAGCAGGCGCCTTATGAGAGGGCGGGGAAGCGCGGAGAGGAGGCGGAGTCTGCAGCAATGTCTGGTAGGAGACAACACACGGTGACGGACACCACCGGGGTCAGACGTGCATCCTCACTTGGGAGCAGGTTATCTGTAAGGAAATTAATTGTGTGTGTGTGTGTGTGTGTGTGTGTGTGTGTGTGTGTGTGTGTAGCATCAATGAACGGCTCGTGAGGCGAGAGAAAGAGCCATCACACATCAGCGTCTCATGAATCACCCATCAATATCATGCAGACGAAGGAATTAGCAATAATGCTGCTTCAGTGCGGAGCCTCTAAGCCAACAGATACCAAGTTTAAGCGTGATTAGCTGGAATAAACCTTCAGTAAAGCTCCTGTCACCTGATTGGAGCCAAAGTCTGCCTGGTGCACACCACGAACAGCAGCAGGTACTCGCTCGCTGACGCGCCATCACGCAACGTCGTGCGAATTGAACAAATCCAGCAAACCTCAAGCATGTAAGCAGATGTAAATCAATTGCCTACGCACAACGGAGGAATTCCAGTCAGGCTTATTTGATGTTTTTCCACACCGCCGTGGAACGGATCGCGGTTGAGCCGGGCAGACGCGTTGGTTCTCTTTTTTTCCCCCGCTACGTTCCATCTCGCGAGTTTGACATGATGAACTATCGAACACTGTGGCGACACCGCCTCATAATCTGCTGTATAAAAGCAGAGGCTCCCATAAATGTCAACAGGAAGCCCCTGGAATGCTGCTGCGAGGCTTTAAAGGGTTTTTTTAATCCCGGCTAAAACAGCAGCGCTTTCACTATTTTTCACCCCTCGGTCCTCAATGCGTCTGTTGATTGTTAAACGGGGGGAAGGTGCCTCATTAGTATGCGTCTTTAAAGGCGCCAAAGGGTGCCTGCAGATGCGGGAGCTGGGGTGGGAGTGGGGGGGGGTGGGGGTGTTGGGGCGTGGGAGAAGCTGGGTCACATGTGCGGGACTTCTGACAGCATCCCTGCATGCAGAGGATCCGAACGCAACCTCCACTCTCCCCTCCTAATTCTCAGACGGCAGCCGTGACCTACTTTCTACAAAGAGGGGCTCATGCAAACTTGATGATAGGCTTATAACAGAGGAGCCCGACATGCACTGCCTGAGGTGGAGCTCGCAAGGCGGAGTCGGGTCTGTACGGAGAGGACCGACCCGCAGGACGCCGGTTAGCGACTCTGTCCTGGGCGACCGACACAAGATGCAACGAGGAGCTGGAACGCTGTCATGCTCACCTGGACCCTATTAAAAAAGCATTTCATTAAAGGACATTTTATAGCTTGAGACAGGCCAATAATTAATTTATGAGTCTGAATAGCTCCCTTATAAAAACCACAATGACAGACATAAAAACTGTCCTTCTTGCTTCAGCTTTAGCCAGTAATGCAGCCATGCCGACCTCTCAGTCATGTTAGCGGCTGAACAAGCTAAAGGTTTCACCATCTAGAGCCTCATTCACACGTGCACTCTGGACTCCGTCCGTGCAGGTATGTGCAGGTTCACATATGCAGCTCACCTGCCTCCAGCGCATGTCTGACTGGACCCCAATACTGGATCACTCCTTAAAAGGCCCAAGATCAGAGCGTGCTCCACAACCCAATAGGACAAACGCTGCTAATGACCAACTGGAACTGATCTGTTGAGTGGAACCTGGTGCACGGTGGCGCATCTTTTAATGCAATTCGACACGTGAGAATGTCAGAGGTTCAAGAAGAACTAATTCTAACCCCTACTCCACAGATACAGCAGCTAGTTGACTGACTGGGTAAAGGTTTTCATGCTGGTCTAACAACTGAAGTGTAGAAGAGAAGGTTGAACCTCAGTATGTAAAGAATTTGCCAAATGTGTGTGTGTGTGTGTGTGTGTGTGTGTGTGTGTGTGTGTGTGTGTGTGTGTGTGTGTGTGTGTGTGTGTGTGTGTGTTGTTTGTTATTGTAATTTTTTCTACTCAAGTTAAAATGTCAATACTAAAATTTACCCAAAAATGAAAGTGATGCTCGTGTGTCTTCACAAAGTCAATGAACTATTCTATTTCCAAACAACTTCTCTTAGTGAAGGTAGATCATAGCAGAATGTGATTGTTATCACATCCAAGGCTGATGTCAGAAAGGCAGAAAGCTCTGATCTGCACACCTCACGCGGAGAAAGCGAAGGTAAAGTATATTCTATTTGTAACTTTAAATGTTGCTAAGTGCACATCACACAAAGAGGCCCATCAGGCTTGTAAAAACATACGATCCCTTACGAATAAAAAAAAGGAAACCTCAATAAAATGGAAGGAACAAAAAGAAGTAGGAACATGACAAAAATAAATAACTCCAGAAAACAAACAGATCGCGGCGAGCTGGCCTTCAGTACCCACACATCAAGACTTCAGACGGCAGAGAAGAAAGACGTGGATGAAGCGCTGGCACGAGGGGGGTGATGAAGAAATAAATAAACATCAGACATATTAGCAATGAGGCGGGGAATGTGTTTCGGTGTGCGAGGAACTTGTGGATGGAGAAGGGAATACGCTCGCATCCGTGTGACATCTCAGATTAGTGGGCGGAACCAAAGCCTGGGACCTGTTTCCAGCTCGCTGGGCCTATGAAACCAAAGATGTTCCCTGCGTTATGCCAAAAATACTAATCACTAATCTAACGTCTGACACTGCTGCACACATGTTAACAAGTAAATCTGGTTACAGATTGAAATATATTCTTAGTTTTATTTGCGATGTCTACAGGGAGGTACATTTAAAATCGGCTTTAGAAGCTTTTACAAAGCTGAGAATTAGATTCTCAACAGCGTAATAAATTCCTTTACTAGCCTTTTTTGTGTGGAAGCAAAGGTGTTAAAGGGGCTCCATCTAAATATAAATACACATGAATAAATTCAGGCATCATAGGAAATACTACTCAGCCCACAGGGCGGATCAAAAGTCGTGGGCTATTTTTTTTTTATCTTTCCGTATTTTCGAGCAAGCACACAGTTGCTTTACGTAACGAGGCAAAACTGATCCACACAACTCAACAGTGCACCGCAGGTTGAGCCTGTTGCCCAACAAGCCCTGACGACCGATGGAAATGTGAAATTCGTCATCCAGAGAGCGTGGACCAGTGCTTAGAAACACGCCCACGCTGTTAAGAGCACGCCAGAGCTCCATGAAACACAATATGAACACAAGACACCAGTATGTGTCTATTAGCCATCGCAGCAGCTACTCGGTGCAACACAAGAAGCTCTGGTCTACATTCATGGCTAATTATGAAGCTCTCAAACATTACTTTTGGGTTAAATCGTGGATGGGAGATCGTTGATCATCAAGCTCATATCCTCTATCACAGACCCAAACATGCACCTGGTCTTTTCCACTGTGGCTTCTCCTAGTGCTTAATCACTACAGCAAAGACTCTCAAAGCAGGAAACACTCCACAGTTCCAGTCAACGGTTTCTCACCTGTTCCCATTCAGAAGCCTTACACAAGAACGTTGCTGGCGATGATTCCGGCCTCAGTCGTACGCAGCGAGCATGTGGGCAGCGCAGTACTTCAAAGAGGTGGAGAAAACACTGGCTTTATGTAATGCGGTAATACTTGGTGTCTGAACCAGGGGACACGTTCGGCCCACACAGGTGAGCGGAGCGGACCTTGGAAGCATTCCTGTACGGAACAAGCATCTCTGGCAGCAGCTCCTAGCTGGCAGGTTTCATGTAACATGTGTAGCTGAACGTGTGTCCAAAGATCGATGCTTTCGAGTGGAGCTGAGCGCTGTTCCGTTTCTACAAAGAAACAACTTTTACCAGTGTAACAGATATTAATAGTAACATCAGCTTAATGTGACGGCTTTAATTTAGTTTTTTACATCACAACTCTATGATAGGGTTGTGGAATTTCACAGCGGATGACTGTAAGGTCAAAGGTCAGAGGTCAGCATCTATCACACAGGCTACAATGTCATTTTTAATAACCCTCTATGGTTCAGTGTCACTGATATACAGGCATAGATTTACTAAGGTATGACTTCTAGCATCTAACGATGACACCGTCTATACGTGAAAAATGAATTTTGGTAAATATAACATCATGATGCACTTTTAAAGGATTGCTTAAGTCATCGGCAATGAAAAATCACAGCCTTTTTTTAGACCGGATCATCAAGATTTAAAAGATATTAAATCATAAACTTCAAGCCGCACTTGGCAAAGTAGATAAACAGTAAACCATTTTAGAGTGTGGGGTGTGTTTGTTTGCAGATAAACAGATGGCAATTTTACAAGTCCACATAAATCTCTTTGATTGAAGAAAAGAGTTGACTTTAAAAGAAGCCAAAACTACTTTTGGAAGAGCATTCTCATTTCAAAGGCAAAGAGAGGACTTTGGATTGAACACTAGTTTGTGCAGACAACAATGGGCACTAATGATTTGTCATAGTAAGATCACAGAGATGGAGGACGGATGCATTGACGGATGTAATCTGTCTATATTTTTGTACAAGTGGATGCTTGAAATGTATTTGTATTTAGCTGTGCTCATGACGCTGGAACAAACTTAGCAAAACTTAACATTGTATTATTTTAAGCACGTTGAATTATTGTTGCAGGTGTGTAGAGTTTGACGTCAGAACTGGTTGTCTCACTTACACAGAAGTTAAGTTATGTGCTGTCATTGTTTTGACAGACATTTTTTTTAGATTGAGATATTCTGGATTCTGTTTTTTTTTACATGCATATTTTATAGGTCTGGAGGGAGCTTTAACTAAAACGGTCTATAAATCCTGACGAGCTCATGACAGGCAGTACAGTATTGTCATGAAGTGTCATAATGCCACCATAAAACAGTGACATTTCCTTGGGAGACTGAGGCCGTAACCTTTTTGGTGCAACCAGAACAAAACAATCTGGGAATTCTGCAATCTTGCTATTAACTGTCATACAAATTGTTCAGGCTTATATATATCTATATATCTATACATATCTATATATATATCTATATATAAATATATAGAGAGATCTATATATCTCTATATATAAATATATATAGAGATCTATATATATATATATAAAGCAAGATATATAAATATATAAGCAAAATTGCAGCCCACTCAAAGAGTTTTAATTTTCTCTCTAAACTGAATTAACAGCTCGTGCTTTGCATCAGTCTTAAAAGGTCTATGTGTGATTGGAAACGCTGGATGGCTGCCTGTCTGAAGCAAAGCAGGGGAGGAGAGGTTCTTCTCTGAGCACATGCTGCATTTAACACACATTACACAGCACCAGAGTGCTGTGTGCACACATTGCTCTGAAAAGTCAGGATTCTTCCACAAACCCGCAGTCTCAAGAGACCAATAATGAGGCCAGGCGTCATCACCAGAGGTGGAAACACTGATTGGATTCAGCAAACAAACGCACACCTGCAGTCAGAGCTCCACATATACACACAAACCTGTCAAACGCTTCAGTGTTTTTGAGAATCACAGCGAGGCCGCATCTTATCCACTTCAAACAGTCACGCTTCTTGTGATGAATCTCTAATGCGAGAGAACTGGAAAACTATTATCTGGACTTGGCAGTTTTCTGTGTCTGGCCGGTCCTCCCACAGTTCCTGCTAGGAGTCCTCCCTCCACTTTTCTGTCTCCTTAAATTGTTCCCATCTCTCCCTGTTTCCCTCGTGATGGATAAAATAGACTTCTTGTTAGCGAAATGCACCCCTCGAACACCTGACAAAGAAATGGACGACCAAGACGATTTGGATTGTATGTGGTCTCAGTCATAGCCTGTGCTTTCTGGAGGAGTGCTTTAAGCTTACATTTATGGTGGCACGGAGTGTGTGCTTATGTTCTAGTGCTAAATGCCTGTTCCACGGCCATGCTTGTGTATGAATGCATTGAATATTACAATAAACCTCATTGTACACATTACTGTGTCTGTGCGTGCATGCATAGAGTGCTGTCTGTGACATTGGGCAGCACAGCCTCGGTGGGCTGTCATTGAAGTGCTGGTGGTGCTGGGTGGAGGTTGCTGTCCATGCTGAGCAGCAAGAAAACAACCATCCTGCTGGCAAGGCACCATGAAATGCTCAATTAGTCCTGGGTCAAATGCATTAGGGGCTCTCAAAGGCAAAAAGGGAATCAATGTGTGACTTTGTGCCTAGTATAAACTCAATTTTGTCATTTTTAACGGGAGAATCCAAGTAGCAGATTATTCAACTGATGATCCCGGAGGATGAGAGGGGAGATAAATGACTGGAATATGAATGGAGCGGGTTTTACAAAGAGGAAATCTCTATCTTAGGGTTACTCTGGGGTCACACTAATCACTAATACCGTGCCGTGGCCTCTGACCCTTCATCGCTTTACTAGCCTTTGCTTTGGATGTTGCTGGGCTTAAAGGAGCCGATCATTCTGGGCCTGATTTGACTAGAAAGTCTCTCGGATAAAACAGTCACGTAAATGACTCCACTGCTGTAAAGAGCACTTGATTCCCAGTGTATAGAGGGTACCAGGCTACCCTCTAGTGGCACAGCAAAGCGATGAACCATGTCGCTAAATAAGTTGTTGTCTCCCTCCAACAGATAAAGGGTAAACGTTGTGCCAGAACGGATGGGGCGGAAAAGTCCTTTGTGGCGCATCACGACGCGGAGGAAGCCGTGCGGGAAACTCCGGAGCGTTAACGGGAGGTGTTTACTTTCTATGCAAATCAGCCTGATCGACACCGCGGGTCTTATTTTAAGGCCCGAGCTCACCCCTTTTTCTGACTTTTCAAGAAACAACGCTTTGATGTCGGCAGGAAGGATCGATGCCAGAGGAGCCGAGCGAGAGAAGAGAGAGAGAGGGAGGGAGAGAGAGTAGGCAGAATGAAATGGACTTCAGGGGGTGTGTGGGTGAGGGGTGTTGGAGAGGCTGCCGTCATCATGGCTTTTCTGTTTTAAGCGAAGCCTTCGTGGTACAACGATACTGCTGCATCTACGTGTCGCTGTCTGCTGGGAGGAAAAACGCCACAAGTGACGTTTCCAGCAGCCCGCCCCCCCCACAGACCCCCCGCAGACCCCCGCATCGTGTGGACGTAACAAAGTTTGTCGGGTCGCCTCGGTCTCGGAGGGTTCGGGCTGAAATGTAACTGGTTGACCTCAGAGCGCCGATTATTTCCGTTTCATTTAGCACAATCTGTCGGAACAGTTGCAGAACATGAGGACGGGAATCCGGCGAACGGGTGATCCGAGCTTCTCCGCAGCATCCTGCTGTCGCTTCGGCCGTGTGGGCCTGCGGTGCCGCTGCGGAGGAGCAACTTTGTAGGCGCACGTACGCGCACGCGCGCGCGAGCAAACACGCGCGCCGGAAAAAAAAATCCGACATTCACGACCACGCTTCGAGATCAGGCGGCTTGTCGCCTAAATTGTTTCAACGGAGGTGTTTAATGGTGGCGGGCGGTATAAGAACGCATTTACCCGCGCGCAAGCATGTAATGGAATATGGTTTCATCGTGAAAGGCGATTAAACGGAATGTCAGAAGTGCAAAAAGTCGCTAAATAAAGCAGAATGAGTCAACAAGTCAGAGCAGTGCGAAGAAAAGCAACAGACACCCTAGAATCGCAGGCGCCTGGCGGCGGATGGGATCAATTAATGACTGAAAACGCACGGCGGATTCCGCATCCATACTCACATAGACGTGATGTTCTTGAATAACTCTGCTATGTCAACACTGGTCCCATTGTTCCCGGCGTCTTGCAGGGCCAATAAAGGGAAAAACCTGCCGTTGTCGGACTTATTGCAATAGATCTCTGTTTGAGAGCAGCTGCAGGTCGGCGGGCAGTCCAGCATGGAGCTGAGATAGTCCTGGAAAACACTCATCAGAAACAGAACCCTCCACCAGCAAATCCGGATCGAATGAAACCATAGATCCATGTCTCCGGGCAAAGAAGGGAGAAAAGAGGTCCCGATGTCCTCTGGATTGAAACAGAACAGGAGAGAGGAGAGGAGGAGAGTGGGAGGAAGGAAGGAAGGTGGAGGATGGTGGTGCGTACAGAGGATGCTCTATGTGAGCGTTTCTGCCGTGGATGGTTGCTGTAGTGTCCTTGCGCGTCACAGGAGGGAGGAAAAAAAAATAAAAAAAAAAAGAACGAAAAGACGCAACAAAAAATGAAAACGGGAAATTAAAAACGAGAAATCGAAACAATGCGAGGCTCCAGGCGCCTTTTCAGCCTAAGATGCATGGTGTTTCCCCGGAATAGCGTGCTACTGAATCCGCTGTCTCTCTCCAAGCAGGACCAGGACGACTGGCTGAGGAGCAGAGACAAAATGAGAAGTTGGAGCATCAAGTCCCTCCTACCGGCTGCAGTCATACTGACACCTGCACAAGCGGCACCAAATCACCCGGCATTACAATTAGACCTTTGTCTAAGACAAATAGTGTATCTGGGAAAAAATAAAATAAATACTGTATGACGCTTTGAGCTCAAACCGTGTTAAATGAATATCAGTTAGGGAAAATCAGCTGGGGTTATGTAAATAAACCGAATTGGATTAAATACAGAAATAACTGACAACGATGTCAATAAAATGTCAGTATAGGTCACCAGAGAGGAAATAAACGTGCACGGATTATTGAATGGGCCCAGTGAGAGCAGTCCCAGGGGCGCGAGCATTAAGAGCCACTGCAAACACCCCTGTCTATACAGTACGGCTGGACTAATGCATTCACAGATGCTTTCTGTTGGGAAGAGAAACTGCAGCCCCATAACATTCAGCACTCTATTCTATTGTGCGTGTTCACAATTAACGTAAATGACAAGATGTTGATTCGATTTACACTGGTGAGTCCTCTTAGTGCGTCCAACTATTTCTTCTACCGTTCAACATTCTGTTTTTTAGCCAAAATATTTGAAGGACAGCATCCAGTTTGGTGGCTCCAGTGTAATTCAGGTTTTTGGGGTTGGGTTGAGGCAAACAAAGCTCTGGCACAAGGTCAGGGAAAGACTGTGGGCTGGAATAACACAGAAAGTACCAGTCCACTCACACAGCGGCTTCTCTCTATCTCTAACACTGAAAAGTGTTTTCTCGACTAAACCCCTTTAGTTTTTTCACCATTAACACATTAACATTTACACATTAAAGTAAACAATACCAAACAGAATAAAGCCATTTCCTGTCTGTAGCCAGGGTCTGTTTTCTCTTAATCCGCCAATGGAAATTTATAGGAACAAATTAGGGATGTGAGTGGGACCATTTTCACTTAATAAACAAAAAACACCAGGGCCAATAATAGCTAGAGAACAGGAAGTGTGTCAAATAAGAAACAACAAAATTAGCATTTAAATAGAAAATTGATAATGAAAGCAAACTATGAAATGGTTGGTGAATACAGATGTTACACTATTGATACAGCTCATGTTTTAGACTAGAATAGTAGGAGGAGGAGGAGCCCAAACTGAAACGATTAGGTGAAATCATATTTGTGAATTAATAACTACACAAATCTGACTTTGATTACTGTGACTGTATCTTTGTCATATTCCATGGTCGTCGTGATACACTAGACCCAGAGCGGCTCAGTAACAATCAGCCTTAGCGTTAATGGTTTCTAATCTTCATTTGCATGAGAAATACGTCTGAATATGCAGACTGTGATGAAGTACAGTTTTTTTAATGGTGTTAAGTGGCATCAGTTCACACCTTTGCATCGTAATATTGAATTGCGGTGTGTGAAATTTAAGACACGACAGCACACACTCCTTGATGCAGTTGTTGCACAGGGTGGTACTTGGTACTGCCCCCCCCAAAACACTTAATGAGGTGTGATGGACTCATTTTAAGCTCTTTGGCAGCAAAGAAAAAGGGGGCTCAATGCCACACTTTTACTACTGTATACGCTATACACTACTATATACTATATACCACTATGCTAAACTATAACACTATACATAAATATAGACGTAGATATACAGCTATAGAAGAAAAATAGATCCATTGTTGGTTTGCATCGGTAGGATTCTAACGGCGAGGAGACATCAGCTTTATGGAAATGATTTAATGTTGAATGTAAATCAGAGCAGTTTTGAGTCTAGATGGCATCACATTAAATTGATGTTGTTTGTGCATTATTAATCAGAAAGAGCGCAGTCAAGCACCATTAGGGAGAACTGTTCTGACGCATTCATAGCCTAATACAGTTTTCAACTCAGCAGCACCTACTGTATTAAAATAACACAGACTTTACAATCACTCAAAATGAACGGCGTTGTCTTTTGCTGAGGCTGTTTGTCTGTGTGTAATAAACAGATGCGATGTCTTACAACATTTTCCAAGACGTTTTATTTCCATCTATCTCCTCCTATTGTTTGATTGCAGCTTATTTATTTGTTTTCTTTTTTACTTGACATTAGGTCATTTTATAATTTCATCCCACACACGTTCCTTCAGCATCTAGTAGAAAGAACGCTAATGAAATCTGAAAGCCAATAAAATAATAATAGTTTAAGAGCAACAGTATGGCACTCAGTGGAGTGGATACTGAAGGCTGCAGGATTGTCACGGTGGATTTAATGTTGTTCCTGAACCCACACACAGGTGAAACTGTGCGTTTGATCATCTAAACCATACGTTCAGATTAAGTCACAGGTTATTCAAAGACACGAGTGCAAACAGGAGCAACCTGTCAAAATGAGAAGAAACCTTCTGAGAAAATATATTATTAATAGTAAGATGACAATGTCTATTAATGACATTTTGAATAATCAATTAGGAAATGAAATACTGCACAAAAAAGTATATTTCAGATTTGAAAAGTAATTAAGGAGATGATCATGTCATATTTGATCTTCTGTGATGCTAATCTGAGGGTTCTATTTGAAATATCAATATTTTTGGTGGAGAGCTGGCTGACAGCCACCTGTCATAGACCTTCTGACCTAATTTGAGATGAAGTTTGGTTTTTTCTTACCTAAACAGATGTGAAAGCCCTTTGAGTACAGTCTTTTTTAAGTATCACCCTGAGCTCCATCAAAATGTGATTTGTTACACAGATGCCACCACGTCCCTTGATCCCACACTGACGTTCTGTTTGTCCTTGTCTTTGAAATATTCTCAATAATGGGGTCTGAAGTCACAGAAGACCGTCTACAATGAAATGGGAATGAGTGGCGCCATCGCTGCCTTGTTCCAGAACTTCTGGGAGCCGTCACTAGATTTCCAAATCTCCCAGGCGATCTTCTCTTCCCTTTCAACCAGGCGGCTCTCATTGTGGCTGACAGCACAGCACAGCTCCCTGTGGGAAGGCCAACCAGACCCCAACCAGCAGCAGCCCATCCAGATGTACGCGTACAGGCAAAAGAACGATAACGGCCTCAAATAATGTACAAAATTTGTCTTGTTTAAATGTCTGTTCGCCGCGACGCGCCTTCTTTCAGTCCCTCCAGCTCGACTGGCACAGTCCATCACCCACTACAACTGTACAGGCTTCAAAGGTTTAAGCTGGAGATGAGGGCCACGAGTTGGTGACGACTAATTAAGTGGAGGATGTGTTCTGCCATGTATTCAAACGGAGCAACTTGAAAGACCACACGCTCTCAGATCTCTTGGCTGCTGGAGTCTGGTGCGATAGGCAAATAAGCATCACAGACCCAGCGACTCCTACCATTTCTACCGACCCCAACGTTTTCCTGTGGTCAAGGATCTAAGATCTATTAAAGTGCTCATAGGAGCATCAACAGCAGTCTACAGAAGACCACGACCACAACGCTGACTCACTGGATGACTCACTCCTCAGAAAATCTGAGTATTTGAACTTAGTTTTAATACAGTAGATGTTTGAAGAGTTTAGTTTCTTTAACCTTAGTGCAATAGCAGACATATATTTGTGCTACAGGATGTCTAGTTACCTATAAGCCTGGTACAGTAAATCCCCACTCGTCCACTTGATATGCCAGAAAATATACTGTGATTCTTTTGATGGAACAATTTTTAGACTTTGGGTGACATAAAACTGCTTTGATGGTTATGGATTCATACTGAGCGCAGCTTCTTTGTTCTCAGTTAGTGTGGTACCTGCTGCAACAGCTTCACCTGTTTGCTGTGCAGAAAGCGTGAGAAGGCTTAAAACAACGCCTTCTACTAATCACAGCTTGTTAAAGGCTTTTATTTAGTATGTATAAAAGTCCATATGGAGCTTTACCTCTGACAGCTACCATACAACTAGTATACTGTAGTTGTTAAAGACACAACCTAATGCTTAACTCTCCAAAAATACACAGTAAAACAATACTTACCTCCAGTATGTTCTTTATTACTCCGAGGTGTTTTGTTATATTGGATCGGGTCCACAGAAGAAGACCGACAATTTCTGGACTGTTGGGTGTAATTTCTGAAAGTCAGGAACTGAAACACTGTGGCTCAGTCTCAAGAGCAGAATAAATAAACCCAAAAATGAGTTCATCCAGGAACTTGGTTAACTTGACCTCTGACCCCTAGCGTCATCATATAGTATGGAAACAAGCCCTTATGAAGCTTTATGTAAATCAAACTAAATTTCAGATATAAGGTGGTCGTCTTCTCTTAGTACAGTATGAGATTCAGGGAATTACAAATGCATTACATTATTTGAATATAAATTTTTGTATGAACTCAACAACATGTATGAAACGTGAATTCAACAACAGAAGTAGTGTATATGACGTAACAATCTACAGTACATGAAGGCCACAATCATTAAAAACTTTTAAACATCTGGACGTGGCTCATGGTTCCGTCTGGAAAACATCAAGCTTCTATCAAAGATGTAGTCGTTTTTTAGACATTGCATTATAAAGATCATAATTTGTTTAAAGAGATTAAAGAATCCATCTTCCTGTGTGCTCCTCAGGACTAATGGAGGAACTTATCACATTCAATCAGTAGAAACAGACATTTTAGGTTAAGTGATCTATGTCGTCATCATCCAGTGATCAGTCATGCGGTCTCCAGCTCAAAGCTTCTCTGTAAGTTGTGTAGCAAATTCACACATATATACTGTATCTGTGAAAGACACTTTAGCTCTATGTTAAAGTTTCAATCATAATGTAAAATCCTTGCCCTCCAGAAGAAAAGACGAATGACTAATATTTTAATACATGCACAGTTTAGGGGACAAAATAGCATTGTATGAAGTGATCTTTCAAGAAGAAAAAGTGTTTAGATCAGAGTCAGATAACATGATATGCCAAAATGGAGAAACTTGTAATTAAAGTTTCTAACGAGGTGCAAATGAGAGAAAATTAAATCAAAAGAAAAAGAGCAAAGATGCGACAGACGAGAATTAAAAAGTATAAGTGTGGGCGGAAAGACGGCGAGAATGAGACGGAAAGAAAGAAGAATCCTGGAAATAAAGACTTCACAGCAGCAGGATAGGAGGAAGGATTTTCCCCTACCGTATCCCCAGAGGACGCAGCGAGCACGCCTGGCGGTCTGGAAGCTGCAGTAAATACACCCCTCCCTCTGCAACAGCTCCTATAGGTTCCTTGTTTCCACATCCATTCAGCCCCTGACATTTAAAAATATTTTAGACAATTAGTCAAGGTGCATTACACACATTGTCATCCCGACATGAGATTTATACCCCTCAGTGCCTCTGTTGCACAGTAGAAGAAGGATGTAATCTCCTCCAAATGATGACAGTTCATGTTTCTTAGAGGAAATCGAGGATTTTATGATTTTTTCTCTGTATTTTCCCGTGGACTAACTGTAGCCTCACAATCCGTTGCCTTTGCACAACAACGGCATCTGACTCATTTGCCCTTTTCTTCACAAGATGCAAGGTCACATAGACACAAAGTCAATATGTACTGTAATCATCATCTGAAGCCACGTTGCATTGAAGAATGTAATTATTTTACACCAGTCTACAGAGCGAGGCAGTGGGAAAAGGCTAAACTCAGCCTCAACTGTTGGGCTAAACATTTAGCTACAGCTGGTTTTCACAACTCCTACGCTGGTTTGAAATGAGAACTGGCTCCAGGGCCTCATCTCCTTTAAGCTCATATTTAGATGAACTTTGAGAAATGTATTTAAATTATTTGAAGAGTTTACTAAAAACAAAGAACCAGAATCTTTTCCCCTTGGTTTTTACTCTAAAAACTTGACTGGACCAAGTGTCCAAATACAGGCAAAGAATAACATTTACTGTTCTGTTGTTGCAATTAGCGGCAAACTACTAAGTTCTTCTCAATAAATGCATCAGACTAAGTGAAAAGTCGCTGGATACTAAGAGGCTCATAAGGAGCCGGAGCTTACTGTACAAGTGAAGTGAAAATTTAATATTGAGTAAACACAAAACCATTAGCAGGATGTTTCATAAAGGCAAATTCAATAATATGGAATTAATAAACTAACTCAGGAAACAAAAACTTTAGAGCCCATAATTACTGCAAACAGCAGAAACAAAACAACTAAATCACCGCATGAGACAAAACAGACAGTAAACATGACAAATGTGTATAATATAAAGTTAACAGCTAACAAAGGATCACTATTACAGCAGGAGACGGGATGAAGGACAGATTACCAGAGATGACTGATCCAAACAATAGCCAGATGTAAGGGAGGGAAGATTAGTCCAGAAAAGACAGGAAGTGACATCACTGGATGGAGCAAAGGTGAGTGATAAGGGAAGTAAGTATCAGAGCTAGCGCCTCCTCATGGTGGACGGTGGAATTGTCCTGACTGTTGCGTTAACGCTGTAGAAAATCTACATTTGTAACTTCGAGGCGCCAAATAATTATAAACAGACAATATATACAGTAGACAAGTGGTTTTGTCGCTATTCATATACACATCCTCTGCGTTGCTGGGTCTTGTACTGCATTTAGCTTCTTAGTCTGTCGCTTGGGAGGCCAAAGGTGCCTTTATTTAAAAGCGTTTCTCTTCGCAGCACGACCGCTGGGAGGAAGACGACGCCGAGGGAATGAGGCTGTGTCCGTCATCTATAATTAGAAGCAATTCTCCTCAGCGCTCACCTGCTCGCTGTACAGTAAATGAGGCAGGCTGCTTCGTAGTGGCCACGCTGCGCTAGGACGACACGGATGTATGTTACGACGCCCACCGAGATGCTCAGTGTCTCCACAACACACACACACACACACACACACACACACAGACACACTTGGTGCCAGGTGCATTTGGAAACTGTGGACCTGCTCCTTTGTCTTTAACCGGCGGTGGCAGCGATGAAGAGGACTCGCGTGACGAAGGCGCGACGGCCTGCGCTGTCAACCTCAGTTAAATGAAACATCAAGGCACCTCTCTGCCACTTACTGATTAAAAATGGATTAATCAAGTTTGGTTAGGGGCAGAACAGTATAGAGATTCAATTTATCACCCGAGCCTATTTAAAATGTAATTACATCACAGGCGTTGATAGATTTGAACAAGGCACAAAGGTTTTTAGACGTTTCAAATTAGCAGAGCCCCGACGCTGCAGCTCTATTCACTCTGTTTAAGCTGGTGACGGCAGCGACGTCCTTGCATGATTCCTGACAGCCTTGGGGGAATAAAAACGTGACTTCAACAGGTTTCAGAAATAAAAATGCATGGGGAAAAAAAACTCTTTCCCACCGTAACTAAAAGGTAACTAATGTAAGAATGAGCTATCATGCAGCGTTAGGTTGTTTACAGTATCCTTCAATGAGTGTGACACTGAAGCCAGATTTTGATTCCTGTGAATTTCGATGCTGGTGCTATATTTGGACTGGATCACCAGCAGGTCTGAAGAACCATACTGTACCAGCGAGTGGTCTTATACACCTGACATATTCTCTCTGTACTTGACCAGCTTCGCTGTGAGCAGTACTGACACTGCAGTTAAAACTCTCCATATTCGCTTTCCTGTCTCTGCAGGGTTCGCTCTCCGCTCTTCGCTGCCTGGAGGCTCCTGTGATAAAAAATAAAAATAAAAAATACCTAAAGAACCCCAAGAGGTGGCTCACAATTAGCTCGCACCCCGTGTGATTGGGAGGAATAGGTTCCCGCGATCGCGGAACAAGCAGGATTTGTGAATTAAAATCTGTGACCTGCTGGGATCGTTTGTGCTTGAAAAATTGCAGCAAAATGCCCTCGTCGTACACTTGTCTCCTGTCAAGGTGCATTAAGCCACTGTGGTGGAAATTTTCCATAATAAAGCAGATGAGAGAGTTGTCCTCTTGTGCGATTTATTAAAATAATAAAGAAAGGATAAAAAAATAAAAATAATGGGGAAAGCAAATAAAAACATGGATGTTGATCGTGCACATCAACAAACCAAAAACCAGCTGGGGAGATCAGTGCACACACCACGAAGGTGTGATGCAAAGAGCCCACGATCCTCAAGTTGCTTCTGCCTTTTAACCCCTTTCTCTGGCTCTGGTGGAATGTCTCTCTGCAGCAATGGAATTGTTTGCGCCACCTTATCTCGCTGTGAGTGAGAATGTTTGCTTTCTCACTTCTGCATCGTCATGTCTTGTTATTCAAAGGAAGGAACACCGAGCTTCCAAGACAAGATGCATTCGCTTTAACAGCCTTGGGTCTGGTGGGGAGTCAGATAGGATGGAGCCAGAGTCCGGGTGTAAAAGACAAACATATATCAGAAATTATTAGTCAGTCAAATGGAGCATCAGATGTTTAGACTTGATGTACGTCAGGGCACAAGAGATTATTTGTTTGTGTAAGAATGTTCAGTATTGCACCTAACCAGCACATGACGAGTGTGTTGGATAAGAAACAGCACAAGGCAAAATTTTTCCATTACATTCCCCCCTTTTGATTACACATTAATCAAACACTAAAATAATAAAATTTTTCAAACATTGCGTTTTGTAGTAACAACCCTTACAAATGAAACAGTAAGTGTATTAAGTCAAAATTCAAAAATACACCTTCACATAAAAATGCAAGTAACTTAGGGATAAAAGGTTGGGAGCTGTTTTGGTGGGTAGTTAAACAAGAATAACCTCTGTATGAGCATGTGAAGAAAATAAGTCCATTATCATATTTGTATCATGTTATATTTTTGATCCGATAGCCTAAGACCATCGTCAAAGTCATTAAGTGAATTAGAGTTGGGGTTTTTGAACATAGTGCATTGTGTCATTTGATACGAGAGTGTTGCTGGGGTCGCACGCATGATGAGACCTCTAACCAGTGTGATAACGCAAAAACCAAACAAGAGAATCACAGCCATCTCAATTATAAGGGAAACAGCTGCGGACATGAGAACAGATTTCCATTTTCCAGACATTTCGTCTAGCCAATTCCAAGGGAAAAAAAACCTATACCAGAGTTAGCTGAGATTCTGAAGGCCGTGGAGCGCCTTCGCCACAATACCATTAGAATCAGTGTTGTTCAGGATGAAGTACAACATGCGTCTCCAAACATAACACAAACGTCTCTTTTCTCTGCTAACAACGTGTCTACGGCCATTCAATTGTAATGTAATAAATACAATTAATGTATGATAGCCATAGGTTTCCGGTGGGGTTCTGTATCATATAATCTTAAGATAGATTTCATGCTTTCGGATCTTTAATTGTACATTTGCGTCTAGAATGAATACGAGATCCAGGGATTTAACCAGAATGATGATGCATATTTCCGCTTGTGTTGTCTTTCATCTGTAGATGAAAGGATAAAAAGTCTTTGTAGCAGTGAATAAAGTGATTGTGAGCAAATTAAACACCAAGTCAACTTCAGGATATTTAAACTCAGTGTTGTGAAATTTTCTTCTTCAAAAGTAGTGTGTGAAGTTACATGGAAACATCATATGATAAAGACAACAATCCATGTAACATAAAATGAAGTTTAACAAAACAAGGTTACAATTGATGTCTTGTAACAATCTGCTTCTTCCTGTTGAACAGTAGCGTTAGATTGTTTCCAACCTGTGTGTTGAAGTATTGCCAGTTCGTTGGAGTTCTTCAGGTTGTGATCAGCTGATCACAGAGACACTTGGGATTTGTTATCACCGCCAGGTTTCCTCCCAATGCCGTCTGAGTCACTGTCACTCCCGTGATGTGAAGAGTCTACACGTCGTCCAGCGTCGGCAACTCAAGGCTGCTCGTGTGTGTGTTTTCTCAGGAACGTGTGTGTAGATGTATGGTCTGATAGTGTGATTCATCGGCGCAGCTTCAGGCGGCGCTTGGCTCACACCTTTAGCTGAACGGTCAACGCAGCCTCGCCTCAGTGCGTGTGTGAGCACAGCGAGGGTCGTTCTTCTCAATTCTTTTCGTCAGTGGTGGCTTTCTCGTGTGGTGTAGATGTAGATGGAGGGTCGTCTGTTGGATCCGGGACCTTCTTGCAGTGGAGTGGATCCAAGTCGCTCTCTCTGCGATCTTTCAGCCGTGTGGGTCGTCAGAAAGACCTGGAAGTGGCCTCGCCACCGTTTGGAGTCCCAGTGCTTCCTCCTGAACTCCTTAACGATCACCCAGTGCCCTGGTTGGATGGTGTAATGGTCCTGTCGACTGTTTTCACCTGTTGGGAAATCTGAATTATGGGGAAAAGGTGTTTGGGCGGCACGGCTGCCATCAGGCCCAAACCAGACTCCATGGCTACAGGTGGAACCATTCGTCAGCCAGAGTCTGAGTTCCTGTGAGGTACAAAATGTTTAAAGCACAGGGAGATGAGGAAGGAAAGGATAGAGAGAGTTGGAAAGGGAACAAGGATCAGGAGAGGGAGGGGTTGTTGGGCAGCGACCTTCGCAGCAGCGTCTGCAGCTGCATGTCGGCACAAACAAAGTCATCACTGATGTTGTGAGTCGGACAGTTACAAACAGCATTAGCTGTAGGCAGCAGGACAGCGTCCAGCAAAGCAGAACCTAATCATGATGTGAGATAGGTTTGCCATCAGACTTCAAAAGCTTCCTATGCTTCCACAGAGAACCAACGTGTGACAAGCATCTGTGGAGTCTGTGTAGATGGTAACAGTCTCTCCTTCTGCTAGTTTACTAGCTTCAGTCAACGCGATCAACTCTGCAGCCTGAGCAGAGTAGTGTCTTAGCAAAGAGCCAGACTTCAAGACGGCCTCTTGATAGTAACGTTCAGCATGTTGAGTAAGGTGGTGTTGCATCTAAGCCATCGGGCTGTAGAAAGATGTGATGTTTTCCAAAAGAATCAAAGACACAGTATGAGGACAAAGAACAGAAGTCGTACAACCTGATCTCTCATCCACTGTTTGAGTGAAAGGTCGCATAGGGTCAGATCAGGAAGACCCAAGGTAGGAGCCAACTGAAGAGCAAGCATGAGGTCGGTGAACGTTGTTCAGCCTCAGACGTCCACGTGAGACAAGAAGTGGACGATGAAGATGTCTGCATCAGAACCCTGAGTGGGGCCTCAAAGACATTAAAGTTAAGAATGAAGTTCCTACAATAAGAACGAAAACCTAGAAAAGATAAGCTGTTTATACGTGCACAGTTTAGGCAGGTTTCAAATTGCTTCAACTCTGTTGGGTGAGATGGATTTGCCATCAGCTGTAATTACAATGACCCAGAAAATAACCTTTGTCTGAACAAACTGTAATTTAGACAGGCTCTCTTTGTGGCCTGTAGCATCCAATGATTCAGTAGCTTAGTGGTGTCTGCAGTAACGCCATCTATGGCTTCCTTTAAGAGGGTGTTGTTGTTTACATGGTTTGTGGTCAGATTTAGGTGTGATGACCACTGGTTCACATCCTCTGATCAAACCTACATCATGTCTGTGTGTGAGTCACAGGGAAGCAGGGCTTCCTGTAAGGCTGAGTGTTGGGTCAGAGCGTCCTCTGAAAAATGAAAATAAAAACATGTAGTGTGTCATTAGAATGTGGAGGTTCACTGCTTGTTGTGCATGACAGGCAGAATAAAAAAAAGTTTTCTAAAAGTATGCAAAGTAGGTGAATACGTCACATGGGGTCAGAAGTCGTTCACCAGTCTCTACCCCGTTGACATCTGTTCACGAAAGGACCCACGTCCTGCATCTGTCTCCATCATGTTTTCACAGAGGGACGTGTGGAACTGTAAAATAAACATCAAAATCTTTTTTGTTCGTTAGTAAAAGAAATCGCAAGCGCAGACCTGTGTTCATCCCAAAAGAGGGAAGTTGAGGTCAGTTTGAGTGTGTGTGTGTGAAATCATAAACAAGCTGTGAAGCAGCCTGTGTGAGGGCCTCAGTTACAGCCCCCCCTCAGCAGCCAATGATAGGAGCACAGCTGAGCTGAAGTTAACACCAACAAAAGAGGGATTATTTAGAATGTCTGTAGATGTAACCTGCACTTCGTCTGGAGTGGAAATCAATCAAATACCTAAACTACACATGAGATCTCTTCCTAAAAATTTAAACTGGGCATAAGTTTGAAAGCAAAAATGAATGTTACGGTGTCTTGCTGTCAGATGTTGCACAAGACAGTGAAAGAATAGGGTTTTCTTTAATAGTCTGGTACGTACAGTAATTATTATTACTTCTCTCTAATAGTCGTCTTCCCTTTAATAGTCATTGATAGTCTGTTTCAGTCAGTTTGAGTCTTCCTATGGTCTGGTTTTGTTTTCTACAGTCTTCTAGTCTGGCCAGACAAACCTATATTGTGCACAAGTATTTTTAGAAACATGAAGGATTTTATTACTGAACTTGTTGCAAATTGAAATAGTTTAAACCCATCAGACTGTAAAGTCATGCAGCAGTTGTCATTTAGCTGTTTGTCATATTTTTAAAATCACTCTGTGGGATTTTTTTTTGAGCAAAAAGCGATTCTTCATTGCGAGCAGATAAGCATGAACATGAATTTGAGCGTGTATCAGCTGTAAGCGTGTTTCTTCATTGCGTGTATGAATGTGTGTGTGTATGTTTGCGGTACCGTCTTGTACATCACGTGAAAAGGAACCGTCACCTTCCTCCTTCCCCAACCATCAGTCTGATGTGAGCGCCAGTGGGTGTAGCCTGACGTAGATGGGACAGTTGTTCCTCGATGACAGACCTTTCCTGGATCCTCGCATGCAGCTCTATTGGGCCGATCACGTCTGAAGCCTCTCCTGTTGTTTCAACCAGTGTCTGTGTCAGAGCACGTCTTCTCTGCTGTTGCTCTGTCCTTGTTTTCCTTTGCTGATTGTCATAAGCAGGTGTCTGTCAGACACACACGCTTGTAAGACAGTTTCCTCTGAAGCTTCAGACACAGTCCTTTCATGCTGGTGCAGGGTCTGTAGTAGCTGGTTCATCTGATGAGCCCAGAACGTGATGGCTGCAGACGTTGTGTGAGTCGGTGAGGCGTCCATGCTGTGGTCTGTGTCCTCCAGCTGCTGTGGTGTCAGAGCTTCCACCCTGTTCTGGTTGTTGGTCAGGCGCTTCTTCTCCTTCGGTTCTTCTGCTGATGGTGGGAAAGGAGTCCAGATCCGGATTTACCCTCATCGCGCTCAGTTCTGCATTAGAATAGAGAGCAGAAAGAATGGGAGCATTTGCTCTTGGCATGACATGTGTGTGTGTGGTGTGGTGTATGTGTGTGTGTGGCGAGTGCAAACAATTCTTCCCCAGAGTTGTTATCTCCTTTTTTTTTTTTTTTTTTTTTTTTTTTTTCTCTGTTACTCTCATCTCTCTTTTGTTTCTTTTAGGGGTTTCGTTTTGATAGTTTTGCTTTTTCAAATCTCATCTTTTGTATCTAACTTTTCTTTTAAGGTGCGTATGTCCTTTTACACTAAGCGATTCTCCTTTTGAACCCATAACCAGTTTCCCACTCATGGAAACATGAAACGCACTAATAACCATATTTACTTTTTACTTTTAATTACCTTTAGTTTTGTAATGCTGCAGTCTGGTGGTGGAGACTTAGATCGCCCCGAACCCATCTTTCAGAGTCCCGGCGGTTTTCTGCCTTAGATTTTTATGTGTTCCGGCCGGAACCTTCCCAAAATGCCTTTTTATCGGACGTCTCCGTAAAAAGGGAACCAACCCGATCTGGCGACAGAGTCTTTCACGAAGTACTCCTCAACGTTAGGCCCCTCTAGGCCGGGGCCCTCGTCTCTTGAAAATACTTCACTCTGCAAACGCACTCCCTCTTTCAGAAGCCGTCTTTTATACTCAGTCCCCCACGTGTGGACCACGCACAGATCAGAAAAACATGTCTGTATCCTCAGTACAGACGGAAGCTCGGTTCCACGAGCCAACCCTTAGCAACCACCGTCTCGACCACCAGGGCACACTTTGACCTAATTAATTTTTTTACCCGAATATTAAGTTTTTTAATTAAAAAAAAATTGTTTGGTCCTAATTATTATATTTAGATGTTTTTCAGCCACATAGTCGTTTTAGAAATATTATCTCTTTTTCCTAGTTATATTTTCTTTTGTTTTTTCCCAAATTAAAAGGAAATCTCTCTCACCGAGCTGAGCCAAATTAGGATTTGAGTTTGAATCTGAGTTCGTGGATCTCGTCAGAGGCGATCCAGACAGGTGAGCAGTCCTCCCAGCTCTGAATGTCTGTAGAGGTTCGGAGGCTGAGTGACCCTAGTCCTCAGGACTATCGTCCCTGGTCACACCGTCCAGACGACCTGCTGCGGGATCCTGTTCGTAGACGCCAATTTCTGTGGTGGAAATTTTCCATAATAAAGCAGATGAGAGAGTTGTCCTCTTGTGCGATTTATTAAAATAATAAAGAAAGGATAAAAAAATAAAAATAATGGGGAAAGCAAATAAAAACATGGATGTTGATCGTGCACATCAACAAACCAAAAACCAGCTGGGGAGATCAGTGCACACACCACGAAGGTGTGATGCAAAGAGCCCACGATCCTCAAGTTGCTTCTGCCTTTTAACCCCTTTCTCTGGCTCTGGTGGAATGTCTCTCTGCAGCAATGGAATTGTTTGCGCCACCTTATCTCGCTGTGAGTGAGAATGTTTGCTTTCTCACTTCTGCATCGTCATGTCTTGTTATTCAAAGGAAGGAACACCGAGCTTCCAAGACAAGATGCATTCGCTTTAACAGCCTTGGGTCTGGTGGGGAGTCAGATAGGATGGAGCCAGAGTCCGGGTGTAAAAGACAAACATATATCAGAAATTATTAGTCAGTCAAATGGAGCATCAGATGTTTAGACTTGATGTACGTCAGGGCACAAGAGATTATTTGTTTGTGTAAGAATGTTCAGTATTGCACCTAACCAGCACATGACGAGTGTGTTGGATAAGAAACAGCACAAGGCAAAATTTTTCCATTACAGCCACGTGTTTACCACTTAAATGAGTCAGCAGCACTGAGAAGGTAGTCATAAATAAAGCAGCTCTGGTCACACTGGGGGCAGGTCCAGGTCTTCAAAAACACATCTTTACAATTGAAATAATCATCACAACATAATGCAGCATAATGTTACTGTATGACTGTAGAGCAGATGGACAGAGGCTGCACTGTTTTACTGTGTGAGACTGGAGCATCCCTAAATTGTTGCATTATACATACTGCATATGCATAATCAATAAATGCAGTATATTTATATATAAATATATGCAGCATAGGGACAGCAAGGACATTATGTTACAAATACATTCAGCAAACATTTTTTAATTTGGGAAACGAAGCAACTGTTTCATGAGAAGCTCCACAGGCTGACTTTCTTCATTTAAAGGCTATAAAAATGATCCTTATCATCCTGCACTTTAAAGAACACTACGGTGACAGTTTCAGCGCCAGGAATAAAGTCCCATGCAGCAGCATGTGTCACTTGGTGTCATTTTAATAGATTCTGATCAGCACTGGCGCAAACAAATACTGTAAGTCTGACCTGGCGCAGGACTGTTGGACGATCAGGAAGCAGAAGGACATCACTGCCAGTTTTAGACTCGAAGAGAATTTGATTTACATATATTAAACAACAGCCTTCAGTTTATTTGTTAGTGTTAGCAGTGGTGACCCGCAGATGTAAAATGTAATATAATTCATTGTACTTGATTAATATGAGCAAATTTTAAGTTCATCCAGGTCAATAATTTCTGCATCTTCCCATTTTTTTTTAAATATTCCTCAGCATACAGATCATCAAAGGGAACATTAAGTCTGAATGGCTGGACCAAATCAGTGCAAAGCAGTGTTTGTCAGCGGCAATAATTAGATTCTCCACATTTACAATGAGACCCGCTGTGCATGGACTGCAGTAAGTGAAAACAGGCACCTGGTGAACAGGGGCCAGCGGGGGTCCTTCCACGTGTCTGCGGATGCACAGCCCCGCACACTACCCACCAGCAGAGATTAATGTTGTGTTGATCAGCGTTGGGAAGGTGTGTCCTGAGTATATATGTACCTCATGTTGCATCAGTCTGCACTCGCTTTTATGTAAGCATGTGAAAGCGTGCTTGTGTTCGCAGGGAGGCAAAAACAGAAGCATGTGCGAAGCGCTCCCTTCTCTGATTCTAGAATCACAATGCAGAATTCAGACTTAATGCTCTAATGTGCTAAGATGGAAATCCTGTATTCAGCTGCCAGAACCAGCTATCCAGTTTATGAGATGCAGCAGATAAATGGGAGCCAAACTCCCCTGTTTGCTCCCAGCCAAGTGCGCCGAGCCTGCTGGCAGCCGCACTACGCACAGATAATATTCTTATTATGTACACATTCCCAGTGCAGAATGACTAGATAAATGTGAATGCATGTGTGCTGTTATTGTTGCATTAATTATTCACTGGCTATTTTTACTTTTCTGTGAATATCCATTCTGTTTCCCAGGATCTTGTGTTTTCCTTGCACTGGGAATCTAAGTCCAGAACAAGAACATGAACACACAATGATTCAGCCACACAAGTCGATGCCTGCCGACTTTTATCGACCAATTACTCCCAGGGTCATCGTGGTGTGAGCAGGCCGACTGAGTTGTCAGCAATGCCACTGAACAGGCTGTGCTGTGGTGTGTGGCTGGGATTGAATGTGGATGAGAAAGGGGAGGCAGGGTGGAGGGGCCCTCTCCATTGTGCCGAGCTGACAGACCGCTGGACAGCTCAGCAGCCGGGCAGCGAACATCAGCTCCAGCCCGTGTTCCGCAGCAGCGGCGGGTCACTTCCAGGACCTTGAGAAAATAAGGGAGTCAGACTCCATTTGTTTTCTGTCTCTGTTCCCCGAGGAATCAAAGGGGAAGACATTTCCAGCCGTCCCGCCTGACTGGGTTCCACTCACTTAAGAGGTCCGCTTTTTGCCTCGCTCCCTCCGAGCTTTGTTCACACATCCAGCAGACATGGCATGTGGGACAGTTGTGGCTTAGCTTGGCCAGAATAGCAGCGGGAGCAGGGGGGTGGAGGAAGCGGCGCTGGCTGGCAGGGAGGCAGCTGTGAGGACAAACAGTGCTGTGGAGAAATGAGAGGTAGCGGCAGAAAGGCCAAGGACTCGGAATAGACTCCTTTCTTTTTCAGGAAGCTATATGACAAATGAGGTTGTTGGAGGTGCGTTAGCGTGTGGGCGCTGCACAGCTGCTTCTTCATACACAAACACGGACTGAGGTTTTGAATATTGAACGCTCTGGAACAGCGGGACGCACGTGGCTGTGCAATTCCTTATCTGGAGCGTAAATGAAAAAACACATTTGTGGGACAGACGAGAGTCATAGTTTGGGTTAGAGAGGCACGAATGTGGGCTCCATCACTCTCAGAACAACAAGACAAACTGTTGAGTGTGGGCAGCTTTGCCGTTTTAACGCTCCCTCCAAAATAAGATATCCATCCTCTTAAGACTTGTGACACATGCTGTCAAAAAATGAAGCATTTCAAGTAAGAACTATTTTTTTAATCCCTTTATAAAGACATGCCTCCCACGTAAATAAAGCTGTGTCCTATAACAAATGCACTGTATACGACAACAACAGCACACAAATGTGACAATGATAAAGCATCACTGAAATAAAGAACTACACGAGTGATGAAAGTGTATTTGCACATAAAAGCAATTCACTGTTGTTCTGTCTGTCAACAGCTGAGGACCAGTCAGCCCGAGCTGGAAGAGCAATTTGGTGTCTCCAAACAAATCCTGGCGCAACTCTCCTGCAACCAACAACCACTCGCGAGTCCTCGTTTGACTTCAAAGAAGCCGGCGACAGATACGTACACAACCCCCACGGGCGGGAGAGGTCAGGTGGACCCTGAGCCCCAACGCCTCTGTGAAGTGGCTGCGATTAATGAGAATATGCAAAAGGACATGAGGTTTATCCCCCAGGTCTGTGTGGGGCGTTCAGGAGCGGTTCAGTATTAACAGAGTGAAGTCTGGACTCCCTGAATCTCTGCAGTCGCTTGGCCACTAATAATACAGCATATTGGCCCAGAGGTCCATTATCTCATAATGGGACGATTAAAGAACCATTTTAACAGCAGAACCTACTGGGACGGGATCAGTCCTCTTGGTCTACAGTAACTGTAACTGAAAAACAAACTTTTTATGTTTGCCTCATGTGCCTAAAAGTCGGTCTAATGGCAAAATACAAAAAGTGAATCAGTCCAGTGGCAGCAGAGCAGAAAAATGCAGCATTATGTGCAGTAAACGACAAACGGTCCGGGACTTACGCAGCATTTCTACTACCTGTAGGAGCAAAGACATCAAATTAACATACCAATTGCCAATATTTAATTATTTATAATAAAAGCAGAAATAAGGGATGTGCTCGAACCAGCTCGGCGTCATGATTTGGCCTGTGAGCAGGTTTATCAGACAAGTTGACGATTCACAGGGGCTGTTGCTTCAACCCCAGGGCGACCACACCGCTACTGATTCATTTTATGTTGCAACCAGTGTTTTGCTAGAGGGTGAAATGAAGATATATTCTGTGAGGATATTTTACTGGACTCATACTTGAGGCATCAACAGTATAAACAGATGTATAACCCCTAACCTTCATGCTTAATATTTCTTCCAGCTTGTGATCCCTTCAGGGTTTTAGAAATATGTATTACATATAATTAAAGGTTTCTGCTGTACACCTCTGCCCCCCTTTCTTTTACTGTTGATTATTACAGTGATGCATATTCCTGTTGCACTTGTCGGATCGTCGTCAGAAAGATTAAATAATCAACGTGCACATTTAAATGTTGAATGTTTTTTCACCGACGCTAATAATGCGGGTTGCAAATAAGGCAGTGACCTGGATCTGTCGCAGCTTGTACTTTCAGTCGTGCGGTGGTTTTTCAGTGCACTGCAGCAGGTGGTGTCACACACGCTTTCCTGCAATTAGCCCCCCGCGTCCCGACGCGCATGTAGGCGACGTACAGCCTCACACAAGAAGGGATTTCATCAAGTGATACGCTGTCAGTCAGAAACGGCGGATGCTTGATTTGAATTTGAAAGTGTTTTCTTTTTTCTTTTTCTTTTCCCCTGTTTCGTTTTCACCAACAGGAGCGTCGTGGTGAATTCCTATCAGAAAAGGACGAGTAACAAAGGAGACTGATTGGTGTGAGTCGGTGTGTCATTACCCTGCTCTGTATCAGTCACTGATCAGTTATCCTGCATTGACAGACCTGGCGTGGAGTGATGCTCACAGAATGAGCCTAACAAATAACAAATGCAATAAGGAGAAATTACAGCTTGGACATCAAAAAGTCACAACTTCTTCATTCATTAGTGAACTGCCTTTATAATCCAATACTGATGAGAGATTTGTCACAGGTTTTTCAGAAAATACCTGCCACCGCTTGGAGAAGCAATAAAGCAGCTACAATATCTGTTCCTTCATTCTATCAGCTAAATCCACATATTCATTTGCAATTACTGTATTGTGTTTATATACAGATTATTCATTACTGGCAGTGAAAATGACACAGGGCAGTTGTGCCATCGTAGGCTTGGATCAATTTTCAAATCACTCAAAAGAGTATTGACACCATCATTCTTTTCCTACAAATAGCAATCGACTGATGCATTTCAGCATGTTATGTTCTTCAGCTGGAATAATTACTACCTGTATATGTCTTTTGGATCAAAGAACATGAATGCAACAGTGTACTGGGGTCTCGTGCATATTTTATAAACGCATTTGGCGTAGATCATTTGAAATGAAAAGAAAAAACAACAACACTGATGTGAAAAGCGTTTCTTCCACTTCATTTGCAAAGAATTCGAGCAATCCTTTTTTTGCAGAAGTGGAAGGTATGACGGTAAACCTTGACTGTAAACCAAATGACACCACTTGATGCAATAAACGCTGCGTATGAAGACATAGCAGCAGATGGATGCAGGACATCTGAACCTTCATACCATTCCTCGCCAGCTGTAATCCACTGAAGGATATCAAAATACACAGATTCATCCATATTTGCTGGGTTTTGTGTCATCAGTTTTACTTTTACCATGTTAAATTGGAATATTACATTAATGAATAGCTCCCACACGTTACTGCAGGCGTAAGGAATCATTTAATCATTTCCAGTATGGATTTGTACTTTTCACAAAAATATGTACAGCTGTACGGTATGTTGATGGTTTACAGGGACTGTGGGTAATTACAGAAGAAATATAAGATGCAGATTCTTAATTTATGGACCTACAGATAATTCTTAGAAAACTGCCTGATAGGTTAGAAACGAACAACTCCCAAGCAAACACACCATTGCAGCTCTATAAACAGAAATCTACACAAGCAGAAAAGCAACACACTCCGGCTTTGCACACATTTCAATTGTCATGTTGAAAGAAGAGATTTAACATCTTACTGCCAATTTCTAGGAACACAATTATATTTTTAGATACAAAAAACACAAGGACTGTAGCCAAAACACCTTCCCCATAAATTTCATTTCTTGTTAAAAGATGCTGTTTCCTCATTTGTATGGCAGAGCCTATCCAAGAGGAGATGCTTGTTCAGCAAGAACACAAGGCAGCAGTTGGAGTGCGACACGGAGACAAGCAGACAAGGTGTAATCCATAGATAAACAGTGACAAGGAGCAGGCAAACAGGAAACCTGCAGGACTAAAAGATGGCTGTACCTACAGTACAATCCACAGCAGTGGCCAGCCAAGTCAAACAAGCCAGCTGGAGGTGGCTACCGCAGCTCCGTTTGATTTACATTTTACACTCACTGTTGATTGGCATGGAGGGACTGGCAGGGATAAAATACAAGTCCCCAGTCTGTGAGGCGCAAAGGGATGCTTCATACGGCAGCAACAACATAATCCTGCATGGATTTCCACATCATCACTTTGTCCACCTGACAGACAGACAGATAGATAGAAAGATAGATAAATAGATAAATAGATAAAGTGGATGGATGGATGGATGGATGGATGGATGGATGGATGGATGGATGGATGGATGGATGGATGGATGGATGGTGCTAGGTTTATAGATGGATGGATGGATGGATGGATGGATGGATGGATGGATGGATGGATGGATGGATGGATGGATGGATGGATGGATGGGTGGTGCTAGGTTTATAGATGGATGGATGGATGGATGGATGGATGGATGGATGGATGGATGGATGGATGGATGGATGGATGGATGGATGGATGGATGGATGGATGGATGGTGCTAGGTTTATAGATGGATGGATGGATGGATGGATGGATGGATGGATGGATGGATGGATGGATGGATGGATGGATGGATGGATGGATGGTGCTAGGTTTATGGATGGATGGATGGATGGATGGATGGATGGATGGATGGATGGATGGATGGATGGATGGATGGATGGATGGATGGATGGATGGATGGATGGATGGATGAATATTTATCATACATACCCTCTAAAAACAAAATTATATTTAAATACAAATTTCAAACATGAGTTTTTCCCAAGATGGCGGCCATTTTCATTCTGCACCAGCAGCGACTCTGACTGGATAAGCTAATCAGCTCTCGCCTTAGGGATTACATTCCTTATCGTATCTCTGCCACCAGTCAGGTTAAGCATGCTGCCACATTGTAACTCTTTTTAATAAAGCTCCATTTTAAATCAAGATTTGGGTAAAGCCACCCACTCAGTTAATTGGTTTCTATTATATTAGGAAGGATTGTATGGCAGCCAACTCTGTAGGAGTGGCTGGGGCTAAAGTGCGTGCAGCACTGCTGACTCACACACACAGACCTCACAACTCCAATTTGCACCATCATTGAAAAGTACTTGGAAACTACTTTAATGCACGCTTGATAAGCGTGGGGGGGAGTGCAGATTGCTTGGCTCTTTGTGAATGCCATTACTTGGGTCATGGTGACTGCGTTGATGGATGCTATCAGCTCAGACCCTAATATTTGGCCCAGCCCATGGCAATTCTAGTGGGCACCAGTCACAACAAGTTGCTTGGCCGGTTTAGTGCATTAGGAAAGTACAGTAGATGAAATATGTGTACAGTATTAGCAAGTTGTTGTTATTTCATTGGTTCCTGAGTTGGTGACATCATAAAACTATTTAACTAATAAAAGACTGACTTCATTAGAAAACAAGTTTGACAAGTTGGTAGAAGTTAGTGTAAATTCATATAAAAAAAGAAAATATAGAAACATAAAGAACTATTTTTTAATCATTTGCTTGGGGGGCCCATTTTTGCAGGTTTGGATATGTGTGTTATGATTTGCACAGACCTCTTCTGCCAATAATGAAAAATAGTTTTTAAATTGGAGGTTCCATCCACTTCCATTGCATTATGTTTGAATTTGAGGGACAAATCTTTTATATTGAATTAATTAATCAATTATCAATGACAACTGCAGTGACAATATTTCTAACATTTGATGTTCCTTCTGCTGTCAGGACCCTCTGACAGATGGCTGCTGTATTTGTTTTAGTTTGCTGCCACGTAACACTAGATGCCAATCAAAGGAGTGATCATCTGTGTACATGTAAAACTCTCTGTAGGCAACAAGCTATAGTTCCACCTAGGAAGAAAACTAAAAATATAAAGTCTAAATAAATATTAACACCCGGGTCCTAAAATTATTAATTCACTGTGAAGTTCATCCACAGTTTTGAGTTATTTTGTCACACAAAGGATTTGAGCTGCCTTGTCAAGTCATTCACACTCACTCACCTGCATATCAAACCAAAGAGCACATTCAGACTGCCACAACAGGGACTGACAGAGAATGATTAAAGCCATAATCCTTGAAGGGTGACTTCACTCATTTTCACATTGCTTCTGATAATTCTAATTCAGGGAGTACACGAATTATATAAATTTTGTTTGATATTAAACCTTCCATTTCATTCAGTTTTTCATACTCTATGAAAGGCAGCATTTCAGCAATAGCCATTAAATGTATTTACAGTCAGTAATTACTTCTCTGTTTAGTTGCTGTTTGTAATGGGGTCTGCCCCATGGTGGTAAATTGCTTTCAAGCAAAAAAAACTTTATTTTCTATTAAAAAAAATCATAAAGTTGTGCAATAGTTGTATAGCATTTCTAATTTCATCCAGTCAATCATTACAGAAGCACAGGAAGCAAACCCAGCACAACCTGTGACACTGGTGATGATTCATCAAAATATAGTCTACAAACAAACAGATCATATTTTTTGCAAAGGATTATAATCAATCAAGCTGTTACAGGAACAGTACGTCCTATGCAGCAAAATGTAGTCCGTCAGGTTGTATTGTAGGTAATGGAGGTGTTTTAACACCGAGGGAGAATAGAGTAAAAACTTTCCAAATGTATTTTTGATTCTTCTGCAGAAAGTCATTTTTTGTAAAGCAAAGTAAAATGATGGTTCTAAGTAGATAAACAGCTGGTTTACAGTAAGTCTGTGTTGCAACCTATACCACAAAGCTAAAATCACAAGCTTTCTTTGTCCTCTCCATTTCCTCAACTTATGTTTCACTGTGCTACAAATTAATGCAAAGCAAGTTTCCAGTTTTAAAATTTGATTACACAGCTGCACAGGTATGAAGCACAGTTGCGCTTGTACTGTGTGCAGTGACTTGCTTGATTATGCTGCTCCTCTGAGATACGGAAGGTGGGAGGAATAATCCAAACATTAAGAGGCTCCTACACAAATTAAAAGAAGCTTTTCACTGACTGCTTGCTGTATCATTTTTAAGAAGAATATAATAAAAATATTAGCAGCGCTGCCATATCCTCTCAAAACGACCTGAAAAGATAAAGATTAAAACCAAGTTTACAGTACGTTACATACATTTACATTCATGAGAATGAAGCCATCAAATCCAGAACTTTTCTCCAGGCCTTGTCTCTTTGAATGAACTGAAATACTACTAACACAGGCCACTATGCTTATGTGACGAACACTCACGACACAGGTGTGAAGTCTGTGTTGTGAAGAACAAAAACGCTCTGGCAGTTCATTGCCCTGACTGATGGCGCTCGTAAGCAGCGTGGGGGCGTAGGAGCCGAACCCAGCTGTCACTGGAGAGGTCAGGACAGGATTAGCTTTGAATTTAGAATGCAAGCTAATAACAGTATGACCAGCCTTCAGTGATGGGAAGCAATCACACAGGGAGCAGGAGATAGGAGCGACCCCTACAGCTGCTCAGTGAACGGCATGAAGGGTGGAGGAAAACAGGCTGCAGGTGCTTGTCTGAGCTGCGGAACTCCTGCGGTCGGTCGTCGCTTTTAGTGGAAGAAATGGGAAGACGGACAAGATGATCAGAGGTTGGACGGCTCGGCGTGCTCTTCCTGGCACGCAGGGTCATCATTATCATGTTCATGAAGCTCCAGGGAGTCACCCAAATATCTGTAATGCTACCAGTGCTTCCCTGCAGAAGGAGCCTGCCTGCTCTACTGCACCATGCAAAGCATTCAGAGCTGCGCCCATGAGGATCAGACATCAAGTAGACCAGAGAATGGCAGCTAATGAAGACAAACCTGTCCTTGGCTAGTTTCTTTGTTTCTGCGGGGAAAAGGGTCCAGGACGCCTTTTAATTGAGCTGCATTAATTCATCTAGGACACTTACAGTACCTTAAAGCTCCTCTATCATTTTCATTTTAAAAGTTATGCTTCCCACAGAGAATTGACAGCAAAAGCTCCGGAGTGTCTTCTGACACTTTCGCCAAGTGTTTCAGGGACTTTACATTTCTGACTCGTCTCATTACAGCAGGCAAAAAAGGACAAAATAACATTAATGGAATTACGGTACTGACAATTAGCTGCTATGGATGTTTTCCTTAGGGCCAATTCATGCACCCAGTCCTGGATCCATCTGTCGATCGGATTCCGGTGATGGATCAATACTCACGCTACTGAGTTTCACACTTGGAACTTAGAACAAACAGCAACACCCTCAGAACACAACAGCAGCTATGAATAAATCAATTTCCTTTAGCTTTAGGTTTTCTTTGCTATTGTGAATAATCAATGAAATTATTTCATTTTCTCTGTGTCTATTTAATAATAATAATAATATACACAATTAAATAAATAAGTAATATATAAGGAGAAGTGCTCTTTAATTTATATGAGCAGAAACTGAATGATATGCCTGTTTTAGGCCATCTGGCCACAAACATGTCAGAAAGGTGATTCATGACAAATGCCATCTGCCTCCCTGTTGCTTTTGTCTCATATATTGTTGCTATTTCTGAAAACAGCGCTAAGCATAACAGATTCCTCACGAACGTGTGACTTTCCCACCACCTCCTAACTCGGCTGTTGACAATTCTGACAGTCATCACTTCCACAAGCCAGCACAGTGCAGCGTGTGTTAAATGTGTAGTACTAGGATAGGATTAATGATGTCATCACATTTGTATTGTATTCAGAAGCAAATTAATTGCAGTGTTGGCACGTGACCACGTTTGATTAATGAAAGAATATTGTTTTCAGTGCTTCAGTTTCAGATTTTTTCAGTGTTTTTGATGGGTGATGTTGGGAGGAAAACCTTGACGCAGTAACTGTCACTTTTTGGAATGCTTAGTTTTTTCATCTGTGGTTAAGATGTCATCTTTTCCACTGGACCTCTGATTAAAGTCACATTACAGACTGCCTTTTCACATCCTGTGTTAACATTTCTTGCCTTCTTTATTAAATCTGCTTCAATTTTTGCTGGGGTTTTTAAGTAACTGCTCAGAGGAAAGTGGAACAGTCAATACTCAGTGGCATTACCCTGCTATTTATCTGTATCTGCATGCAAGCCTCAGAAAGACGGCACGACGCATTCACTGCAGCCAATATGGCGCTTAAACCAGGAGTAACGTGACTCGGGTGAACTATTCACTTGTTGCAGATGCAAATAATGAGCATTTTATAGCAGACGCGTGGCAGATTTTCTGCGTCTGAGCGGTGAAGGACGTCAACGCATTCTGGTTTGAGTGAATCAAGCACAGTGGAAAAACAGAATGCAGGTTTATAATAATTATAGAGATGTTTATCTAACTGTTTAGACAGGCAGATTGCAAAGAAATAAACAGGCCTTGTGGACAGTGGTAACTCTGGATGGTAATTATTATTTGGACAGTGTGTACATGAGCAAATACAAATGTCAAATCAACTAAAGTCACCAGATAACACTTAAGTGCGACTGACAGCTGAGCTGCTGTCATCAGAAACGGCTGTCACTTCAGATGACAGTTCAGGAGAAAGAACATCTCATGTCTCCAAAAGCAAATGTTCTCGTTTTATCGCTCCCCGAGCCTCTTCCTTGCATCCTCCCTCGTGTCGGCGGTAGGAGGGCCTTAGACACGAGGAAACGAGAAACTTCAATGCATAAAGGAGACTAGGAATGGCCCCCTGCAGAAATGATTCTGGTGTGTTATCACGAGGGATCATCTCAATTCTCCCAATTCTGTTCTGTTGCTTGGAGGAGAGATGAACAAGGACAAGAGACAGTTCTTTTTTTAGAAACCCCATCGTCTGGACACTTTGGCTGGTCTGAAGTCAGCATTCATCAGAACAATTTTTCTTTTTAATTGATCTTTTTTTTCCATTTTCAGCTCTAGATATAGTCCAGTTTGTTAATTTTATATTATATAAGTTATGCATTTTATCTGGTAGAAATTCTCTGTTTAAAGAACAACCTTCAGTTCTACGTCGCTTTAAAAACCTACTCAATTATTTCTCAAAATATTCTCATCACAGGATGATTACATGATATGTTGCTATGTTGAAGGAGCTGTGCAATTTTCATCAGCTACCGACGTTGCTCCAAATGACAGTTGGAGCGCTTCTTTAGAACGTGCTGCCTTGATTCCTCATATTTTGCGTCCTGCTCGAGCTTATACCTCCACGCACGAGCTGTCAAAAGCTGCTGCTGAACACTTCAGCACTTCACTTCTCCTGGTGTATCGGCCTTGAAACAAACTCGCTTTACACATTAGGAGTGTGGGACCGAACACCTGAATGCAAAAGGCAAGTCGTACCTTTTGCCTTTCATTTAATAAGCTTTGTATTAGTTGCTCCTGGCAACATGTCCGACTCTTGCTCCCGCTTGTTCTTTTGTTCTTTTGGGCATTTTCACACCTCATCCACTGTCCCTGCTCTGCCTGAGATGCTGCTCTTGCACGTCTCGCAGCCTTTTTCCTGCCTCCCTTAGCTTCCACCTCTTCCCTGCTGAGACAGTAAGCGCCGCTTCATTCCTAGATTCCGACAGCATCCTCTCCAATCTGGCTTGTGCACACTGAAACGTCTTTGTTAAGCTCGTTATGGGGATCTCCAAAATCACTTTTCCATACAGGTCCACACCGCTGAGGCAACGCAGGCCCAGGGATTTTCTGTGCGCTAAAAATTCTCTCTAGCTACTTTGCCTTAAAACGGGTACTTCACTAAAGTTTGAGTTTACCTGCGAGGCTCAACATCTACAGTACATGGTCTTAATCCCATCCACTGCCTTATGTCTCAGGTGTTTAATTTTGCAATTTATCATCCAAGCTGCATCGTACCATAAATTTTAACTAGCGTCTTTGCAAACTTGGAATGGCCCCCTCAACAATATTAAACCACTTATTTGAAAACATATCCTTTAGATCTAGAAACAGTCCTTCATTTCTATATCTTACGCTTCGTCTCAACTTCTAACAGCAGTTTGGTTCTTTATCCGGTGGTGGTGATGGGTGTCATGCCATGTGTGGCCCCATGGGTGCTGAGTGCTGTCCTGACTCAGCCTCTCCCCCTCCCGTGACCCGTTTAGATGCCCTAAAAATAATCTCTATTGCCACTGTAGAAACAAGCGGAGAAGTGCCAACTGCTGCCACGCTGTAGTAAACTCTGCGTGAAACACATTCTGAAAATATGCCCCCATCAAAGCGGAGCACAAGAAAGTCTCTTCTTTGCTGACTGAATTTGTTGCCAGATTGTGAGGTCAAAGGAGCCGCTCCTGTCCGTGTAGTCTAACAACCTCTGTGCCTCTATACTAGGAAACCGTGCACTGTACACTGTCACACTTCAACATAACCTTTGTCTTTAGTAGAAAAAGAGCCTTTTTGTCCTGCACCAAATACTGTAGCTGCTTGCTCCATACAGGCCTCATCCTCACACATTACTGTAGGTCCAGGGGCTGATGTTGACCTTATTCACTAACCATCATCAGTGTAATTACCACCTCCTTCAAAACTGGGACATTAGCATCAGGTGAATAGTCCATTGTCAAGTGTAGAGGTACAGGCCCAACTCCCTGAACTTGATGTATGCAACTTTTGTACAGTACATTAAGCCCATAGGGCACATTTACTTGTCCAGTAATACGATTGTAATTTGTATCCTTAAAATAATTCTTTGGTAGATTTGTGTGGGCTCTATAAAAACAAACCCAACCTTGTGGTCGGCCCAGATTTGAGGTCATTCTGTTGCAAGTTTAACATCATCTTTCTCACTATTTCAGGTCACGGAGTCATCTTGACTCCATCTCTAATGATACTTTTCTCCTGCTATCACAAACTCAAAAACTTTCAACACTACTGTGTATTCATCAATCCGATCTTCTATCATCTCTAACTTTTTAAAGTGCCACTTTCAACAGGGACAGTTTTGCAAATACTGTACAGTACAGCCATTTCTTTAGATTACAACATGACCTGTTGGTTGAAGTCTTTTCACATACAGTACCATCCTAACCCTGGCCACAGACCTCAACACAGGAAACTGAACAGAGGAACTCCCAGGCTCTGTAGCTGAAGCCTGAGGCAGAGTGGGAATAACAGAGCAGTGGGCCCAGTCTTCATCAGCGCAACAGTCAAGGTTCTTCCTGGGTTCTTTGATGTGGGCGGCTCTGAATAAGCATGTGGGAGGACTGGAAATATGTTAATTAAACAGCACTGGTATGACTACTGCAACCACTTTGATCTGGGAAGAAAGAGTGGGACAGAGGAAAAACAAGTTTACGGATCATTATAAAAGTTGTTTTGTTTTTGGTAGCTTTATTTCGATACTTGCTGTATTTTAGATGCTCCTTACTGGACAATCAGTGCAAAAATCTTCAGTCGCCAGACAGGTAATAAACACAACACCAGATATAAACTGCTCCCAAGTCCCAGACACTGTCATTTCAGCGTGCAGGTGTAGTAAAGCCAAGTGTTTCTGTTCTATTCCAAGTTGTAATAAACACTGACTCTTGAATAAGCTTTCAGCAAGGTTCTGACAAATCTGACTTTTGACAGACAACACTGCATCGTGAGGCTACCATAGCTTTGTGCTTTCCAGCAATGTCAACACATACAGTACAACTTATGTGTGAAATCATATTATAGAGTAAAGCAGCCTGGCATCTAGAAACACACAGTCTGTATGTCTTTAAATTACATATATAACAAATATCAAGCTCCAACCTCTACTAAAGCACCAAAGTATGAATCAGCAAACAGAAACAGGTGAGGAGACTGATTAGTCTAAAGCACAAACAGTGGTAAGAAGCAAAAAATAACCCCAAAAACAAAAGCACCTAAACTAAATAAATTGCTCTTGATTTTGTGTTTTTTGACTCCTCAGCCTTTTCTTTCTTCAGTGTTCCATCTGGAAATGAGTAATGAGTTAACACATTACAAAATAAACTTGTGAAACTCTTTTCCTGTAGGTGCCCAGATAATGATTCTCACAGTGGAAATAGTATTTAGTAGTTTCTATGAATAGTGTTGAGATTCCAGTTTGCAACTGCTGTGTCAGGAGAGATTGTACTGAAGGTGATGGGTGTGTGTGTGTGTGTGTGTGTGTGTGTGTGTGTGTGTGTGTGTGTGTGTGTGTGTGTGTGTGTGTGTGTGTGTGTGTGTGTGTGTGTGTGTGTGTGTGTGTGTGTGTGACTGAATGCTGTGGAAAGCTGTTTGCCCGAGTTGGATTTTTCATTAATCAGTGATCAAGGACGCAGGAGAAAGCTTATTCACTAGTAGTTTGGAGGACGAAAACCCATCTGGTTAGCATTCTCCAACTGTGTGAAAAATTGGGTTGATCGGCCGTCGTACGAAAAGCGAGGAAGATCATAGGTCAGAAGTTTCCGTTCTGATCCTGCTCCTTTGGGGTTTGTGCCTAGAATCTGTCTGTGATATCCAACAATAGCACTCACCTAAATTTAATTCAAGTCAAAAAATTTGATATAGACAGAGATGTGACTTTGATGTGAAAGAGGGCGAGTGACGGCTACAGAGACGGAGGGAGGTGCCTGTCACCACCTGCATACCCTAAATATCCCAATTAGAACAATGCAGAAGAGAGGGTGGGAGGCATGTGAGCGTGTTTGTGTGTGTTTAAACGAAATCAGGTAGAAATGGGGTCATGCTCTGAGATATTTACAATCCGGCGCCCCTGACCAAAGAGTGAAGCTAGAGCGCAGGGTTACACGGATGAAAATTAGAAAAAAACACCTCCTTATTTGAGGCCTGCTGACAAAATGAATCTGTCCCTTCCCAGTGTCAGAGTGCAGCAGAGCCTAGATCCATCATCACCTGAGCTGGATAGATAATAAGAAACCATCTGCCCTTTCACCATCCTACAGATCATTATCATAATTCTGTATTAATCATAGCCGCCTCCGCTACTCGGGAACAGAGATCTAAAAATGACCCAGAACTCTGACTCTGCCTCCTCCCGTTCTCAGGGAGGGAGATGTGAAGGTTTGGGGATGGAGTAGGTGCTGAAATATCCCAAGGATTGCGATCCCACTCCTGGTACTGTATAAAAAGGGAAGCCTTTGATGTGCCGATGGAGTTGTGTTCTAATGAGGCTCGTTACACAGAGATCTGTCCCTGCCAGACTCGAGGTGGCATCACAGCGCGTCAGCCAGCCTGCTAAAACACTCCTGCTGTTCTCGGTTTGTTCAGCCAGGCTCTATCACAGCCGGCCCAGTGCCACACTTTGTGGCTGTACATCCACAGTTTCAATTATTCATCGGCCCGCAGCACCTTGCAAACAGAGACGGGATGCACACCAGCTGCTGTTAGCACCCCACTTTAATTTCTTATCCAATTTTAGGTTTGACCTTAGAGGCAATCTTTAAGTCTAGCTACTGCTGGACACCACTAGGTATTCACTGTAGCATTACTATATCGAAGGCTCATGCACAATTTAGCTGGATATGGTTTTGAGGAGCCCGTGTGGTTTATTATTAAATTTAAGCACTTTTATAACTTAGATAAAAGTCAGTTGTTCCTTCCTGTTCTTAAAGTCAACTATCAGAGATGCTGAAGCGAAGTGACAGGAGGAGGCAGGAGTTTTAAAGCGTCCTATAAACATACTGTGATCCAAACTGTCACACGTCTGAGTCACTGATTGAAAAATGTCAGTGTTTGCTATTCCTAATACATGACACATTTTAGTTATTTATGGCTATGTCAAAGATACAAGCCACCGCGTCTGTCACGCCATACATTTTCTTATGCAAATACCTACTCACAGCTTTTCACAAATAAAAAACATGAACACTGGAAATATTAAAATGGTTTTATGGGTCTGTTAAAGTGATGGCATACAGGTGCCTGTTGCATTAATGATCCTTAGCACTTTACTGACGCAAGACGAGACCTTCCTGAGATGTTCACACGATATCTGGCATCTGGTGAGCGGGGGGGTGCTGGAAAGAAAATGTGTTGGAAATGTGTTGGAAAGAAACGATATTAAAGATGAAAGCAGTATTTACGGCTCTCACAGGGTGAATTAGCGATGATTTGTAATTGAAGCCTTAATTACTGCCTCCGCCTCTCCAGTGAATCCACTATTAAGTCTTTAATTCGGCTGCCTCCTCTATTGTATGATGTCCAGCAGTGATCAAGAAAATGGCCTGATGGTTACTGAGCATCCTGTTGGATCACGCGTGAGGGTTTTGTTGACGCTTTACCATTAAGACACCATGAAAATGCAATAGATTTTGATCATGCACATAAACACGAGAAGAAACGGATGGAAAGAAAAGAAGCAAGGTCTTCAGATGAATGATGTGCTTTTCTGTTTTGTAAAAATAGAAATGTAAACAACAAGGCGATATATTTCATTGAGCAGAGGTCATGGTTAGTTACCTCCCCCACAACAACTCATTCAATTCATTTTAATCATTTACTTTAAATTAATTAATTAACTTTAAATAAACTTATATGAATAACGTCCAATTTGCTGGAATGTTTTTCAGCCATTATTGCTTTGTATGGACATATTTTGGAAAAAGAAACAGGGATGTTGCAGTATTTGCAGTCTTTTAGCTTTTACCCAGTATCATGTACTGTAGTATAAGAGTAATAGCAAATCAGAATGTAGTTTTTTTTACGCAGTGCAACATACTTGACCATCGACCTGCTCTTTACCTCGCTTGAGTTTTATGCTGGGAGCAGAGCACTTTCTAATTCAGAATTGATTGGTTGGAGCTGTAAGTGTGTTTGAGGTCCCTGGTTTCCTGTGTATTCACAACTCCAGCAGCCGCAATGCCTGGGGTTACATTACAGTATCACAATGTTTTGAGCAAAGAGAAACTGTGCTCAACCACCTCATTACTGCAATGGACAAACACACTGAAGAAGAGCTAACTGATGAGGTTCATTAGTACGTTAACCTTGTGTTTTTTATGTTTAGTTTGTCCAAAATCAGTGTTTTTATAATCCACATTTGACCGTTGGCCACAATCTAACACATTCAAGGTGTTCCAGTAGTGACGATATTAGCACATAAGACACAAGGAAACAAACACAATAACCAACGCTGTGACACAACCTGTTGTGAGAGAAACATGTATTATTTCTCATGTTAAGGGATGTTGGTGATGACGAGCAAGCTACTGCGTGTAGTAGCCCCTTGATATCACACCAGGTAGGAGACATTCAATCTGTCTTGTGTCTCAGCCAACAAGTCCATTCACACCTTGCTTCCGCTGAGACGAGCTCAGGAAGTGGCTGGCTTGTTCCAGAGGTCAACCAGACAGAGAAGAAGAAGAAGAGATGTATGATTTTTCTGTGGCTCATTCAAGCAATAACCTGTGCAGCCAAGGACGCGACTTGATTGAAAATCAGCCTTTAAATGAATCATTGTTGATGTTGTAAACCAGTGAGTGATTATTCTGTACATGCTTGAAAACAATGTAGCAGAGGCACAGACAAAATTAATATATGAGGTTTTTTTCTCAGTTTAATATCAGCTTTAAAAAATGTCTAGTTGTTCCTTTTTAGTGACAGGAAAGTTAAAGGTTTTGGAAACTAAATCTATAGGACGTATGTGGGTGGTTTATATTACTGTACATGATATCAGCCTGTAGATTCAAAACAACTAACAATTAACAATTAAGTTACATACTTTAGGCATGAATGATTTTGAGTGAATGCGTCTGTATATAGTGACCATGGTTTTATTCAATTCTCTGTCTTGTTCTCTAAAATTTGTTGCACACTGCATGTAACTGTGATTAAGGCAACTGGAGGTTGGGTCGTACCGTAACTAACCGATGTGGACCGTTGTTGCCTGTTAGCAGTCTTTTCACAGCCATGCCTTGCAGTAACTTCTCCAGTTTACCAGAGTTATGGGGCTCTACCAGCAAACGCGATCTGTCTTTGTTCTCTTCCTCTCTGAGGCCGACTCTATTTAGCTAGATCCTAAGTTTACACCACTATATTGTATAACCTAAACAGCCGTGTCCTATCTGACGGAGGGATGGACAGGGATTATTTTCTTATTTCTTAGTTTCCCAACAGTTTGACCCGAGGCCAATAAGCAGATCAACTGCAACAGCTGTGATTGCGAGCCCTGATCGGTAACACTGCACCCCCCCCCAACAACATCATTTCAACTCCTAAACAGTCTTTACAATACATACACACAGAGATTGCACTGCTTGTTTCTCAGACAGCTGTTAACACATTTCAGCTTTTTCCCTAACGCACGGCATATGTCAGTGCATTAACTGTGCTACTGTTTATAGCTCTCAGGCACCGTGGTCCCCACAGATTCAACATGTTTCATCTTGAAAATATAACACCATCCCAAAATGATGACTTACACAGTATCAGATGATTTGACCCAATTTCAGCTGCTGGTGTTTGCAGTTGTTTTATTTACTCTCTTTATGTCTTATGTTGTTTGATTAACTCGCTGTCACGCACAGTGAGGCTTTGAGCCGGAAAATGGGTCTACTTATTAGCATTAGGTTGAAGGCAACTGCTGCAGCACATGCAGAAACATCATTTACACGTCTAATATATGTCTCCACTATCTGTGTCTTTATTATGTCCTCTGTTATCTCTGTCTGAAGGGATGTATACCATGCTGAATATGTGACACTTTAATGCCACTGTAAAACATGTGCATGCACACACTCAGCTGGAACATGAAGAGGTGATGATATAGGTGGAAGTGTGGGGTTACAGAGAAGAGGATTTACCAGCAGGATGATGATTACCCCCCAGTAAAACCCATCTAACACACACAAGCACAAGTAAATCACTCCTATAGTCCCTTCTATACAGAACTCAGAAATAGATGACTGAGTTATTTGGATGACTTTCTAAATGTTAAGTGTCTTCACATGTAAAGATCAGTGGACTAACTAATATTTTCTTGTTTACGTACTCACCTCTGTGTCCAATGGCAGATGGGGTATCGCCCAGGATCCACACAACCTCCTCAACCACGACAAGCTGGTCTGACAGTGGATGGATGGATGGATGGATAAATGGATGGGTGGATGAGGAGGTGAGAGAGAGGTGGGTCATCATGTTGCTGCTTTGAGTCCACACATCAGCCCTTGTCACCACTTAATGGACCTTCTGCACAGTAGAGTAGGACCACGCCAGAGTTCTCGTATCAATGAAGAGTGAGTTACAGAAAACCACACGGAACATATACTGTACTGCAATGTGTGTGTGTGTGTGTGTGTGTGTGTGTGTGTGTGTGTGTGTGTGTGTGTGTGTGTGTGTGTGTGTATAGTGTTTGTATATGCGTCTGGGTTTTGTAGGCCGCTACAATATGTTAGCATGTATGAAAGCTAGTACCTAGGCAATGTACAGTACACATTGTAAACAAGAGCCTTTTCGTTTTTAGGCAAGATATGAAATATTACTTTTACTGAGCATTGCATAAAATGCCAAGACAGTTTAAAGTAGGACAAATACTATTTTAGGCCAAGTGTGAAATGTCTTCTGACATCTCTGACAAATGTCTGACATAGAACCGGACAGCACCGATGCCTTCTTTTACAGAATATAAATGAACTTACTTTAGTTCCGTTCCAGCATCATATCTTAGGGTTTCAGATGCCAACGGTAACGTGGATCCTTTTTGTGTCGTCGCTCACTAGCTTTACCGTTGGCTTCCGTTAGAGAAACACATTTTTTACAGCGTTGTCTCGTATTTCGCATAGTTCTTTCTAGCACCGTTGGCGCGTGTTAGCATTTCGCCAGCTTTGGTAACGGTACTTCTGCCGGTTCTGCCGGCGTCAGTAACGGCACTTCTACCGGTTCTGTAACTGCACTTTTGCCGGTTCTGCCGGTGTCGATAACGCACTTCTACCGGTTCTGCCGGTTCCGGTATCGGTACTTTTTCCGGTTCTGCCGGTTTTGGAAAAAGTACTTCTGCCGGTTCTGGTTTCGGTGACGGCACTTCTGCCGGTTCTGGTTTCGGTGACGGCACTTCTGCCGGTTTGCCAAAGATCCTTCTGGCGGGAAGATGCTTGTGCCGGTTGACCTTTTAGAAATTAAATAGAATACCTAGAAAATATATGAAATGTGACATATTTCATACTTTGACGTCCCATTTTCATCGTATACTGTACACTTCCTAGGTATTTTATAAAAACCGGTAACATATACATTAACATGGTTAACAAGGATGGATTTATATTTATGTTTAATTTGGAACTGATCCACGTGTTTACGTTGAGTCTTTACTGGACCGAGTCGCTCTCTCCGCACTATTCAATCACTCTTGTGACCTTTAAACACTGGTCATCTGGGGAGACTTGTGGGCCGGATGCCCTGGAGAGGAAGCAGCAGCAGAAGCAAGTGAATTGTTCAGATATTGCACTTCAATCACACAACATTGCACAGAAACTTAATTCTTTATAAGAGATTGCACAAAAAGAATATTCCCTGTGGGCGTAACCAAACCTGCCAAGCTAATCAATGTTTCTTTTATAGGACCTTCATCATTGCCAGCTGAGCAACATCAACCAAGCAACAAAGCACACAACAGCCACAAAATACTAAATTAATGACACATTTTCAAACTGTGGTTATGCAATTGTTACACATTAACATATTTAATAAACAAGTCCATAAAAAGCATTATTGCATGTAAAGGATGAACCACATACTGTAGGTCTGAACATCATCTGACCCTCTGTGTGTGTGTGTGTGTGTGTGTGTGTGTGTGTGTGTGTGTGTGTGTGTGTGTGTGTGTGTGTGTGTGTGTGTGTGTGTGTGTGTGTGTGTGTGTGTGTGTTCGGGGGAAATGCATCACATGTTTTATTTATCATAGCTGTACATGTAGCTCCCTGGACCAACACACACCCACGAAAAATCTCAACTAACCCCAGGGGATTTTACAGATATGTACAGTGGGTGTGTAAAGGTATTGTATAGGTACCTGTATGTATAGAGGCATAAACAAACACTGGCTGACAGAATCTTCAAGAATATCTCTCTTAATAATTGCTATTTCATTGTGACTAGTTTTATTACTGGCTGGTAGTTGGTAGCTTTTAATCAGTGCCTGGTGGAATCTGACCTTTACACTGAATGAACAGGGTTCACTAAAAACAAATGCTCCAGCAACCTTTAAGCTTTTAACCCATTGTGAATATAAAGCTGTTCTCCGGTGATAAATTATTCAAGATGTGTAAAGTAGATGCATTACGCAGATCTCTATTGTTCAAGACACTCTGTTTAATGAATAGACTATTACAAAGAGCCATTACCTGAAAGCAAAGCTTTCCCCAGTGTCTTCTCCTCTCCTGTGCATTAGTTGACCAGAGTTGTTGTGTTCAAAAGGCAGGGGCTCTGGCCCGGTTCTGACAGTCTAATGTTCATGCTCAGTAAATTGTGCTGGAATTGCTCCCCTGGGAGACATGAGTGCGACAATGGTCTGTGGGTTATAAGTACTCGCTCATAGACAGCATTGTGAGGCTGCTTGCCCCTTTCCTTTGGATAAGGAATTAATTATTCAAAAGGCGAAACGGTGGAGGAGAGAGGCTGTGTTTTGTACACAATGCATTGTGAAATCTGTTTAGGTGCCACTGAGGCTGGAATTAAGCGTCAGGATAAACAGGGACAGTAGAAACAGAAGCGCATCTTTATTTTAAATGCAAATGGCCTTTATTACATCAGCCGACAGCGGGAATTAAAAACGCAAATTGCAAACTTTCCTGTCATAATTTCTGCAACCTTTATTCTGTAGTACAAATCAATAGGTGGGAAACGTCCAGTGCCCATGCAGCGGATTGTTACTGGGCTGATGCCCACATGCCCAAATAGGAGATCGAAATTCTTATCTGCACATAACTTCTAAAATGGTTTGTGCACCTCTAACTGTTCAGTGCAGAGCTGCTGCTTCTCTCGCCAGCGCAGCAAGCTGCTGCACAGCAGAGCAAGCTTTTGAGCGCGCGAATGCAAAATGGATGACTAACCGGGGTTCACGTCTCGTTTTGGCAAAACCACAAGAACGGGCTTATTATATTTCGCTGCCGTTTAGCCCGACGTTAGCGCACGTCCACATGTGTGCGCGTCCAACCAGCAGCCCGTCATTTAAGGCAGAGGCTGCGATGCTGCGTTCACTGGTTAAAGTGAGGAGGCCGTCTGGCAGCAGGTCTTTTCAGCTGTCACTAATGAACGTTAAATCCGTCAGTAACTCCTTGTGTAAACAGACTCTAGGTACTGTAGCCGGCGTCTCTGTGGAGCCGCGGAGCCAAACACAGACCGCGAGACAAGATACTTCACTCAGTGACACCGCAGCAGAAGCCCAGGAGAACTGACTTTTATATAGCTCGTCTTGACTCTAGACAGTCCTGTCACGTCAGGTATGTCACAGTCTCCCAGGTACGCTTTCATTCATAGCATCCATAATTTAGGCTGATACACTTAATACTTAAATATTTGGCTCAACATGCACCTAAAAAGTTAGTGTTAAATCATCAGATTATCAGATTTATTAAAGATGTGCTGATATAAGTATCATTTATTGGCAGATGCTTCAGCTCAGAAATCACTTAATAGAAAAACAAGCAATTAAATACCTCATCGCATCTGTTGTGTCATAGTTGACTGATGTAGTGAAATTGATACTGATTGTGGGCAAGTACTCAGGAAGCTTAATGAACTTGATGATTGGGTCTGATGCTCACTATCATTGAGCTTTTCATGGAAAAATGAAAGACTTGACAAAGGAAGAAATACTAATAATAGTAAATAACTCTATCATATCAATTAAATCTACTGTATTAAAACTGCAAGCACAGCAATGTCTATGTACCAAATCGATTATGCTGAACATTTAATGGTCAAACTCTTTATTTAACCCAGCGGTGAGTCCCTGAATGCACCAGTTACTGTACGTTAACGCTAAAGTTACAAATTTCGATTTTGTTGTTTTTGCACGAACCAAAGTGAGACGTTGCAGTTTGGTGGATGTACAAATTGAAACGTCATGTATCCACGTACTGTATTATCAGCGTGTGACTTGTTACTGACATTGACTGCGGAGACATCTGGCAATTACGTCCCCACAAAAATACATTTGATTGCTGGTTAGTCGAATAAGAAATGTAACTTTTAGAAGACTGGGTTGACAGTAAAATTGTAGGCCAGGTGGCGAAACAATGAATCCTCCAAACCAAGGGAAGCTGCTCGTCCCGCTGATATTTCTCTGCATGTTGACTAACAAGGACCACTTTCATTCTGCTGCATTGTTTTCATATTCATTTAACATTCATACCATGTATTCAATTATTTAGAATGGCTGCTTTAAAAGCTTCAAGAAGACAGTGCTGAGATTACCACATCATGAACTAATCACTTCCAAAATTTGCACAATAATATTTATGTATGCTGCAAATTTTACGGCAGACCTTGAAGGCCTGACCACCCGGCCCTCCTGGTGGTCCCTGGCAGCCTTTGCGCACCGACGGGTCAGCTGTTGCGCCGAAGCGGAGCATCTCCAAGAGCGCCGTCCTGGAACGCCGTGGACGCCGATTACTGGGAAGGGGTGGCGAGCGGCAGCGCGGGGGGCTGGGCGTTCGCCACGGAGCGACCGAAGGCCGGGGGAGGAGGACAAAGGCGGAGGGGGCGGAGGAGGCGGAGGAGGCGCACCGCGTGTGTGTGATAGTGGCGATGGGGCGTCGGGAAAACTGCGCGGCGAGGTGCAGGAGCAGACTATAAATACAAACCTGCTGCCGGCGCGGCGGGCAACCTCCAGCCAGGTCGTAGTCGTTTCCATAGCAGTAAATGCCATTTATCTAATGTATTGGCCTATTACGACCTCTCCTCTATGCGAGCCTGCTGAGGGATCCCCTGCAGTTGCGCAGCGGAGCCACCGACGCACAATTGATTGGGGAGTCGTTCTATTTCTGTAAGCAGACCCTCACTCATGCGTCGGCCTTTGTCCCAGCCCTCCCTCTATCTGCCTATTCTTCTCGCTCCCTCCCTCCATCCGTCTTCCTCGGCCGGGCCCTCTTTATCTCCCTCCCTGCCTCCCTCTGTCCCTTTGCCTTTTTCTGCCTCTGTCTCTTCGCTCTCCGAGGACTTGCTACAGGCGCATTGTCAGGCCGCTCTTGCAAAAATCAATAATATCATTCTAATTCAAACTGATATCCAAAGGCACAGGGCCAGCACACCATTTCTCTGTAGACTTATCATAAGCCCATGTTTTTCCACACCGTTTATTTTCTGCCGCTCGGCCCCTTTGATCCCCTCCTTACAGGACTCCTCTGGGCCTCACTCGACCAGCATGTCTGATACGAGTTTAGATGTTACATTTAACACTGACTAATCTGCCAGAGTGACCATGAGGATCCGTGAGCACTCATTTGTGAGATATGCCTCCGTGTGATGAGCACCCCAGATATTGGCACACAAAAGCACTTCTGCAAACACACAGGACGCCGCTGCCTTAAATGTAATTTAAATGTTTTATAAGCAGAGCCAAGAATAAAACAAGTAGTTAGAAATTCTGAGAGGCCTAATTTCCTAAAAACAATGCAGCGGGGATGGGAAGCATAATGTAAGGATGCATTAAGCACTCATGTTTATTCCATTTTAACTCAGTCAGTATAATTTTCTTAATGTAATTATTGCAAATCACCAATCTCCCCCCCGCTTTCTCTCTGTCCTCCTGGCTATACCAAACCACTAATGTTATTCCACACTCCCCCAAAAATGCACATCAGCATGATTTGCCCAAGCACAGAGTCATTTGCGAAGCTAAAGTGCTGTTCAGACGTATGAGGGGTTGTTTAAGGCCTCGAGGTGCTGTAACAGTTCAATATTAATGAGATAAGTTGATCAATTTAGCAGCAACACAGACTTTTTGTGGTTGGATAATTCACAGTCCATATGGCTTGTAGCTGGTTTACCAGAAGCATTTTTCCAAATGAGGTAAACTGTTTCTAAACAGCATCACAGCGGAAAAGCACTCTCAATTACCCGCGTGTTAGATGCCTCGGATTCAGCCTCTTAAATACGTTTCACAGAAAAAGCAGTTTACGGTTTCATAGTTCTAGTTATGGTTTCTTTTAAAATCACCGCATGCCTCTGATACTGTCCTGCCAGTGAAATGTATTACTGTGTGATTCACACTTGAGTTCTGCAGTTATCTAACAAGTAGTTGCAGTGTTCTCAGGCAGTCACAAATCATTTATTGTGTGTAAGGTGGTCGCAGTAACCTTCCTATTCGTCGTTGTTTATATTCAGCCTGACTGTCGCTCGGTGCCAGTCAGTCCCACTGAGAGTGGGCGAGCTTTAAAAGACAGTTCAATCAGCCTTAGACGAGTCCACTCGTAGAAAGCGGTGTTTAGAAAAATGAAGATTTGGGGAGAGACTCCATCTGGGGATAATGACCTTTATCCACCGCGACTGCTGAGCATTAACAAACGGAGCCCAATGTCCGGAATCCACAATGAGGTTCTGCAATGTCCCGCATCGCATGTTGTGTGTTTACGGTAATAAGCTGGCTCATAGGATGAGCGCCATGCTCTACAGTTATCTGCTCAATAACCAGATTCCTTAGTCCTGCATAAAAATTGCCCAAAGCGTTCTCATTTGAAATGTCTGAGGCCTCGGTCTTGATGGAACATTTGGACTGACGCTGCGGTGAGAGGACAGACTGTGTTGTGAGAAAGCACAGTTTTTCCTTACACTGTCTGGGTTTTATAAATGAGCCAGTGTTCGGCTCTTGCAATAGACAGATTTTCATGTATTTATCTCAGTGTCCCTTTTGGAAGAAGTACACGAGGTATTTCGACTACACTCACGTTATGACTATGATATGACCATTAAGTTTAGCTTAATTTAAAGGTCGTGAATAAACGTGATGAAATATGTAAGGCCAATAAGAATGATATAGAACGGAGCGAAGCGAAGTTCAGCCACTGCACACGGTCCTGGGAGGCCAAATGATTAAATACTGCCAAAAGCCAGTAAAACGGGGCGTTTATGTGTCTGCATCACACTAAAACAAGTCTTTTTTACAAATTCATAAATAAAATATCAAGGTCAATCTTTTTTTTTCTTCAAAAAAAGAGACAAAGTTAAAGAGCTGCAGTACAAAATGTAACTTCCAGGCTCAAATACATCATAGAATTGAGAAGCCGTTTAATGAGACACGGTAGGTGTGCAGCCGGCTTTAAATCCCAGCTTGGCTCTGAAAATGTGTTAATTGGGTTTAGACTCATGTAATACCTCCAATAGTTAAAATATTTTTCTCAACGTTCATTTAAAAAAGTGTGGCTTTTTTAAATTGACGGAGGACTGTTTTGCTCACTTCCACGTTGCAGCTTAGCAGCTCTGCACTCAGAGAGGCCACCGTTCTGCCTCCAGGACGTTAATGTCCGTCTGTCAGGCTGCCGGTCCGACGCTGAACCGTCCAGACGTTCAGAAAGCTCCAGAAAGGTTAGCAAACCCGCTTCGACCCAGGACAGCCTGCGAGTCAGAAATAAAATCCCAAACCGAAAAAAAACGGTGCAAATTCAAAACAAGCTGCCAATTATTAACAACAGACACACAGGCCGTCTGCCTGTTCTCGCCTTTCTTTACATAACCGCTGATTTCCATTCCTCGTCCAAACTAATGGCGCAGGCAGTTTGAAGAGGAACAGGCAGATCATTAACATGTGGATTTATTATGTTTCCTGTCAGGAATAATCAACATCTCAGGCTTAAAATGTTTCTGAAACATGCAGGAGCTCTTTGATGCATCAGCATGAAGACGACGCGGCCGCATTGACAGAGTGGACCCATAATTCACCGGCAGCTCCTCAGCCCCATCAGACAAGGTGTTCAAAGTAAACACTTTATTAAGAACTCTATTTCTTCACTAATGACTGCTTCTCTTTTAACTTTTGAAATCATTATTTCATTTTGAGTAATTCGATAAAAACGGGACTTACCTGCTAAACTTAAGCTGAAATTCCTATCTCCCCGACCACCAAAAACCGATTTCAACACTAACGGCGATTTAGTGCATCACTACCGCTCTGCACAGTGTGATGCAGTCGCCTCTATCAGCAGGTAGGCTTCCTACCATTCTCTGCTTTACAAGCAGTCTCAGAATATTTCACCAAACTGTCTCAATTTAAATGCTCATATCTGGATAAAAATGTCTCACAGATCATTGTTAGTTCTGAAGGCCGTCATTCCCCCCCGTTTGCTTATTTTTTCTTGTTGAGCAGCTCTGTTTGCTGTCTGTGGCCATTGAGGGAATTATGACGCCAGCACATACCTTGAACTCCGTCTGCATCGCGCCTGCTGCATTTTCTCCCGCTCGCTGCCAACCTGCACATCAATGTTAATGCGAAGTTAAGCAAATGCGCATTTCGTCGGAGCCGTTTTCTTCCGTTTAATGAGCGGCAGCTTTGGCTTGTCAGCATTTTGATGCTCTCTTCAGGCTGGGATTAAAAGGGGGGGGGGATTAGACGCTGGAGTCACTCACCGTGACTCTGAGTTTGTTTTACCTTCGAGTTAGAAAGACGGCGCGTTACCGTCCGCGCTCCACGGGGCCCGTTGGTGACACCACGGACATTTAGACCGAGAAGTCACACCTTCACCATCATATTTCATGACAAAATCCTCCACTGCCTGGGAGGGAAGAAGCCCTGAATTATTAAAAATGTTTTTATTTCTTAGCCACAAAAAGGTGCTTACTGTATAATCAGGTCTTACTAGAAACAGTTGACAGTGTTTGAATTAACTGTTGGAAAATGTAACTCTGCCTCCACAATCTGATAAAGACCAGGGCGCAGTGATGGATGTCTGTCTCTCCCAGTACTTGAGTACCGAGCGCTATGAGCTGCATTAACATGATAAAAGGCTCCCCATCTGCACAACAAAGTGCGCTGCTGATGCAACATTACGATCTCCACAATGTCGCGTTTGAGAGCAGCCGAGGCGCGCATCAGAGCCGGAGCGCGGCTCAAAACACGCCACGTGGGAATTCTCCCCCTATTATTTAGTCACAATGTATAGATCTACGCCTCCCAACACATGTTTCTGAACTCTCCTAGATCAATCATACCTGCGCGGTGAGGTGCAGTTCTGGGCCCGTGGGCTCCGCTGGTGCCATCTGCTTGGCTCCGTCTTAACCTCTCTGCAATTTATTCAATGAAGTCAGCCTTGCCCTTTACAGTGACAGTGTAATATCCATCCACGTGGCGCTCGCTTCACACTTATAGATTAACACAGATGGCTTAAAGCTGTAAACAAAAAACGGGAACACAATCTCCTCCTTTCGCTAAACAAATAAAACATTGCTTTTAGAGCCATCTGGCTGATTGGAGGCTGATGGTGATGACAGAGCAATAGAAGATGATAACCAATCACCCGTCATTGATTTGTTTGTCATATCCTTCTCGTAAATGATAAATTAAGGCAGGCTTCGCTCGGCATAGATGCTGATGGATTAAGAAGGACTTTTAAATTGGCACAATAGCGCCCGTGCTACAGTATCAGCAGCAAGCGTTTGCCGCGCATCGCCACAGGCTGCGTCACGTGGACCTGGCAACGGCCTGCGACGTACGCGCGCCGCGGCTGATGAGCTTTCTGTAACGGCCGCGACTGCAGCCGCGCCGCTTCATCGATCATCTGCAGGCAGCTTCCAAAGTAAAGCCGCTGTTTAACCTGCAGACCCGCTGTTTAAAACCTCGATTTGACATAATCACCAGCTCAGACTTTCTCTTTTCCTCCTTCTACTATTTATCATCCCGCGTTTCACTTCTCCGGTAGATTACTCTAGAGATCAACCTATAAATTATGTTACAATAAACACCCTAATTCTAATTCTAACTTAATAGCTGTGGTTTCATGTGTTTGCTGCTGTCTTGCTGGTGGGCTGTTAGAACGTACTAAACATGACATGGAGCTTAAATTTCATCCCTAGCCACTGGTTTTTACCACGTGAGTCAAATAATGTATTTGCTGGGGATGTTTCAACTGTGGGTAAATATACATTCGTAAATAGAGAATATTTATAGCTCACAGACTCAAATTCATATTTACAGTGCCCATGTTCATAGTAATAAAGAAATGCCTCATAAAGAGTCTGTCTGGGACATAGACAGGACTCAATAATATTACTGTTGCTGGCTTTGGTTTTCATTTCTGATATTGTTTTTCATCATATATTCTATATAATGTATACAGTATTCATGATTAGGCTCCGTTTCATCTCTGCAACGGCTAAAAACACAAAGTAATATTCTGCAACATCCTCACCTTATTAAATGTCTGTTTTGCCGCTCGCCTCGACCGTCAATCACGGTAACACAGCAGCAAGTGTCACCGGCTGTAATTCATCGCAACAAAAAAAAAAATCTATTCATGAAACCCTCACAACACTGCCGGCATTGTTTGTCTGGCAAATGATCCCCGAGAAGCGCGGCGCGAAAGACGGAAGCAGCGACTACTTAACACCACAGGTACATGCTCGGCAATAAAAACACGAAATTGAGACCCCAAAACTTGTTAAGTGTTAAGACGTCTCTGGCTTAGGAAAGAAAGCAATGACAAAGACTCAAATTAGCTATTGAGGAGGTACCAAGTGCCAAAAACAATTAAGGAAACTAATTACAGCCTCATCCCGTCCCCTGGGCTTCAGTGTCTTCATGTGGCCCCTGTTAATTTATATAATCAATTACTTTGATCTACCACTTATGTTTGTCACTTTTGATACGCAGAAATGCTACATCACCGTCACCACGCTGTGGGTTCTCATTTCCCACTACCCTAATTGTACTCGCCTGCATTGTTGAGGTTCAGTCTGTTTTAAAGGGCTGTTGATCTGCTCACAAAGAACTGAGACGAACGCTTGCAACGCGAACGGGTCGGCGTCTTGGTGGAGAGGAGCCCGTGACCAAACGAGTGGCGCGCTCATTGGAGTTTAACGCAAGCCGCCGCTGAAGGTGCATGCAATTGCTGTGATTATGTGGTGATTGCGTTATGTAGATTACGCACCTGTTATGGGTCCCCCACGGGCAATTTGTGTTTGACTGAGAGATGGAAATTGTTGTTTCACTTTGACTCAGGCTTAAAGTTTCTTTGCAAAACACTGAAGACTGGGCATTCAACTCCTCCTTTAAGAAGAAAGGCATCAATTAATACCTAATTAAGGAAAAGGGATCGATAAATACTTACTGCTGGTGATTGAAACGACTCCTTTAAAAAGTTGTATATCAGAACGCTGCGTTTTAAGACTAAACACAGAATTTCCACCAGCATTAGAGGATATCAAGTAGAGTGTGCTAAGTAGCCTCCAATATTCCAGGGACAGATGTGCTATAAATATATAAAGAAAACGAGCAAAGGAGAAAGGTAGTTAGGCTATTTTTCAGCGAGTTAGAACAAGGAGGAAGATGTGGGTGGGAGTATGAGATGCAGTGCAGTGATTCACTGGTTTGCTGACCTAGTTTGGAAGAACTTCAGCATTTGTTTCAACAATTCACCCTGACAACTAACAGTATGACCGGCTCCAAACAGGCCATGCAGTGGAGTCATGGTTTTAGGTTCACCACCGTGTTTCACATCTTCAGTTTATGATGGATGGAGCAGGGCCAGATCTCAGAACACAAGGTCCTGGTGTTAATCTGGTAAGAATCGACTTTTCGGTCAGGTTGTGTTCACGGTGGAAGGAAGGATGTTACAGTGGAGCGTTGTCAGCTGAGCCACTCACTCCATGTGATGGTGAATGGGTAACCCTGATCGGGCTACTGTATGAAGTGGCATTTTTAGGTCGGAAACTAATGTTTCATGATTCTTTAGTATGAACGCATTCAGTTAAAGGACGGTTAAAAGTTCAGGTGTACAATAAAAGTTAAAAAGTCGTTTGTCAAGTGTTTAAGTTTCTCCACACAAGTTAACAAGGCCAAGGAGGCTTGTTGCTATTTATTTGTATGTACATATATTTATTATTTCGTATTTTACTTGCTTAGTTAAACGATAAGCCGGCTAGTTTTGTAGCATGTCGTTTATTTCAATGCTTTTTATGTATATGTTTGAGTAGTTCGCACGGCATCCTGAGGCATGTTAATGGATGTTAAGGCATGTGAAAGGAGAGAAATAAAGGCCTGTAAAAAAGAACATGTCTGCATAACTTGGAGGCAGCTACATTGACATTTATTTATATGTCTCTAGGAGAAAGGCAGCGCTGGATATTTGGTTCAGTAACAACTACATCGTCAACAGGTCAAGACTAGACGTGTTGCTCGAGTTCTTTGATCCGTATCCAGTTCTTTTAATATTACATATTAAACAGCGCCAAGTCTAATCTGAATATTACACTCAAGCCCCAACCTAAAAATTATTCATACGCTGACGACCCAAGCAGCTGCTTGAGTGGCGGAGCACCAAAACATGTCACCCGCAGTTCCTGCTCTTAAATAGTCAGACGCCAGCTTTATGTTTCATTTGGACAGTTTTCAAGCCAATAACGAACGGAACATTAGTGGCACCCGATCAGACGTTGGTCACTTCAACCGGGGAAGGCGACGCTCGGTGCCAGACGGACCTGGGAAGCCTCTGAATGTCCCGGGCTCGGCTCTTTCCTGTTAAGTGAGAGCACAAACAATGGGCTCAGCAACAGATTTGTTGGATGAATTCGGTATTTTGCCAGTGCCAGAAAATCCATTTTTCCACATACACAAGATTCAAATTTTCACTTAAGGCCTATTAGGATCGCAGTGCTAACGGACTGACACGGCCAAACAAAGTGACAGCCACCAAACAGGTGCATTTTGGGCCCTGACATCGCTCATTAAAAAGGCGACAGCAAGCGTTTGTGTACCGAAGCTTCCTCAGTTTAACCTTTGCAGGTGATTAGTAATTGCAGTGATTTCACTGTGGAGCAGAAACGACATTTAAGACCCGTCACAACTGTGCTTTGGAGCAGCTTCCACATTCGCTCGAGTTTGGACTGGTTTTCATGCAGGATTTGATTTCTTGAACAGTTTTCTACTGCGTTTCATGCTTCAAATCAGTTTCCAAATTACAATGTAGTAAAAAAGCAGCTCAGAAAATTAGCTTGTTGGTCAGATAAATAAAGACTGAAAGGAATCAAATCACGGCTGTTTCTATCGCATTTCAGAGAACACATTCTGGAAGGAACAAGATAGAAGCAGAGAAATGAATCATTTAGGGCTAATATTTCCTAGAATGGGAACATCCTAGAAAGTGTTGATTCAGGCGTAGTTTCCACAGATGTATGAGATACGAGTAGCCAGTGAAATAATACGCTGCAAATGAGCTTTCAGATAATATAATACAGCCCCTCTCGTTCGCTGATAAGTGTGTTTCTTTTGTGCATTAACTCATCTCGTGAAAAAAATGTGTCAAAGTCCTTGAAGTTGCTGCCACTTAAGACTTCAAAATAAATATATGTATCTTATTCCAAGCTTTAACATTTCAAAAAGCACAAAAACTCAACTTTGCGGTCTTTGATGGGGGAGCTCCAAGGATCTCTGAACTACACACACATCACATGGTCCACATTTAACATAATTTTATCTACAAAGCCTCAACCGAGTAAGAATGGTGAACGCCATAGAAGGAAACAAAAGCATGTGAAATGTGGAAAGAGACTATTAATTAAGATTAAACTCAGGATGAGACAAAACCCAGAAATGTTAGTATATAAAGAAACTGAGACTGAGTTCGGGGGAATTGCAGAGTGTTGTTTACTCGCTTTGCCGTAAGGGCATGATGAAATATTGAAATATTGAACCAGATATTTTGCATGGCCAACAGGCTTTCATCAGTGCAGAATCTGTTCCATATAATGAGGCCAGACTTAGTCCTTCTACGGTGCTGTAAAGACAGGAGCCACTTGAAAGACAAATGAGGCTACACGCAGAATAGTGCCTTGTGTACCGTAAATAGTGAAATTAACACCCAGGGGTATTGTTATGAAATCTGTGGATGAAGGAAATGCATATCAGCACTGTTGAGGGGTCTTTCATGCCATAGTGTCAGAGTGTGACCACCTGTCTGTCCAGAAAGTTATATAATAATAATAAAGTTCCTGATCTGATGATGGAAGAGTCCTCTACACCTTCACTTCACCAGGGAGTCTGCTCCATTGGAAGCCACACTGTACGTGACATGACTCACCACTGCCTCCACCATCTTTAGCATTAGATTACTTGACTCCTTCAGGTATTTTATATGTTGCTGAACTGTTAAGAATCCTCCCAGTTTTTGATTTGATTTCCCTTTTTGTATGAAGCCAAACAAAACACAAAACACTGTCATTGTCCAACCTTCTACTGTGTATATGAAGTTTCCTCCTTAAATATAACCCACACCTTCACACAACTGCCGCACTCACCTCATCCCACCAGCCCCGACTATGATAATAGCCATTCATTTCCTGAAGAAGCATTTGAAGGCAACAGTGCATAATCGTGTCTGATTACAGACAGGGAGCAGTGGGGTCTGCCGGCTGGGGAAGGGGACATTTACATAATGTCCCAGGGCGTGTAGCACAGGTGAAGAAGCCAGTCATTTAAAATGGACAGAGGTGCAGTTCATGCCTCTGGACGCCATGGTTGCAGGCTGCATAACAAGAAAGATGGATGGGGCCTCATTAGACCCTCGCCTGTTATATGACTACTCTAACGAACCATTTTCTGTCATAACACAAAACACAATGCTTTGTCCCAGTTGTGCCACTTATACCCACCCTCTTGTTTCCAAAGACAATTCACTCCTTCCTGGTTTCCCTGTAGAAACCAGGAAGGAGTGATAGAAGTTCAATATACTGTAGTGATACCACTATAGAGGGGAAAACACTGAAGAGTCAAAGTAATAATAATCAACTTCACTTACTGCATAGAAGAAGAGCAAAATTAACAAACAGAGGTAAAGTGAACGTTTCTAAAGGCAAGTGTTTGTTCTGAGTCTGTCAAGTCCTGAGGACTTGAAAAGGAATATGCTCAGAAAGTTTTTAAAGCCCGTTAGAAGTCAGCGCCTCGCTTAGTTTTGGACGAGAAAGCAAGCTTTGAGCAGCAGTTTGTTACTGTGGTACAAACAAGATGGGACGTAAATGTAAATAACAAAGTCAGGGTCCGATAAAAAACATAATTTTATCAGCACCGATTCAGTCGGCTGAAAAAAAAGGCTGAACGCTTTTACTTTGAAGAGGTGGAGGAGAAGAAATCTGATATGCGTTTTCCACGAGTTCAGGAGCCAATATTAAAATGCAGGACACTCCCAGAACATCTAGAGAACATTTGTTTTCTAAGGGTTTGCTTGTTTAACAGGTACTTTGACAGAACACATTGGATTCTTTTTTACTCTAAGCTTCTACATTTTTTTATTATTTCAGCATGTGCTTGGGGAGATTCTTCCAGTTTGCATTAACTAACACATTGGATATATCAAATATTGGCCCAATTAATGGGCCGAGATCAGTTAGTTGTCTACTAATCTGAACTGAGGTTACCAGCTCTTAGGCCAAATGTGTTGATCTGTGTTGTATAAGGTGTTCAGAGAGCAGATGAAGATGGCTTATTGGTGGAGGTTGAGTAGTTGCCACACATCAGCTGCTGCAGCGGTTGATGGTATGTTTACAAATGACGCTGCCAGAGGAAGCATGTAGAGAAAGAGCATAGAATGAAATTGGGCCAAAATTGTCTCTCAGGGAATTGCTTTTAGGGGCTGAAGATGAAGAGGCGGTTTCTCCTGCCGCAGAGCGAGTTGTGTTTGCCAGATGGAACGCTTGTCTCTATGTTTAGTAAAAACTGTAAATATCTGAAATGTAATGTCTGTTGAGGAGGAGCTGAACAGCTACGCGACGTGGGAAAATGGCAAAATGAAGAAGACGCATTCAGACAGGAGGTGCTTCCGCGTGTTGAGACAGCAAATTGTTATGTCAGACTAGTAACAGTAAACTGTTTCACGTGTTTAAACCCATTTGGAGAGCGAAGCCCGGTGATTTGTACTACGTCTCGCTGTCAGATCACCGAAGTCTGATATGACAGAGATTTCCTGAGTGGAACATGAACGTCTGCACCAAAGGCATTAAATAACTGCTGAGACATTTCAATTACATAGACAAGAGGGGAAGAGGGAGGCCACAGAGGTGGTTCATGGGCACGGTGAGAGGTCGGCGTGACACTGAGAGATGCAAAGAACAGGATGAGACGGCGGCAGACGATGTGAAAAGCACACGACTCGACCAGAAGTGTAAAAAGTCAGGGGCTCGTCTCGATCCTCTTTCTCCACCGCCACCACAGGCGCGTAATTCCATAATGAGCAGTTTGGAGAAAGAGCGAATCAATCATATCACGATGGGGGCACAGAAAAAGTTGGGCGTGCACCAAAGTTGATCCACTGGAGATCACTGAGTTTACTGCGGATCCGGGCGGCATCCCATGCGATTTGCTGACCGGCCATCAGACAGAAGCCTTCCATTCCCAGAATAAAGCACTGAGTAGCTTCTGAGTGAGAAGTCCTGTGTCTGAGCTGCCTGTGTTACTGTTCTCTCCGAGAAACGTGGGGGGGGGGGACACAGCCCAGACGATGTGGATTTTATCTGAGAGATGCTTTCTATGTAACGCACCCAGAGGAATTGTTTTCTGTTCTTACAGGACAAACGCCGAGGAAATCTAAGTTGAGCAGGCTTTGTACTAAACTTTAAAACGTCTGCCTGGAATGCGGTGTCAGCCCGATGTCAGGAAAGTGAAATGCAAGAAGCGAGGAAGGTAAACGGCAGCGAGGAAGGACTTCTGTTCTAATAGTATGGCACAGTGATTGATGGTTTGATATCTCAAGTGAATCAAAAAAAAAACACTAGCATCATGGGGCCATTAGTATACAATCTTCCCTCGTGTTCTCCAGCCCTGTGGCACTAACAACTTTCAGGATTTGTGAGTGCAATAAAGAGACCATAGATTCAAGGTAATTTGCTCTACAATGAGGTGAGACCCAGAGCGCTGGCGGAAGGCTCGCTACAATGCCACAGCAGTTAACCTATTCATCGGTCAAAACAAACAAGCCTCACCGTCAACTTTTATCAGCCCCCTATTTCATAACCTTGGCGCAGAAATGAGAGCCTCTCTGGGCGGTTTATAGGGCGGCCGTGTTGAATGCTGGGAGATGGCCGTCTGCTCCAGCCGCAATCGCTCTGATCTACAGCAATCTATCGATCCGCTGAGCTTGTCCAATCAATACCGAAGAGGAGAAGAAGGGAAACAACATTAGAGGAGAAAATAGCCTATTTAAGGAACCTGATGAGTGGAAGGGGGGGTCTGCGTCTAGTTTTGATAGGACAGGTGCCGTCCTGTGTGGCTTCAGCGCGCATTCGTCCAGAGGAAATGCGTTTCCCCAGCGAAGACCAATGGGAGAGCTCTGTTGTGTTTCCTTGGGAGTGCCAGCGCAGTAATGAGAAAACTATCAGAGGGAGAACGCAGTAGACGGCGCAGCTCGGGATAAGATATGAGACGAGGCAATGGAGCGCCGCCAGCGCGGCCGCGATTGAGTCGTTTGTGTGAGGTGGACGTTCCAAAAGGACAAATCGGGTCTGTCGGCGCCGCATACGGATCGCTTCATACCGGGCGACCAGATGACAGAGTGGATAAACAGACTATGATCGTAACAACACGGGTCTGACCCACGCGGGCGCCAGAGTCCCCGCAAAAAGACACGTGTCCTGTCAGGCCGACCCGGAGCCCCAAGGAGAGCCCCTGCCCCGCCCCCTTCCGTATGCCCCGCCCCCTTCTGTATGCCCCGCCCCCTTCCGTATGCCCCACCCCCAACCCGTCCACGCCCCGCCCCCTCCGTCCGCGGAACGCCCCAAACTGTAAACGGCAGACTCCGGATGGAGGGGATATTAAACCGGTGGAGGAAACAAGCGGCGCGATTGCCGCGCACCCGCAGACAATCAGATAACAAAAGGAGTGAGTTGAAGAGCACGAGCTCATGAATAAATCTTTTAATATGTACAGCAGCCAGCGTTGCAGGGTATCAACACTGTTTGATCACAGATATACAAAGAAGGGTTAAAAGGGAATATTTCTTCCAAAAGGCTCCAGACATCGAAGGAGGGGAAAAGTTTCCACAGTCGTAATGTGGAAAAGGAAAATGTATTAAAAATTTTATAGAGGAAACATCTCCACGTGTTTTAAGTACAAGTCTACAAATAAAATATTGAACGCTATTAGAAAACACCAGCGCTCACCAGGGAGGAAAACAGATTAGATCGTTTTTTCCGTGGACCACAAAGCTTTTAATTGACTTTGTTCAACTTTCTCCTGACAGCGGTTTTAAGCACTGCAACCTAATTGTATTAGTTGCCTGTACAGCAGATGACAATTGTCTGCAAATACAAAAATACAAAAAGAAAAAAAAGGTCAGGTCAGACCTGACGTACTGTTCAATCTAAAAATGGATGTGAGAAAATTAAGTTTGGGAAAAGAAAACGCTGAAGGTGCAAAAGACGAACCAGTCTGACAGCATCGACATTTAGTCTAAAGACGCACTGAGCTGGGAGGTTAGAGGCCTTTAAAGACAAATGTTGGATGAGTTTTCTCCATTTTCCTGTGTTTGGTGCCTTTAGAGTAAGCCAGAGCTAAAACTGTTAAAACTGTGTCTCTTCTGAGTTATGACTCCTCCAACCAATATGGATTTTGCCCAAAATGCAGCTGGGGGTTCTAATTGAGACTCCATGAGATAAAGTGCTTCAGTCCTGTTGCATTTTAACTCACGGTGTCTCAGAATATTTGATCCTGCCTGAATTTTTTTTGTTTGTTTTTTTTGTTTTTTTGCTATGTCACAAGTAAATACCAGTTTTTGCAAGCTGCGTGCAGTTTTCTGCAGTTCTGCAGTGTAATCACTTCATCTGGAGTCAGTGCGATCAGGGGATTCGCTCCGGATGAGGTAGATCAGGCCAAACTTCTCACATCAATTCAAACTTCGGGGAGCTGTGACGGCAAATGTGTTGACGACGGAAAAAAAACGTCCGACTAATTGCGGCGAGGAAGATTTTTTTTCCCCGTAGCGCGTTGAAAAATGAGCAGCAGGAAATCGTGGCTGAGGGAGGTTCTTTAGGCCTGAGCTGTAATAACAGCAGCCTCTCGCTGGATGTTTGCAAACAGATCTAAATGTGACAACAATAAATAACAGTGTCTTAACGTCAAGGACGCTGTCATTAGGTGAGTGCTTCTAGACGCATGCTATAAAATCTGGGGCCGCGTGCATCTGCTGTCTGTTTGCTGAACAGACACTGAGTTAAGGCGCGACGCCACATCACAACGTATAAATAAATCATGGGGGGATTTGTTAAGTGTGTAAAATGAGTCAAATGCGCAAAATGCACATTGTGGCTCCATTTGGTGACGCAGCCGCAGGGATAACGTCTGGTCAGAGGGGGGCGATGCTGAGCCCTGAGCTCTATCGGCCGGGTGCAGGAGGACGGGTCCAGCGGCGGTGAGGCTCCGGCCCGACACCTGCCCAGAGTTAATGTCGAGTTAATGTCGAATGAGACGTTTTAGGAGGAGCTCGAGCAGACATCATTTCGCTGCATCCGTCAGGAGCTGCTATTAAACTGCCCAAGACTTCCAGGTCAAAGAGTCCAAACTAGGAAAGGAAAAAAAGAGTTTCAGCACGTAGTCAACGAGCCGTGTTACTGTTCACAAACTGAAGGGAACCTGCTTTTAAACACTTCCACGGAACAACCTGTGGAATTTAAACAAACGAGCATTGACCGTCATGGCCTCCGTTGGTGGGTGAGATTCATTGGACGGCGAGTGAAACGTTCAGCTGCGACCATCAAAAAGAATCCAAAGGAAGGAACAGCGATGAACCGACGCCGCACACGGGGACGCGAGACCCGTGCGGCTCAAGCTACTAATAGAAAGGTGCCAGGACACAAAGGACCCCCCGGGGTGCACAAAGCTCCAACCATGAGCGTGAGTCAGAACCGCACCACAAAGCGCTGGAGGAAGGTGGCCGGGTCCGATGAGTCACATTTTGTCCCCGGTCTCGCGAGCGGCCCGGTGCGCGTGCGTCACTTACAGTACTGCACACACGCACAGCACCGGCAAAGGCGGCTCTGGGCCGCGTCCTGCTGAAAGCGTGCGCGTGGAAGTCACTTTGACGCGTATCGCGTCCAGTACTTGAGCCTTGTTGCCTCGCTCCCCGATGGTGTGTTCTTCCTGCAGGTTAATGGGCCCCTGCCACGGAGCAGAAATGGTTCTGGGACGCTTTGAGGAGCCGGTACAGCCGTGGAATAGGCCCAGGCTCTCCTTCCCCAGATATGAATGCGATCAAGCAAACACGCTCAATCCTTAGAGGCTCCGAGTCGCAACCTGAGCTTAAAAAAATCTGCTTCTGACACTTGGTGCCAGACACCACAGCTCACCTTCAGGGGTCTAGTGGAGTCCATACCTCAAAGTGTCAGGGTTGTTTTTACAGCAAAAATGAGGATCAATATTAGGCAGGTGGACTCGATGTTATGGCTCATTGCTGTGTTCGGTCACAGGAGGAGCAGAGCGGCAAACTCGCTCGCCCATTCCCTCCCAGACGCGCGCCGTTCCCGAGCTCTAAATGCATTTTCAGCCCTCGCGGAAGCTCAGCAGCGCATGTAGCAGATTTTATAAAGAGGACTCTTGCAAGACAGTGTGAGCTGTCCCCCGTCCACCTTGAATAATTGAAGCCGATGTATAATTAAAACGGCCACGCTTAAAATCAAAACAAAGAATCCTCCCCTCGCATCACGCTGGCGCTGTTCACACGAGAATCTGTGGAAATGGCACACTTGGGCGCAGCGCTGTGCAATGCTTTCTGTCTGGGAGGTCGTTGTCGCTTCCAGTTTGATTCCTGTCTCTGGAGAGCAGCAGTGTGTGCGAGGAGCCACGTTTCTTTATTAGCATCCCATAAAGGAGCCAGACAGGAGCGACCGCACACCTCAGCGCAGCTGTTGTCTCACGATTTGGGGAAAAAAGATGTAAAGTCATGGTGCAGCAAATACATTTGCATACGTGTAATAAAAGGAATTCATTTATTTTTTAAAAAAAATCTCCTTTATTACACTTGATATGAAAGTCATAGCAATTAGAACTCCAGTACTTATATGGAGGCTTAAAGGGCAACACGCAGAGGTGCAGTCATCAAAAATGAAATGTGCTCCGCTGTAAAAATAAAGTCGCACCTGACATGGAATGAGTGAGAGTTAAGTGTCCAACTCAATGACACGCTGCTGTTAATTGATTCCCATTAGCTCAGAGGCAGACTTTTCGAAAGGCTCTCTCTCTCTCTCTCTCTCTCTCTCTCTCTCTCTCGCCCGCTGCAGCAGCTCGTCCCGATAGTTCCACTGTAAAACACACAATAACGCTCCAATTTCACCTTGCCCAAAAGCATTACGGTAATTTCTCATCATTTATTAAAGATTGAAAGCGCTCTGAAACTCCCCCGATTTGACATTTTTACCTCCTTACACAAAATAATACAGAGCCGGAAAATGTCCCCCATAAAAGTTTAAAATATTACATATAAATCTACGGCAATTAGCTCTCGCTCTGCAATGAGTGCCTCCATATTTTAGTGAGTGGGACAGTGGAGATGCCATTGTGTGAGGATCTCATTAAGCTACTAAGAGTTTTGCTCCATCTAAATCATACAGCTGACACTTCTAATAGGGTCCAAATAAAGTCAGCTCATTTATGGAGCAGTTAATGTGTTCAGCAGAAATCCAGCGGAAGGCGTGTGTTTGGGGCCATTACGCCGTTCAAGACAATGTTTCCCATTTTTCAACCAACGGGGAAAATCCTCTTTACGGCTAGCGGGAGCGTCTGGAGTAAAGTGGGAGCGCGGCTCCGAGCGCGTCCACGCACGGAAAAATATTAGCAGCAACTATTTATTTGAAGGATAAAGCCTTAAACACATTCGCATAATCTGAGCAGCGCCGCCGCACAATCAACCGGCCCTCGTCGCGTCACCGCTAGCAGAGTAGCGCTATTCGTGGCCTCCATTTATTAGCATGGCGGCGTCGCTCGTCTGCCAGCGCTCCTTCAGGGAGCGCGTCCTCCGGGAGACATTTCGTGCAGCGCGTCGCCCTTTTTAACGCCGAGCGGCCGAGAAGAACCGGGGGCGCCGTCCTGTGGAGGCGACCTCTTAGATGAGGCGACGCGAGGCCCTCGCGGGCGCCTGTGTTTCCACAGGAGTGTCCTGACGTAATAAAAGACATAAAGCAACACTTTCCAGAGACACTTTAACGCAAGGTGTTAAAATGAAAGGCCATAAAACAGAGACCAGGAAGAAAGTGATCCTGGTGAACAATGGACCGGACGCTTTATGACTACGTCAATTTGTCAGTGGGTTCATTGTTTTCATTGACGTACAGTGGGCGCCCTGTATTTAGAGGTCCGGAGAAACATGGCAACCGTTGGATGCAGCTTAAAATCAAGAATGAACGGAAGGGCAGCGGTTTTACAGATAATTAAGAAGCCAGAGCTCAGTGGTTAAAGGAGGCCTTCGATCAAACGCTCCATCAGCCGTCGCCCACAGCTCAATTAGAATCTCTGGACACACAGGTGTTTACAGTAACATGCTGACGGTGAGCAAGTGCTATTAGGACCATGTTTCAAGTAGCATTATTCCTTTCTGGAGCTCCAGTAGTCCTGAATAAATAGAAGTCATTTGCATATTAATATATTTGTTTATAGTAATTTTGCTCTCGCCCGCATAGGTGAGCATATACAGGATTTAATAAACATATTTACATTAACATTTAGAACCAATGGCTGCCAGCTTAGCATTAAGGCTTCCACATGCGTGTGCAGGCAGTGATGACGTAATCCCGTGACCCCAGTTAGCGCGTGTGCAGCCATGTGCGGCGCCGTCTGCGTACGACGGGCCTCTTCCTCCTCGCTTATGGCGCCGCATGATGCAAAAACCCGTCCAAGCGCCGAAGCCATTTCATTTCACACTGTCTCCTCTCATTTCACTTTCCCTCAAACAGGTGTAATAAACCTGACACGAGATGCGGTGATTCTTCTTCTTCTTCTTGCCCGCTATTATCAAGAAACTTTGGGTCAGCTGACAGCCGTGTGACATTTCTGTGTCACTCAACCGCAGAGAAAAGCGTCACAATGGATTCACAGGCCCCAGGGTGGACACACACACACACACACACACACACACACACACGCACGCACGCACGCACACACACACACACACAAGGTTTTTTGACTTATTTAAAGTAAAAAATGTGATTTTCAAGACTTATAATAACATTAAGTTTGTGCCCGTCCCCATCTCCACTACATCTATGCAACTTCACACTCCATAGAGCCCCATCTCCTATGGGCTAGTGCTTCATCCTCATTCATCATCCTGAAAGTGAGGGAAGAGGGATATTTCCTCAGGGCTGGAGCTGTCAGCCAATGGTGATTGATGGGCGGAGTTACGACAGGGCACCTGGGCGAACGCGCGCGGCCCGTCCGGGGGCTCCGCGGCACCGACGGGCCGGTGCTGGTCCTCCTACGGTACCGTGGGCCTGCAGATGAATATGCATGACGGCCGCGGGGTCGCCTGCAGGAAGCGGCTGGAGGCGGAAGATCTCGGTCGGAACGCTGATCCTTGTTAACAGCGGTGCAGTTTGAAGGCGGCGGCGGCATCGCGGTGGGGAAGTGGAGCAGACGCCCACCGCTGGGAGGATGACACACACAAACACAGACACTGATGCTGCTGTTGCAACACAGTAACTAAGCAACAGGATACCTCACACACTGACCACTGACACATAGTAATAGAAATATGGGTTAGCATCTCTCTCTCTCTCTCTCTCTCTCTCTCTCTCTCTCTCTCTCTCTCTCTCTCTCTCGCTCTCTCTCTCTCTCTCTCTCTCTCTCTCTCTCTCTCTCTCGCTCTCTCTCTCTCTCTCTCTCTCTCCCCCTCCCCTGTTTTTTCTGCGAGGCCCAGTAGATGTGACTCTCTTCCAGACTCAAACACAGCTGAACAGAGCCTCTGCTTTCTTCTCCTCCTCCTTCGCTGACGCCTCCTCTTTCTCCTCTGTTCTGCACCTCCCTGCGCTCCCCTCTCCCCTATCGCTCTACGCCCTGTCCTCCTCCTCCGCGGGAACCTGCACCACCTCTTGTTCCGATTCCCTCCCTCCAGCTCCTCAAATCTTCTCTGCTGTCACTCCCTGCACCACAGCCTTGTCCTCTTCTTCCTACAGTGCCCCCGCACCTCCCCGTCCATCTTCACAGTATTCCCCGTCGCTGCCTCCACCAAGACTCATGCCACTGCAGGAGACAGGTGTGCATTTCACACACTATTTGTTTCCCCGCTTTGTCATTCTGGCCTGCTCCAGCGGTCATCATTAATAACCCCTGCCGCTTTCTCTTTCTAGCCGTCGCCGTGTCTCCGGGCTGATGTTTCCTACAGCCAGTTGGCAGCGCTGCCAGGCTCACGTCCTCCGGCGAGCACAGGGATGGAGGAGTGAGATCGGTCCAGACGCAGGTAGCTAAATCCAGACTGCAGCCTGCGCACGGGCCCAAAAAGCCTCCAGAATAGCAAAGGAGGAGAGGATCATCTCACATTTCACCCCCAGTGAGTGTATTTTTAATAAGGCTCTAACTTTCAATTAGGTTTTGTCATATTGATCTAAAAGAGAGTGTTACGGTGAAACTCCACTAAACAGCTTTAAGGTTAAGATGCTGAGAAATATCTAAAATACAGAGACTCTCCTCCTGTGAGATATAATGTTATTGATTGACGCAACAGTCTTATCATCTGTGCGGCGTCAACACAACACAGCCGCCAACTCTTTCTAGTCCTTATACGACTGTCATAAAATTATTTCATTTGTTGTTTGTAAATGTAATAGGTCGTCACATAAATGAAACTGCCAGCTGATAACGAGGAGTCAACACTGGTCGCCTGCGCTGAAGTCCGGTGTCAGTCCAATCAGAGATCCTAATCCGCCCGAACGCGGGTCGACTGCGTTCCCTAACGACGACTTCTTCGGGCCTCATCCGTCGATTACGCGCGGCCGAACAAAAGCCAATTACACATCACTGAGCTTTAGTTGTTTAAACTTTACTTGCTTACAACTGCTAATTAATTGGATATTGGATGCCGGAGTCAAATTCAATGAAACACAAACTGCAGCTGCGGAGAGGACACTGTAATTCTCCCCCGGCGTTTCAATATGCGCGCGCGTTTAGCCGCGCTGGTCCCGTAATGGACTGACAGGTCACAGAGGTTGTTTTTATTTTCTCCAAATAATGTGCACTGGGACGGTCTCTAGTCGATAGTGTGGGCTAACGCTGTGATTTGCTGCCAACCTTTGATTGTCTCCTCTCCTAATACCACTTCCTGCGCCGGGCAACGTCCCCCCACGGCCACGACAACAAACACAATCAGCCCCCTTAAGTAGTTTATTTAAGGGAGCGTATATTCACTTGTGGCGATGCTGCACCTCCCACACAAGGACATTAGACTTTGGAGAGAGGCTTCAATGATCCTCTGCTCTATTACATCACAGCGGTTTTCAAAGTTTAAAAGGAAGGACAATTGCTTATCTGATTAGTCGTGATTGGAGCCAGATCCACGGCTGATGTATTTCTCTATGACTGACTTGGTCTCCGGTTGCTCTGTGCCGCTCTGGCCTCAGACGGACTCAAACTCTGCGGCCGCGCCCACGAGTCGCCCGTTTGCAGAAGCCGGAAAGTCAGATAAGGAGGAAACGCGTCCCGTCGTTTCTCATCCGACACGGCATCATATGTGCTTCGTTACCGGCGTCCTCCCTCGTTTCCTCCTCCCGTCACTTCCTGCATCCTGCTGCGCCCCCCCCTTCCATTCTCTCTGTCTTTCGCCTCTCGTCCCTCTTTTCCGTCTATTTTCCGTCTCGCTCTCGGGTTCAGCGGGGTCACGGAGGGATCCGCGTCCCTTGGCCTGTGCCAGGCAGTGTCCGGTCGGTGTAATTATGATGGATGGAGTAATTTCCAGAGGCGCCTTGTACCGAGAGGGTTGAACCCGCCGCGCGTTTCTCTCAGCTTTAATGACTTTTTAATAGAGCACACTCCCAAACCTACATCACCGAGTGCCAGGGAGAGCCGCCGACAAATCACTGCTGTTAAAGCAGGTAATGGCACAGCAGGACGCGGCGGTCGCGGCTCTTTAAAAGCAACTGACCCCTCAGGTAACAACCGCGGCGTGTTGACGTGTGTGGGGCTCCGTGTTAGCGGGAACACGCTCAGCTGGAATCTTCAATGTCAGAACAACTTGCCTGAGCAGCCAAATAAAAATGTAAATCCAGCCGGAATAGGTGAGTGAATGTTTCCTCTTTGAAAAGTATCTTCTGAATAGGAATAAAGCTCCCGCCATGATTATGGATGATACTTGATATTAATAGTCCTCGAGTGCAAGATCATAATAAACCCAAATTTTCATTCAACCAAATGCACATATGTTCCCAAGTATCACCTGATACATGTTACTGCTACTGAAAAAGTGTGGCGTGACTCACTGATTATCCTCAAAGGAAGAATTAATTAAAACAGGGTGTGATTCAGCAGCAACAACAATAAACAACACAACAGAGACACAAAAAAACGTCATGATTATTTGTCAGGGATCTTTAAAAAGTCCAGATGTCCGTGTTGATTCTCATCTCTCCTCCTGACGTCGTAACGCTCGCTCTTTTTGAGATCACGTCAGATTTCGTCTTCAGCCTCTTCAGGAGGTTTTTGGAAACTCCTCAGTGCTTTACAAGCGCTTAGTTTCCTGCCGGGATCTGTAGGTAGAATGTGTCAGTGCAACTTCCTGAGTCGCCATCTTGTCACTCCTGATGAATTCCTTCAATATAAATTTAAAAGTGCCCGTTGCCTGCAGTGCACTGCTGACTAATGCGTCTGCTCTGGGGGGTCTCTGAGGCTCGTGTGGACTCAATTAGTTCAGACTGGGACATCAGCTTTTTTTGTCCTTAGGTGAAAGTCGCAATTTACCAAATTCATTGAAATAATTTACTCACTGTAATTTACATGATAATGCTTTCATTGTGTCTACAAATGACTCATTTGCTGCCACGGCCAACGCGGCTGCAGGCTCAGCTTGTGCCGTTCCGTGCGTCCCGTGCGTGTGAGGTGTGTGTGCACATCTGGGCAGCTGCAGCGGCGTCCGATCGCCCACCGGCGTCTGCGTGAGCCCCGCGACCCTGCCGCCGACACACACCTCCTCCGGGGAGTCGTAGGAGCACGTGCCGCTGAGCAGCTTTATTGGAGGAATTACAGGCTCTAGGTCACTTCACCAACTGCAGCAACCGCCGCGGAGACGCTGTGACCCATCACTCATGCCTTTGAAAGCCCCCATTCTTATAAATAAAACACTGATACAGGGATCTTAGAGCCTTAAACAGACTCAGAGCCTGAAAAATGAGCACGGTGAGGTGCGACAAACCTCTCTCCTGTCTGCAAAGTTTTCCTGACAGTCGCGGTGCTGTATCAGAACCCCAGTCTGAGGAAGGACCCGCTCCAAGATGATTCAGAGCAGTGAATCAATGACTCCCGCCTCGGAGCGCTTTCCCCGTCGGCGCCGAGCGAGGCGGCCTTTTGTTGCTTGGGCGCCGTCGTTTGACTGGTGTCGCACGCGGCCGGTGACTGTTCAACTTCCTGTTGAGCAGCGCGGTGAGAAAGGAGAAGGCAGCAGACGCCGCTCTTTGTTTTTATCCCCTGCTCTTTGTCTGCGAGGAGCGAGGAAGGAGGTGAATCCAAATGTTAATGACAAAATGAAGCATTTGAGAGATGAGACGGCATTACATCAAATCCAATACAATCTTCTCCCTGATTTGACTTGAGCTTTTTAAACGCTGCATTACAGTTCTCGTACCTATTGATTCTTGTTTTTTTTGTGATGCTCCGTTTGAGGGCGAGGCACCAAAGCAGCCGCTCAGCGCCGCAGTCGGGTCCGGTTGTTAAGTGGGCTTCACCGAGTCAGCTGTGACGTAGACGTGTCTGGCCCAGGAAGCCAGAGTTCCAGCGCATGCACGTTCCCAGTTGGTCTAATGGGACAATCTGAGTAAACTGGAGAAACCAGTTAAGCCGCTCTCCTTTGGTGCTGTGATTTGACAGTTTCTCTTTGGAGAAGATCCTTCAATGGACTAAATATCCTACTGTACCCCACAGACATGAATGGTGTGCGACCTCTAGTTTATGACGTATATTAAAAGCAGGTGGCTGTGATCCTCCTTACTCTTCCCCATTTCCGCCATCTGTGTCTTCCCCTGCACCATTCTCCCCTCGCTTCAATCCGCAGATTGCATCACGCTCGGCGCACGCGGGTCGGAAACCGAGCGACGGACTCAGCGCTTCCTCCACGCGAACCCACTGTCTGGTTTGATGCCTTCCCCGTGTCACCGTTCACACCATCCTCTCCTTGAAATAAATATGTCATGAGGGCGCCCCTGTCTGTTGCTACCGCCGACACACAAATACAACACAGCCATTAACTCATGCATAACTTACAAGTGGAGATGCTCTTTAAAGCATGCAGAACAACGGCGGTCAAGGAGCCCTCGGTGGCTCGAGACAGAGAAGCGTCTGGTCAGCAACTTGGCTCGGCCTCGACCTCCTCTCTGCACCACAGTGCTGAGCTGTGGACTTGTGGCCTGTAAAGAGGTTTAGGTGCAAACAAACAGCCCATTTAGTAGCATCTCTTCTCCATTTAGGCCGTCATTACGGCCCTCAAGGCCCTGGCTCAGCACTGAATTATGAATTAAGTTGTCAGGAGAGCCTCTGCTTATGAGCTGAGGGGGTCATTTAAATTTAATTTGAAAAGGGATTCTGTTAAGAATGTATGCTCAGCAACCTCCTGTGGAACTTCTCCATCGGAGTGAAGAGGGGGTGAGCACTGACAAGAGCAAGTGAAATCAAAATGTCTGAAAGGAGCATTGACCGGCTGTAACAACAGCTGAAAGCTGCACCGGCGTCAGCGTTCGCCGCAATCTGAAGCGCTACCGAAGGCAGCGCCGGCGCTCGGACGTGGTCGTTGGTGCAGGCGGGCGTCTCACGCGGGGCGCTGCTTCACCTCCAGCATTTAAAGTTCTGCTGAGCTGAAAGTAACTTACGAGTCCCTCCAGGATCTCGGTGAAGTTCGTGATTAAGCGCAGACTGTAGCCTTGAGAATTATCAGAACAACATATTAAATAATAAACATATAACATGAGCCAAACGCAGCGTTTGAAGGATGTTGTTTACTCCTGTTTCCTTTAAACCCGTATGTCTAATCTATTCGTGTGTAATGGGGATTATTATGGTATCACAGATCGAGCTCGGTGTTTGAAGAGTGAACTACATAAATCATACAGAGGACCTGTATACATGCCTTTGCTGTATCTGACTACATCTCACTAACATTATCTTCTTCTCAAATGTGAGAATTCATGGCTTCACCTTGTTTTAACACTCGCGTATTTGCCCATTTTGTTCCTAGAACGCATGCAGGGCTCTGAGCGGCCTCATCCTCTTATCCCTCTGCGTCTGAGCATGCTTTCGATATATAGGCTGAAGAGGTGCTGCCGGGACCGGCCCGCTCTCCTAACAACCTCCTGGGCCGGACTTTGACTTTGCTGCCTTTCTGCCAGATGTTTGGTCTTGCGGCAGCAGCTGTTGACCCTCCAGTCCTGGGGGACGCGGGACAGGAGCGGCTGCCAGAGGGGAGGCGTTCAGGGACCCCACAGGGACCATTGATCGTCATCAGTGAGGTCTTTGGAAGGAGACGGGCCCCTTCACAGGCCACTGCCAACAGATTTACGCACCAATCAGTGAACATACTGAACCCAAGTGCATGCGAGGAGGTTTCCTTTTTTCATCTATCTGGTTCAGCGGCATTAGATTTTCTGTCAGCCGTTGTTCTTCGCTGGTAACGCATTCATTATACGAATAGTAAACACACATTTAAAAGCACCAAACTAGTGAACCTGTCACAGTCTTGCTAGCGGTGACCTGGAGGTGTGATGGAGCTGTAGTCCAGCTGGTGGTGGGTGATGAGCTGCTAACCCCAGCAGCCAATCAGACTGCCTGCGGGCGAGACGAGGAGGAGGAGGAGCGCTGTGAGGGCTGACGGGTGATGGAGGAAGCCGGGGTCAGTGGAGAGGTCGTCCGCCCTGACACGGTGCCATCTTAGCGCACAGTAGGATGTGACCTTAACCCCCCTGCTGTCCGTTCACACTCCTATTCCTCGCAGCTGCCTCCGAGCCCCACACCCGATTTGTCATCCGTCCGTCTCCTCCACCGCCCCCCAATCCCCCCCGACCCGCTCGACGGCCTGCTCGCGATTGACAGCTCCCGGGGAAATGGGGGAAGGATCTGCGTGATACAAAGGAGGTGGCAGATTCAGAGAGTCAGAGGAGGGGAGGAGGACTCGCCCCGCAGGCCGGAGGTCTGCCTGCCAGACACAGTATGAGCGGATCTGTGCGTGTGCATGCGTGTGGGCACAGGCGAGGGCTTGTGGTGGAGGGGATGAGGCGAGGAGGGAGGAGGGGGAGGAAGATCGGATGGATTTAGGGAGAGGAAGAGAGGAAATGGAAGGAAGAGGAACCGAGCACAAAGACTAGACAGGAAATGTGCACCATACACACTGTTACACTTGTGAACTGTGGATGAAAAAGATAAACCACATTTGCTAAAAGCAAACAAAAATTAGATAAATATTTAATATTTATAAACGAGTGAGAGAGACAGCCTCGGACGAAGGACGGCAGGAGGCACGGAAAGGAGGAGGGCGAGAAGGAAGCACAGGCGGAGGTGTGGGGGGCCGAGGGGTCCTGCTGCAGAGTGGAGGAAGCAGGACGAGCGTTTGCCGTCTCTGTTCCACCCCGAACACATCACACACCAGCTCCTCCATCGCTCAAACTGGAATAAACAAGCCAGGAGCGGCCAAAAGTCAGGATTTTTACTTTGCTTAGTGCTTTTTGTTACTAAACCTGGAGACATGCTGAAATAATTCCTCACAAATGAACCATCAGGACATTATTCATGCATGTGTCAGAATTAAAGCCAACACTTGAATAGACAAGTGTCACTTATGTTAAGTTGACTAAATTTAAATTAAATTTCTATATCAAACAGTATATGAAGTTATTATTTACGGTGTCTTTTGATGCCTGGAGATGTTACCTGGCACAGGTTTTACCATCATATTGCTAAAATCTGCTAACATTCAGGCAAACAAAAGCAAAGTTGGGTCTGAACCGAGCTGCTCGACACATAATACAAAGAAACATCTGCATTTTATTTGTCTTCCATCCAGCGTAAGTGGGACAATCAGCGATACAGAAGCTGAGCCAAGGATGTGTCTCCACGCAGGCGATTCGACCCCTCGCAGGAAACCGGGACCTCGTCCTCCGGCCCGTTGCCAAGAGCACAGTCGCCACAGATCAGCGTCTTGTCACCAAATGCTTGTTTTGTTTTGATCTGCTCCCTCGCTCGCCCCGTCGCTGCCTCTCCGGTGTGACGAACAGCGGACTCCGGGTTCAGATGGCATCAGATCACCCCCCACCCGCTCAGGCACAGATCTCAGGCGTCCCAGTGTGTTCAGGTCTCTCTCCGGCTCCAGTCTGGCTGTTAGAAAGCCCTCATCACCGCGCGACCGCCTGCTAGAAAGTCCTTTTATTCTGTAGCTACAGGGAAAGAAGCTCTTCAGACTATTCAGATTGATTTTTGGTTTGGCGTAAGCTATTAAAGCCTCTAAAAACATATTTTCTTAACCAGTGTCTGACTATAAATAACAAACAAAGTATTTCCTGCCAAACAGTCTTTATTATCGTTGGAGTGGTTTTTGTTTGTGTTCTTTGCGTGGCTCTTCCTGCTCGAAGCGGCTCGGGGCTTCAAGTGCCGTATTTGTGCACATCAGTCAATATTTAGCGCCATCTTGATCTGAATCCGGTGACAGTTGGTGGGTTTTCTTTTGTGTCAGGCCACTGTCAAACAAATGTGATCAAACCACACCCACACAGTGGCGATAATGGAAAACAGAAGTGTGCTCATCTTTTATTAATAAAGGGGAAAAAAACTGCTTTAATTTCTAAAGCTGCTCAAAAAAATACAGAATAAAAACAGAACATGCTTTAATATAGAATTCTGTTAAATCTCTGCATATTCATTGATTACTTTACTATTTAAACAGTGGTAATTAAGGAAGTTTGCCTTGAATTCAGCCTGCCTGATGTTTCCCGTATGCATTAAAACTATAATAAGTCATTCTCCAGCGTCAGGACTATAGTGAATGCTGTTGTTCGCAGGGTGGTAGCTGCTAAGGCAGCGATTGGATAATCTGCCGAACCGCTGTACATTTCTGTTTCTACGTCTCTAGATAAACTCCGGCTGCCGTTCGCGGGGTCTGGCGAGACGCTAAACTGCATTTGTCGTGTCCGTTTTGCCGTGAAAATAAAGGCGAAGCTAATCTGGTGTTGTTAGTGGCTCAGGTAGCGGGGACACTGCTGAGTCAATGCACTTGAACGGACGATAACAAAAGAGGCAAAACTCCCCGAGCAGATGTCGCTTTCAATGTGTGCAGGTGTAGAACGGGCCTAAACGTGTGTGTGTGTGTGTGTGTGTGTCACTGAATGATTAGGAGCACAAAATATAGTGCATTGCTGGTAGCGTTGCATGCTGGGAGAGTGGAACTGAGGAGGGTGATGGTTAAAGCTCTTAAGGTGGTCTGTGATCCAGAAGCTGCGCTTTAAGCTGCACTCTCCTACCTGCAAGCACATTACATTGAAAAAAGCCCCAATAAGCTTCTTTATCTAATGTAAACTGCTGCGAAGGCCCGGCCTGCTTACACCTCAGTCAGTCTGAAGACATTAGCATAACATTAAAAACATTTTTTTTTTAAAAGGTGCAGGAATCGGAGGGGGTGGAGGGCTGCTGTGTTATTATTATTTTTTTTTATGTGAGCAATACTTTATTCTGGCTAAGTCAAGCTGACTCCAAACGGAGCCACTGTGTTCTCTACAGATGGCTGCTGTCTTGTGGAGCCAGGTTTTTGTTTCGAGGTTGACAGGTCAGAGTGGAGAAGTTTGACTGCGGGCTCTGCTGCTCGCAGCTCTGCCAAACTGCTGCCGAGCGGGGTACATTTGATTTTCGTAGGTATTTATATGAAGGGGCCGTTACGCAACACGCGGCCACGCTATTGCATCAAGCGGCCGTATCACTGAAGAGGAGATAAAGTGGACTATTTGGTGGAAGCTTTTACCCCTGATGGTGCCTGACATTGCCATAAGTGAGTGCACTATTATTAGTACAGGTCACCCCAATGGAGCTGAGCCCCCTCAGCCTGGCAGCGCCTCGCTCTGCGCGTTGAACTTCAAAGGACCGCAAGAATAAGGTTAAAAAATTCAGTGGCTGCTTTAAAATCAGTTTGAAATCCCCCAGCGAGAACGAGGCCAGCGCCAATGTGACAGCGTGGCGGCGGTGCTAACATCTTCTGTTCTACGTGAGACTCTTCCCAACGCCACCGGCCGCGGCTCGGCCTCACCCTCGGCATTTACCCACGCTCCTCTACCCTTTCAGCTAGGGAAAAGCTCCCGAGACCTTTATTTGACATTTTTAAATCATATGCTTTTTAATTGGATGAAGGGCTATTGGATCAGCCTGTGGCCAAAGATACTTTTACTGAAGTGAAGTCGTGATCTCCTGCTTCAGTCAGTTTCCACCTGTGCAGGTGTATTTGCATTTTCACATGTTTGCTGACTAACGTCACAGTAAACCAACACACATTAACAGACCTAACTGTGCACATTCATTTTCCAATTTCAAGTCTAACACAAGACCGTCTTTTGAGATGCATTGTGGGAAATAGGACTCTGCATTACATAGATTGGATTAAATGTTGGTATAAATAATTTGACTTTCAGTGACCTAATAATCAAATATTCTTTTCAAAGAACTTTATGAAAGTGTAATATTATTTTGCTGGGGTGCTGGTTCCTACATTTCCCATCATTCATTGCAGCAGCATGTGACAGAGACAGTATTGCTAATGACTGAACACCAACGCTTCCTCCATCGCTGTTGTTTTCCAGGATTCCACTCGTGTCCTCCACAGCAGAAGACATTACATCAACGCTCCCACAACCTGAGCAGCAGCAGCATGACTTGAAGCTGACAACTGCGCCGAGCCGCGCACAAAGAGCAGGTTGATGTTCTGGTGCCTTGCTCGTGAGCCTCTTGACAGCGATTCCCCAGGAAAGGCTGAAAGTCACGGGGTCATTCCATTGATTCAGGGTTCAGACGGACAACCTTTTGATCCATTGCCTCTAAAGCTGCTTCACTACGAACCGTATAAAGACGCTCTCACCAAACTCCCCTTAGACATAAAAGCAGCAAATGCTCCTGCTCTTTTTCTGAGGTGCGATTACACTTTGATTTGACGTCAGGTACTGTAGAACTGAACCGAGGGAGGCAAGAGGCCACTGTCAACAGACAGAGCAGTTAGCTCTCATTCTGTGTGCAAACCAAATTGTCCAAGAGTTAGAAATGGCCTTTATCAGCTCGCCCCGACCTTCACATCTCACATCTCAACTGACAGACCGGGCGCTGCATTGCACTCAGCCAATTTCGCAAACAGCTCAAGCCACGGGCTTTCACCAAACCCTGAAAATAAAGATGGAAAAATAGAATACCAATGTCTACAACATTAATAACTCCTTGTCCCAGCAGACACAAATAGAAAGAACGGGCTGAACGCAGGCAGAATGGGTCGGGAACATAAGAATGCTCTTACCTAAGACAAATTATCGTAGCTATTCCAAAGGAACATTAACCTGCTATGATGGAGTAAGACGGAGCCAAGTTGATCAGAAAGGCTCTCTCTGCAGTCTCTCTCTCTGTCTCACACACACACACACACACTAATTAAACGGCTCCTCCCTGGCTGGTGTGCAAACACTGCCATCTACTGCTAGAGGAGAACCCGCCTGCCGCTGAGCCTCAGCAGTTCCCTTCTAACAGGCCGGCCTGGATTTGAAACCTTAGTTTTCAATGAACGCAAACGCATTGTCTGCTGCTGTTCTCAAAAACACACAGACGGCAAAAAATTCTGTTTAACATTCGTTTTCTACACCAGACAAACTCTCAGACTCAAAGTAAATATGTGTGTATATTAAATATAAGATATCAATGTAACACACAATATCTGTGAAAAACAATTTATTTATACATTTGAACATACCTACCATTTGGTTGAACAAACATTTTATGATGTGGAACAGCAGATGAGTGATGACTCTCTGGGCCTCATATTTTATGTCATCATTGTTCTGTACGTCAGAATACCTGGTGAGAGTTTACGCCTCACGGTCACAGGATGAAGCGCTCTAGCTTCATGGTGTAGGCTGGCTTCAGGTAGCGCTGCAGTTCACTTTTCTTCACCCACACAAAGGGAGAGCTGGCGTCTGCGGGGGGGGCGCCGCCGGACAGGATGGCTTTGAAGAAGAACACTTTGATTCCCAAGGAGTCGGCCGTCCGAGCGGCTTTGGGCAGTTTGTACTTGTACACGCCGCAGGGGGCGCTGCCGAGGAAAGTCGCCTTGAAGCCAGCTGCTGCGGGAAGAGATCAGACCGTGAGCTAATGCCGCTGGAGACAAAAGGTGAGCTGATGAAGAGCTCCTCTTAACCTTTACGCAGCCGCGCAGATCACACCGCGACTGGATTTTCATATTCTCGGGATTGTCAGTGTTTGACTGTGGTAATTAAGTGTTGTATCACCCTGATGCTCCGTTTCTCGTTCGCTGTTGTGGCAACAACACTTTCAATTTCAATCATACTTTCAATTAAGTTTTAATCTAATCTCATTTCATCCACATCCCATGGTCCCAGCTGGCTCAACATGCAGAGTAAGGCTCCAACACTGCTATGTTAAAGAGATTCTATTCCCTCTCAGTCCGGCTAAATTAAAAAGGGATTAACTCCTTCTAGAGTTAGACACCTAGTGGCACATGTTAATGTCATGTTAAATGTCTTAATGAGAGTGATGGATGGAGCGCACACACTAATTGATTTTAAGCAACGCTGTGTAACTGTCACAAAGACAGGACAAGGAGCAAAATATGAAGAATCAGTCAATGCTACACTGAAGTTAAAAGGACTGGGTTAGGGATTATTACTGGATCACTGGATGTAATATTAGTTCCATCGTTTGCCAGCTGCGACTTGTGACCTTTAACTTCCGTCTATATCAGCAGCCTGAAAACGCTGCTGATCCATGAACTGTCCAATTCCCGCTTGACATCAGGTCTAAGTGGTGATGACAGCTTGGAACCAGATGCTGAATTAGGATTGATACAAATTGCTGTGTATGTAAATGAGCTGCAGCAGTTGGAAGCTGGTTTGACAATCTTGTTGTGGAGAATACGGACGACTGTACTTTAATTATCACGGAGCCATTTTAGATTAGATCGCATCAGACTTTAATGACTGTTACTGTAAGACTCCAGCAAATGGATAGTGTTGACAAAAAGACATTGTATACTGCAGACATTCAGGATAGGGATAGAACTGTATCTGAATAATTAACAGTGTGACCATCTTTCAGAAGAGAAAGGTTCTGAATGGTGAGAATATACATACATACACACAGCTCATGTAATTTATGAGCTCCAGTACACCCGAAAGTTCATTATTTAAACATGCTGCATATGCGTGGATATAAAGTGATGTTTGTGTTACCTGGCAGGGAGGTGAGAGCTCGCTCCGCTGTTTCACGCAGGGTCTCCCCCTCCTGCCACCGAGTCTGAGGCAGCAGCCACATCTTCTCGCTGCCGACCTGCTGCTGAGCCAGAAGAACCAGCGGGTCCGCCAGGCAGCGCTCCACTGATGTCACGTCCTCATCTACATCAGCTAAACACGAGACAGAGCTGTCAGCCGCTGCACAACAGCAACCGCTCTTTGTGACTGTCGAGCAAAATGTACACAAACTTTGGAAATGTCACAGGGAGTAAAATGCAAATTGGGAGCAATGGAGTGCATAGATTTTCTGAATGTCAAAAACATGTTCAAATCCTGCACTGAAAATAGACTTAATAAAACCTCTCTTTCCTCAGTGGTTATTTACTTTAAACCCAGCTATGCGAGACGCCTTCAGATGATCTCATTTTCTTTTCCATTTTGATTTTAATAGAAGTAAATAAGAGGTGGAAATCAATTCAATTCGAAACGTATCCCATGAGACCTGTTTAAAAAAAAAAAAAAAAAAAAAGCTGCTTTTGCTGTACATTTCCTTACACTCTATTTGTACTCATCTCCCAAACTGACCTCTGACCCTCGGCGCTGGCTGGAAGCTCTTGAGCTTCTGCTCCCAGGAGTCTTCGAGGTCCTGAGCCAACATGATCTCCTCTCCTCGGTGGTCGCCATCTTCGTCGGAGTCATAGTCTTCTGCCTGCTTACGACTCAGTCTCTCGCTGTCCTCCAACAGCCGTTGCTCGTGATCTGAAAGCATACTTTTCTCCAGCTCCATCTGAAATTAAGCCAGGGCAAGTGCATGTGTCAAATCAAAGAACAGCATTTTGATATTTTGTATTCTAAATTTTTACCAGCTATCTGATTGTTACAAAAAGCAAATGTGGCTGATATTACTTTTTTATGCTTTCCTGCATCTGTGACTTACTGGCATTAATGCCTTGCCCTATTTGAGGCTTCACCCAGTGTAAACCAGAAGCAACTTGTTACTCTTGGGGATAAGCAGGTACATCTAATATACGGATGGTTCTGAATAATTATAAATACATTATCGAAAAAATGTATCTCTATTCTGCATAGCAGTTTCATTATTTCCTTTGTACACAAAAAAGCAATATCCAAGCTGGTTGAACAATAATTAATCGGTCTGTCAATTGACAGAAACTAGATGAAAGAGGAAATTAGTTTTGTGCCTTGGCACAGGTAAGTGCACGGGTCTGTAGAGAGTTAACTTATCACCGGCTGTCGGTCGTCCAATCAGTAATGAGATGAGAAATGGGGCTCTAAACGTGATCGGGGTTTATCGTAATCGCGGCTACTACGCTGCTATTGCTCCCCACAAGACTGAGATCACGGTCATCCCAAACAAACCCACCTGCTGCATCAAGTGCGCGAACTGCTGCTCTATGGGGTTGAGGTCGGCGGAGATGACCGGCAGCCGCTGCAGACACGCCGCCGCCATCAAGGTCCACGGAGAACTTTCTGTCACAGCTTTGCTCTGCGGGGTAGCCCGACACACGGGAGTGCTGCGAAACAGACGAAGACCCGTCTCTCTGACTGTTGTCCTGCTTAAACAAGACACAAACAAAGACAGAGGCCGACTCGCCATCCTTCTACACGGTGCGGCCATTTTCTTCTGCTGCGTTAAGGTGTATGCCAGAAAATTTAGTGTGACAAGACAGAAGAAATATTTTTTATAATGTGGATTTACGCTGAACGCTAAACAAATTGTTAAAAACCACAGTAATTGCTATACAATGTAACTTATTTATTTAGGTATAAAATCGCGCCTCAAACTATTTATTTTGAGATCTGTGTGAAAGCACTTATATTGTAGATATCATATTTACGAGTCGTTGGAAACGACCTGAATGCAACATAGTGCTACTTTTACCCATAGTTCTGTGCAGGCTCAACCGAACGGTCCATTCTGGTAAAGATGGGTGACGAAAAAAATAATGTGTTTTTATTTTAAACATTTATGTTTTAATAAAACATAAATGTATCACTATAGCTACAATTTTTAACATAAATTTAAAACCATCATTATAAAATCAAGCTTGAAATTTTAGTTCAATTTTCAAGTTACTACTTATTTTGAATATTGTAGAAAACAATGTCACATTGAACTCGCCACCCCTCCAAAGTAGGAAAAGATTATTGAGCTGATCTGTCGTAGCAGTACCTTCAATGTCACGTTTCTTGTGAAACTCCTTCTTAATTTGTTTATTGTTGTATCAGTCATGTATAGAACAAATTGTTTATTATTTACCGCTGCGAACAACGTATGCCGAATGTTGGCTGCTTCCCTAAATACACATGGGAGCTCCCTGTAAGTATTTTATGGTTTGGATTAGCTAACTAGTGAGCTAATGGCTAGTTTTCATAACAGTAGCTTTAATTGTTGATAATTATTATTACAGCTGTTCGCGTTTTTGTTTGGTTATTTGTTTTGGACAATACGCCCCGAGTTGAGACGTTGTTAACCGTGTGTTTAAATAGATGTGGAAATAGCGGTGTGCAGCGAACGTTATGCAGCAGTGCTGTCAGACTTCAGCAGAGCGCAGCATCAACCACAGACTCTAGAAAAACCTCCAGTGACTTTAGGTGAGACAATATGTTCCTCTGTCCGTCTGTCTCTAATAGGTAATGTTAACTGTACGCATAATGTTCCTTTTCTTCCCTGTAGCATAATAAACTTAATGATACATTTACTTTGCTCCTTCAGTATTTTTCCTCCGCTGCCTGGTGAGGACAGTCCACTGAGATGGGAAGGAAAGAAGTTTGAGGAGTTACCTATCGCTCACATTAAAGCCACATACAACAAGTAAGGGAACTGGAAGCTGCAGAGTTACACAATAACTGTAATAAATCACTATGACTCAGATGAGCAGTAGGACATACTTTACAGCTATGGAAACACATATGTCATTGTGACATAAGATTAAATAATACTTGACTATTCTGTAAACAAACATGTCCATCAGTTGTGAGTCAGCTTCCTTTTTTCTTTTACTGTGGCAGCACACACATCCAGGTGACAGACAACGCAGGTCAGTCAATGATCAAGACGTCTTGTGGAACCGAAGGATTCAAGAACATCAAAAAATCTACACCCATCGCTTCTCAGACTACAGGCATCTCTGCTGCCATAGTAGGTTCTTGCATGTCACTATGATGATGTGCTATGAGACAACAGGTTGGGTTGTAGTCCTGAACAAGAACGCAGGATGCTGCTCGCTAATTTTAACTGCCTCTCCTTCTCTGAACAGAAAGCCACAGCTAAAGGAGTTACATTTGTTCGTGTTGTGGTAAAAGGAATTGGTCCTGGACGTTTGGTGAGTACAAAAAAACACAGTTGTATCACGGCAATAACAAAGATACAGTACACAGCACAAGCAGAGTAGAGACCACACCACATCTGCAGGCCTGACCTATAATTTGCCCATCACAGCTTCCTGCTACTTGATGTGAATTTTCCAAAAACAAAATTCCTCAAATCATTACTTTTTAAAAATGTTAATGTGACTGATGACTAATTAACTGATGTTAAGTTTCCACATGTTTAAATAAATCCATTTTTCAGTTCAGTAATATTAAATGACTTGAATCGTAGGATAATAGACTGAATGTGAAACTTGTTGCATATTTATTCACTGACCCATCTCTAATGATCTAAACGTGGGTGTACAGCATAAATAAACCTGTCACAGCAAGAAGAAATTATGTCTCTAATTGATATCTGACTTTTTATAATGAGGATAACTTAAGGCTGTTTAAAGAGCCACAGACATCTTGATTTGCTCCCATTAGCTCTGTTAACTCTGCATACCCATTAACTTTGTATTCATCTCTGTGGTGCAGTCTGCAATCAAAGGGTTGACGATGGGAGGCCTGAAGGTGGTATCCATCACTGACAACACCCCTGTGCCACACAACGGATGCCGCCCACGCAAAGCCAGAAGAATTTGATCCCCTCAGCCAGAACACACTCCAACAGGAGGGTGCGGTTGCATTGTAATGCGTTAATAAAGTGTTTTGTTGTGTAACATTTGTGGCTCTGAGCTGACCTGACATAATTCATTTCTGGAAATAATTGCAGACTGTGTTGACACATGAATAAACCTTCAGTCTCACTGCAGGCGCTCATTCATTAGCACACTGATGTTTGCAGACAGCACAGAAACAGAGTGAAAGCTGTGTGTGGGAAGAGAGTTTCACACCAGTGATGCTGTGCATAACTGGTAACCATGGGGACTGAACCCCTGGATGTATCTGTTAAGATCCGTTTGAGAAGTGTCTATGCACCGTGTGGAAAAATGCATTCATTAAAGTGAGACTTAAACCAGGTACCAGCTTTTACCTGGATAACAACACACGTCATAGAAAACATATGAAGCAAACTTGTCTATGAGCAAAATTTTCTTTACAACTTACATTTAGCAGCCAAACACAATTTGTTCAAAATGATTTAACTACAAACCAGCGAAGCTCCACAGAAGCTCCACGAAGACTGATAATTAAGTGTGCTTTGACATGCAAGTTTATATTTAGTATGAACACCTGAACAGTGTCGAGTCTATCCTCCATCCTTAATGAACCACACAGTACGAGCTATGAAGCAGCCAGAAATACACTTTATTCATCCTGTGGTAGGCACTGGCTCCAGTCTGTGGTCTGCCGCAAGCGATCGCCATAACAAACCTCTTATTCATATTTACATACTGTAGTGAAACTGTCACCAGGGAAATGGCCGACATGTTAGTTACAGTAAAATGTTTCTCCCAAGTATGAGGATTTCCTGAATCTTTCCTGGCGTCAGCACAGCGGCTGCTTTCGGCAAAATCCAACAAGAGCATTTTTGAAAAAAGTAATAGAAACACTGTATTTGAGTGAGCAAACAATTAAAAATGTAATTTCATCACTTGTCATCATATAAGTTACAGGTGTGTACAAAAAGCTGGGGATGCACTGTATGTGTGAATAAAAGCCTTTAACCGGTTTAGTAGGGGAACCCTGCAATATATTCATTACGCAGAAGCAACTGTACTGTTTAAAGTGTAGCAATGTTAAAGTCAGGAGGCAACAACATCTCTCACACGCACACACAGACACGAACACGCACACACACACTAATGTGCCGCCCATGGTGATTAGAGGCTTTGGGAAATAAAGTGTTGCTTTGAACTGGTGTGCAGCATCACACTGCTCCAGACCAGCTGCATGGCCCACTAGATACATACAAATGCACATGAAGGCTGTTGGTGCCAGATAAAATTTACAACTAGAGTATATCCTACAAAATAATTACAAATTATGCTATCACAAGGATAGAAACCAAAGTCCCAACTAGCAATTCATACAGCAACTAAAAACTGATAGAAATACAGTGCAGTACTGAAAATAGAGGATCAAACTAGCTATATAAAAATACATTGTTTTATTTCAGATTGCATTGAAGGCCTTCACACAAACCTCTAACTTGATATGGTGCCTTTCAGCAAGTCTGGGATTTAAGCTCTAGTTGCAGCTTTCTCCATCTGAGCAAACCTCATCTACAGGTCACGAAGCAGCAGCCGCACATTCAACTACACAACAGAAGACAAACTTTAGCACTGAAAGCAAACACAGAACATAAATAACTATACAGATTATATTGTTGTAAATACATTACCACAAGCTTTTTAACACAGCTCAATGACACCAGAACAGCTACAAATTGATCATAGCTCTGTGGGGGGGGGGGTTCTTTTCCATGACTTTTACCCCCAACTGAGGACGATTTCGTCTTTGTGTCATGGAGCTGACAATATACAATATCAGAATTAGGCCACATCACATTTCTCAGCAGCAAATTAACAATTTGTTAAACATTAGAGTCAATACAGTATTTCCATTGACTTTGAGTGATGTGCAGATGCCTACAAAAAATCATTCAGTCTTATGAAGATTACTTTGAAACTACGGTTTCACAAGCAGAGAAGATTGTCTGTCAAATGTATTTTTTGTTTCGTTAAACAGACTTTAGTGAAAGAGTCCTCACAAGTAGTGGTGATGCTGCCTTGAAAAAGGCACTTGTGGACTGTCCCCATGTGTTTAAGAGTATAAGAGAGGGGAGAGGAGGAAAGATTCTACAGAATCCGATTCAACAGCAAGGTCTGTATTTGATACAGCTCAAGCAGTTGATGCATCTTACATACAGTATTGCACATTGAAAATTTGAGATACAATTTAGAAATTAATTATTAGAGGGCCAAGGAGGGTTTGTGCAAAGAGCCCTCTGTTAAGAGTTAGAAAAGGGAAAATAGGATGGCACTGCAACGTGAGTGCAGGAGTGGATTTGGTGAGCAACGCAAGTGTCACAAGCCTTATGGAGATGGAAGCATTTCTTTTACGCTCTATCATTTGCCCTGGAGGTTGCTGAGCTCCAAGTCTTCCTTACGACGCTTCTGTTGGGTAAAGAGGGAGCTGAAGGGGTAGAGCTTTGCTTTAGCAGGGTAGTGCTGGCCAGCAATGTCCACCTCATAGTCCCCACGGTTGATGAAGTCTGGGGTGATGGGTGTGGGGAGCCCGTCTGGGCCTGGGGGTGGAGATACAAAGCCCAGGCAGACGTGGCGCTCCAGGCTGTAGCTGTAGGCGCTGCTGGTGGTTTTTCCAGCCAGGAGACCATTACGGTAGATGGGCTCTCCCCACCATGGCCACAAGTCAAGTTCAGTGTCATGGTCCTCCAGAACCAGCATGACGAAGCGTCGAGACACACCGTCCTGGCGCTGTTGCATCAACGCCTCCCGTCCAAGAAAACTTGTGTCCTGATGGAAAAGAGGAAGGTGTAAATAGTGGAGAGAAAGACAGAAAGAGAGGACTAACCATTAGTTTACAGACCTGGCCTGTGATTAATACAGTAACAACCCAACACAGGTCCATTAACGCTGCTAGTCTTACGGCAATTTGTGAAGATTTCACACTTTTTTGTTGTAGCTGAATGTTGCTGCTTTTAAAAGGCAGTGTGAAGCAGGCAAGCATTACCACTGCTGCTGTAAAGTGACTGTTGTGGCTGCAGGCTTTGCTTGGTGTCCTCCACAATGCAGATGTTGAAGATTTCAGCTAAGAGGAATTAGCTATTCTGTGCTCCTCTCATATTCCAACCATTTACAGTAAAAAGGGTAAGGCAGTCACGGTCATGGCTGCTGAGTCAGTGTATAAGAGTGAAACCAATGCAATGCATCAGTACGCTTATTCTTTGCCAGGATTGCCATGGTAACAACTAAGATGCGCTGCTGAATGACTACAATGTCAAATAAAAGGTTTTGTGAAAACCATAGAATTCAGAGTTCACACTGGCTGATGATGTGGTTACACAACTAAACATCCAACAGACCTTATCAAACTTCACCCTGAACTCTCTTCCGCACTCCAGAGGGGTGGTGAAGGTGTCGAGGTCCTGACCCCAGAAGGCAAAGAATTTTTCGATGCGTAGGCTGCGCAGTGCGTAGTATCCTGCGTTACGGATGCCGTACTTCTGACCCACTGACATCACCTCGTTGTAAACATGTAGTGCATACTGGTGCAAGCAGAGGGGAAAACTGATGTTAGCACACCCATATCGAATCCTCACAGAGAATGGTGGTTAGATATAGGGGTGTGTGTGTTGCTCCCACCTCTATAGGTATGTAAAGCATGAAACCTGGTTCCCCTGTGTGAGTCATACTCATCACTCTGATTCCATTAGCATAGCCCACACTCATCTCCTGTAAACACACGGTCCACTGAGGGATGAGCAACTGGGCATAAACATACATAACTGCTGCTGCTGCTTCAGCCAGTAGTGGAACTAGTAACAAGCCTTTGTTTCGTACCTTACAGAACATGGAGGGAAAGTGGTCAGGTGTCATGGAAACGTACGACAGCTCCGCCAGAACATCCATTGCCCGAGGCCCAATAAGATTTAAAGCTGCAGGTGAATGACCATAATTATTAACAGTTTACGAAGCCCAGCTCTGCTCAAGTAGCTTCAGCCGTGTCATCACTTATAACAATTTAAAATCCATAATCCGGCTTTGTCTTTCTTTCTATTTGTCATTATTTAAATCCATAGAGAGTTTGTTACGTCAGTTTTTTATTTTGATCATAACAAACTACAATGCAGAAGTGTTATTTAACTCACTGGCTCCAGGTCCTTGTAAAGTTTATGAACAGAGAGTAGGTGTGTAATCTCTTTTAGTACTATGTAGTCACTAAATGGTACAAACACAGAACCCAATCGTCCAGATCCATGTATTTACCCGTGTACTTCCAGCTGACATCCTCTAGGTGAAGGTGTGGGTCGTTAGGCATGTGTTTTTTAATCCAAGACCAACAGTGGACCTGCTGGTCTGTTGGAGAAATGATGAAGAAGCTGGAGGAAAGGAAGATATTGGTATCATTTTAAATAGCAGGTCAGGAGGCTGCTTGTTTCTCAGAGGTTGCAGATGATGTAAACCTGTTCTTGCTGAGACGAACTACACTGCAGTCATTCTCGTAGCCTCCCCTCTCATTCAGCATTCCAGTGTGGACAATGTGTCCAACAGGAACGTCTAGGTCGTTGGCACACAAATGTTGAAGCAGATTGAGAGCCTGGTCCCCAGATGACTGCGAAATCAGCACAAACGGAAAATCTGACGTAACTCTTCAAAATAACTTTGACAGTTTAAACATGGAAGTTAAGTTTAAATTAAGAAAATCAAATCTATGTCTATGGGCAGATATGTTGACATCACTGGCTGGATGTGACCAGATGATTGTGGCCACAGCAGTGCTGGTGCAGCTCATCTCGAGCAGCTCGGTGGTCAAGTGTTCATCAACGTTTGCAAGTTGACAACAGCACATCACAACTCACAGTCAGTTCAAACTTGGTGAAGGAGGACATGTCAATGACGCAGACGGCCTCTTTACAGCATTTCACTTCTGCTCCCACGATGTCAAACCAGTCGGGTTTGTAGAAGGTTTTGCTCTGATCCAGAGAGAGCAGGTCTAAAAACACGTACAAAGCAGTCAGTTCACACTTTGCTTTAATTATTATCCACTTTTAGGTTGAAAAAGATAAAATGAAATGTTAGAAAAATTAAAATGTAGGTCATATTGCTCATATTTTACATTTAGATGATAACAATAAATCCTAATTACATTTTGGACATTTAATTAACCTACTTTGTCCCACGAGCATCTGAACCCTATACAGTTCATTTTTTAACTATGATTTTCGGCCATTGGAGTAAAACATTGTTTTACGACACAGTAACTTAATAGACAGAAATTAGAAAGAATTAGACGGGAAATTCAGAAAGAGCAAAAGTTTCTCTTTTTCTTAAGTTTGTTTAAGCAGATACTTACAATTCCAAAACAACCCTCACCCACCAAATGCAGTACATGTGTGTGTGTTTTTATATTTATATATTTATTTTTATTTATTTATTGTACTTCAGACTTTAACATAAAAGGACCTTCACATGTAACGTTGCTATTCAGTAATCTGTACCTTTCCCTGGAGGAACAAAGTATTTTGGCCTCTCAAATCCATGTTTCTCCATCCAGCGAGCTCCTTGTGTGTCCAGGCGGTCATACAGTGGGCTGGTCCTCAGCTGACGCCCTGTCTGAAAGTCCCAGCGAGGAACTTTCAGCTCATACAGCAAAGCTGGGTACAAACACACAGACATAATCATACCAGCACCATATGAAGCGCTGACCTAGGAAGCATAGAAGACCATATGCACCAGTGACGTAAGAACACCAACAAATTACTTACGCATGACTTCCATTACTCTGTGTCTCAGGAAGGTTCGGCTGCTTTGCAGGTTGCCAAAGCGTTTGACGTCCAGCGGCCAGACATTGGCGGTGGGGTAGCCGTAAGTTATCCATTCTGCCAGATACCTGGACACCAAAGAACTCACCATGTTATTTGTGCTTTATTCTGACACAAGCAAATATATCCAAATAAATGTCAGGGTGTGATCACTGAAATTAAGAAACAGACTGAAATACTTTTATACTACTGTAGTATACTCATGCTTACTTGCCAGCACCTCCAGCGAAAGCCAGGCCAGAGGAGTTCATCCCTGCCAGCACGTAGTAGCCAGAGACACCTGGCGTCTCCCCCATCAGACAGCGCATATCAGGCGTAAAAGACTCTGGACAGTTGACCAGCTGATGGATCTCTGAAGACTCAAGAACTGGCATTCTCCTCAGAAGGGCACCAAGAATTGGCTCTGGAGGAACGAAAAACAGCATGGGACATTCATGAGACATTCTTTCTCAATTACTACTCTTAAAATACACTACAGAAACCTGACTCTGAACACTGCTGTCTGTTCAGAATTGGCTCGTGACATACTGTTGACTTTATGACAACCTGTCAAGCTGCATGACGATTCTCAAGTTACAACTAGTAAAAGACCAAGGTTGAAAGGCAGGTGTTTAGTCCGACCTATCTGTGCCTAGTCCAACATAAATTGTTGTTTACAGTTCAAATAACACAGATAAATAAAATAAAATAAAATAAAATAAAAAGCTGACCTGAAATATGAAGGACAACAGTAGATCTGTTGGATTTACATTTATTCATTTGTCAGATGCATAAAGCAACTTACAAATGAGATTCAAAGCAAGCAACACAGGCAGGAGGACCAAGGAAAAACTATTCAAAGCATGTGCCATGAGAAAGAGTCTTTCACTTCCCTGAGATACTACGGTCAAATGGAAGTAAAAAGTACATGATCAGTTCCTTCCTCACCAAAGTGGTCCCAGTCCTCCTGCATGTTCTGGATCTCCAGCTGGTTGCGGCCCTCTGTGAAGATGGGTTTGGGGTTCTTTTCAAACCCCCCTGAAAGAATACCTCCCTTCCACGGCCGTGCATATATCCTGCCATCCATGTCAATCACCACTGGACACAAGAGGAAGACTCCGTTAGATCTCATGCTCTAGCTTTGTTCATGCCAACTCTGCAACACTGAATAAAAAGGCATTAACATTAATAGGCACAAAAACTAACTGTTGAACAAAACAGATGGGAATTAAATTTCCCCGTGTGTTTGATGATTGACACCTGGGGTGTTTGGTGGAAGTGGCTCTTGTAGGGGTTTGGTGTGGAGGTAGAAGTGTTCACAGCCATGAAGAGGAATGGACACCTTCATCTCGCTAGCTTGGCCCAGCTCGTAAGCCCACTAGATCAGAGACAGATGGAATAAATATGGCTATCTGCTGCTAGGAATATAAACACTGTATATTTACTATTAATTATCAACCTATAAGATCATTTACAGGATTTGCAAGATTGAGTCCTATTTTAAACTGAGAGAACTAAAGCTCACCTTTACCACCTCCTTTAAACTGGCAAATGGTTCCAATTGAGTCATAAGAATGATTCAATACAGTATGTTTGAGAAAGAGCGATTTGTCAGGGATGTTGTATTTATAGGTTTTATGCAGGTGAGGATCAGGTTCAGTTTTAGATATTAGAAATATTGCAGAAATAAGTTAATATGTAAGTGCTTGCTAATATTTGATTAATTCAAAATTTTTGCTGAAATTTCAAACCATAATATTAGACTTTACCTGTCCAGCACAGTTGATAAAATATTCACACTCAATGGAGCCACGGTCAGTCTGCACAGCCATCACATGACCCTTCTCCACCAAAACCTGCTGGACACTGGTGCGCTCCATGATCTGGACACCTGGATCACATAAAAAAGAAAAAAGGACAAAATCAGTTTAATGGAATAGGTCCTGGCAATGGTCAATTAACAGGAAGTTGAGAAGTAAACTTACCTTTTGCAGCTGCGGCCACAGCTAGGGCATGGTTAACTTCAGGTGGGGACACCACAGCATCTGAAGGGAGGTGAAGCGCTCCCACCAGGTCATGGATGTTAACTAAAGGATGGAGCTTAGCTATGTCCTTAGGTTTAATGATGTTACAGCTAATCCCCATCACCCTGAGAATTGAGCAGTGGAGACAAAGGGTAAATACTAAGCTGTTTTTGTCAGTAAAAAGAAACATTCACACAGACAATGTGTGCTGGCATACTGTAGGTGTTTCAGTAAATACTAATGTAGAGAACTGGAGCTTTACTTGAGTCTTGACGCCAGACGCTTGAGAGAGATAAAGCGATCCTGATTTTGCGCCAGACACAAAGACCCAGTCTTCACATAACCTGGAACACATATCAAACACAACATCATTAGAATAGCTAAATAAATGTATATAAACATTGAGTAAGTCTTAATAGGCAAGGCATTGTTAAGGTGTCCGTGAATGGCTTAAGAATCAGTAAAATGGATAATCACAAAAACTTTAAATTCTTCAAAGCAGTGTGTACCTGTTTTTATTCCTGTCTCCTGTTCCAGCTGCTGGTAAAGAGTATTTGAGTAGTCGGCCATCTGACACTCAATGGATAAAGGCTTGGCCACACTGACAATGCCAGCACACAGTCTGGTTGTTCCTGCCCCAAGTCTAGCAGCAGAGACAGGACGATTTTAAAGCGGAACAACATCAAATCAACATCTGTTTTGGCAGATCATTCCTTAGAAAGTATATTAAAGTAGAAACTGTCCCAACTTACAAAATGGACAACTGTGCCTCATTAAACTAAGTAATAATAAGTGATCCCAACGCATGAAACTTTACAGATGTGTACAGTATCTCACCTGCCCTGTTCCAGAAGTACAATATCAGTCCAGCCCAGCTTGGCCAGGTGGTACGCCACCGATGTTCCCACGATACCCCCTCCACAGATGACCACGCGGGCCTGGCTGGGCAGCGGCAGCCGCTGGGAGTCCCCACTGACAGCCGTGCAGCGGGGCGACGTCCAGAGGCTCCTGAGAGACGACCTGTAACGGGTCTGGGACGACAGCAGCAGCCTGGGGAGCCAGGCAGGGGACAGAGCCCTGGTGCTCCTCACACAGCTGCACATAGCTGTGCCTTCTGCAACCACGTACAAACAAACACACGCACGCTATTTACCCAAGGACCCTGCGTTCACATGAGTCTAATGCAACAGTTAACCCCGCAAATGTCACTATCCACATTTACAAGGTTACATGGAAACACAGTGCCATTTTGTAAATCACTTTTACTTCAATCGAGCAATATTAAACATGCTAATTATGTTTTTGTAATATGCCTAACACAACAGACAGTATTCATAATTTAAAGCAATTGTTGACGGAAAGATCAGCAAAGTTACCTGCAAAAGCCTTTCGGCTGTCACAAATATTTTACAAGCTTAGCTCTAAAGCATCGCTGGAGTTAGTCAAACCTTTAGCACTACAGCTAGCTTTAGCTTGCAGCAGTGTTAGTAGTAGCCTTTAGCTTATCGTTGGGCTTCAGTCTGAAGGTAAACGGGACGTAACTTACCTGTAGACAAGTAAAGTTTCGCAAACGTCCCCTGCGGTTGTCGGGTTTTCAGTTACAGTTAGCGTTAGAGGTGCTGCGGCTAGTCTTAGCTGGCCAAGCTAGCTAATGCTAGCCAGCAGCTAAATGTCAGCAGCTAAACACTGTTCCAGTCCATATTTGTTCAAAATGACAATACACTCACGTTATCGCCTAATCCAGACGTAGTAATGTTTTTAATAGGAGCTGTGGACAATAAGTGGGAAAGTGTTATGAAGTCCACTTGGACTCAACGGCATGTCGAGTCAAACTTAATGATAACGAGCACTTCCGCTTTAAACCTTTCAAAACAATTCAGACAATCTGTAAAATAATCTGTAATCTATAATCCGATTTATAATATATGATATAATTTGAAAAGAACTATACTTATTCGATACTTAAGTAAACTACTTTTTATAAACTGTATATGTAAATCTGTAAATTTTTAAGCACAATGTCAAACACAGTAAAATATAATAGAAAGAAGAATATGACTACAAAAGCTTATCACTATCTTGCTATCACCCGCATACTGAAACTACAAGAACTGTAAATTAAAACGTTTGGAAAATGATAAGTCAAGTGTTTTGACAAAGGGGTTATTTATAAATTGCGCCAATGTCTAGAGGTGACCACTAGATGGCGGTAACAGCCTGTTTGCTACAGAAAGACTGTGCAGTCTGTTACGGAATCTCAAATAAACCTTGGTCCATAAAATTGCTTCCAATCCTTACTGATACTTAGCAAAAGTGACAAGTAAATTAGTTTTCAATGGTACATTTTAATCGTGAGTTTTTAATCGTAGCTGGTGATTCTGTCATTGTGTTTAAAGTAAACCTCCACTCATGTAGTAGAGAATATTTCTTTTTCTATTTTATGCCTTGGTCAATAATTTCTTTACTCTATATGGTCTATACAATTTAAATGGCTCTGCTTGTTGAACAGTTCAGCTTTCTACACTAGTTTATCCCAAGTCAGTAGCTCTAAAACTCATTCTGCCTATGGCCATTTGTCATTTGAAAAAGGAAAGATGGGTTCAATCAGCAGATCTTTCAGCATCAGTCCACCTTAAATTCATTACTGCCATACTTATGTGTCCAAATGGAAGAAACAGTCTAATTGCACACCTTGATTTCCAGCCTATTCTTCAAATAGTGAAGATCCTGATTAACAAACATTTTATTCAAATGGATCATTCTGAAATTGATGTAAATAAATAAATAGCAGCACTCTCTAACATGGCATTTTCATTAGTTATTAACTGTAACTTAATTTAAAAGGGATATTACAAAATGAATGAGTTGTGTATAAATAATCTAAAAATTCATATAAATTGCATATAAATTGAACTAAATGAGCAAAATTATAAAATCTGACTGGTTGGACTGCAGATACTTAGAACAAAACACGGCAAGACACAGAATCATTTGCTGCATGACAAGCCACAAAAGAAATAGTAAACTATGTTTATTGACATGTTGAAATTAGGTTATTTACAAGTTTCCATAGTGGACGACGAAAACATTTTACACAAACACAATTTAACAGAACAAAATAGCATATACAGTTTGTACATCCAGGAATGTGTCCGTACAAAAGAGCCAGTCAGACACGACGCTCACTTCTAGCACATAACATCAGTTTGGCAGGATGAGTAGATTATGTGTGCGGATGAATGAATGCTGAGTGTTTGCACCAGATTAAAGACGAGATGGTCTAATTCAAACGGCCTCAGTAGCTCTGTGTTATGTTTGTATGTGAGTTATTCATAGATTGTTGGGGTCCATCAAAGGCACAGGCCTCCAGGTGAGAGAATGTTTACCCAAGTCAAGAAAGCACTAAGGAAGTTTGTATTTCCTCCACTAAAACTGTATGTTTACAAATTATACAAATAAATTTGATCATTAAGCATAAAGTGTTTCCAATATAAATACAATAGATATAAAACGTTAACAGAAATGGTTTGTTTTTGGGTCGAAGGCATTTGCGATTACAGGCTTCTGTTTTACGTTTTGGTCAGTGCCTTCGCTTCCGGAGGTCGCGTTTGGTCACATCAGTTGAGGTGCGACACGTTGGTGATTGTAATTGAAAAGACCAGGGCCGAACGTACACGAGGCGGTGGTTGAATGGGAGTGGCTGAAAGGTGCGGGCGCTAGACTTGGCTGAGGTCGCCGGCCACGCCGTCCAGCTCCGCGGCCCTCGTGCTCATCCCCAGGTACTGCTTGAGGAATTCGCTGAATCGTTTCTGGTTATTCCATTTGCGCGCGGACTTCCGGATGCCGGTGAAGCCGCCGTAGCGCTTCTGGAACGCCCTCACCGGAGACAGGAGCTTCCTGTAGCCGTGCCTCCCTTTGACGAAGCCCCCGAACCTCTTGGAGATGCTCAGCCCTAAATCGGCCTGCGGCCCCGCTGCCGAGTCACTGTGGCCGTCCCCTTGCTCCGCCTCCTCCTCCTCATACTCGTCCTCCAGGGAAATGGCATCCTCGGACTTGTAGGCCGCGTTCAGCTGGTTGCCAGTCACTCCCCTCTGGTCCATTCCCAGCGCCTGGTTCGCGTGAACAAACCTCGGCAAATCCACGGGCAGCAGCAGACCTCCTTCCACCTGCGTTTCCTCCTCGGGAAACAGGGCCTCCACCTCCTCCTGCGATCTTCTTTGGAGGGCGCCGCTCAGGGAGGAGAGAGGTAGCAGCAGCGCCCTGCGACACGAGTCCCAGGAGGAGGCTGGGGCCGCGTTGGCCTCACACTCAATGAGACATACCTGAAAGAGAAACAAAGACAAAACAGATGTTTGGGTGAAGTCAGTTTACAGTTATGACAAATAGAAAAGAAGTGTGTGTGCGTGTGTGTGTGTGTGTGTGTGTGTGTGTGTGTGTGTGTGTGTGTGTGTGTGTGTGTGTGTGTGTGTGTGTGTGTGTGTGTGTGTGTGTGTGTGTGTGTTTATGCTCTGACTCCTCACCAGGGGCTTAAAACTGAGGTGTGTGGGCAGGATATTGCTGCAGGACACGCAGTCTGCCTGGCAGTCAGTCCATCCAGGATCACACAAGCAGAGCAGCAGCAGAGCCACCACAGTCTTCATGGTCCAACTGTGTCCTGCAAGGCACAGGAAAGAGCGAGGCAAACATTCAGTTTGTCTCACATTGACTTTTTAGTGCAGTAATGGTTGACCACACAATGCATTGTTGAACCTAACTAATTATAGCAACATCCCATTATCTGATCTGGACAAGAACTAATTTATGTTACCGAGCAACGTAAATGCAATCAAAGACAAATCACTGAATGGACTGAAAAATGGATGTGATCAGCACAAGCAAACAGTGGGTGTTTGGACCCATGTGACCTGCAGCACTCAGCTCCCGGGGCCTCTGCCTGCCAACCTTTAATGTGGCATGAAAGATTTGAAGTGGACAGGAAGCGAGAACAGGAAACAAGTTCCAGAGCTGCAAGTGGCACAGAACAGGAGGGAAACAAATGTGACAAAAAGGACCAAAAACAAGTGCGAAAGAAATGCGTTTGACCTTATTCTGGTAGGAACAGACAAGTGTGGTGAGTATGACGTCAGAAACACAACCAGAGTTTTCGTCTCATTAAACAAACTCGTTAACTACTTTAATTGGTGCCTCAATTAATGCCCCTGGCAACAAACTGAGAACTGAGTCATTGGCTTTTGCTGCCAAACACTGTCACACACACACACACACACACACACACACACACACACACACACACACACACACACACACACACACACACACACACACACACACACACACACACAGTCAGAGATAGTCCCTTGTACCTGTACAACTGTCTGTAAACTGGAGTTTGTTCAGAGTAATTAAAAACTGATAAATGTGTAATTGCACTACATTTCATGGCAATCTACCCATAAAGATCTCTCTAAACTCTAAAAACTCTAAACTCTAAAACTCTAAAATTAATCAGTCTGAGTGTGAGTCGTGTCCTTTTTTGTGGAGTAGAAAAGACGAACGGGTTCTCCAGGTAAAGACAAGAGCAGTTAATCCGTTTCAGGTGGGAATACTGTAGGAGGGACGGACGTCCCCCAGAGAGGAACGCTTCAGGCTTGGCCAAGCGCTAACGTCATAACCTGACGTCATTGTGACATTTGGACGGAACCTGGATTTGATGTCTGTAGCAGATCAAACGTCGATAAATGGATTGGACACGAGCCCAGTTACGTACAGACACCAACGCTCTCCGCCGTACACGCTCCGTCTCTGCCCTCTGGCCACAACGTGGCCCGTGCTATTAAAAGCGCTGGAAAAGTGAGCAGAACGCCTGTGATCTACCGTCGTCTGCAGGTTCTCTCGGGAGCCCTCAGAACCCAATTACTCCGCGTTTAATTAACTGATTAACCACTAAACAAACCAGTTAATTAAGTCATTACTGTTGGTGCCGAGCTGATGCGCCGCGGATGCAGGTGATGATTCAGCCTGTTGTTCTTTTAAAAGGATCTCAGTTGCATTTTTGCCTCAAAAACATCACAAGCGTCTTAAAGGTTTTATCAAAAATGTATGAAAGTCAAGAATAGTCAACGATAAGTAAGTACTTTGAAAGTTGAAGGATGTTCGACTGTATTGTCTGCTCTGACTCAACCTCTTCATCCAGGAGCACACAGCTCACTCTAAGCGCCTCCTGTGGCCCAAAACTATTTTTCTCCATTACTGCACTTTTCTCATCACGAACGGGAAGTATAAAATAAATTACTCCCGTCCCGAACAGCGACTTAAAGCCGGATTATTCACGCGCGGGTGAACGCAGCCGCGGCCGTGGAGGAGCCTGGAGTTTGTCTTTACCTCCAAAGCCGGGCCGCGGATTGATTACATAACTCGAATGCGATAACCACCAAAGTGTCACATCAGCAACTGGAAGCACTGCAGCTCCGCCAACGCGAAGACAAACGAATGGAGCCTAACAAAAAAATAAAGGGCAATTATCGTTATATTTTCCCTTTTAGCTCAAACACTGACCAACCAATCTGCAGTTTTTATTCAAATCTCAAATAAGGACAAAGGCGTCAAAGCCTTAAAGAAAGGACGACTAACAATTACAGCATGATTACAGTGTATTGTAATGTGGGCTTTGTCGGTTGATGAGTCTGTTGACAGGTAATTAAATGTTACTTTGATTGACGATATATCCCTTCCCCCTCAAAATACATTGTTTCTTTGTTTTAATATTGATACCTAGAAAACTGTCGGCCCCATCACTGATGTGGCTCATTTAAGAACAACACAGGTTTCAGTCCATATTTTAATTTTTCCTGTAATTAACTGCTGTGTGTGGCATGTTCTTTTTCCCCACATAAAACAACAGTAGTAATAGTAAAATTCCCTCAGTGAATATGTGATAGATTTACTGACATCCAGCCAGTATCTGCCCTGCTTCTGTATTAAAATATATTAACATTCACTGTATCCTGCTCGTGTTCCGGTCCCGGTTCATGTCAGCTCACTGATGTGTCTGTGAAGTTGGTCATATGACGTGTTTCCAGAAGAAACTTTTAAAGCAGCCCTTAGTGCCTTGACAGGATGTTCCCTGTCATTCAGACTGAGCATGACGAGGCAGTCGATTACAGACTAAAGTCACTTTGTCAGGTTATGCTGGGTGATGGACCCAAACGCACAGCTCTCAGACAGGGCTCTGGTAAAATGCGTCTTTATTGACGGCTCAAAAAGGGTGTAGTCAGACGGTCAGAGGTTCAACTGGGAAATGCAAAGCTCCAACAAAGGCACAGGCAGCGACAAGGCAAAAGGTGAGGTCACAGCGGGACAGACAGGATCATGGTACAAGAAATGCTCGATGACTGAAAGAGATGCCGGGTGAAGGAACAGACGATCTGGCAAAGTCACAAGCTGAGTGAAGGTGCTTAAATACAACAGCTGGTGAATCACGTGACTGGTGGTGAAGCTGACAGGAACGAAACCAGACAGGATGATGACCGGAACTTGGCAAAATAAAACAGGAAGTGAACCGACAAGACATGATTGCTGAGGCTCCAAGCTAAAGCAGTGGTACTTCTGAATGCATCTTGTGCTTTGTATTTGTTCACATTCTACATGTATATAATATTTAATTCCAATTCAAAAAGTTGTATTACTATAAATTAACTAATTTAAGACATAGTAGTGTTATGATCAGTCAGAAGCCAAAACCCAAAGCTTTTGAATGCAGATTCACCACAACACACTTTAAAGGAAGGAATTGTCAATATGTTATTAGTTACACTTGTGCTTTTTCTGCTGTGGTAGTTCTTAATGAGCCACGGATATATAAAATCAATGACTTATTGAATTTTGCTAAAGAACTTACAAAGGTCACATCATCCAGACCTTGAATCTGAAGATAGAAAAGTCTAGAGTAAAAGTTCAGAATTGCTCGTTGATAATAGAATCAGGCAACAAAGAGCAAAAAGCGTCTTGTTATGTGATGTCACTAACAAAAAAACAATCACACATAGCAACCAAGTGAATCAATGACCATTAAGCATCAGTACATGGATGTTGTCATTATCTCTGCATCCCAGAATGCATTCGCTACCTGCTTGTCTTCAGGTGTAACTGGAAACAAGCCTGACGCGAGCAAAGTGAATCACAAACCACACGTTTCGCCCTCACCGCACGTCTCTGACACACAGTTTCCAGCTTGGGCTCCGGATTCAAACACGCCGGTCTGTAGGTGACTACGAGAATAAAACAAATAGAATCTGGAAGCCTGAAGAGATGACGCGGCCTTTCCGCTCTGATATGTCCCCTGCGCCCCCTGAAAAATCATAATCAAAAGCCGAGACAACGTATTCATCCCCCCAGAATTAAAATGAGCCTCACTGCAACTGACAGGAGTCCGTTATGTTTTCATGTAGAAACTGGAGAAGAAAAGAACGCCGGAGGCAGGATGAGGAGATGTGGAGAGGGATCGGTGAAATCCTCCCAGAATAAAAGGCCGGTCGCGGGCCCCGCTGCGCCAGGAACATTGTACACGTGGATTAACTCCACGCAGCCAATTTGGCGCGGACGCCACAGCTGTTCCAAGCGGCGCCACGTCGAGTGACCCGCGGTCCAGCGCCGCGTTCTCCCCGTCCAGCCTGCGGTGGTCCTCCGCGCTCCGACGGCACTGCTAATCAGGTGTGTCGTGTCGTGGAGAGAATCGGCAGAATTACTGATGCTAACGAGGGGAGCGGCTGGATTATGGGGCAGCGTTGGGCCGTGGAAATGGGCCGCGGCTCAGCAGGACACCTTCACTGACGCCAGTTAATCTGAAGACCAAACACTGACGCCAACGCAACACTGCTGACACGTTTTCCCTCCAACAAACTGTCTTAGTCTCAGGAATATAAGGGTCTGCGGGGCCTTGAATGTATCAGAGGGCACTTCTGGTTTTCAACCTGTCAACAACTTTCAGGGTGTAGATCTACAAGTAGTGGCTAATGGAATTATTCTCAAGGTCAATAAAACCATACCGTAGCTCCAGGCTAAACTGACTAATTAATTAAAATTGTTTAATGATAGTCACTCCTAAAGGTGTCCTGACCTTAAAAATGTACTGTCTCTTTAACACCCACAATAAAGAGGGTAAATATTATAGTAAAATAGCATTAGCATTAATGGAACATGCTGGTGTTACAGTATTACAGTGTCAGTAACAATACTAACCGACAGCTGAAATGAAATTGGATTATTTAGCGATGCTGTTCTAAAATGTTTTATAGAATCTATATTGCATAAAATCTACAGTATGAAATATGATTCTGCTACTGTTTCTATTTTGACCTGCTTAAAAACTCTGATCTTACAAGTCAGGAATACTTGTGGCACCGGCCTTAGAACACAACTGCAGACGCTCTAAATGCAATCATTACAATCCATTTACATTCCAGTTTTTATTGCCTGCTTCTGTGAACAGGACATCTCGTTTCATGCGTCAGTGTCAGCGGCCCGATCAGCTCAAGCCGAGTTAAGACTGGTCCCGTGACCTATTAGACAACATCTGCCAACATCTCTACAATTAGCAGGTAACTGCTCCTCTGTGTCCTGAGCTACTGTGTGATATAAATACTGTACAAGCAGGAGTTTTCCACGAAGACTCCCTGTTCATTCATGAAACTCACTGGAGCAGAACCGTGAATCAGGCCTTAAATGACTAATCACAACCTACGAATTGTGGCCTTTGCCTCTTTAAATGCCACCGCATAGACTCAACAAACATCCTGCCTCACCCTGGTCACACATCTGTTAAAACATTAAAACTCATATTTAACTTTGTTGGCCTATTGGTTCTAATAAGAGAGATCACCCCATCTCATTTGGTGTGTTTTACCTGTCTGTCTGCCACCGAGGGCGATTAATTAGGCTTACGTTTGTTGGCGAGTCATTACGAGACGTTTACTGTACGGAGCTCAAAGGTCATAGTGTCACAGCTCAGCAACAACAGCTGCAGCAGCAATTATCCTGGGAGCTAAGAAGTGATGGAGACTGCGTGAAGAGGACATACCAACGTTTTTAGACATGGTGTTAACAGTGTCGGTGTCAGAGTTGCCTTTCTCTGTATCCAGGTGTGTTTGTAGATTTAAATTATCTATTAATCCATCAATCTCCAACCACATTTACATAAAGTCAAGTATTAGTATTTTCACATGAACTGTAGTCAACGACTGAACTGTTTAAATCTGGATGCCACTGCAACATTAGCAACTTGGGAAACATTAGTGATCAATTAAATTAAGACGCTTATTATCATCAGGTCATCATTTTCATTTCCTCTTCAAAATGCAAAACAAATTTTGTGAAAAAGGTCAGAGGTCAAGCATTCGCCAGTCATCTACCTCCTCGGCTGCCCTCCTCCTCTGCAGGGTGCTCCTACCTGTGGTGGGGTAATACTGAAGTCCCTTGGGTGCAGGTAGAAGTTCTCGGATGCTGCGTACGGTCGCCTCCGTCTGCCTGAGCGCAGTATTTCTGACTACGTGGAAGCTGGAGACAGCTGCTCTTATAGGGTCCCACCCCTCCCCTTCAACCTCTTCCTCCCTCTCTCTCTCTCCCGCTCTCTCTCTATCTCAACTTCATTCATCTCGAAGACAGAGTGAGTGAGTGAGTGAGTGAGTGAGTGAGTGAGTGAGTGAGTGAGTGAGTGAGTGAGTGAGTGAGTGAGTGAGTGAGTGAGTGAGTGAGTGAGTGAGTGAGTGAGTGAGTGAGGGGCAGAAGGAAAGATGAAAAGGAAAGTTACCAGTTAACCTCACTGCATGCTTGGACTGTAGAAGGAAGCAGGAGTACCTGGAGGAAACCCACACAGACGTGGGGGACCATGACGACTCCACAGAAGGGACCTGGGGATGCCTGGGGGTCAGGCTCAGGGACAACAGCTGTCTTTCACAGCAAGCAGGAAAAAATCTAAAAATTATTATTATGGTTTCTGATTGTTCAGAGTTCTGCTTATTGAAATGAGAACGCACAGATGTTTGGAGGAGAGGCTGGAGGACATGCGACTGTCACTCCTCCACCATGTTGTGGGAGTGATAGTCAGATGTCCCCCAGCCTCTCCTCAGGCTGTGGCAGGACTGTATTACTGTCATTCTCCTCACACAGACGCGAAAAAGCCCCTATGCAGAAAACAAAAGCATCACGATAAGCGTGACTTTTTCATGATGCATCTGTCTGGCCCCTTATTAGCTGGAGGATGCGTCTTGTTTCGCTCTGATTAGGTTTGCTTTACTTTAGCCACGCGTGCTTATTCGTGGGAGATCAGATGAAAAGCGTTGCCTTCTCCAGACGCATACAGAAAAGCAGGGGCAGTCAGCACCGAAATGACATTTGACAGTCAACAAAGCAACAAAGCAACAAAGCAAGGGACATGTATTCATTCTTTGTCAAATGATCAAAGTAAAACAGAACTCAGATGTTCTACCAGCAAAATCAGCAGGTTCTAAATCATAATTCACAGCAATGAGTAAAGTCATTTCTTACACGCTGAATGAATCACATGTTTCTATTGAGTAATGCATTAACAGCTTAATGCAAGGAACCTTAATATCAGTGTTTTATTATCAGGATATTTTCATCATTTAGATTATTGACTTCCTAATAAAGCAGCTTAATAAAACCAAATGATTACATTTGTTCCTTCGTTGTATTAACACTGGAGGTCACAGGTGTGTGTTCCGTCTCAGTTCGTCTGCTAAGTGCACTGTTCAAATTACTCTTAGATCCTTTTTACCGAGGAACGAACACCATGGTTCGGAAAGGTATTTCCTTGTAGTGGTGCTCTAGTGACGGCGATGACGTCATGGAGCATCTAGCTCACTGATTCAGACTTGCATCCGGCCATCTCTCTCTTTTTTTTTTATTTACATGCATTTTGAGGATGTTAAGTTGAGCAGAATAAATTATTTAGGGGGGACTGATGTCAGTTCAAGAAGCGCTGAGGAGATCCACAATAGGTTCTGTCAAGTAGTCATTCCTCATGAGGATCCATGTCAACCTGGTGGGTTCGTTTACTATTTCAGGAGTTCTTTCTGCCTCAGGTTTGATGCATCATGTTCGGTTTCCTTAAGTCAAACCAGGTGCTGTGAGACAGAGTAGGATCTGTCTCATAGTCTACCTGCCAATAACAAATGTTACTTTATACCATGGACACGCCAACATGAATTTCTTCTTTTATTTTATTTATAAGAATAGCTCAAAGAGTTGTTAAATATTGACTTGATGGAACAAACACACTGGATATTGAATTGAGAGATGGAGCTGGTTTCTACTTCTTGAACCTAGTTTCACATTAGTTAAAACAAATATAACATAACATAAATAATGTCAGTTAACACTGTAGCTGTAACATGCAGTATGTGCATTATTCTGTAAGTGGAGTGGCGTTTTCCAGACTTTCCGGTGTTGATGTGTTTTGTGGCGTGGATGAATAATGGACTCAGTTTCGGTCCTTTGCCATTATTTTGTGATAAGGCCAAACCAATGAGCTGTGGCTCAGATAAAGTGCTCGTGGCTGCAGTAAAGACGGCCTCTGGAGGTCAGCAGGTCATTGTTGTGTTCTCTCCCTCTATTCAGGGGTTCATTAGTAGAAGAAGGGCAGCAGCTCCTCACTCACAACCAATGGGGGGGTCATGGCGTGTTAAATACTGTACTGTAGTACTCTCAGATGCTGTAGTACAGTACAGTACTGTAGAAGGTACTGTATGAGTCGTGACGAGTGCGTGTGGCTTCGTTGTGAAGACTTCAGCTTAGTGCCTCGTCAGTACCTGCATAATTACTTTTTTGCCGTAATCGCAGAGAACCCAAGGATAAACTTTCCCCGCCTGGTCTTAAAAAAGACGACGTGAGCTGTAATTAACGGTGACGTACGGCGGTGGAAGCCGGGCTGTCACGAACGGGACAGAAATAATGAAATAATTGGACTTGACTCAACTCAGCCCAACTTAGATCGAATAATACAGCATCAACTCACGCACAAATCGGATTAACGCGGGGCAGATAGTACGTAATGATGAGAGCAGACAGAGTCATCGGATGCATGTGCGCGTCAGTCTGCGGTTAAACTCTCCTCCATCTTAAACGAAATGAGGGGAATAACGCGCAGTGGCATCAGACGACCCACATCATAACGATGCTCCACGATGCTGACTTATATGCCTCGCCTCGTCAAGTGCGCATTCTGGCGCTCCGGCAATCTGAAAAGAGACACAAAATACTAAATGAGCAATTAGGTGGTATTGTGGAGCCAACTGCATCGAGCTGACCGCTAATTAAACCCATCCACGCACCAAAGGCTTCAGCTTGTGTTTCTACAGGGGTGACAAACCTCAACATCAGGAAGAAACCAAGGTAGATGTTTTAAGAGCAGCGTCTGATGTCACTGTTTGATTCCCGAAGCTGATTTTCCTCCATGGAATAAATCAATGTCAGTAATTAAATACTCGTTAAGACTTTTCCTGTGGGAAATGGCCAGTAGCTAAACAGTAAATTAGACATAACCTCAACAGATGCTAATTTTAGTCTGCTTCAAAACAACCAGTAGGAGAACGAGAAGAACTAGATTTAATTAAATTTATTTAAATTTAAAGTCGACATGTTGCTTTATGAAGAGTATACTGTACATTTGGGGGGAGGAGCGGGTTTAGCATTTTGTATTTTGCATATTCAATAACCACACACGTGATGTTTTCTTCCATTCCGGTTCAAATATAAAACCTCCACAGATGAAAAATCCAAAGTAAGAAACCCACCGTGCTGCATTTTGAGGTGTCCTGTCACCAGCTTTACAGACGCTCCCGTTATCGCTGGAGGAGATGATTGACAGCAGTGGAGGCATTACCACAGGTGACCACTGAAGGTGATGGACAGCGGGGCTGAGGTGCAGCTTCGCTTCTGATCCCTGTGATGACACCTGCAACACGTCTTTCCTGAATAATTAAAGAACGTATTGCTTCACATTCTCCACAGTGACTTTACTAGTAACACACATTTCTCCAGCTATAGTGACCAGCAGGTTGTAGCATTGATCACGCTGCCTTCATCCGGCCGCTCACCTGGCATCAGGAACACGCGGTCAGTCGAAGTGCACGCAGTCCTCAAGAAGCAAGAGGCCACGAGCGCTGGTTCTGCACGCACACACGTCAAAAAACAGACACGCGCGGACGCTAATTGCCCTTGGATGCAGGAGAATCAATTCGCTTTTTGCCACCTGAGCTGCATTAACTGCATTAATGCTTTAATGACAGTGACATCAGTGGCATGGTCTATTCAGGAACCTCCTCCACTATAGTAATAGATTATTTTTAATCTGTCCAGTAAGGAAACGCATTTTGATTGCTAATGTCTCTAAAGGAAGCAGAAAGTTGACCACGCCATTCTTCTATTGCAACGGTTCCCACACATGCAAGACGTATTCACTGTACTCAAACTGTTCTCATCATTTACGCTATTGGCTCAACTGCTGCTTAACACTTGTATTTCTTCTTCCTTTTCTCCTGAAAAAATGAAAGCAATATGCTCATTTGTATCCCTTCTCTTTCATCCTCTTCCCTTCCTCTGGCCCAATCAGAGGGAGGACAGAGGGAGGTTGCAGGCTTGTTAGGCAAAGATAACAGGTCTTATCTTCCCCCTGCCAGACGCTGAGAGGCCTGATCCAATCAAGACCTGGTTAAAGAATTCATCGACTTTTGCACTCAAGGCCCACTCAAGGTAGGTTCAAGGGAAAACAAAGATGCTGATGGAGGAGCGGAGCAGCTCGTTTGGTTGAACTTCACGTCTTGGCCTCGATCAAAGCCTTCGCGCGAGCGAGAATCACCGGAGGCGTCGATCAAGCTGAGCGCGCGGCCGCGTCCTTGTTTCCTGGCGCTGGAGAAACGGAAACTTGGTGTTTTCCCTCTTTGTGCCAGCAGCCGATTCACAGTGGCCACCAGGCCACATGTGAAAACCTCTGGCCACCAAATGTCACAGGGGTGATTCACGCGCGAGGCGTCGGACCGTGTCATTTGCCCAAAAAGGTTACGGTGACTGCCCCCCACTCTCCATTTAATCGAGCTCCTCGTCTATTAAGGTTAATGGACGTCCTCCTGCCACAACCATCATCATGGGGGATCTGATGGTGGCGTGCAAGTATTTGTTCACTGCAGGCACAGCAACTTCTTTATTTATAGTATTTTGTCTTTTATAGAAAATACATAGTTCTATTATTTTGTTATTTTGTTTTGGATTTTAGTCCACATGTATCAATCCCAGAAGCTTTTATTTCTGAAATAGTACATCATTTATTGGCTAATTTACGTATTGTAAATTGTAAGGTTGGTCAGACATCAGCTGATATCAGAGATGATGTTATAAATATATGTTAGAAAGTCTGATGCCACCCACAGTCTTGTCTGTACTTGTACCTGTGTTTTTGAAGTACAGCACATGGGGAGGAATCAGTGTTTTCCAAATACTCTTACTTTTCCAGAAGGACGCTTTTGGTCCTCGTGGAAGCAGCAGGAACCGCACTACTATTGTGTTTCCCTCATCTCTATCACCTGCTTTATTTAAGCAAAGATATCATGGCTGGGGCTAAATTGACTTTGAAACCCACCTCCACCACAACGGCTGATTTATCCGCCTCTAAAAGCCACATCCCGAAGCCAGAGCCCGTGAGCGAATGATTGAATAAATATATATCTCCATCTCTGTCTTGTGATGGACCATTGCTCCCAAGGAGTTTAATGATGACAGATGACGGCAAATTCCACGCAGTACCCATAACCCCTAGCAGGGCGTCATCAGCTGGGCAGTGGTTAGACCGTAAATAATACAGTCATTGGTTGTTCAATATAATGATGGTGATGGAAAAAAAAACAAGAAAGAGGCGCAGACTGTGGAGAGTCACATTAAACGCAAATACAAAAAACGTGCCACAGTGACACTGCGTCACATGGACGGATGTGGTCCCTCCCCAGACCTGCGCACCCACTCTTTGTCTGGGTCTGGATTCTTCACCTTACTGGTGCTGAGCACAGCCTGAAGCCTCCTTCATGCCCACATCCAAGCATGAAGACCTCACAGTCAACAGCGCCGTGGTTCAGCAGAAGGGTTCCCTTTCTCAGCCTATTTACCAAGCCCTGTGTTCTTTGTGTCGCACATGTGGAGAGGATGAGGGTTGAAAGGATGAGAACACTCGAGACAGAGCAGGAGGAGACTGATATGAGGAGGAAGGGAGCGTAGAGGAGCTGAGACTGTAAAGCAAAGGGGCATTAATAGAGGTCAGAACCATTAGCTGAGGAATCTGGACCTGGACAGTGGGCCGACGCTTCGGGGACTGAGCGTCAGAACCCAGCGCTTTGTGTTGTTTAAGGCACTTTCTGTTTTTTCTGCCTAAAGTTGGCCCAAACCCAGATGAGGAAAGCGGCTCGAGGACAGCTGGCTCAGCAAGCTGCAAAAATATTTAATGCACCACATTTTTCTAATAGTGCATGGTTCGTTTTCACACATAGACTTAAACGCACACACTCACTTACTCGTCTATTTTCATTCCTCGGGACTTTATCTGAGAGAGGACGTGATTGGTGTTCAGCAGAGCGGGGAACAGAAGCACTGTGTTATCTACCCATGTTCCCTGGATGCTTGACTTGTGCCACCATGTCCCTCTCTCTCTCTAACACACACACACACACACACACACACGCACGCACACACACGCAGGCATGCACGCACACACGAATGCACGCTCACACACACACACGCACGCACACACACACGCAGGCATGCACGCATGCACGCACACACACACGCACGCACACACAAACACACACGCACACGCACACACACACACACACGCAGGCATGCACGCACACACGCATGCACGCACACACACACACACACACACACACACACACACACGCAGGCATGCACGCACACACACACACACCCACACACACACGCAGGCATGCACGCACACACGCATGCACGCACACACTCACGTACGCACGCACACACACACACACACCCACACACACGCACGCACACACAAACACACACACACACACACACACACACACACACACACATTTGTCTTTTAAATATTGCGATGCAGTGCTTACGACAAATAAAACAAACATTATGTGGAAACCAATCAGTAGATACAGAAGTAAATCATGAACTGAAGCAGATCCGTGAGGATGGAAAAGTAAATGCGTGACGCGCGGCTGACGAACATCAAATCACATTATAGTTGGGCCACCACGAGCCACCTCCGCAGACTCTGCACCTCTGTGCACCATCACAGGCCGGGTTTAAAATAACTCTGTCAGCGGCTGATGTGTGAGACGAGCCAAACAAACTCCTGCAGCTCCCTATCGAGCAACCTGGGAAGCACCAGGCTGACGAGTCGATGCCGGAACAGCTGATGACGGCGCTGCTGCTGTTTGTCATCGCTGTAGGGGGACGCACACACTAACACGCTTACTGTAGTGTGTGTGTGTGTGTGTGTGTGTGTGTGTGTGTGTGTGTGTGTGTGTGTGTGTGTGTGTGTGTGTGCAACGCAGGAATAGAAGCTGTTGTGGGACGACTACACCACAGACAACAGAAAAAGACTTGAGCTGCACCAGAAGAACCTGAACATTTCTTACCCACAAACGGGTTAGTTATGTTGGTGCGGCTGCTGATTAGATTGGCCTGGCTAAGTAATGTGCTCATGGCCATAAAGCTGCTAAAGTCATTAACCTAATAGAGCCCAGTGTAATGGGCCTCCATCTTCTGGCATGGATCTCCGCCACTGAGGCTATAAAGAGCAATCTCCACCGTCTACTGCCCGTGGCTCTGCTTTTAGCCGGCCCACCCTCCACAGCCAGCCACCGCCCGGCCCTGCACCCCCGGCCCGGCCTCGCACACGCCCAGCATTAGCCGCAGCACTAACCAGCGCCGTGCCCTTCACACAGGCTATAGGCAGTGGAGACAATTACATTACACCACCATTTGAGACCCCATTAGAGTTTGGGCTGGATGGAAGTTTTTGGTTCAGGTTTGGCAGATGTGGAGGGTTGGATGCATTTCTTTGCGTAATGGACAGGATGACATCACATTCAATAGGTCGGGTCGTGACTGTGTTCTCTGCTGGACTGCTGTCAGGTCATATTCTGATGTTAACGTCACTGTCCTCCGTTCGCATATGCTGTAACAAACAGAAAGCTGTAGCTCTGTGTTTCACTGGCTGCAGGAAATGTAAAAGAAAAGTATAAGGTGTGTGTGTGTGTGTGTGTGTGTGTGTGTGTGTGTGTGTGTGTGTGTGTGTGTGTGTGTGTGTGTGTGTGTGTGTGTGTGTGTGTGTGTGTGTGTGTGTGTGGACAGTACACCACTGGAGGGTAGCATCACTCAATTACGTGTTCATCCCAGGTGGATTTCCACCAGCTCATCTGGGAATTCAACCAAGCAGCAATCACAAATCAACAGCTGGCTTCTGTAACCTGTTGCAGGTGTTGACGGGGCAGGAAGCAAAGGAGAAGCTGGTTAGTGTTCACAGTATGTGGAACAGTCAATGTATCACATTAGAAGTGTAGAACCTCTCCGATCCCCAGACACAGCAGCGCTCTTGGGGCAACTTCACAAAACCTTTAATAAACTGTACGTCCAGTGGTTGAAAGCTATTGGACTGAAACATTATCAGTCAAACACATGTAGAAAGTCTACATATGACAGTGCATAGAGCCAAATATCACTGACTATTACTTCAACCAATCAGGTGACTCAGACGACACCATCTATTGTCTAAACCCCGCGCTCGACGAGCTCATACGTTGCTGAAAAATTCCCAACACCCCCCTTTCAGCTAATCATCACACACAAAGGAGATGCACGTGCAGACAATTCACACACACACACACACACACACACACACACACACACACACACACACACACACACACACATACACACACACACACCACACAGCATCTCCTGTTTTGGTCTGATTAGTGGCCGGAACAATTACTGTAATCGTGTCATCTTAACAAAGAAGCCGATAAGGAATCAGACCTTCCCCTCCAGCCCTAAACCCTCATCTCCTCATCCACCTACACACACACACACACACACACACACACACACACACACACACACACACACACACACACACACACACACACACACACACACACAGATAAACAAATATACACAGAGAAAGCCCCACTTTCTGCAGATATCAATTCTTGGAAAATTTGGAAACTCTCAAAATCCATTACATACAATACAATGCAATCTTTTTTATGGTTTTTTTTGAGCCTTGTTAAGTTAAGAGGCAGCTACTGTATTACCTCACTGGAATCCTTCGCCACTTGCTTTTTAGTTCATCTTTTCACAGTTGTAAACAGATGCTGGCGTCCAAATAGAGAAATTAAAGATCAGCACAGAAAAAACAGTCAGGAATACCTTGAAAAAATGTGTCTTCTGTTAAATGCTGTAATCTTTTTTATAAAAACATCTAATATGACCATTATGAGGATTGCGTATTGAGCTGCTATAATAGTTTATATAATAATGCTGCCGTGGTCTTATTCAGGTTTGTTGCTCATCTGACGTCCTTCGCTTGTTTTGCTGTTTCATTGACATTTATTGACGTCAGTTTTAGAATGTTTCTAAATTAAGCATCTCCTTTCCTGAATAAAAGGTAATAACAACTAATGAACTCAATAATGGGTGTAATTTATAAAGATAAAGCAGCCTGCTGGACCTTCCTGGGTCTTCCTAAGTCTGTCCTGACCCATCTTGTCACATGTATTTACTGTATGTGTCTGTGTGAGGGCGATAACAGGAGGCTAATTCCTCATTGCCCTAATTGAAGATACAGAGAGTGAAATTGAATATTATAAAGAGTAGGACTGCTCTTAATATTCTTCAAAGCCCCTGCCCTTTACAAAGGAAAACCCCATGGGGGTCTTAATCACTCTCAGCCTCCGGGTCTCTGCCCTTGTAAGGAGCAAACATTTACTTTAAATTAACCAGCTTGAAGGAAAGTAAACAGACCTATGGGGCATTTGCTTTTTTTTATTGAGTCACTTAGCATGTGTCATGGTAACTGTCGGCACATCCTTCTTTCCTCTGTCCTCTGCCACCCACTTCTTCTGTTTAAACCTGTCACTTCCACTTCTCCTACGTAAAAGAGGAGTGGTGCATCTGGGTAATTGTTTGACATCCCTTTAATCACTTCCACTCATTTGTAGCACCATATATCATAGTGGCCATGTGCAGACGGAGGGGACGGGAGGAGGGAGGAGGGTGTTTTACTGAGTTGTTTCACTCCATTGTTCCTCCCACGCAGAGAATTACTATGCAACAAACCATAATGTATCTCACTGGGTGGACCGTGATGTCCACTCACTGGTTCAGCCCGAGCTTCATTTGACCTTTTGCATGATTAAACAAGTTTGCCATCATCTGTCCTTAACTAGCCCTGAACCAGTTCCCCCACTCTGCCAGTCACCTGACCCCACCTCCATCCCGAGCTGGCGCAAACTTGCACCATCACCAAGGTTCTGCTAAAATGTCCGGATCGCGCCATCCCAGAATCCGTTCCGCAAACGGGAACGGGATGGGGGGGGGGGGGATTTACAAGAAAGGCTGTAAATAATTGAGGAAAATTTTAACGCACCATTGTCACCAGTGTACGTGTTAGCTGGGATTCTTGAATACACGGTCTCAGGAGCAGTACATTTCCATAGTGATTTGTCTGTTTACACTAGTTTATGCAAGGGCTTTTGTTAACATTACCGCCTACACACTAAACGCTGTGACTTGAATGCACTCGCCCCATTAAAGAAGTAACTAACTGTACGCTATGAAACATTATAGCAATAATTAACGGTGTAACTGTAACTTCCACTCTGGTAATTTTAGGCAGACAAATGATATTGATATTTTATATAATTACAATGGTGCTTGGTGTCTGGTTTGGATGTTGGATTCGTAAAAATCACTTCTCTGTGATTTAACATGGCCACATGTTGCAGCACAGCGCCCTCTGGTGGTCTCACTGCGTCAGTGGCTAAAGCCCAGCAACAGCCACTCCTGCTGAAGGTCTGGCTCCGACCTCCACCCTTCACTAAGACATGACTGCAAAGCTCTCTGTCTATCTGAAAACTTGATTCTTGGTTAATACTGGTTTGATGTGCCCTCAAGCATCCGTTGGCTATCTGCTGCACAGTTAGCACAAGCAGGTAATCTCGCGTCAGTGTCCCAGCTGATACAGCTGAAAAACACAGATAACTATAAAACCGAGCTGTTGTCTTTGTGTTCGGGCAAAGTGATTACATAACAAACAAACAAGGTTGATGAAACAAAATATACACATGGACTCAGACATAAGTGGGAAATGTCTTTTTCTGCAGTACCATAAGTGACCAGCAGATGTCAGACACCTTTCAGTGATTCAGGCCCATGCGCACGTTGACAATACTGTGATTTACTGAGGGCAGTGTTTCTTTCATTCTTGGTTTTCACGGTAACTGGGTTTATAGTAATTATATGTGCTGGCATATTATAGTATATATTGCGAATAGATATATGTAATAATAGGTAGTCTAATAAGAGTAGTTGTAGCAGTTTTACAGTTACAATTGTTGACAATAAGTGTTCATTAATTTCACACAGTTATGACTAAATACTGTAGATATGAGTTATTGTTTACTAATATGATACAATAAATGTACATATTTAAACGCAAGCTGCTATTGTTTGCTTAATACGGCAATATGCCATAGTAAAGTAGTAATAAAGGTTATTGTCAAATCGTGTTTGTTCTTTTCTATTGTACGAATAAAACCTGCAATCATAATGTGTTTGCACAAGTGTACAGTAAAGTTGTAGATTAGCAAATTATTTTGAATGTATTGCAGGAAATGTTCAAGGCTTTGTATCACGTTTGACAGCGCCGACCGGAAGTGTCGCGTGACTAACTTGGGGTCCTGGATACTGCTGCTAACAAGTACCGTTTAATAAAACTCTCTTCGTCTTAGTTGATATTTACTGTGTTATCGCTCGTCATGAGAGGACACGTTGTCTCATAGGAAACCGAGTTTAGCCTGTACGCTTAACTTTACCCGCTCGGTGTAACGGTTCCGGCGGACGCTGGCGTAACTGATCGTGTCCCCTCGTGGAAACTGGTGGCCGCCGCTGGAGCGCAGTAATGACTGCCGCTAACTCGGTACAATAGTTATGTGATCGCCTTTGACAGACCGCGTGGACTAATGCAGTCACCAGATTTAGTCTGAACCTGTTTTATGACCGAACGTGAATCCGGACTTTTCACCTTCTCGCTCGGAATTCTCGACAGGTGACCGGCATTTTATTTTGCAGGGGCCAGACTCGGGCGGAAGGGCGGATGCTGCTAGCTGCCGTTAGCTTGACACAGAGGGCGGACACAGTGGAATCGGTGGGGAAGCTGTAGATCATCTCCAGGCGCTTCTCGGGTGATTTCCCTCGAATGTGCACGTTGTCTAACGGTGCCACCTCTGGGATGAATCCTCCAAGGTATGTAATTCAAGGCTTGGGTGCTGTCCGCGTATGTTATGTAGGGAAGGGCCACGGTGTTCCACTTTTCTCAGGCTGTCTCCCCTTCAGTTTGACTGGCAAATTAGCTGGCTAGCCCGCTTTTTGCCTTGTAGATGGTACGTCTACCTATCACGTCCACCAGCTGCTGTAATATCTTACCAAATGCAAATGTCTCGTGTGTGTTGCAGCCTCGGCGCCTCCGTGGATCTAAATTAACGGGGAATATGAGCAAAAGGAGACGATAGGCAGCGGCGGCTTCCTGTGGGATTTTTTTTTTTTTTTGTTGTTTTTTTGCCCGGTCTATGGAGCGGAGCTGAGAGCAGCTAGCTGGCCGACCGTCCGGCTAGCGGAACACTCCACGGCGCTTGGATGCTGGTTTGGGCCGAAGAGCTGACTGATTTCGGATCGGCGCTACCTGCCCTCTGCGGGTGTGCGGGGGCAGCATGGGGGAGCCCGGCCTGGACGACTCCAACGTGAAGGTGGCCGTTCGCGTGCGGCCGATGAACAGGCGAGGTGAGGAATGGACCCACACACTGACAGCTTATTTCCTTTCGAACCTATACCCGAGGCAAAGGAACGCAGTCGGTGAGAGATCGTGTCATCTGATCAGATGACACAGATAATTCCTCGAGGTAACTAGAAAACAAGCTGCGTCGCACGTCATCCATAAACCACTGGCGAGCTCCCCCTGATTAATTCCCTGCAAACGGGATGCCAATCAGAAATCAGCACCCATTAGTGAAATGAGCTGCTGCAGATTAAAAAGAGCCGTCGTCTGGCTGGGCTTCACTGCACATGTCTCCCCAGTTCTGCCATAAGGCTTCCCTCGTGGCTGCCTGCCATGCCGCTAGGTTTAAAGCTGAGCCGCTCTATTAGATCTACTGTCTCTAAAGCCGGACTCTTTGTCTCCTCTGCTGGCTGGTTCGGATGCCGGCAGACACTTCAGATTGTCCGTCACCCGCTCCTTGGTGTGATTTAACGAAGGCAACAGGATTATGTCAGGATTCTTCAGGCTGAGTCTTCTGCTGTGGAAACACGCCGGGGCACTAAGCAACAAGGCGTCATTTGCTTGACATTAGGTAACTGTGACTTGACTGTCCCAATAACACTACTCCCAACGTACAGCTATTTTCAGCCCCCCCAGCAGCTGCCTGCCCACATGCGGGAACGTAAAGTTGACATTTCCTGGTCGATTACCAGGTTGTGTGTTTGCCACGGAAGGCCATGTGTTCAGTGAAAGGAGGAGGAGGAGGAGAGTTGCTCAGTGGCTGACTGACAATGCAGAATGGATCACATGTATTCCACTTTCTCTCCTCCGTCTGTGCTGCAAAAGTTGGTCACAGGACCAAAAGCTCTTCAAACCCTCACTGTTCCCCGTGAGACAGGGGTTCACTGTCAACGCTGATGTCCTGCCAGCCTGCAGCTGGGGCGACTCTTGTTCCATTAAAGCGATGTAAAAGTTAGACATTTGTTTTGGATGCAACTTCGATTTATTGCCGTAAACAGTGAATTAGCCGTGGCCATGAATTAGCTTATGGTGGGTTTTTCTAATTGCTTTTATGTGGTGGAACAGGGAAGCCGAGGCAAAGGCTGATGGGGCACATGTGGTCTCATGGAGGTAGGGATTTACTGTAAATAAATGCTCCGGCTACAGTTTTTGTGTACATTCCCACATTCGCCTTTGTCCTCTCTGACTACACACACCTTATTTTAGGTAACAACTAACTGTTGGACTAATGTGCTTGGGTTTATTTTTCAGGCATACATTATAATAAAATGCCTACCAAAAAGAAGAGTAGGGGGACGTATATATATATATATATATATATTCAAAGTCTTCTGTCCATGTCTGTTTAAAGTCCCATTACTTTTATGAGTGGACAAAGAAATCAGATCAACACCAGTAGTACTTGATTGCATCCTCTTTTCCAGCTTTACATTCTTTGGTAATCAGGGCTCGACTCAATCACAGCCTGGAGTTTTTGAGACACAGCTCCTCCTCTGTCTCCCCCGTCACACAGTTACTTCAGCATGCAGGAGCTGTAGTTTGGGGAGAGCTGACGGATAAACAGTCACTTTCCCTCACTTGCGTTCGGCCAGCTGGTGTAACGGTTCAGATCAGTGACTCTGAAGTAATTAGCGAGCTCCTTAGACCTTGAGGCCGGCGTTCCTGTGCACCTCAGGTTGAGCGGGAGAGGTGGCGGAGCTTGGACAAAGGCAGGAAGGGAGTCAGTCTGAATGGATATTTGCTAACGTTGTGTAATGCTCAATGTTCCCATGGCTTTGGCCTTCGAAGAACAGAGGCGTAGCAACAGCAGCACTACGGCCTGTGAGTTTCCTGGCTCATGGCAGCGCTGCTGGGCCAAACCTCAGCAACGGTGCGAGGCCAGTGGAAAGTGGGAGCTGCTCAAGAAGCAGTGCAAGGCTGATAACAATGGACACATTTATCCTCAGCACCTCATCACACTTTCCCTTCGGCTGCAGGTACATCCTGCTGTGGGTACACGGGCAATGTAGGGTGCAGTAGGAGAGAGGACGGGACACACAGTTTTCCTCCTCAGCACCCGTGTCTGTGTCAGATTTAACCTTAAACTACTTCTTTCGCCCTCATGATTTTTGACTCTTGGTCTCAGTCCCCTTAACCTCTTTTTTTTTTTTTTTTTACCCTTTGACCTTTTGACATTGAAATTTTAATGACTCTTTCCTTGTGCCGCTGCCTGGAACGGTACACAGTCACGCCCTACGTGCTCAGTGTTACTGGTTTACACTGAAAAGTTTTTGCCCCCCATCACATGCAGCACCTCTCGCGCTGCTGGGAAATGATCAGCCACTATCGGGCAAAGAGTGGTGCACGCGGCCGTTAGCACAACAAGATGGGGCTCACGGTGAGGTGTGTACCACCGCACGCCCTCCAGGTGAAACACTCCCTGCAGCTTCTGTTTGCGAAGGACGTTGAGCAACAGCTGCTCTGCTCCACTAAACATTATAAAACCGTTATTAAAGCGCGTCTCGCTGAGTAGTACGGTTTCAATTCGAAACCCTACATGTAGTGCAGAAGTCATGCCCTGCTCAGATGTAACATCGGTGACATAACTCTAACAACAACGACATGAATGTACCTACAGTAGCAGAAAGGAATTGAAACCATCGATTGTCTTTCCTGTTCTAACACACTTAGTAAAGTTCAACATCCTTGCAGGCGCTTGAGGCAGCAGCACAAATGAAGTGGATAAATTGTTGATTCTAAATCTGTAAGTTAATAATCCACCAACTGGCTTTCAAATATTTACCAGTAAGTTCTAGCTCACGACTGGTAAATGAGTCTGCTTTGCATGTAAAGACTCAGATGTGTTCTCTTTTTTTATGTACATGATCGGTCCTGCCAAATGCTGGATGCTTGCGATGTGCTGGCACTCACTCCTGCCTCTGTGTAGACAAGTATCATTACAGTCAGTCCTATTAGCGAGCCAGGTGAACAGGGAGAGACTTACCAGCCTTGTGAATTTCCATGGCACTTCTTGTTTTTTTCCAGAGCCTCTGCAGTTGATTTTTCTCGTCAGGATTATATCATTTGTAAAAACACACTTTCTGTGTGATTCCTGTCTGATTTTAAACATGTAAAAAGACTGAAACACCAATCATAATCCTTTTCACGTTCTCCAGACTTATCCAGAGTGTGGACATTGGTATGAGAGTATGGGGACCTTTCCTTACGCTTAGTTATAAATGGCCAATTGAAGGACAATAGGTTCATGACACGTGTGTGTGTGTGTGTGTGTGTGTGTGTGTGTGTGTGTGTGTGTGTGTGTGTGTGTGTGTGTGTGTGTGTGTGTGTGTGTGTGTGTGTGTGTGTGTGTGTGTGTGTGTGTGTGTGTGTGTGTGTGTGTGTGTGTGTGTGTGCGCGCGTGTACGTGAGTGTGATAGACCTTGAAAGCCTGTAAGTCCTGTTTATTGATTGGTCTAATACCCACTCTGAGGTAAAAGGTCAGTGTTTCCTTATACTAATGTTTAAACATATTCTTCACACCAAAGAGGGTAAAGGTTTTAGTGTTTTTTTTCTTGACCCTATTTTGTTGCTGTGCAAAGTTAGGGACGATTGAGAGACAACATGAGATTGTGTCATAATGTACAGTAGGAACAAGCAAGAAGACGTGTGTATTTTTAGCTTGAGAGCTTTAATGATGCATTTGTAAAACGATGTGTCGTTTAATCCCCAGAAAAGGAACTAAACACTAAATGTGTTGTGGAGATGGTGAAGAACCAGACGATCCTCAATCCTGCAGGCGGAAACCTGGGCAAAGGAGACTCCAGGTACATTTGTTCTGTTTGGGTTTGTTTCCACAACAAGAAGTAAAAACCTTTACACATCAAACATTTCATCATTTATCTATAAATGTGAAGTTTTGTGTAAAGTGAAATGAATAATACTTATAAGAAAAATGATGTTCCCATTTAGTTAAGTGTAACTTTGTTTAATATCCATCACATCAAAACACTAATAGATGAATTCTGAAATAATCAGTGGATTCATGAGTGATTCAGTTTACGTTACTGTAATTGTTTGATGAAGTTGTGAGCAGCAGTTCTTCCGATAGGTTTATTGTTATCAGTTCATGTGATCCTTTGTTTGAACTCAAAGGGACACGGAGCCTCAGACTCCGTTGTAGACTTAAATCCTCCGTATAGAACAGTATGTACCAGCACCATAGTTTCTTGTGAGCTGCCACATGCCTCCTCCCATTGTCCTGACCGTGATCTGAACAGTAGTTAGTGGTTTGAACATTTTTGTTGATGTTTTTCTTGATTGACTTTTAGAATGCTTTTGGGTCTCATATCATAGAGACAGGTGCATTTAAACATAAATAATTTGGCTGTTGTTACATTTACGCTCAGCAGAATAGGTGTGTGTGTGTGTGTGTGTGTGTGTGTGTGTGTGTGTGTGTGTGTGTGTGTGTGTGTGTGTGTGTGTGTGTGTGTGTGTGTGTGTGTGTGTGTGGTAATATTTAGAACCAGCCAAGATGGGATAGCAATAGTCAATACAAAATATCTAGTATTGTTTGATTATTTGTGTATTGGGTCATAGTCAGTCACTTGGTCTTGCTGGACTGCTAAACCACCATCTTGGAGGAAGCAGCTGTGTTGGAAGAAAAAGCTCCTTGTCCCTGAGTACAGGCTGTGAGACCAGTAGTGGTGGATAATACTGGCTTCAGGATGAGGTTCACAAGATGTCAAAGCAATAGCATGTGTTTGTGTTTCTGTGTGTGTCAGAGGGGCCTGTGTCTGGGAGAAAGACAGCAGCAACAAGACACAGGCAGACAGAGACAATTGCACATTAAAAAGACTGGGCCCACTCCGGTCTTGTGTTCCCCCACTCCAGCGGGTCATAATTCCCCACCGCCTGACTTCCTCCCTTTTTGTCAGCTCTTCAGTTTCTGTGGCAACACAGGGGGAGGTTAACTCCGGGTCGCCGTCAGTGACTGTGTAGCCCCTTCCTCGACTGAGGAGACGATCGAAGGTCGAAAAAACCCTCTCATTTATTCAAGCATCTGTCGACCATAAACTTATCTCTGACTTTTATAGAGGGCTGAACAAGAGCAGCGCCTTAGATTCTCTGACAGTGACAAAGAAACGAGGAAGCGGCAGCAGGGGGACGGACTGGCCGGCTGCAGATGTTATTTTGACTTTGTGTCCAGTTTACATCTGAATGGTGTTTACACTGGAGGTTAATCTGCTGCTTAGCATTTCACTTAATTGCTATGCGTTCAGACAGTAGTGGGCTCAAGGAGGAAGTATGCAGTAATGGTAGGATATTGCAGGTGCAGGTTGTTTGCTTAAGCTAACTGAGTCACTGGGGTGCCCTTTGTTTAAAATAGGGAAGATCTTTGGAAGAAAACGCCTGTGGGAAAGAGAGAGAGTGACTGAATCCGAACTGGAAACTGAGTGTCTGAACTGTGTTAGGATGGTATTGGTTTTATTCGGAAGAAACAGTAAACATATTCAGTAATAAAGATTAAAGGTTTAGTATCTAGTATTGCTCAGTACGGTTTTTGTTCTTTGACTACTTTCTGTTATGAGTGAGTCTATTACCTTGTGCAGGCGTATTAGTCGATAGTAAGGAACAGTGGTTGGTCTGCCAGTTAACCAGGGCTTGCCTGGGGTCAAAGGTCATGAGTGTTTTACGAGATATGTACTGTAGAAGTCATTACCGTTTTGTTGAAAGCTACTGTACTCTATATATAGTGTTATATATTGGATTGTGATGATCCAGGAGCCGGCAGATATTAAATGCAGGGAGCATAGCTAGGAAGAGGAACACGCTGTCAGTGTTCACCTCCTCATCCCCATTCTCTGCCTGCCTTTGTCCTTTAGCCTGCCTAACTTTGATTCTCTCTCACTTCTACTTAAATGGACTTGTCCACTCAGGCATGGGAAGGAAGAAGGGATGGCCTTGTACAGGACTGGTTAAACACAGAGTTTGCAGTAGCCAGCCTGCTTATCCAGGGCCACTGTCCAGCTTGGTTTCTACTCCTGGACTCAGTGCCTCTGATTGACTAAACACATCTGGTCAAGCTAATCAGCTGTGAGACGGGCGTAGATTTTAGCTGGTGAACAAGCAGGACAGTGGGCTCAGGGGAGCCGTATTAGCTCCTGGTGTAGCTGCATTCAGTTTCCAAACCAGGGACAAGAAAAAGACGTCATTTCCTATTTTAGCCCCCCCTCCCTTACTTTTGATTCAGTTTTTCCACCAGTGGCGGACGCTGGGCAGACCAGAGTTCCTCAGTGATTCACTGCGGTAGTGACATTATTCTTGGTTTGAAGTTTAAATATTCTGGTTCTGCTTGTAGATAATCGTAAGTAAAACACTGATACTTTAATGGCAGCTGTCAGGGCTCTCTGAAGGTTGCTGCCTGACACGCGCATTACATTGGACTCACCCGTTTTATCTTTGGACCTGCCTGAATAACTTTGCATCCTCCGAGCACGTCGTAACCTAGGTTTGAAGCGCAAGGTCAGGGCGCCGCGCACTAGCCTGGCTGTCATCCAGGCTGCTAACCTCCCCGCAGCCATGTTGTCACACAGTGCAGCTTGCGCGATGGCCCGATGCTGTTTGCATTGGTTTGGTGGAGCCGAATGTTGACACACACTGACAACAGTCTGCTTCTTGTCAGATTGTCACTAAGGCAAACACAGCAGCTCGGTTTCCAAGGCAACGCACAAAGGAGGCTGTGCTGCCCCATATGTCGGAACGATGTTAGACATTCTATCTGTTTGCATCAGCATGTGAGTGAGGATGTACTTCAATGAATATGTATGAAAGTGGATTTGGTGAGTTGAAACTGCCCAGCCTGAATGAACTAACAGCTGGAGTTTCCAACTGTCCACCAAATTAATGACTCTTGCTTGTTAATCCAGTAACTACATTAATTCAAGAACTGAACGGCATTGAAATCTCAGGCCAAGAAAAAGAAGAGGGGATTTTCCAATGTGAGATGAGATTTTTTTTAGGCTGCTGCCTTAAAATGGTTGTAGTAAGTGATAGGATATTAAACATTTCCATGAATGCACTAAAATGGTCATAAACTGAGCTAGTGAGAGAGAGAATGCCAAGATTATAAATCATTGTGAATGTGTAAATGTTAGATTGAGCATTACAGTAAATTTTGCAGAGTAAAAAGAGGAACCAATAATTTCACTATCCTCTAGATTGTGCTTTCTCATCAGGAGGAGAATTCACATTCCATATCGTGTTAGAAAGTGTCTTCCTTCCATACGAGCTTGTTCACTGTTGGTGGTAGAACAGCAGGTCTTAACCATGGGAACAGTTTATATTTTACTTTAAAGTTAGATGTATTAGAGTCTGAAAATGAAACAGGGCAAGCTTAACCATTCTGTTGCTATGCATCACGTGGACTGGAAATCTGTAATAATTGGTAGTGATTGATCCGGATATGATTTATAAACACCAGACTGATATTATGGTTACGGATTATTCTCTGACACAACTCAGCAAACAGAAGTGAAAGTAGAAGTGCGTTACTAAACGCAGCCCTGTATTTATGCATGAAGTCTGAATTTGATTGTTGCCTAATCACACGCACCATATCAGTGTCTAATATTTACAATAAATGACATAAATGCAAATACTGTAAATAGAAATGTCCATGAACAGTGTTTATTAAAACATCCTAGGACAGCGTGGTGTAATGTGTAGGCTTTTGGGTTTGTTAATTTCAGTACCAGCTAGTTATAATATGTAATATGTGGATATTTTAAGCCCATGAATGTAACAATGCTAACTGCCAGCGTTTGGATCGAGTAGTTCATGAAAAATGATGCTGATGCAACTGATGCAATTTCTGCTTCAGCTTAACATTCCAGTCTCAGGCCCAGCCTCTTTCCTCCCTCACCCCCTGGCTACCTTCAGCCTCCTTTCTATTGCGCATTCCTCGTTTCTCCCTATAGAGCCGCGGATGGTACGGTCCCGGGGAGCAAGGAAAAAAAAAAAGCAAGAACAGTAGAAAAAGAGGGAGGAGGGGGTGAAGCAGCCATGCATTAAGTTATTTTTTAAATGACGGCGATCAGAGCGGAGGAACTGGCTGAAAGGAGCTCTGGGCGAATGGCAGCGTACAAGGACAGGGGGGAGGCGGGTTCACGGCTCTCCTGACCACCTCACTCTCCACTCTGATTGGTGACAAGGGGCCCCTAGCTTTGGTAATGGGCGCTAGAGCACAAGACATGGGCGAAATGACAGCTGTCATCACTATGTATGTCACAACCTGCCACACTGATTTCACCAGTACAGTGTACAGAGATATGACAGCAGGGAGACTGCAGCCATGTAAGATGCTCTAAAGCCCCCAGGGAGCATTCAGAGGAACAACATAAAAGTGTTTTATATCCGAACCTTGAAGCAGATACATTCACTACATGATACAAGTAGACACATAGTCACGCATTTAACCTAACCATTAGGTCTGCACCATACTAAACCCTTGAATACCCTGATGAATTTCTGTGCTGATATGAAGGAATGCCTTTTCTAGAAGGTGTTTGAAGAGCTACTGGAGTCAATTAGGCTGCAGATACAGTGCAGATATTTGCAGCACGTCAGCAGTGGAACGCAAGTGAAATATGAAGTGTTACAGATTGGACTTGATGCTGGCTGGTTTGTGCAAGAGCCGCAGCTCTGGTGGTTTTTAAAGAATGCGTGTGGGTAAAAGGAAACAGGTGTGTGTGTGTGTGTGTGTGTGTGTGTGTGTGTGTGTGTGTGTGTGTGTGTGTGTGTGTGTGTGTGTGTGTGTGTGTGTGTGTGTGTGTGTGTGTGTGTGTGTGTGTGTGTGTGTGTGTGTGTGTGTGTGTGTTGTATCTTATAAATGAATCATTATTTTTTAGACTAATCCTTAGGTGCAGCTCTATTTAAATGCTTTTCATGTTTGGAGGTGTTTTTGCATTCATTTGTGTTTCTGTGTGAACGCAATCCAAATTCCTCTGCGCTACCATCTGATTCCACCACACGCTGTCTTGACCCTCTGCCAATTTTACTGACTTTACCAAAATTTAATGCCTACCACTTTCACCACACTGCTCCTCATACGCATGCACGTGGTTTCTTGTTATGGATTTTAGAAGATTAGCTTAGACAGACGGAGTCCAGAGCAAACAAGCGACTAGAATACAGCAGCTGTACCAGTTCGAACATGTGCACTAACTGTGATCTGTCTTTCCATGTGCACAATGACCCTCCCAACACCATCAGGAATCAGTCCAAGGTAATGGCACAAACACACACACACACACGCTCATGAACACACACATATTCTCCAATGAGCTAATTCCATGGTTGTGAATCATCCATGCTAAACAAAGAAGCTGGTGTATTTCTCTGGATAACTAAGGAATTATGGGGAAAGGCGGTGATACAAACTATGATCTCTCTCTCTCAAATATTTTTACAAAAATGTTTTTCAAAAAAGTGTTTGGTTTATTAACTATAATGGGTGGGTACCTGTTGCTAGGAAACGGGAACATGCTTCTGGCTGTTGTTTTCCAGTTACTGTGTTATTTGCTGACAAATTTTATAACTTTGACTGTCATTATTAATTATTTACATCTAAGTAATGTGTCTGGTTTTGCCACTGAAATTGTGTAATTTTTATTATTATTATTATTATTTTGTTTATTATATTTCAAACCACTCTTTCTGCTGTGTCTATGTGGTGTTCAGGTATTTGCCTATGATTACTGTTTCTGGTCTATGGATGAAACAGACAAGGAGAAATTCGCAGGTCAGTTTATTAACAGTGATCCAGTTGTCATCGCCTTTAAATACTAAACCATTTTGAAATATAAATCATTCCATGTACTGAGTTTTTTTGTGTTGTGCTGGTCCCCAGGTCAAGAGGTTGTGTTCCAGTGCCTTGGGGAAAGTCTTCTCCACAACGCCTTCCAGGGCTACAATGCCTGTATTTTTGCCTATGGACAAACTGGTAAATAAACATGAGAGCCCTCACTACTCAGGCATCAGCAGGAATCCTGTTTGTCAGTTCATTAGATGCACTTAGATCGAGCTATGGCCAGGGATACATAGAGTAATAGATGATGAAAACATGATTCTTTCTTACACACTGGTATACAATAAGCCCCACTGGAAACATTCAGGTTAGTATTTGCCTTATGTTAATTTCTAACATAACAGCAGTCGTTCAAGATTTACCAGCTTTACCTGTTGGTGCTCAATAGGGTGTCACAGAGATGCTTCCCCTTTTACCTAGAATCCCTATGTGTTTGTGTGTGTGTTTAGGTTCAGGAAAGTCGTACACAATGATGGGTTCAGGCGACCAGCCAGGTCTAATCCCACGCCTGTGCAGTGCTTTGTTTGAACGAACCCAGAAGGAACAGCGGGAGGAGGAGAGCTTTACTGTTGAGGTGTCTTACATGGAGATCTACAACGAGAAGGTCCGGGATCTACTTGACCCTAAAGGGTACGGTGTCAGCTGAATGCAGATTTCACCAATGAAATAATGCCGTGGTCCTCTGAAGAACGTATGGGTTCCAACAAATATACTAAGCATGCAAACAAGGTCATTAATTTAAAAGTTAAACATAGAATGTGTGTATCTGTAATGAATTTTTGGGTAAATTCCAGTATATTAGAACAGAGAAAGCCCCAGATTGACTGTGGTTCCACCACCTGCTGTGGTCAGTGGATAAAAGGATTATCCTCCTGCTATGTAGCCAATGGAGGCCAGTTCATGTCCAGCAGGTCAGCAGTAAATCAGGGGCACAAGCCTCTTTCCACTACCCCAGACTACCGTAACCTTTGACCTTCAATCACAATGCGACCTTTAACCTCAGTAAAATGAGCCAAAGCGGCGAAGGCCATCTGACAGCCATATGGGCTTTGCTCTGGAGCAGAAAATGATTAACTTCTCAAGTCTGGAGCAGGTTTGAGTCATGGTCAGAAAGCCAAGCGCTAACGTAGCCTGTGTGAACTGGTAAGATTTGTGGTGATCACCAGAACAAGCCAAGCCCACTGCCACCTTTGCCAGTACACAGATGAGCAGTACTGTTGTGTTTTAAAGCATGTTTTTATGCTTTTGTTCAGGGGCAGACAAACTCTGAGAGTGAGGGAACACAAAGTCTTAGGTCCCTACGTCGATGGATTGTCTCGGCTAGCTGTTGCCAGCTACAAGGTAAAAGTGTTTCCATGAAACTCCAGGACACTGAGTTCTGAGTAACCAAGTACAAATGAAATCTTTATTAAACCATGTGATCTGCACCTCATTAAAGAAATCTTTTAAGATATAAGTGGTCAAGGGAATAAATATAGGGAAACCTCATATTCTCACTAATGTGTTATTGGCTTTTTGTTGTTATAACAGGACATTGAGTCTCTGATGTCAGAGGGGAATAAGTCTCGAACTGTTGCTGCTACGAACATGAATGAGGAGAGCAGTCGATCCCACGCCGTCTTTAACATCATCCTCACGCACACTCTCAAAGACTTGAAGTCTGGGGTAAGATAAGGCTACATGCACTACCTAGCTTTTCCTTTAACATGTGACCATGCATTCAGTTTTAAAGATAGAAACTCAAAAGCATTTCTTTGCTGTAGATAAATGTTAAAAGCTTGAGTGGTGGCCTTCACTAGACCAGCCTCCACTGGGAGGTCTGTCCTACCACCTAACATCCATGCCTGCCTCCCCACAAACTAATCCTAATTCCCACATCATCAGATATTAAATTCAGGCTCTCCTTGCACATCCCAAACTCTCTGTGTGATTATGCTCACTTTGACTGGACAAAACGCTTCCATCGCTCTTTTGATCAGTCAGCTGCTGCTGATGACGATTCCGGCTGGTTAAAAGCCGGCTTCCAATGGGATGATGTCACTTCAGCTGTCTGATTTGGCACCCGAAGAAAAGAAAAACTCCAAATGACTAATGCTCAGTCCTCTCTGACCCACTTGGCCACGCTGGCTCCTTGCTCTCGTTTCCTGGCGAATTCGCTACCAGCAAATCCTGTTAATAATTCACAGGAATAACTTTGAGCTCGTCAGCTGATATAGGCTGCTCTGTTTTCAAGGCACACCCAGAGTCAGTCACTGGGTTACTCAGTCAGTGGCTTCATCAAGCAAGAAGACAGTGGGAAAGACTGTGTAGTGAGCGAGACTGTTAGCTGACACATTCCTTCATTGCATGAGTCAGATGTTTATATACTTTGCTGCTTTTTTGTGATCTAGTTCTAATTTCAAAATGTAGTAAAACAACACCAGTTTGAGCCCCAGCCACTAGGCAGCAGAGTCCACTCATTTCCACTCATGTGGAAATATAATCAGAGCCTGTATTTCTGCAGTTGATCCTATGCTGGCTGTTGAATATTTCTGATGACTGTGTGTTTTATGTTCCACTTTTTCCCCTTAGAGGAACTCAACTGTGAAACATTATAGACCTGTTTTCAAAATACATAGGAAACCAAAGGAAAAGAACAATGCTGTGTACACACTGCAATAATACTCTTACAGTAAGGAACAATGGGTGATAAGTAGACAGCTCAACCATGGAACACCCTTCTCAAAGGAGAAACAGTAGTTAAATATCATCTAAACACAACGTTAGTCCAGTGTTTTCTTGTAAAATACCACATATATATATATCTTATGTATAATTCCATGGTCATATTTTTATAATAGGACCATATTTAAATGGTTTGAGGCATTTCTGTGCGGTCTCGCTCCTGCCTGTCTACTTGGAGGGTTGAACTATAGCTGAAATACCCGGTGCCTGGGCACCACCCTGCTTGTCTGCCGCTTTCAGGGCCTACACAATCAAACCATAACGTTTTAATTTTAATAGGTTTCCACATATACAGTATAAGACGATAAGAAGATCTCACCAACAAAGGTTACAGAGGGTGATGTTGCTGAATTTAGCATGTAATAGAGCATATATCATGACTACGGTTACATCTACAATAGTGCTGAAGTAGACAGTGTACTGTACTATCTGCAGTGCATATCAGCTTTACAGTACACACACAAAGCGACAGACACATATAGCAGGTGGAAGAATCCATCATTAGCAGATGAGTCATTGTGACATTTGTGATCTCATCCAGACCTGTCAACCAAACTCACAAAGTTCAGTTAGTTTACACTTTGACCCCTTTTGTTGGCAAACCCTTAGTCAGTTGTCAGTCTGTTTTGTGATGTGTGGATGTTGTGGCATGCCTGCTTCTTTATGTATCAGGGGAAAATGCTACAGTTGTCATTTTTATCAGCTTTTCCTTATATAACCAAAAATAGAAACTGAAGATGTCTGACACCAGGAGGATGCCGCTTTGTATGCGACAGTGTAGTCACTATTAAATTACAGTGTGAGGTAGCCGCTTTCTTATGCACTACAGTACGTGCTAGTGTTCTGTGTGTAATATTCACATGTAGGGGATGTATTTTAGACAATGGTCTATTTTGCATGGTGCTAGCTTGGTGTTAAAGATACACATCTGTTTGTTTAATATTCCGTTCCCTCCAGGGGGACTGAAGAAGTACCAGCCTGATGCTGATCTGTATCAGAGCTCCCTGAGGTTGATCTCTTATCAGTTAGTCCCATGACCGGCTCTCTTCAGGTTTCAGGGCCTGGGGTTTGGTTTAGTAGAAGATTCTAATTTGTTGTTAAATGTCAAACATTTGAGTCTAATAACGTGTTTGAGATGAGCACTATCCAATCGTCAAGACACGGTTGCCTTCATTATAACACTTACTTGACATAGGCTCAATGCTGCGTGTGATAAAGTGTGATATTTAAAACCAAACAATGGGTCTCTGGACACCATAGAGTAAGGCGTATATATGTGCTTCACTTTATCATAAGATGTTTCTGGTGCAAGAACTTGCCCAGGGGAACTGGGGACCTGTTTTTGAACTACAGTACAGGAAACAGCGACTATATTTAGTTCCTTTAGAAAAACTTTAGATGCTGTTAGCAGGGTACAGCGTTTGTATACAGAAACAGTTCTAATTCTGGTTAAAAAAGGGTTTTGCTGAAAAACAGCTGTAAAAGTTGGGCTTTATAAATAGATAAAATTAATCAAACCAGGATCTGCTGAAGTTGAGCTGCTGAAATAGGGCTGGTAGCAGGTCATGATCTGGTGTTACATTCAGCCCCGTCAGCTAGTGGCCTGTCACGCTTTGCTTGAAGAGGATCCGTCCTTGCACACATAGGAAGGCGATATCCACACCTTCAGCAGCTCCTCCTCCAGAATGTGGAGAACCCCCATCAACAAGAGACTGAAAGATGAGAAACCAAAGCTTGAATGAGCTTAGTAAGAAGCACGTGGTTGATGGTTAATGATGAGATGGCTGAAGCATTGTTACCTGTCGCCTCAACGTGTGAAAGTCAGTATAGTGTGAAAATGACCTAAAATGACAATTTGTCCCTGTTATTTGTTCTCTTCAGACAAGTGGGGAGAAGGTGAGTCGCTTGAGTCTGGTAGACCTGGCAGGAAGCGAGCGAGCCGCAAAGACTGGAGCAGCTGGAGAACGACTAAAGGAGGGAAGCAATATCAACAAGTATGTTAAGACTGAATAACGTACTGTATACAAATGTGATATATCCTTATTTGTTGTGTGCAAAGGAGCTTTCAACCACCACACCTCCATGTTTGCTTGTCTTCTCGTCAGGTCTCTCACCACCTTGGGTCTGGTGATCTCTGCTTTGGCTGAACAAGGAACTGCCAAGAACAAGAACAAGTTTGTTCCTTACAGGGATTCTGTTCTGACATGGCTGCTGAAGGTACATAGATGACCAACACAACACCTTTTAATGTGCATGTTTATTTTCTTATAACGGAGCCTTTTTCCCTTTCATCTCTCTGCTCTGCCTGTTTCTAGGATTGTCTGGGCGGCAACAGTCGCACAGCAATGGTTGCAACAGTGAGCCCAGCTGCAGACAACTACGAGGAGACGCTGTCCACCCTGCGATATGCCGACAGAGCGAAGAACATTGTCAACCACGCTGTTGTTAATGAAGACCCCAATGCTCGCATCATCAGGGAGCTTAGAGAAGAGGTGGAGAAACTGAGAGTCCAGCTGACACAGGCAGAGGTGAGCTGACTTTAAAATTCAAACGATCAGCTTGAAATCTCTGCTTTGTTCTGCTCTCAATGGTCTTTTTCTTTTTCCCACAGTCTTTGAAGGCACCGGAGCTGAAGGATCGCCTGGAAGAGTCTGAGAAGTTGATTCAGGAGATGACCATCACTTGGGAGGAGAAGCTGCGCAAAACTGAGGAGATTGCACAGGTGAGGCCCAATTGAGAAGGTTTGAAAATCTAACAAAGGAATCAATTAAAACTGTGTGAATGCGAGGTTTGTCTGTGTGTTTGTAGGAGCGTCAGAAGCAGTTGGAGAGTCTGGGTATTTCTCTCCAGTCGTCAGGGATCAAAGTTGGAGACGATAAGAGTTTTCTGGTGAACCTTAACGCTGATCCTGCTCTTAATGAGCTGCTGGTGTATTACCTGAAGGTACTCATGCATGCCCACATTCTTTATCCTACATTTTTATTCACTTTTCCTATTTACTCAGAAAATCAAACAATATTACTACTGTTAAGTTTAATATCTGTGTTTTAACATGTGTCCAATTTACCTATTAATAAAAATGACTTTTCAACTGACTATAATAGACTTTACAAGCACACAGTTTGATTAGATACAGAACAAACATAGAAAGCCAACACAGGCATAACGGGGACAAGTAATCTGAGATCAGCTTTATACCTAGTCATTACTCTGATTCTAAGCTCATTGTCTTCTTCATGTGTCAGGAGCACACAAAGGTGGGCTCAGCAGATTCTCAAGACATCCAGCTGTGCGGCATGGGCATCCAGGCAGAGCACGGTGTCATCGACATCACAGCAGACTCTGCCGTCATCCTCACCCCCTACCGCAATGCTCGGTAAATAAAATTAAACCACCAAACCAAAGTTCGGCCAAAACTATTTTTACTGTACATCGTACAGTAATTGCTGTTTTCATTGTTATAGGACATGTGTAAATGGTTCTCCAGTAACCAGTGCTCTGCAGCTTCACCATGGTGACCGTATCCTCTGGGGAAACAACCACTTTTTTAGGTAATTTGATGCTAAATTTGTGGTTGCAGAACATTTCTCATATGATTTAATTATTTTACACAGTGTGTTTTAGTTTTTCTTTATCCAAAAAAAGAGAACTGTATTTAAATATTCAGAATTTTGTTAACATTTTGCATGACTAGTTCTAGCACATAAAAACACTCATTTCTACAAATGAGCCAGATTTGTTATTAAGATGTATTCCTATACTTAGAATCAACTTGCCTAAGCGGCGTTCACGTGGAGCGGATGATGAGGATGGTGAAGGTGGTGTGATGAAGAACAGTGGCAGCAGTGAGCAGCTGGACGCCGACGGTGACACCGCCAGCGAAGTGTCCAGTGAAGTGAGCTTCTCCTACGAATTTGCCCAGACGGAGGTTATGATGAAGGCTCTGGGGAACAACGGTAATCAGGAAACCTAAATGAGCCATTTAGTGTGGTGGTTTGTGTGTGTTGTCTCATGGCCGTCTGCTGTTTCCTGTCAGACCCCATGCAAGCAGTTCTCCAGTCTTTGGAGAGGCAGCATGAGGAGGAGAAGCGCTCCGCCTTGGAGCGACAGAGGCAGATGTACGAGCAGGAGCTCCAGCAGCTCCGCAAGAAGCTGAACCCGGACCGCCTGTCGATAGGCAACTCGGGAGCACCAGTGTCAGCTCAGCAAGGTCCAGGACAGCAGTCTCACTACCGCAGCCTGGAAAGACTCAGTATGGGAGGGATGAGCCATTCAAGCAGTGCTCAGAGCAGACTGAGGCAGTGGAGTGAGGACAGGTGAGCGTCTTTATCTGTGTGTGTGGACTATACTCAGAATCCTCATGCATGCTGTACTGGTAACCTTTACTCGATCTCCTCTCCTCCTGCAGGGAGGCAGTGTTGGTCAGGAGTTTGCGGCGGTTACGGGAGCAAATAGTGAAGGCGAACCTCCTGGTGCAGGAAGCTTGTTTTATTGCCGAAGACCTGGAGAGACACACGGAGTACAGAGTCACTCTGCAGATCCCGTCGGACAACCTCAACGCAAACCGAAAGAGGGACGCTATCCTCAGTGAACCGGCCATTCAGGTGCGCAGACGGTGTCGAGGGAAACAGATCTGGAGTTTGGAGAAGATGGAGAATCGCCTGGTGGACATGAGAGAACTGTACCAGGAGTGGAAGGATTATCAGCTCAATGACCATGACAACCCAGTGAGCCATGTTTCTCACCAGTCTTGCGTAATACTCAGCATTTATAAATAGAAATAATGAGCAGTTAAAGCTTAAGGGTTTGTAGTAAAATCGTATACTTTCCTCCTTGTTTAGGTGATGCGTTCATACTTCCGCCGAGCTGACCCGTTCTTTGATGAGCAGGAAAACCACAGTCTAATTGGCGTTGCCAATGTTTTCCTCTCCTGTCTCTTCTACGATGTCAAGCTGCAGTATGCTGTCCCTATCATTAACCAGAAGGGGGAGGTAGGAACTCACACACTCTTGCCCTAAATGGATTTATTAAACATCAAACAGAAAAACATTGCCAGGTCACATTCTATACAACATTTATTATTATGTATTGAATTATTAAAATAGTCTAAATGAGGATGAACATATCTGCGAGAAATGGGTAAAGGTTGTGTTGTTTCCCTGCTTTTGTACAGGTTGCAGGGCGCCTCCATGTGGAGGTGGTGAGGGTTGGAGGAGGTTTAGAGGACAATATGGCCGGAGGAGATGATTCAGATATCAACCAAGACACTGAATTCCAGGATCGCAAACTTGTCTGCATGGTGAGACAGATCAAAAAGAGAAAATAACTTTATATTATGCTTATGTTTAAAGTCACGTCCTCCATAATTTATTATATATTTATACTTAGATATTTTTAAAAGACTCTTGATCTGCTTGTCTTCTGCAGATCAAGATCCTGCAGGCCACAGGTCTGCCCCAGTACCTGTCAAACTTTGTCTTCTGTCAGTATTCATTCTGGGACCAGCCCGAGCCCATCATTGTGGCCCCTGAGGTCGACCCATCCTCCTCTTCACCCAGCACCAAGGACCCCCACTGCATGGTGGTGTTTGACAGCTGCAAGGTGAACATTCAGACCGCTACCCTCGCGACCTGTGACGGAGTAGAGCCATTGTTGTGTGTCATATCGACAGTGATTTTATTTATCATCATGCTGCAGGAGCTAGCGGTGTCAGTGAGTGAGGATTTTATCGAGTATCTCACAGAGGGGGCAGTTGCCATCGAGGTTTATGGACATCGGCAGGCAGACGCAGGCAGGAACCCCGCCCTGTGGGACCTCAGCATCATCCAAGCCAAGACACGCAGCCTACGAGACAGGTAGGCACATACCGACTTTTAGAAATGCCTGAAACCAGCTTCAGAATGCCTATCTGCCAGTGCAGTGGCTGATGTAGATGTACTGATAATGTTTGCTTTGCAGGTGGAGTGAGGTGACGCGTCGCCTAGAGCTGTGGATCCAGATACTTGAGATAAATGAGAACGGAGACTTTGTCCCGGTGGAAGTGGTTCCCGCTAGAGACGTACGGACGGGTGGAATCTTTCAGCTTCGACAGGTAAGGATGGACGCCAGAGGTGGAACTACAAAGTCTCACCTGAAAGGTCAACCTGCCAACCGTTCTCAGACTCATATTAAATCACCGTGTCCTCTCTAGGGTCAGTCGAGGCGAATCCAGGTGGATGTGCGTTCGGTTCAAGACTCGGGGACCATGCCTCTGATATCTGAGATTGTTCTCGCAGTGTCAGTGGGCTGTGTGGAGATTAAAAACACCACAGCAAACCAGGAGGGGGATGAGATGGACAGTTATCAGGTAGATGACTTCAATGGCACCTTCTGCTACCTGCTTTTTATAAAAATGAGATGTGAACTCACAGAGTTGTTGGACAGGAAAGAGATCTGGAGCGCTTGCGGCGGCAGTGGCTGACTGCGCTCACTAAGCGACAGGAATATCTTGACCAGCACCTGCAGAGCCTTGTCAGCAAAGCAGGTAAACCACGCGCAAACCGAAGCATTCAGACGTTTGAGGCCGTGCATTTATTTGGTGTTGATTAGTGTAGGAGGTTCTTGATGTATCTCTGCCGTCATGTGAACAGAAAAGACAGAAGATGACATGGAACGAGAGGCCCAGCTGTTGGAGTGGCGCCTGACTCTGACGGAGGAGAGGAACGCTGTGATGGTGCCCTCTGCTGGCAGCGGCATTCCTGGAGCACCAGCTGAATGGTAACAGCACACGGCAGCGTTCATTTGGGTTTTGGCTTCTCATGTTGCGTTTACACCATTAAATCTACAATGCTTTTGTGATTACAGGGTTCCTCTGCCTGGAATGGAGACCCATATTCCTGTGCTCTTCCTGAACCTCAAAGGTGAGTCGATTCCAATAGTTCAGTAACACATTTAATCAGATTTTAAATATATTACTGTGACTTTACTTTTGTTATACGTCTTAAATGTACTACTCTCAGGTTGCTTTAGCATGTATTGTTTTGTTTTTCCAGCTGATGACCTCAGCTCTCAAGATCAGTTTGAGGTTCCCGAGGCTGGAGGTTGGGACGCCACCCTGAGTGGCGAGGATGAGGACGATTTCTTTGACCTACAGATTGTCAGACACTATGACGGGGAGGTAAGGGTGCAATTGCTTGGTGCACATTCCTGAGGGAAAGCCCAGAACTCCCTGGTCATTGCATTCATGACTGGATGTCCGCCCCTCCAGGTGAAAGCAGAGGCATCGTGGGACTCCACCGTCCACGAGTGTCCCCAGCTCAGTCGCGGGGGCGCGTGGCCCGAGCAGCGGGTGTACCTGACCGTTCGAGCGGTAGTGCAGCTCAGTCACCCTGCTGACATGCAGCTGGTCCTGAGGAAGAGGATCTGCGTCAACGTTAACCCAGGTCGCCAGGGGTTCGCTCACAACTTTCTCAGGCGGATGTCCACCCGCAGCACCATTCCTGGCTGCGGGGTCACCTTCGAGGTGGTCTCCAACATCCCTGGGGTGAGGGGGAAAAGAAGAACCTTTCTGTTTTTGTCAAAACGTGTGGCGGCGATGATGGATTATCAAACGTAAAACGTGATGTTGCTCTGTCTCATTAGGATGCCCCTGGATCAGAAGACCGAGAGATGCTGGCCCGGCTCGCTGCCAGTGCACACAACAGCCAGTCAGCTGACGATGAAGCTGCCATTGAGAAATACCTGCGAAGTGTCCTGAGTCTGGAGAACATCCTGACCCTGGATAGACTCAGACAGGTAGATGGACAGACACACTTAATTCCACTAACTCAGTTTACCATTTGTGAAATCTTGAATGTCCTGTTGGTTGTAGGAGGTGGCGGTGAAGGAACAGCTGGCCAGCCGAGGCAGGAGCAACAGACGGAGCCTCAGTTCTCCTTCTGTTCACAGGGTAAGACTCTAATACCCAGACACCGTACAGTAGGTAATGCCATTATATTGCAAATATCATATTTCTGAATAAGCTCTCTGTCCATACTCAGCTGACGGGGAGCAGACAAGACCTGTCCACAACCTGCCTGCTGGAAGATAAGGTAATCCACTTTCCAACCATACTTCAGTCCTCTGATGTTCTATTGTATTATTTCTGAACCAATCTCTTGTCGTCACCCTGCTTCTCTGCTTCTCAGGGTCGATGGGAGAGCCAACAGGATATCTTCATGCCTTCTCAGTTCCATCGCACCCTCCCCCGCCCGGCCTCTTCCCCTTCCACCTACTCCACCTCCCCATCTTCATTCCCCACTCCCTTCGCCACGACACCCCCACAGAACCAAGAGCCAGAGCAAGGTAACTTACCTTCTGTTACACATCTGTACCTTCTCCATCAGCTCTTCTTCCCCAGGTCCATGTAACTCTTTCTACACTGCTCTGCCTCACATGTCTACCACCGTTCCCTCATTTTCCATCGCTCTTTTTTTACTGGATGCATTTATTTGTACTTCACACTGATCTCACTAATGCTCATAGTTTCATTTCAACTCCCTTCTCCTCCTCTTCCTTTCAGTCTTATTTTTCATTGCAGTTTAAGATGTCTAGTTTCTCACTTCAGTTCCATCATTCTCCATCATTACTGTACTTTTCTGCTTTGCCTAACATAATGTGTCATTTTATTCCTCGCCAGACATTATTAGAGCTTCTAGTGTCTACTGTAATTACATTATTGTGGTGTTAGTCAGATTTTCCATTGGTGCTTTTGATTAATTCTGTTTAGAAATGAACAGAATTAATTGATTTTAATTTGTCTGTGTTTCTCAATCAAGTGATGAGAATTGTTCACATCCAGCTTATGTCTCCTGCTGTCAGTCTATCACAATGTTGGAGGGTTGTTGCCATTTCCTGGACTCGGCTTTCAACTTCCTGTTAATCTTTCACACCTCCTTTATTTTCCACATCTCCTCATTTCCTTGCCTACTTCCTTTCTTCTACTTCCTCCTCCTCCTCTCTGGCCTCCCCGCTCCCCCCTCCCCAGGTCGTTCAGGGCTTGCTGCCTCTTATCTTTCAGTTAAGGCGCTGGTTCCTCAGATGCCAAAGCTGCTCAAGTCATTGTTTCCAGCACGAGATGACAAGAAGGAGCTAAGACCTTCACCACACAACCAGCAGGTCAGAGCACATGTAGTAGTGCAGAGATTCCACTCTTCTGCATTGAAGGCTCATATGAAGAAATTAGGGCGCGGCCTTTCTCCTGTGGCCGCTTGGTTTGTTTTCTCCGGCACTTCGCCAGCAGTTGCATTATTCTGTGTCGCGCTGCGCCGTCAAATGAGCAGCCTGACTTATCGATAAAAGCAAATCATTATTGTTAAATTTCCATCATTGATTATTATAGATTTGTCGATTCGTTTTTGACGCCCTGATATTTATTCTTTGGCACTCTATTTAAGGAAAAAAAACAAAAAGCTATATATTTTATATTTTTTGTACTTATTCTAAAAAACAAAAAAAAAATATTTACTGATCCTACATTGGGGAAGTGTTAAATAGGTCCAGCTATAATAGCTTTCTTTAACATTTTTATGGAATTAAAGTGATAATGTTACATATCAGTAGTGAATTCTTTCTTTACTCTGCAGCATGTTCCCCGTATTGTGACCTCGCCAGGATCAGATGACACCCGAGTCAGGCCTGAGACGGTGAGCTTCATCACATCATCACATATTAGTATAATTAGCTTTACATTAAATTTTCCTCCTTTTACTTTACACATTATGTATCTGTATCTGCAGTCAACTAATATGTGGCTCCAAATGTCCCATGAAGAAATTAACAGCTGATGCAAATGTTCCTTCAAAAACCCATAACAGGCTGCAGAATTTTGCACGAAAGGCCGGAATAATGTTTCAGTATAAACTGATTATTGTTGTTTTGCCTTGTCTGCATGCTGTCGTCTGTCCCTCTGCTCCTGCAACAACTGCTGGTTTCCTCTAGACTGCTATTCTACGCCCCTCAACCAAAGACAGGCAGGCAGAGCTCTCAGAGGTCCCTCCTCTTCCTGTGCATGACCCGCATGACACCACCCCCCTCAGCCCCCTCAGCCAGTCGTCAAGCGGCTACTTCTCCACTAGTGTCTCTACAGTTACCCTGTCTGACGTTCTCCAGCCTTCCTCCTCGTCTTCCTCCCTCGTGGCCGCTGACACCACGCTGCTCACGACCCCTCCGCAGCAGCAGGGTGCTGACAGGAACGATGTTGTGACCTCTCCTTCTCAGTGTGGCGCCAGGATGACCATCGTCGTTCCCCCTGCTCCCCACAGTTCAGCAAGTCACAACAACATCAGTGAACAGAAGCTTCTAAACTCTGGCGGAGGCAGTGAAGGTTTTGAGAGGCTGGAGATCCTTGTGGATGAAGAGGAGCAAAACCAAGATGAAACGCTGCCTGACTGGCTGATGGAAGGGGCATGTGTCACAGTGGGAAACAATAAGCCCGGCACGGTGCGCTACATAGGAGTCACACAGTTTGCTGAGGGAGTGTGGGTGGGGGTGGAGCTGGACACACCTGTAGGTAGGTACTCCATTAAAAAAACATCTGCTCAATGACAATACAATAGCTGATGAAGTACTGTATAATGTTGTGTTTACCTCTGATTTGTCATTTTCAATACAGGTAAGAACGATGGTTCGGTTGGAGGACATCGATATTTCCACTGTAAACCAGGTTACGGGGTCCTGGTCCGTCCGGATCGGCTGTCCCGCAGGGACCGGACTAATCAGGCGACGGGAGAGTACGCTCCTCCTGCCCATGTCCCCGTCCTACGAGGCGAAGCCGTGGTTGCCCGTCGGGGGGAGAACCGCAAGTCCTGGAACAGCTGAGACAGGGAAAGTAGGAGCTGGATGGGAGAGACGAGCTCCCCACAGCCTCCTGCCCGTCTTTTCTTCTCTTCCTAGCTATGCAAAAGGCCCACGCATCACAACACGAGTGTCGTTGGAAACGACACCCACTACAATATACTACATACATTCACAGAAAGTCGGTGGAATGACAGTAAAGTCTATTCTATACGAATGCAAGTAAGTTGAAGAGGGACTATGCAGAATATGAAGAAGTCCGTGGAAGGACTGTTTATCATGTGGGAGATAGTAGTAGATAACGTGGCAGTCAGTGGAAAGGCTGCGGACAGGGAATGAAAGCAGACTCCTGAGCATCGGAGCTCCCCAGGCGCGTGGCTGGGATGCTGCAGACTGGATGACCTGCTCGCTGAACTGGCATACAGGGATGCAAACTAATCACATTTTAGACAGGAGTCTTTTTTTCTAATCTGCAAGTTAATTTCCTATGACATATTCAGTGGATGTACCGTAATTGCAGATGTGACTGTGACATATGCGCTCCGCTCTTTGTGTTTCACAAAGTCAGAGACTTGAGTCAGATTGAGATTAACCTGTCGTCCTGTCAAACTAACAGCAGGCTTTAGCTGCAACTTCACCCGTGATGTGTTTGCATCCCTGGATACACCGTGGACTCGGTGTCCCAGAATTCCCTGCTCCAGCTGCCGCTCCTCTGCCTTCTCTTGGTCCAGTCTGCAAACTGACACCTCTCGCTCCTGGACTCTCTTCTCTTGAACATAGATTTTCCCAGAATGTGCCTTCATCATGGCTTGATTTGCTATTTTTCCCCCCAGTGTATTTAATTTTGAGGATGCCTTGTGATCTCAGGGACTATAGGTTGGAAAGGACACGGAGGAGTGTGTGCGTGTACGTGTTTGAGTGTATTGTAAATGTTGTACAGTGTTTCCGTGTGTGCACTGAGCTCATGTTGTAATTGTGTCGGTGTTGAAGATGCGCAGAGCATGTCCTTGTTGGACAAAGCCACTGTAGGAACCGTAGGAAGTACTGGGACGCTTTAAAAGTCGATTTTGCACTGGAGATGTTGGATGAGTAGCTTCTGTAAGTGAACAGCAGGCGGTTGTGGTTGGGATGCGGCAGGATAGAGGGGGATGATGACTCGGCAGGGTTCTCCTACAGCTACAACATTAAACTGATTAGTTGGCAAAAACATCTATCAGCAGCTATAGAACTGATTACCGTGATTGATGCATCACTATCAAGATGGTGTTGTAGATTCAGCACTGTGGATTTTGATCTGCTACTTTTCTGACATTTTATAGACACAACAAGCAAATTTGTCAGACTCTTTGATAACGTGCTCTGCAGTTGCTGCCATACCTCAGTAATGTTGTAATAACCCAATGATGGCTGTTGATGGCCATAAGGTGGAAGACGCTCTCCGTCGGAGCGGGGCTTCTCTGTCTGTCGGGACCAACAGCAGGAGGCGATGTGTGGTTCATTGGTGGAAACAGGAAAGTACTAGTGCACTGTATGTGTCGGGGGAAAGAAAGTGGGACGGACGTTTCACGATTGACAGAACTGATTTGCTTCTATGCATTTGTTTTGTTTTTAAGTCATCTAGTTGTAGCTTCTATTTCTCACACTGCTATGAGCTGCAAGTGCATTGAGGGAAAGTATTAAACACAGACTTACTGAACATTGGTTGAAGAAAAGACTGAATCAATTTTATGAAGTAGTTTATTAAACATTCCAGATAGTCTCTATTGTATTTTTCAATTAGTTAAAGGGCACTACACCAGTTTCATACATGAGGTTGGGTTTACGTGTCAAAAGGTTTGAGAAGTCTGAGAAAATGACCCTGATGTCATTAGGGTCATTACATGAAGACTGCAAACGAACAGAACGGTGCAAAGGTCTGATTTATCATGGGAGGTGTGGGTTCAGGACAGAATGCATCTGCCTGATTTTTATTGTTGATTTTTAAAATCTGTCTTTTGCAAGTTTCCAGACTTTGCGAAGCCTCTCACTGGAGTGCTCTTTTAACACGCTAGACTAAGTGGAGCGTGAAGTGCTGGGTTGAGGATGTCGTCAGTCTCACCAAGTGAGCGACAGGCGTGTGCTGACAGGTTAATAACAAATAGTTCAGGACTGAGTGGAGTAGTTCTCCTGTTTACAGCAGCCCAAGCTAATCCTATTCTGAAGATGGCACACACTATTGATTTCCACTAAAGCAGGATGGCTGTCTGAGTTTTGGGGGCAGTGTGTTATTATAGATATTACTGATGATGGTATGATATGATACATTGTGTGGAATACTGTAAGTGCTTGTAAACACATTGGTATGTCCAAACACATCAGTCATCTTTTTTTCATTCCTTTATGTCACTTCTTCTTAATTTGAGAAGTGGTTTTACTATTTATATTAAAATGCTTGTACACATGCCTTTATCGCATGAAAACTAATAAAGCCTTTTTTTAATTGTATTAAATCTTGCACAAATGGTTTGATGAGAACTGCTGCTATTAGCGCTGTAAATGTACCTGTACAGTAAATGATGATTCGTGTAACGCTCTTTATCTCGCTGTACTAGAGTTTGGTTTTCGGATCCCGCGTGGGATCGGAGGTCGGTGCGTGACCTCGGTGGCCGGAATATTTTCACGGAGCAGTAAAGATTTGAAAACGAGGCACTTTGCCACGTGAGCCTTGGAGGAACATGTGGGTGAAGAAGACTCACCTGCACAAGACCGATGAAAATAATGTTGAAGTTCATGTACAATTTTAAAAGGAAGAGACATTAATAGTGTAGTTTAGTTAGTCTTTGTGTATTTATTGTTCGTGGAGTTCTCTGGTTGGTTACTGTAGGTGACTGTTGGTGTGGTGTGTTCTCGATCAGCAAGCAGTGAAGTGGTACATACTGTAGAATGGACAGTCGGTAATGAAGGATAGTTTTCTCGTGTGTGTGTGGGGAGATGGTCTTAACAGAGTGAATGTGTTGTGTACTTGGATTTGATTCTTGTGTCCTTCCAAGATGGGAATCTACCACCACCTGCCACTTTAATTATACCTAGTTTAAGTTGTGAGCGACAGAGCCATGCTCGCTCGCCCACCCGCTCGCTCGCTCTCTTTCTGTGGCCGGTGGTCTCCTCCCGTCCTGGTCTCTGCTCAGACACTGTTTTAGGGGTTTGAGATCACTTCTTCTGGCTTCTGGATGTTCCTTTATGTCCATGTGCCTCAGAAAACGCACATCATTTTCATATCAACGCTTCAAGTCATTTGCGCACAAAAAAAAAAAAGAATTAGTCCTCCAGGGGGACTTAAAGAGTTCACGTCTGGAGGAACTCAACTCAACTCATGATGTTGGAAACAGCCGCTTTCAGTGCAACACAGAGCAATATTCTTTTTTTGTCGCATCGAGGCGCAGCGCAGCTCCTCTGGCCACAAGCGTTGGTTTCCTTTGTGGACACTTCCTCCTCCAACTTCGCTGGCAGCACCATGAAAACACGGTGTGACTCTGACGTTGGAAACACACAATTTTAATAAGACACTGTAAAAAAAACAAGTAAACGTAGTAATTAGCCTTGTTGGTGATGGTTTTAACTCAGTGGACTTAACATTTCAGTGGCATCTGTGCCACAGCCAGCAGCAGGTATTAACGAGGCTAATGAAGTTTTATCGCTGCGATTTGTGTCCAAACATCACAAAGCCGATCTGTACGAATCCTTGGTCCTGCAGGACGTTGTCCTCCTCCTCCTGTCTTTTCTTTCTGTGCCAGTGCTTTTCACACTCACCTGTAGCATTTCCTGCAGCTCTGCGCTAACGTTGCAATCGCTGCATAACTCGACATGTCCGCTACCGAAACGTGGCCTTAAGTTTGGAGCCACACCTGTTTTTAGAGGAATGGTCCCGTCTTTAACTACGAATGCTGTCCCTCAGAGGGCTGTGCTATTGAATAAGGTCATTCGAAAACCACAGCAACCTGGTTGGCTGTTCAAAAGGACTAAAAGCAGTTTCCGTTAGTCGAGACAGCAGCAGTTGGGTGTTGTAGATCTTTGCACCCAGTGGGAATGTGATATTAAGTCTCAGTTATTCCACACAGTGGAAACTCCAACCCACCACTGCCCTACAGCTTTTTTCTACCCGGGATCTGACTGTGTATTTTCTAAGCAGTCTTTGGGTTCATGCTTGACACAGACTTCCTGCCTTGTCCGTTTCAACCCTGTGAATCCTGTCCCCGGCCTCAGTCGTCCAGATCGCTCTGCCAACTCTTCCCCCGGGGCCTTGTAGCGGCTGAGCTGTACCTGCTTCACTACTGAACTGGGTGCATCCAGTTACTTATTTATTCTCAAACGTTTTGAATAAACCACACAAAACGAGCAATATGCGGTCGCGGGACAATGCGACGCAGCCTTCTTGCAGGTGCACAGCCTGTAGTAGGTTTTTTTTTTTTTTTTGGCAATAACGGCTGCTTCTGCTTTCCAGGAAGCACGAGAAACAGCTGTTGTTCCCTCAGGTACCAGCAGCCACATTTAAGAGAAGTGTTTAATGATAGAACGCTAACAGGAGCGCTTGAGGAACCGAGTCTGGTGCTCGATAAGTCAGGGAGTTTCATTAGAACCATGTTAGTAGTGCAAGCAGCCCCACCAGTCCTAACACGTTCACCTGAAGACACATAATGGGACTGACTGCAGCCTGGTCAGCAGTATTATTAGTATTATTATATCTTGACTGAATAATCATTATCAATCACTGCTACTGTGGAGTCTGTGGAGCAGGTTTGTCTTGATGTGTCATTTGTATGTATGTGTATATATGTGCATATTAAGACTTATAAAGAAAGATCTGAGCACAAGTTTGGGTTTTGATTAATTTAATTGTTTTATGTAATTCTAAGCTGCAATCCAAAGAATAAACATGTATTATATTACATTTATAACTTTCCTTTTCTTTATCTGTCATTACCTGACAAGGGGGAAATAAATAGCAGGATTAACACAGCCTTTGTGTAATTGTGCCGGTTTTAATGATGGTTTAACAAAGTGATTCTAGTGATTTTTTTTTTTTACTTTTCTGAGAAATTACAACAGGTTTGTAGGTGAATGTTAAGAATTGTAGGTGATGGAAAGAAATCTGCTAGGTTTTAATCTCATCTCTGACCTTCACCCTTTGGCTGAAGTTGCCTCATGGATAAACATCCCTGCGGAGCTGGAGACAGCTCTTCAAGTTAACTGTAGTAAACCAGACGCTTTCTACAAACCACAGAACGCTGCATGGACTCTGATCAGTTTTTATTCCCTTGTAAATAGAATATCAATAAAAACACACCTCAAAAGTAACAAATAAAGTTTATCCAACAGATGAAAAAGTAACAAAATGCATATGTAGATTTTCTACACAGCGTTTACAGAACAGTCTACTGTCCAAAAAAGGCACTAAATCTTGAAATAGAAATAATGGGGGATTAAAAGATACAAATTCAAAGTGACAATACACATCCTGCTGAGGTTTAACAATTTTTATCTTAGTGATATTTTGTAGTTTATTGCCCAAATAAAACTGCAAACATATCTGATGTGTAGAATGGTACACTTTAAGGTGAGTTCCAGTCACTGGGACTGAACCAGGACAGAGACATTTACATTTTATTCAGATCATATGGATGATGGATGTCCTTTTCCTCCATGCAAAAAAAAAAAAGCAGTTTGGAACAAAACGTAACGTAAATGTCACGCTGCATCTCATGGTTTCACAATATTGACCCAAACAAGATGAGGAGAACAGCACTGTGTTTACATTCAGTCCTGATGGATGAACTAACAAACTACAATGACACCAGTTTCCCCACGCTCACTTGTCTAGAAAGCAGATCTCAGGTCAGGTCTCAAGAAACCTATTTACATTTATAAGTGCCAAGTATAAAAGAGGGTCTGAGCTAAATCATCAGCAGCTATGAACCAACCAAGGAAGCTCAGAGGAACAGACTGGTTAACAGAGGTTAAACTGCATTTTAACTTTTAGGAAACGTGGTGTAATTGTAGCTCTAGTTCTGTTGTTCATTATAGTTCATTATTTCAGGCAGTTTAAAACTTTCCTCAACTAAAAGCAATGAAATGTCAAAATACAAACCCCAATCAATAGGAATGAAATTCCTGAAACTGCAGTCAATGCTTCTGGTCTATTTTTGGCGAACGATCAACTTTTGACCCTGTTTTAACTTTGTCCTTCAGTTTCTGACAAACAAGATTCACGTCAGACACATTAGGACTGTTTTTAGCTTATATTTCTAATTTAAATCTTCATCTGCAGGGTAAAAATGAGCAATTACGTGAGAAGTAGGTCCACTCTGTTTAAACAGGAACATTATACAACGCATACAGATTGAAACTTTTAGTTTCTATCCACATGTAGACATTTTGTAAATGGAAAAATACATTTGAATTAATGGTTTCATATAATGTTAAATTCTATTATCTGTTTTCCAGACAGCTACCATTAAAGTGTGGTAGAGCTATAGGGAGCATTTTATTTATCATTAATACTTTCCACTCTGCCAAGCAGTAAAACTTTTTTGCAGTATTTATTTTTTTAGCATCTCCACACAATTAAACCTTTAGAAAGAAACAGGCGCCTACGGACAATGCACAACAAAGCAGCAACCTCACACTTTTCATTTAACATGTTACAGTTATGTCTATTATTAATGTGCATTTACAATTTTTTTTTTTGCTTTTAAAGTTTTGATTTAAAATAACACAAGCAAACAATCAATTTCCTGTTTCAGCAAAGCAACTTAAATGATTTTAAATCATGAAATAATCTCAAAACAGCACATTGTCTTAAATGAATCCATGGATTCACTTCAGAAAGGCCTCTGCTTAGCAGATGAAAAAGAAAACTAACCTAACCCACAGTGGGGTAGCATACTTTGATATTTTGGTGTAAATAAATCAAACAATAGCCTCAGAGTATAATAAATGCTTAAAGCAAAGACAGGACAGCTCTGCTGTCTTACAATTAACAGAGACATCACAACATTAACAGAATCCAGAAGTGACATATTCCACCAGGATGAGGAGGAAACTGTGTTACAACTACTGCATGGACTCTGGTGGAGGCACAGGATTATAAATGGATAATGTTTTCTTCTGCAGTGGAATTTCCCTTAACTTTCCGACTTAACACTTATCAGCTCGAGTTTAAAAAGAAATTTCCCTTTTTAAAAGGAGGACACTGACGTTTCAAATGAGCCAGCACAGACCACCTTTACGTCACAGTCTGCTGTCAGTCTCATGTCACGCCGTTAGCTCTGCCATTATTTTCAACAGTCGAAACTTAGCTTCACATTGAAGCAGCTATGGAGGTGTAGCTTATATTGTAGCTGAGGGGTGTAGTGAGGTATCTATGTTGAGTCTTTAGCTCTGAACTAGTAGTTTAGCTTGTAAAGCACCTGGTGAAGAGCAATGAGGAACCGGGTGAAATGAAGCCACTTTAGTGTTGGCTGGTAACAACATTACATGTTGAGCTTTCTCGCATTAGTAATGGGAGGTGAGGGATATGAAGCCATTGTAGAAGTCCTCCTTCATTCACTGAGCCCATGTTAGGACATGGCAAAAAATAAGGCACTTTAAATTAAATACAACACAGACCATGTACTAAAAAACCCTAAACCTAATTTGTGATATGATTCTGTGCAGCTGGATCCAAGCTGATGTACTAAATCTGGTCTGTTGGGTTACAGTATTAATGCAAGTTTGCGTTTACCATCCTCCTGTATAACTCACTGAGCAGTGATGGGCTGAAGAAGAATAAAGGGATTTGATCAGCTAGTAAACACAGTAAAGGTTTAAAGCTAAAGAGAGAATATTGCACTTATAGTTGTCATGTGTCCCAAACATGACTTCAACACTCGTCTTGTGTCTGTGGACTCAGGCAGTTGTTCTGTAACATGTAAGTCATGTGCAGTGAGATGGCTGGTCAATGTCCACAGCTGCTATGCTGACCTGTGTCAAAGCAACATCTCCAGCTTCACCCAATCTAAAAGCATTTTGGAGAAAATACATAGAACACATGCTGTAGTTTCATGTGGGGGATGTTCCCAATAAACTTGGTACGATACACTTGATTTAGTTTTACTGGAGTGAGTGGAAACCTGACTAACACTAATACAGAAAACTGTTGGACTTCGACAATGGCTATACTGAGATAAGTATAGCTTTGATTATATTTTTATCTGTCAACCAACTTAAAGTATGTCTATGATATAATTTGAAAAAGAATTAAAACTCCAACGCTAAATATAAACTTTAACCGCTTGTTTCCTAAATCTTTTTTTTTTCCTCCTCTGTCACTCACACTGATCCATGAAATGTTTAAACAGCTGAGAATCTATCACCATGGTGTCATTTCAAATGAACTGACCATTAAAATGTGACATTGTGTGTTTAGAACACATGGCATATAAAGCACAAACACATATATCTAAAAAGGGAAAATACACAGTTATCTTGCCACAGTTTGACACATTTGATGCGTCTTTGATGAGGATCTGTCTAACACACACTGGATTTCCTCCATGACTATCCTGCACCCAAAAAATACATGAAGGTTTAAACTTAATACTTTGGCTATTGCTCCACTCGCCTTTCACCACCAACAAAAACTCTTAATTTCTTTCATTAGAAGCTAATATGTGTATATACTGTAAATAGAAGTAGACAGGGTCCTTATACCCTCACAGTATATATAAAGTGTATACTGCAACCATACATACACATGTAAAATATGTATGCATGTAATCACTTTCACTTTAATCTGTAGTTTCTAAAACAGCTCATGTCACAGCTAAATCCCCTTTTAACCGACCGATCTGTATTGATTCCAAACGATCTCACAGTGATTATTAATTTCATCCGTTGTGCAACCGGACATGAATACGTACAGTAACATCCAGTCCCCTGGTCAACTCTTTCTTTTTTCCATTTAAATCTGACAACAGTTTCAGCTACAGGAGACATTTATGTCTCGAGTAAACATCTGATATACTTTTTTGAAATTATATCTTTGTGATATGGAAGCAAATAGAAGTTTATGGGAGTTACGTTTGTGGTCTTTAAATTTAAAAAATTAATGTGATTATATGTCAAGGGTTGTTTACACAGTTCAAATATATGTGACTTCTTTTTGCTTCCATATTCTGAGCTTATTTAAATCAGGGGTGCGATAGATAGATAGATAGATAGATAGATAGATAGATAGATAGATAGATAGATAGATAGATAGATAGATAGATTCTCACAGAAACATTATCTACATTATTACTAAGCTTATTCTGCTGTTTTCCTCAGAAAGAAAGAAACAGCGTCAATTTGAAATATAACCGATTGTTATTTGTGTGCTACATCATTTAAAAAAATAATAAAATTAACTAAAACCTTTCAAATTCATCTTTCGCATTTTTGAGGCTGTTCAGTTGTGATCACAGTGCAAGACCCTGAAACTGTTTGAACCCTTTGTCAAATACAGTGTTGTCCTGCTGTGGAAATCTGCACAATGCATCATGTCCTGACACGCAATCACCTATGGAAGATGCAAAATGCCTTAATAAAAAAGACATTATCCCAAAACAATACATGACTGATGATGTTATTATGTAATCCATTGATTATTTGAATTTGATAGATTTTTTTAGGCATTCTAAACTGTCCACAGTCTGCTGAGAAGGACTTGAACAGAGGTTTATAATTATTACCATTGTTATAATACACTAGAAGCGCCTAAAAGAGTGTAGCAGAGCAGGTTGGTGGTTGGAGGTAGGGTTGGGAGGTATCTCAGGGTTGGAGTTTATAGGACATTTGGTCTTTTTCACACTTATTACATTCCTATAAAATCTGCTTGCATATCAACACACCTGTTCTATTCATCATCCGCCACCCCCTTCAGTCTTCCTCGGCCGTTTCGGTTTTGATGTCATTTCCCATACTGCACCTTGCCCCCTCCCCCTGAGTGGTTGAGGCCTGGTTGCCATGACTGGCCCCCGTCTTCTCCACGCTGATTGGGTCCTGGGGCTCGGACAGCACGTTGTTAATGGCTGGTTCGTCCTGTAGAGATGGAGAGGGTGGAGACCAGGACACGCCCGTCAACCTCGAAGCGCCTTCTACCTGAGCGCCCGCTCCCGTCACCAGAGAGCGGCCGATCAGAGACACTCCCCTCTGCCCAGCCAAGCCTCCTTTTCCCAGGGCAGAAAACCAGCTGGGCAGCAGTGTGGGAACCTGAGTGGGGAGAACATAGGAAAACCTTTAGCACAATAATCACCTTTGAAATACAAGGTTTCTCCTGTAAATCGATCCTCTTTGCTTATCTGACAACAAGTCTTACAGATGAAGTGATGTGTATTTACACTGTACCTGGGTTGGAGAGGAGAGATCAGCTCGACTGAAACCAAACTGCCGGGCTGACGCTCTCTTGTCAAATAAAGACACATCACAACCCTGTAACAGAGCAGCATGTTTCCTTTAGACAATAACCAGGCCATTTTAATGTCACTTGCATTTTATTTATTATCTTAACCTCAGGCATTGAGTGTTTATCTTACTTCTGATAACATCTATCTAAACATAGAAGTCAAACATCTGACAAAATAGAAACAGATTTATGATGTTGTAATGCTCCACACACAGTTACAGGTTAGCTTTGTCACCGAACATCTCTATCAGGCTGTGTCTGTGTCAAAGACCTAAAATTCATGCATTGTCAGCATGTTTTTTTTTACCTGGTCAGGAAAGTCGTTTCCATCCACCTCGTCGCTGTTGGACTGACCTCCTGGACTCTGAACCTCGATGCCGTGACTCTCCAAGATGGCTGCTTCTTCAAAAACACAAACTCTATCATAGCATATCGGCCTCGAAAAAACATCCCATCATCACATCCAGTGAAATAAAACTGTGTAGTTATGCATCAGTGATCGTTACAGGCGGGTTGCGAGTATTGTTTGTTAGACACATAGAGCAAAGGGCAACCACAATCACTAACGTCCACACCTACTCAGAGATAGACATTACCAATGTTAGCGCGTCTCTTGATGTCTTTGCGACGGTTGGCGAACCAGTTGTAGACCTTTAGAGACGTCACCCTCTCCAAATCAGATAGCTTCTTTCCTATGAGACACACCCACAGATTATGCACCCACAGCAGAAGCGGCACCGCTGCATCCTCGTCCCCTCCTCCAGTTTCTCTCTGGTGATTTTGTACTTAAGTGGTAATTGTAACGGTCACACACCTGGCTTCTGAATGACAGCGTTGCAGGCAGTGGCAATCTCTTCTCTCTTCGCTTCATCGGGGTACTGGTTATCACTGAAGTAGCTATGTAGACACAGACACGCTGTTACATTTAAAATGATCTAACACATTTTCTGTTCAGCCCTTCAGCTCCATCTTCCTCACCTCTCCATAACAGCCAGACACTCCTTCCTCCAGGTGAACCTACTGCCCCGTCGAAGTCGGAACCCTCCGGGTGCCGAGGTAAACGGGGGAGGAGCTTGTTGCCAGTCCATCATGTCCTCCAGAGCCAGCGGGGCAGCTCGCATCGCCAGAGTGGCACCTGAGGCCACACAGGGAAAAGTATAATTCACAGTAAGTCTGACGGATTATGAAAACCTATAACTGTACTGTAAATGATACACCACTCTTGTGTTGTGAATGGAGTTAACTATTACATCCTCCTAACATTTATTTATTTTGACATCATTGTACGAAGAGATTCGTATGTCTGCACTGATGCATTACAGCTGGTAAAACAGGTCCTGGGACAAACACAAGGACACTTTGACAGCATCCAATAGACAAAAAGATCTTAACAGATTATCTGACCCCTTATCTTATAATGTTATAGTAGTGCTTGTCCTCTTTCAGTCTAAATGGTCGGATCTTTGTAGCATTAAGACAGTGTTCAGGTTTCAACGGCAGTAGTAGAACTGTTTGATGTGTTCTCATCTATTGTATATTTTCATAAGTGCAAGGCCAGAAAGGCTGTGTATGAGTTGAAGGTCTGGTGATGGAGGGTGGAGTTACCCGGGTTGTTCTTCTCCAGCTGGTACCAGCGGAAGAAGGCTCGCTTCTTCTGCTCGCTGAGGTCCGATCCCTGCTGGAGGAGCCAGTGGGAGATCCGACTCTGGCTGATCCCTAATGGAAGTACAGAGATGAAGCGTGTGTTTTCAGTGTTAGTAGTAGTGATTTACTGACTCCTGTTTAAGTACAGACTCACCTGTTACCTGAGCAACCACAGCCTGCGAGATCCGTCGGTTTGCCAGAAATGACTTAATCTCCTCTTTGATCACAGCGCTGTCTCTTCTGCGAGGAGAGAGGGAATATGGAGCATGTAATAGTGAAGCAGTCATAGGTTGCCTGTAGCTGGAGCTGTGGCAGAAGAATGGCAACAACTGTTGCAGATAAATAAGTAAAGGAATTGAGAGCAGTCCGCGCTCTGAAATTCTCTGCTGCTCTGGTTTGATTTCATCGTCACACACCCTGAAATCAATACCACTCTGATTGCAGCTGTCTGGCTGCAGACTACAGATGAGAGGCACTGGAGGGTCTGCGAGTGTGTGTGTGCGTGTTTGTACAGTATGTTTGAGTGTACACACAGGCAGTAATCCTCACATCACATTAAGATTCAGTGTGAGCTAAAACAAGCCTTTGGCTATTGAGCCTTTGTGCCTCCTGTGGAGTAATTTACAGCACACACACTCGTCCTTGGTCAATTTCACTAAGATGTTAATGTGACTCCACTCATGTTTATTTAATACATTATAGCAAAGAACAAGAACAAAGACCCAATAAAAGCCACAATTTGTGACTAAATAAACAAAGAAGGAAAGAAGTCATAAAGCAAGTCTGATCTGGCCTATCCTGGTCTAAGTTAAGCTTCGTGTGGTCTTACCTCATTAAGTCCTCCACCTTCTCGTCAACATCAATGTCCTCCTCAGTGGCCTCAAACCCGTAGCCAGGTCCTGTCACAGTGCCGCTAACCACACCCAGTGGAAACCGGGGAGGCGACAGTTTCCCGTTGGTCACTGCAACCAGACCGTTCTGAGCCACCGCCGCCATGACAACAGGAGAGGCGACTGGAACTGGCAGGGGAGGCGAGGTGGTGTCAAAGTTGTTACTGGGCGACAGGGAGAACTGGGTTTCAGGGAAAGTCGTCTGGGTGGCGGTGGAGGTCATGGAGGAGGTGGCGGCGGCGGCGGTGGAGGACATGGAAGACGACGGCGGTACGTAGGACGGTTTGTGGGTCAGCTTGTGTCCATGCTGCCGGTCGAGGTGGTCCAGGGCATCCAGAGCATGCAGGACCTCTGTGTGGGTGATCCCTGTCCTCCGTAGCCTCTGGAGGAGGTCAATCTGCTCGATGGTAAATCGAGGCTCCTCGCACTGTTGGAACATGCTGCACAAGATCACAGCGATATAACTAAACCCAAAGACAGACTCGGGAGATTTATCAGTGCTGCGTTGTGGTAGTTCTGTGGGTTACAGCAACTATGCAGCTGTAAGGAGTAGGCTGTAATTTCATACATTTTACTGTCCGCTTTGTTTACTTTTGTGCAAGCAGACATAAACTCCAGGTCAGATTCATGTGACAACTCTTCCAGCTATAGCAAACACAAATGTAGGATGTTAACACCAGTCATATGTGTACAGAACAGTCCATTAATGAGTGGTCTCCTTTTTTTGTTAGCTATTCACACACACAGCAGCACATTTCACATCAAGGGATCTGCTGTTGGCAGCGCAAAAGAAAGTGTAAAAATGCACAAACAGAGAGCGGTGAGAAAAGAATGCATGTAAACAAAGAGTATTAGAGAGTAACAGTAAAATATATTATTAAATCATCAAAGTCAAACAAATGCCTTCAGCAAGTTTCTTTGACCTGGAGGATACACAGAACTGTAGACACTTAAATTATAACAGAAAATAAGATTCCTGCTATTGATTTGGTGTTAACTTTGATTGGTAGTGACGGTAGTGACTGTGTTAATTACACAGGTGACAGTTGTGCTCAGAATAACATGCATCAATCACTGAGTGAGAAGACGAAGGACTGCATTGTTACAGTGCAATGGCTTGAACAAAGCAGCAATCACTGCAAAATAATGGAGGATTATAACAAAACATTTAAATACGTAGTGATCTGTGACCTTGAGCCGTTCCACTTCGCATTCCCAAAAAGCAAAAAGAGACAATCGCAAATCAAAATGGAAGTGCGATCACATCTGCTAGCTTCCTGCCGGCAGATTTATGGCGCTCACATAAACACAGCAGAAGACATCAGAGCTCAGCAGCTGCTTTCCAGATATGAGATGCATTCCTCCGTATTAAATAAAACCTTTATTACGGCAGATATGTTTTGCAGAGCTGTCATGAGACTCTGCAGCGAGCGGAGAAAACGCGAGAGCAAAAGATTAAGCTAAACAGAGAGATGAGATAACACATCTGTCTTGATGGTTTTCTTTCTGATGCATTGCAAAAAAAAAACAGGCCTCAGCAGAGTTTCAAAGTCAGCAGACATGTCAACACTTATATAGGGGGAGGGCCAGTGTGTGTGTGTGTGTGTGTGTGTGTGTGTGTGTGTGTGTGTGTGTGTGTGTGTGTGTGTGTGTGTGTGTGTGTGTGTGTGTGTGTGTGTGTGTGTGTGTGTGTGTGTGTGTGTGTGTGTGTGTGCGTGCACGTACATCTTGGGAAGAATGCCAAGAAAAATTTACATCTCCGGCAGCCAAGCTCCATACTTTCTTATCCTGCTGCAGAGGATGAGTCATGCTGTATAAAGTTAGACTGATACGCAGGATCGATACAATAGGGAGGACTTATTCGTGTACAGATTTTTGGCACATGCACCCTAAGATGAATACAGGATGATTAAGAGAGAGACAATTTGCATCTGATTGGCAGATGTAAAATAAATGCCTAATTTGTTTTTTTTTCAGCTCTTTGAAAAATCAGAACTTAATAAACATCTGACCTCTGATCTGTTCATTTGATATTAACAGCTGGATTCGTGGGGACTTTAATGTATGATGATTTTAATGGAGATGCCTTCTTTTTAGTTGGGGATTTTTTCTTTTCACCCTAAACAGAAGATAGGATTTTTAAACCAAGCATGTGTGAACCGTGTCCACGCTGGAAGAGGAGATTGGAATAGATGACCTGACTTTGCTCCAATACAAATAGCTCTACATATATTAGCATCTTTAAGCACTCCGCCAGGTGTCGAATAAAAGCCCAGTTCACTACTTGAAAGAACTTGTTTCAGGAACAAAGCTGTAAGAATAACATAAAATACACAAAATAATCTACTGGTGGTAAATAATTTACTACTAGTATTTTTATACTTTAATGTTACTCCTACTGTTGGGTGCTTAAAGTGGAGAAACAATTACACCTTGTGCACAGAGGAGAAACTTGTGTTCTTCCTGTCATGAGAATATATGCATGTCAACATAATGCATAGAAGTAAAAATTCTATTAAGGTAGAAAAATGTGTGTGTACAACAACAGCAGCTGCAGGATCAGAGTTCAGGCTGCGATTTTTCCATATACCTGGAATAATGATCATGGCACCACATGTGTTTTTCAACATAGCTGTAATTCATCATCTCCCCAACAACCCCACACTTTGTTAACCTACACTTAACATGGCCGACTTGTACATCGGGGTAGTAATGCAAAAGTCCTTCACAATTCATAAAACGTAATGTAAGGTCTAACTCTTAATAGGTGTCAGCAGCTTTTATAGTTCTGGTGGTATTGACATTGGCTCAAAAGCCTTCAGAGTGAAGGATTTAGTGGGCTGACAGCAAAGCCAGCAGTGTGTGTGATTCTGAGTCTGGGATGTGTGTAAGTAGGGATAGAGGGACTGGTAATCAAATAGTGCTGGCACTGCTTCTTCAGAGATCTCTGCTGAGCACCAGCAACAAGCAGGCGAAGTGCATAGGGACATGGGCCCGCAAGAAAACACACACACAGACACACACACACAGACGTGTGCACGCACACACACACACACACACACATGCACGCACACGCACGCACGCACACTGACGGTGAAGCCTCCAAGTTTAAACTGTTTTGCCCTTCAGTCACACCTCCCCCTGTGCTACTCTGCCACTGAACTTGACCTTTGACCTCATTAAGGATCGCTTCTATTGCAGTGTATCAATAAACTCTCTCTGCGTTTATTCTCACTATACTTTGCACACAATGCTTTTGCAAAAGAGCCCACCATGCCTCACTGGCTCCCCTCGTACCTACAGTACCTGTTATTGATCGCTGTTTTGTCCAAAACATGACCTAGCTCCGAGAAAAGTCAGGTTAAAAATAAACTTTATCACAGTTCCCGGACCCAGTAACCCGCAAAGATCCTAACCAGACGTGGCCACACACTGTCACCTGGCTGCGCCTGCACTACAGTTTAGCCACAGCAGGAAACTTTTCACAATCGACAACACAAACCAAACAGCTCAGTTGTCACATTTAAACGGAAACAACACGTTCGATGTCTAATGATTATAAGTTTCTCTAAATGAGAGGCGCGCGGAATCACGTTGGAAAATACTGGATTTTAATTTAGCCCCGCTACATGAAAACAGGCATCCCCAGTAGAGACGTGGGAATAACGAAGAGCAACTCTTCCCGGTGTTGTGTGTTTTGCAAACAACATGTCAGGAACGCAGCATCATCACGTTTCTGTTCCAAACGGGCTGTTTTCCGACGCAATTTCGCCCCATTCGCCCGCTTCGCCGCGCGTCGCCCCAGCGAGACGCGTACGCGAATTCAAAAAGTTGAAATTGTTTTCCACGACGTCTTTTTTGCTGAATTGCGTCCACGCCGAATTAGAGAACGGCGGTTTGTTCTCCGTTAAAGCCCGTCGGTCTAACGCGATGTGACCCGAGCCTCCGCCAACAAGTAAAACACCGCAACACTGCCCAGATGTTTAAGGGGTTTTCAGTGATCGGCACTGAGGGAAAAGGAAACGTATCGCCCTAGCAGAACCCTTTGAAGACAACAGTACTTGGAGCCGCAGGACTTCACTCACCTTAATATTCCAGTCTAAGAGCCTCCACGGACGTTCGTTCGACCATATATCTACTGCCCGGGAGCACAGGGACACACGAACACTGACAGTTTTCCCAAAATGTCTCCTCCGTCTCTAATTGGGTTTCAATCCACCGTCAGACAGATTTGCCTTTTGTCCGGCAACCAGACGCCATGTTGACAGAATGACGCAAGGGACGCCGGGAATCGAAGTTCAGAGCGCTTACTGTACTCCCAATGTAGTCGGTCCAAGAGGTCGCGGTTTACGCTTGGCTGTGTCCGCTTCAGCGCTCAGATAGATGACGGTCATATTTTGTTCATGCGTTGCTACGAAACTGTGCTGTGCAATGTTTCTAATATTTTAATTTTAAAAGTACAATACAAATGTGCAGTGTAATTTAATGGAATACAATAACTCTGCCAATAAGTCTTCTTTTTAATCTCTGTTCTTAAGTTTAAGATGCCATAATTGATAATCCTACTACTATACGTTATATGTTAATGAGGTAACTGCCTTTGTTCCTCTTATTTGGTTTCAGTAGACCAAACAAATGTAGCTGCCTACCATTCATTTCTTTTTTTTAACATAATTTTCCTACACACAGGCTTACGTTTATAATAGGTGCAGCATTTAGCTTTGGCATTAGTTCGAAATGTTGCAAGTGCTGCACAGTGTCTGGGTTAAACACTGTATTATTCATATAACTGCTGCTTCTGTGCAAAAACTTCCATAACAAAAAGCAGATGAGCAGGACACTGCTTTTACATCAGGGCCTTTAAACTACATTGGTGTTTAAAGTATAAAAACTCAGTACTCATGTAATTGTTTCAGTATTTGGCTAGAAAGAAATCAACAAGTAGAAGATTTTTCCGCTTAAAAGTACCAACTACAGATGCTTAAATAGTGAAGGTGGACAATCCATAAATGCTACAACAACATTAATTAGTATCTAATAATTTTCCAAGTCTATGCACCTGCAAAACATGACTAATAACAAGGACCGCAAACTGTACAAACCCCTACAGTAAATGTGAAGCTGCTGTACAAATGTACATTGTTACCCAACACCTGAGAATTAATGTGTTGTTTCAGGAACAGAAAAAAAGAGATAGTAATTTCAGATCAGATCAGCTCTGCCGACCTGCAATTTAGCTGCCTGACCAGAGACTAATTTATACCTAAGGAGTCTCAGAAAGAGTGAACATAAGGAATGTTAAATCAGCACTGCGACTTGAAAATGACAATACATTTTATTTTTATGTAGAAAACTTGAGTCTACAACACAGTATAAAATATAAAACAAATCCTGTTAAAGACTAACGCATATAAAGTAAACTAATACTAGACACAGCAGTGTTGAGGTAAGGGTATGTACTGTATGAGTTTAAGACGGAACCCAGATGTTCCCATGTCTGTCAGGAGCCTGGCTGTATGGTATGTTCCAGATCCAGGGCTGATCTGAAAACAAAGAAAGAGGTTGTACTAAAATAAGGAACCTAAAAGTTTAACCAGCTTCTTAACCACAGCTACTGTTGATCGGGACACATCATTAAATCAGGTTAAATGAGGCACTTAAACAATTTACCAAGAAATGAATAAATTAACTTAACATAACAAAACACTTCATATTTTGCTCACAAAGCACCAGAGACTCTATCACAGACACACATGTTCCTGTACAGTACCTGTAGAGGAGTAACACACAGGAGGGAGGTCAAAGGGCACTGGGAAACCAGAGGAGGATGAGGAGGCAGGAAAGGGATTTTTGTGAACAGGGAATGTCGCCATATTCTGGAGAAACACAAAGATCACACAACATAAACTATGCAACTCTTCGCTTCGTTATCATCAGAAATCAGTAAGCAAACATGAAAGACAAGTCAGGATACAGCTGTGGTTTGTTCGTGTGTGTTGCTCTTACAAAGGCAGAAGGCACATAGAGGACTCCCAGCTCATACGAGCGAACCATCACCTGGGTGTTATTCTTCTCCAGTGCTCCCCACGCTGCCTTTGACAGGTTGGCACTTAAAAAAAACACATATACACAAGTACAAATCTATTTAAGTTAAAGGGGAAAGCTTGTGCTTCAATGCTGTAACTAATTATTAGATTTCAAACTTTAAAGGTAAAGTTATCACACTCACCTAGTGACTAGAAACCAGGCAAGCTGAGTGAAATCTGGTGACGCCCTCATGTACGTCTTAATGTGTGGCATGGCGTGGCTTCTGCCTGTAGAATCTGCCTTCCAATGGCTACAGTGCACACACACACACACAAACAATCACACACACTTATTATTTAATTAAGTTGTCCTGCAAAAATATAGTTGTATTACTAAAGCAAAGCAAACTAGAGGTGACTGACATCTAACTATTTCACCTTACAGCAATTCATTAGTGAACATACTGGAAGAAGGAGTGAAGCCAGAGCTGTTTCTGGGCAGTCTGGATACTGTAGGGAAGAGAGCCTCCCGCTGGAAACCATGAATATGGCAACAACATACAAAACAGTAATATTAAATATATTATGTATATGCAGTATGTCATGTCGTTTCTATTTGCATTATATAGCAAACACGTGATAAAACAAGACTGCTCACCTGGATAGCCTTCTAAACTAGTCCTCACATCTTCTACTGATGGATACACCTGCAAAAGTCAAACTATTAGCCACTCAACAAATACTTTATTTAATTATTTTATAGAGTAGAATGTGGTAGTAAGAGATGATAAGAAAGCATTAATATCCACCTCAAAGACAAATAGAGTCACTTAGCACACATGTAGTTTGGGGTAATGCTTTTGTTAATTTATTTGCTGATTCCCACACATAGACAGATTGAAGTGTCTCATTTGTTGGAAAGTTTCTTATAAATAAAGTAACAACAAAATACCATCTTCCAAGGCCATGGCCAAGACCCTATGGTGTGAAGTATAATATGCAGTCCTTCCCTAACTTGTTCTGTTGTATCTTGTAATATGCACACAACTCAATTATGAATATATGGTGAACACAACGAGTGTGCATTGGAGAAACCTACCAAATGCATGGGAGGGTCTGGCCTTAGAGACGATTTTCCCAGTGTTGTCAGAGTGCGCTGGAATTCCCCAGCCAACCATTTGGTCTTATCCACTCCCATGGAGCCGATGCTCGAGAACTGACCAATCACAGGCCACCTTTCTTCACCAGAGATAGGTTCTGTATGGTCATGCAACAACTAAAAGAATAAGACAAACTGTTGACGAAAACCACAAACCAGCTCATTCGCCTGTCTTAGCTGTGTAGGTATGGAATAACCTAAAACCATAGGTATATTAGTGACAAGTGAGGAGAAAATGGTGGGCTTTACCTTCCTCAGCCTCAGATGGCCCCAGCGCTCCATATCAGAACCAACATACCTGCCCGGGCTTGAGCCCACCAAATACACCCTGATGAAAAGATTACAGTTACACCAACATGTAATCATGGTCATTACATGCAGCATATGACATATGACTACACAAAGATATAGAATAAATGGTATCTTAAGGTATATAGATAAGTATCTGCACACTGTGTGTTCACCTGGTCTCTGACAGGTCATGCTCTTTAATTCGTTGGATCCACTCTTCGAGTTCTGGTGCACGGTACGACCCCAGGTAATCCAGAAGGTCCCTCTTGAAGAAGGTGGGTGACTCACCTTCACTTACGCTGCTGCCTTTAGGTAACCGTGGAAACAGAGGGCTCATCCACATCCTATTATGGAAATAAAGGGTTAATTTACATAACAAACCCTCTCTGGAAGAGATATGAAACCATTGGCTTGCACTGCATGGGCGGCATTTTCTTTTCATGTGGTTGGCAAAAACCAAGTCGAGACAAAATGATAGTTGAAACCACAGAGTGACTCACCCTTGTGATTTCTGGTACCAGTCAGCTCTGATGAGGTTAGAGGTCAGAATGATGACTCTGAAACCTTCCTCATACCACAGCAGCATCATCTTCCTGACAAGACACCAACAATATTGTGAGTACAACCATGAAACTAGAGATGTTTCATAATGTTTCAAAATTGTGATGATCCAGACAAGTACAACTGAAAAAGTACTAAGATTAATAGTAGTTTGAGTCATAAATGCTTACGTGTGGTGAGTTCCAAAGGCAATGTCCAGCTTGGCCTGTTAAAGGAAATTACTCCCATGAGCAATAGTGATTGTTTAGAACTTTCATTAGTTTTGACATGGCTTCTTGATTTTACACCAAAAAAAATGGCAAATTTGAATTTGGTGAGTGCTAATGAGTACCTGGCAGAATCGAACATGTTGGAAGGGCTGAGCCTGCTGAAGCAGTCGAGCCTTGGCCTCCCTCTTATCTCCGTGGACAATCAAAACTGGACGGTCCCTGAAAACATGACCCATAACAAACATATACCCTGTATTGTACTGATTGATGTGAATTCATGTATATTTTTAAACATTTTTTTCAGATTGTGACATTTTCAATTGTTTTAGCGTATTCTTTTTACTAGCGGGTTCTGTTATCAGTAGATTCTCTGATCAGTTGGTGTGATGAGATGTGATCTTACCTGAACTCTGGTGGGTACTGATTAACCATCCAAGCAATGTCAAAGCAGTAGTTAAACTATAAATAGAAGAGTATATCATTAGTTTCCAAACCAGAAAACGCCATTTTAGAACCTCTGCGAGGCTAAATGTATCCACAGTGGTGCTTAAATGTTAATGTCAGCATGGTAACAGTAATGTTTACCATTGACCACATTATTGGGTCATATTGAGATTTCATTGTTTTCTTACCTGAACTGATTCTTTCAGTGTCCCAAATAATGGGGAAAGAATGTCTACATTAAAAAAAGAGATTTTATCAAAGATGAGTAAAGCTTGAAACTAGTAGTTAAGAAGGTGATAAATTTACTCTGATTTAAAACAGGTAGATCATCAGCAGTAAACAACATGAACTCTCCTCACCTTTGATGTGCAGAGCTCCACTGTTGTACTTCTTGTCCAGACCTGTCACTTTGTTGAGGTAAAACCTGTAGGTGTCATTAAGACAAGGAATACTTGACTCAAAGAAGTCGTCTGGCTCATCAATATAATAGAGTCGGCCATGGGGACTTGGAGGGCGTTCGTTCTCCACCTTGATTTGTTTTCTTTTAGGGCTTGGAGGTTTTTTCTTCGGTAGGTTAGTGGGAGCCTGCTCCTTTACATCTCCAGCATGATCGTCATCGCTATCAGACAGAGCCCAACCTGAACCGTCTGACACCTCTTTTTTACGCTTTCCAGCCAATGATGCCTTGGTTTCATATTTCACTGGATTTAACTGGTTCTTTGCAGCTGACTGTCTGGCCTCTGAGACAGTGACTAGTGAGGACACTGGGGGGTTAGCTGGTTCTGGCTTCACCTCTACATCAGCTGCTTGTGTGTCCAGCCTAAGGCTGACTGGAGAGGAAGACTGACGAGAGTTTTCAGTAGATTTAGAAAGTTGGTTGCAGTTAGATGCTGTTGTACCGGAAGGAGGAAGATCCTCATCATCACTGCTGGAGATAGTCCATTTGCCATGCTGACTGTCCTGCGACATGTCTGGTCAGGGATACACACATTTTGAAATATCAGCGAAACAGCAGGATTAAAGTGACCTAGAGTTAGAAACACTGGTCAGTCAGGATGAATGGACCTGAGCAAATACTGACAGACCTAAAGCATCACCCTGATTTTACAAATTCACCTAAATTAAACAGTAGACATAATAAGATTTATTAATTTAAGATTTAAGTTTAACAATTAGCAATAAATCTGCAATGGTTACATAGGAGAAAAAAAATCCCTTTTCATACCAAACCTGTGCTGTTACTGTTTAGTGACTGACTTATGTAATGATCGAGTGCGTTTGCTTTACCAAGTCAGATGAATAACCCGCTGCACAACTTAATAGTATTGAGGACGCATAAACGCTTATTAATCCACCGCTGAACAAACTCCACCGATACAAAACATAAAACACACCACAGCGCAAAAAGTGCACTGGTATAAAAATTCCGGGTTGAAACGTTTTCTTCTTGTAGTTCCGCTAAATTTAAAGCATCACGTCATATAATATGAATCACATATTAAGATAATCAAATAATTTTAAAAGTATTTTAGGTACGGTTTATTGCATAACGGCTTAAGCTGCATCAAATTGAATAGGCATATTGTACCTAATAAAATGTCTAGCGTGTAAACACAGTTTGCATTCAGTGCAGTTACATTCCTGCCCACATAGTGGCAGTGTTGTACTCGTGTTGCTACAACACTACCACCAACGAAACCTTGCCTTTTCATGCCGTCGGTTGTGAAGGAAGAGTCGCTCTACCTGTGTGTTGACTTAACTTGTGTCTCCTAACCAACAAAAAGGCTTCACCACCACCGTGGACGAAGGATTTCCCAGTATGGCGCTGTTGAACCTCACCATCAACTCAAGCAACCCGCCACTAGGTGAGTTGCAGCCCGCGGTCCCTGAATGAATCCTTGACTGGCTCGTGCGCTGCGCTTGCAAGTGACAGCTGTGCTGCTAACGCTAGCTGTTAGCGACGTTACGTGTCACACTATCAAAAGAGAAATATTCATTTTCAGTGTTTAGCTGCTTAAACTTAAATATAAGCAGATGCTTCCTGAAAAAAGGGACACTGGAGATATTTGTTATGACCTTGTTTTATGCAGCAGACACAAAATCTATGGAAAGAATAAGGTAAGCAGAGGACAAAAGTCGTATTTCGTACTAAGTTTCTAATTTCATTTTTTTGTAAACCGGACGAAATGAGCAGCTGGTGTTTAAAAAATGTACCATGGTCAACGAAGTTATGTGGTTTGTTTTGCAAACACGTCCGTAACTCGACCTGAATGTGAGTTGAAACTGGTTGGACGGTATTTGCACTGAGTTTAAATGGGATGGGAATTATCGGTCCTGACTTGGCTGCTTCTCTAACAAGCTAACGCTAGCTTGCCGCCGTGGCACCCACAAAACTACATGTGGGCAGTTTATACGTTTGTGCACTGTTTGTGCACATTGCTTATTACTTTACACTTAATTGTTCCATCAGCGCAACGTTTGCTTAGTATAAGCGAGACGTATAAATTTGAAAATGAAACACAAATTGTAGACCTTTAAGGGAATTAGTTGACATGCTATACCAGTAGCAAACTCTGATTATATGTATGTAATTTAAATGACAATAATGTATTTTTATCCCGCTCTATTATAATACTATGTCGATTTGCGTGTTCTGTTTATTAAGTGACCAGATCTGTCTAGTTATTGCTTTGTACCATTTTAATAAGCTAATCTAATATTTAGCTTAACCAGTGGCTAAACAGCGCCACCGCGCGGCAGCCTTGGGCACAGCAGGCTGATGCAAGCATCCTGAAACGTGCAGAGCTGAGTGAGGAGTGTATTTCTATGTACACCGCTTAAAATCCCTGAGCAGCCTCCACTGGTGGAAGGTTTTACGATACAATTCCACTTTTTTTCTATGGAGCGCAAAACCAACTTGTGTCTGCAGCTTGCTCAACACAAATTCATGGAAAACTGTTTACATACAGTGCATTCCTAAGGCTTTTTCCAGACAGTTCATGCTGACAGAACCTTGATTTTTAACACACTGTTAGGCATGCAGTGAACAACAACAGGTCTTGAGACAAGCTGAGATGAAAGACCAGTACAGCAGGTTCTCAAATAATGTCTGGTGATTTTGTTGTTCTATTCTGTTCTTCTAAAGAAGACCTCAAATACATAACTCAACAAAGTCGAACTTGATTAGGCCGTTTCACCCTGTTTTCGATGAAATCACAACACAAAAGCTCTAATGCAGACATTTCCTCGTGTCCTTCAGGGGCACTGCTGGCAGCCGAGCACGTGAAGAGCAGCGTGCAGGTGTCGGTGGAGGAAGGCAAAGCTACACAGCTTCAAGTCTCAGAGTACGTAACACACAGCGGTTATTTCACTAAAGCACTGTCTTCCTCACACTCCCAACACTAATGTTTATTCCTTAATAAAAGCTGTAATGCTTATCATGTATCTTGTGTCCTTTGCCCTTCCCTCAGTTTGGTCCAGTTTAATGATTCTAACTCCATCTGTCGATACCTGGCTCGAGTGGCTCCTGCTCTTGGCCTCTATGGAGCCAACATGATGGAGCAGACTGAGGTTCGGATGTTTGTCATAGATGTTTTAACTGTGAATGATTTTTGGGTTCTCACTCTGGAATCCATCTGGTGTCTGCAGGTCGACCACTGGTTAGAGTTCAGTGCCCGGCGGCTGTGTGGTCAGGCTGGTTTGACCGTGGCTCTGGGTGAACTGGACAAGGCCCTTTCTCTGCGGACCTTCCTGGTTGGACATTCCCTGACCCTGGCTGATCTCTCCATCTGGGCTGCCCTCAAAGGTCAGTTCTGCCAAAGTTTGCAATTCCGCCTGTTTTTCTGTGGGATTTGTGCAGTTGAAACACAACTGATGGTTGTTTCTGTGCAGGTCATGAGGAGTGGCCAGAACAGGGCAAACCGTTCTCCCACGTCAGTCGCTGGTTCTCTTTCCTGAGCTCACAGGTTCCTTTCACTTCTGTGGGCAACAAGTACAACGCCAAGAAGGCGTCAGTGGCCAAATCCAATGTATGTCTAATTTTAGCAGAAGCAAATTATTTTTATAACTTTTGGAAAGAGTAAATATATATGCTGGACAGCAATTTGAATAAAAAAAATTTAAAGTGCCCTTGTACAAAGTGTCACGTTAATCAATATTTTTTTCTTTGACAGACAAACGAGAAGAAGCAGGATGTTGGGAAGTTTGTGGAACTGCCAGGAGCTGAAATGGGCAAGGTGGTGGTGAGATTCCCGCCTGAGGCTAGTGGGTAAGTGGGGCTTGATCTAGATATTAGGATCCATAGGCTTCTAGTCATTTAAATAATGGGCCACACTATGTCTCTCTGTGGTTAGATACCTGCATATCGGCCACGCCAAGGCTGCTCTGCTAAACCAGCACTACCAGGTCACCTTCAAAGGCAAGCTCATCATGCGCTTCGATGACACCAACCCAGAGAAGGAAAAGGAGGACTTTGAGAAGGTGAGACATCCAGAGTCTTACAGAACAGGGAGAGATAATGTCAAATGATTTCTAAAACAGTTGAAAAAGAAAATTCCCCAAAATGAGTTTATTTATTTCTAAGGTAATCCTGGAAGACGTCGCCATGCTCCAGATCCATCCTGACCAGTTCACATACACGAGCGACCATTTCCCCACCATACTGCGATTTGCTGAGCAGCTGCTTTCTGAGGGCAAAGCCTACATCGATGACACCCCTCCTGAGCAGATGAAGCAGGAGAGAGAGCAACGCATTGAATCCAAATGCAGAAATAACAGTATGTCCAGGGACATGTGCATATTTACCACTCACACTTAACGCTGACCTTACATGGTGCAACCACTGTGTGGCGCGCTCTCTCTTCTGTAGCGGTGGAGAAGAACATGCAGATGTGGTCGGAGATGCAAGCTGGCACACAGTACGGTCAGACCTGCTGCATGAGGGCCAAGATTGACATGAACTCCAACAATGGCTGCCTGAGAGACCCCACCCTCTACCGCTGCAAGAACACTCCCCACCCTCGCACTGGAAACTCATACAAGTACTTTAGCGTGTGTTTGTGTGCTTTAACGTTTGAGACATTGGCCATAGTTAGGAATTCTTATTGTCTACTAACTTTTTTTTTCAGCGTCTACCCAACATATGACTTTGCCTGCCCCATCGTAGACAGCTTGGAGGGTGTCACTCACGCTCTCAGGACCACTGAGTACCATGATCGTGATGAGCAGTTCTACTGGATAATCAATGCCTTGCGCCTCAGGAAGCCTTACATCTGGGAGTATGCCAGGCTGAATCTCAACAACACCGTGCTGTCTAAGAGAAAGCTCACCTGGTTTGTTGACCAGGGATACGTTGATGGCTGGTGGGTTTAGATTTATTCCATCAGTATTCATATATCTACACCTTATCTACATCTACACCTGTGCTATTCTTTCACTGTCTTTCACCTTATGCTCCAGGGATGACCCTCGGTTCCCCACGGTCAGAGGAGTCCTGAGACGAGGAATGACTGTAGAGGGCCTGAAACAGTTCATAGCAGCACAGGTACATCTCAGATACAAAACAGATGGGAGCTCACAAAATCACTCATGGCTTGCTATGTTGAAAATTTCAAAGAGAATATTTAGATAATTACGATTTAAACATGTGAATGAAGTAACAGGTTTATTTGAGCCTGATAGTCTCATGTTATCTTCATTATTCTAGCTAATCAGGGCTGTCTTGTTTTTTATCAGGGTGGTTCACGGTCAGTAGTGAACATGGAGTGGGACAAGATCTGGGCTTTCAATAAAAAGGTAAGTCTCCACATTTTTCACATAACATTGAATCAGGCAATTACAAAGGTCTAAAATATTATTTAGCTATGCATCACAGCTGCTTTAGTTTCAGAGGTTTAATTTTTTGGAGCCTAAATTCCTCCCTACAGTTTGCACATGCAGTGTAATGTGGACAAATCTATTTTGTCTAAATAAAATAGATAATTTCCAGAAAATGCTATAAACTATTTACTTTTCATTGTCAACAATGCATTATAAATAACTACACATTGTTGAAGACTGTTTTTGATCAAGAGCACATTCTTTTTTTATTAATCAGTGTCTTGACCTAAATAAAGTAGTGTGATTACACACAGGGTGTAACCCTGTCACTGATGCAGGTTCAGAGAATTGCCCGCGGGTTCGCTGCTGGCATGGCTTCTTTGTGCTCCGCAGTCCATTTTGTTGAAAGCTTTCACTCACCGCCTCTACCCTCAGCGTCCATGTTCACCTCACAGACCTCACACCAGCTGCTTCATTTCACGTCACACTGTGGTTCACATTCGCGTTGCCCCCTCCTCCCGAGCCCATTTCCATCCGTGTGGGTATCTGTGTTGCTTCCTTCGTTCAGTTTTCCTCACCAGCATGTGCTGCTTCATACTGGGTTGGGTGTAATTGATTTTTTTGGGGTTGGTCATTAGTTGAGAGTAAGACCCAGTGTTAGGGATTTAACATGGATCAATTGATAGCAGAAACTACCAGCTGCTTCTGAGCATCATTTGCATGTTCAACTAACCCGCTTCTCCCTACCCTCTTCAGACAGTATGATGCCTCCTAGTGCCCCCAGAGTACCATAATATGCCACTAACTCTATATGGAACTTTACACATATTATGTGTATGTATTATGATATTTTGAGGTTTGGTTAATGATGCATCAGTGCATAAATCAACTGACCAACTTTACCCTAAACAAAGATGTTTGTGCGCACTTCTGATCTAGGTTTACATCAGCCACTGCACCTAGTTAAGTTAAATACAACTATCAATTAGATTGACATTTTCACGCACAGGCTGGTGAAAAGAGTAACTGGATTGGGGTAGAGCATAAGAGATGAGATTAAATCAGGAAGGTCTAACGGCGAGGGGGAATTTATGTAAACAGTTCATTTTATGTAAATGTGTCTCTACCTTTTCTCCTTTCTCTCTTCCTCCCTCCTTGTATATGACATTAAACAGCATCTCACTCTTCTGTTTCCAAGCTGCCAATTAGCTGTCTGAAGGTACTCCTCCACCTCCTCTCCTCATCTCCCTCACCTTCACCTACTCACTCCCTGCTTTCATCACAGGCTGGTTTATCTGAAGTCCTCCGACAGCTTTGCCTATTTTACCAGCCAAACAGCACACAGTCAGTGACCGTGTGCTGCAAATGCTCTTTAGGAAGAGCATCCCTATAATCTGCTTTGACCTGTAAAAGGAGACATGTATAACTAAGTAACAGGCAGCAGAGCTATATAATCTTTTAAATGATTATATAAAGGATTTAGCTCTGATATGTTTCTTTATTTTCTGTTATTTGGACATTAGTGATGCTTTTAGTTGTTTTCACAGTTCATATACAGAGGCTGAATATTTTGCAAGGGTATGTATGTGTGGGTATGTTTCCACAAGGAAGTACAGATCAAAAATTATACTAAGGCTTCAACATGGACTTTGTTCCCCTCAGCAAACATACAGTATTTGTACAGAGGGCTTTTAAGGGCCTTTATAGTTTTATTAAATAGAAACTGTAAATCTGTGACATAACGCAGATGTTTAAATGTGTTCCTGGTGGCATTTGTGAGGCAAGAAATTAGAATTCACAGGACATAATATTCATCTCATCTCTTCCTTCATCATGGACCTTTGCAGCTAAAGGAACATTTTAAAAGCTTTTCTTTCTTGTCTGTATCCACCATTTAATGAGGAGGTCCATTGTCTTGATTGATTTTTATGTACCACTTCACTTTACCTAAAAAAGGTACATCATTTGTAAGATCAATAATATTGTATTTAATAATGACATTGAGGCGAGCATATAGTTATTTTTGACATTTTGTGGTGCAACCTGACATCGTTATTCCCAACTATTATTATCTGTTTCACAAATCACAGACTTGTTGACGGGCTGGCTGGTGAAGTAGTGACGGAAGCTGGTTTAACAGCTGAGTTAAAGCTTTTAAGTTTCCCCAATCTGCAAACAATCATAACCTTATGAAATCAGCTTTTCTTTGCCCCTAGTCTTCCTCTTTGTGTGTCTGACTTCCTTCATTTATTGCTTTCTGAGCTGGGATATTAATGTAAGGTTTATGTTTCGTTTTCAAAGAGAACTGTTGAAGATGACAAAAACTGCCTCATATTTTGCTTTATTGTTTTTTTTTTTCATCATCATATTCTGACAACTTGTCATGAGGCACTAGGCTACTTTTAGTGACCCATGATATGTCTTTTTTTTTTTTTTTTGTATATTTTTGTGTTAGGTTATTGACCCAGTTGCTCCCAGATTCACAGCGCTGTCCAGCTCCTATGCTGTTCCTGTGTTCGTCCCAGAGGCTTCAGAGGAGATGAAGGAGGTGGCCAAACACCCCAAGGTTAGATATCCTTGTCTCTTTGTTTTTTTTTTTTGTTCACATGCTGACGTGAATGTCTGAGTGTGTAACACAGATATTTCACAATACAAAGTTATTATTAGTCAGATTAGTTGTTCTTTCACGCAAATGTTGGTTCTGAAGTAATTTTTGTGTCCATCTAGAATGCAGAGGTGGGCATGAAGGAGGTTTGGTACGGACCTCGAGTTTTGATTGAGGGAGCAGATGCTGAGACTTTCTCAGAGGGCGAGGTGGTCACTTTCATTAACTGGGGCAACCTCATCATTACAAAAATCAACAAGTATGTATCCGTCATCGCTCGGCTAATTCGAACAGCTGTTAATGATCATATGGTGGGTGGTTAAATTGTTTTTCTATCTGTTCTCGCCACTCAGAGGGACTGATGGCAAGGTTGTGTCCCTGGAAGCCCGTCTGAACCTCGATAACAAGGACTACAAGAAGACCACAAAGATCACGTGGTTGGCTGACACAAACAGTGCCTCCCTGCTGCCCACCATCTGTATCACCTACCAGCCTCTCATCTCCAAAGCCGTCATCACTAAAGATGACGACTTCAAAGATTACATCAATAAAAACAGCAAGGTTTGTTTTTTTTAGCTCATACGTTAATGAACAATGTGGATAGTACTGGCCATATAAGGATTTTTGTTACTGTGTAATTCAGCTGGAGGAAAAGATGCTTGGAGATCCCTGCCTTAAGAGCCTGAAGAAAGGTGACATCATCCAGCTCCAGAGACGAGGCTTCTACATCTGTGACCAGCCCTATGAACCAGTCAGGTGAGAAAGCCTTTAGTAAGCTCATCGCTTCTAATTCAGTAGCAATCATCAAATAGAAATGCACAAATCTACACAGTTTTCAACTGTATAGTTTGTTGATAGTTCTGATGTGTCCTGTAGCCCTCACAGCTGCAAGGAGAGTCCCTGTGTTCTACTCTATATTCCTGACGGTCACACCAAGGAGATGCCAACCACTGGATCCAAGGATAAGAACAAGGCCCAGGCAGCTTCCACCAACCCTGTGAGTGCTTTTCAAGAAAATCCTATTCAGATGTTTTAATTGTGTCTGCAAGTCAGGACTTGCATCCCAGTGAGAGCAGTTACAACTTTACGTAAGATGAAGCAATGTAAACCCCACACCATGGTTGGTATTCTTAACAAACCATGATTGGCTTGATTAGGTTGGCCAAATGATAAATAGGCTGAGAAAAGATGTATGGATTCATACTTGATATTGTAGGTTTAAAAAAAAAACAGCTATTCAACACTGAATTATTGTTCTCCATCTCTAAATGTTTCTTCCACTTGTTGTAGCCTGCTCCATCTACTAAGGCTGCTTCTGCTCCAGCGCCTGCTCCGGCACCTGCCCCAACCTCAGCTGGCAACCTCTTCTCTAGCATCGTAGCTCAGGGTGAAGCGGTCCGCCAGCTAAAGGCTGCCAAATCCCCTAAAGAAGAGGTGGACAAGGCGGTTCAGCAGCTGCTGTCTCTAAAGGTAGGTCAAGTGTGACTGAGAGCAAAGACACTTACAGTAATTGTTTAAAAGAATCAGTAATCAATGCTTTTGCTTTTTACAGGCACAGTTTAAGAAAGAGACAGGTATGGACTACAAGCCAGGCATGGCTCCTCCCACAGCATCTCCAGCTCCTCCCACAGCATCTCCAGCTCCTCCCACAGCATCTCCAGCTCCTCCCACAGCATCTCCAGCTCCTCCCACAGCATCTCCAGCTCCTCCCACAGCATCTCCAGCTCCTCCTACATTGGCTGCAGACTCCTCCTCTTGTCCATATACTCTTGTCACGCAACAGGGCGAGCTGGTCAGGAAACTGAAGTCAGAGAAGGCTCCCAAGGTACCTGGATATTGTTGTAGTCTGCATTAATGTTTACAACTCTCTGTTCAATCATTTTTGTGGTTTGCATGTTTCAAGCATTTGTCCAGTTACATCGTTCGGTTGCCACTCGTTGAAATTTCCCAGAGAGACTTGTCCTATTTTCATGTCCACACCATTGTCGCATGCTGCTTACGTCCCAAACCGTTTGCCACGTCACCGCTCGTGTCCCCATTCCATTTGCATCCGAGTCGAGTTTACCCTTTCCTACTCTGACACTATGATAATGTTGAATGGTGCCAGGACCAGATTGATGTAGCAGTGAAGCAGCTCCTCGCACTCAAAGCTGAGTTTAAAAAGCTCACTGGACAGGAATACAAACCAGGGATGGCCCCGCCCCCCCATGCTTCCCCTCCTTCTCCTCCAACCAACTCCTCGTCTTCTTCGACCCTGTATGAGCGTGTTGCGCAACAGGGGGAGGTCGTGAGGAAACTGAAGACTGAAAAAGCTCCTAAGGTATCCAGACCCGACATCAAGATCGGTAGAATAAAGCCCCACGATCATTTATACATATGATTGTTAATGCTGGCGATTCGATTTCCCTAAGGACCTACCATGGGCACCTGTAGGCTTCATAGTGATAAGTGAACCCCAGGTATTTCGCAGAATTGCAAATGGCTATAGCTGAAACGATGCGATATGCATCTGTTTATTTTTTGTTTTTGTATTTTTGTTTGTTCGTTTTTTTGACACATGGTTTTAAAAACAAAAACATATGAGGTTGTCCTCATGCACCATGAGAAATTGTGATGGCAGTTCTTCACAATATTAAGTTCTCATCAGTGATACTATACCTACAAACAAAATCAAACAAAAAAGGTCAAATTAACATGTCAATGGTAATTCAGCATCTTTGGTAAAAGACAAATGAGAGCCAAACAACTATTGTACTGTGACTGACATCATCATACCACAGTCATAATTTGTTGAGCAATCCACAAACCAGTTACGGTAAATGGAATAAGGGCACTGCCAACCTCGGTTTGCATTCATTTTATACCTCCTTTCTTGCCTCCTCAGGACCAGATTGATGCAGCAGTAAAACAGCTGCTCACCCTTAAAGCAGAGTACAAACAAGCGACAGGTCAGGAGTACAAGCCTGGAGCAGCCCCAGTTCAACCTGCTGCTGTCCCAGTCCAGAACACCCCCACCCCCACACCTGCCCCTGCCACCACCGGCCTCTATGAGAAGGTTTCTGATCAAGGAGAAGTAGTCAGGAAGTTGAAGACTGAAAAGGCCCCCAAGGTTTAATTTAGACTTTATAATTTGAACGTTGAATCGTATTGGCTCTGTTAATGGCATTTTTGTCTAAAGTTTGTTCTGTCTTGATATGCTGTGTTTTTTACGTTACTGGTGATGTTCATCAGGATCAAGTCGAGGCTGCAGTGAAGCAGCTATTGGCTTTAAAGGCAGAGTACAAACAGCAGACTGGGCAGGAGTACAAACCAGGCCAAGCCCCAGCGAGCTCTGCCCAGACTGGATCCAGCTCACCATCAACAAAGTCAGGTTCTGCTCCACAGGAGCTTTTCTCACAGGTTGCCCAACAGGGAGAGCTTGTGAGAAAGTTGAAGTCCGAGAAGGCTCCTAAGGTAAGGAATCAAACACAGAGCGCAAGACATACATCTAGTGTTAGACAGGAAAACAACTGTGCTTTCATTTCAGGACCAGGTGGATGAAGCTGTGAAGACGCTACTTGACCTGAAGAGCAAGTACAAGACTCTTACTGGAGAGGAATACAAACCAGTGGCTGCTGCTGGTGCCACTGGAGGAGAGGAGAAGAACCGCAAGGAAAAGGAGAATAAGTCTGAGAAACAGGGAGGAGCAGCAGGAGGAGGGAAGAAGGGTAAAGGAGACAAGGCTGGTCAGGGCAAGGAGTCCTCAGGAGGAGCAGGAGGCTCAGGAGAGGGTCAAGGTCCCAAGAAACAAACACGGTGAGACTCTGGAGGCAACCAAGTAGATCCACACGGTGATGAACTAGCTTTTTATCTGGCATCAAAAACTAAAAAAAATACTATGATCATTTTAAAGGTACTGAAGAACAGAAGTAGTCGTATTTTACTTTGCTCTTTGTCTCTCTGTAACGGCAGATTGGCAGATTTTCAAACCTGTTTACATTTTCACTGTGGTCACTCTCACTAGACTGAAACTATCTCTGTTCATCGTTGCATGAGGCCCAGCAGGCTCGAGAACAACCACAGCTACAGCTAGTTTCACCTCTGGATGTAGGATGTCACGATGGCTAGTTTAGTTAGCTGAGCTGAAATTACCTAGTGGAACCAATAAAAAGTATTGTTTTGAATGAATTCTCACGTTTTGTTCTTGTAAAAAAAATTGCAAGTTTGCACTTTGCATTGCAATGAGTTGGAATTAAGTTGGATATGTTGCCGGGATACTGAAGATAAATCATCTGTAAGCACATCCCTCTGCTGCTGTAGCTTAACGACTAAAACTGTTCTCATTTGGTGAGTTTAAGTGGTCGGTGTGGTTTTCATCACTTTGTTTGTGTTTGTTGTCTTTGCTGTAAATCGTTTGATTGCTGGCTTATGGACATGCTGCACTTGTTATTCACTACTTTGATTTGAATTTTTGAAGTACTGGATGGACTGACTGTGTTTACTGTTGATATGTTTTATGTCTCAGGGATGAATGAGTCACTTTTGTTATTAGCTGCACCAAACAGCAGGTCAAAATGTCTCTGTCCAAAACTTTGCTTTGATGCAAATGCATGCTTGCCATAGACTCTGCTTCACCTCTAGTGCAGATTGGCATTGGTTCACTCTAAATTGAGAAGGTTAACATGCTAAACATGTTACCTGATCATTGTTACCATTGTCATAGTTACTGTAAATACCTGCTGGAAGTAGAAAATCCTTTTTTAAGATGCAAAAAAAGTACAAAAAACTACTTTTGTTCTTCAGATGAAAGCTTAACGTTTGACAGTTTTGCTGATATGATTTTGCCTTGTTTTGCTGCCTGTGCATGGTTGATAATGTTGGGAAGAGGTGTGTTACTTTTTGGAATGCCTGCTGATCCCTGTATATGTACACAAGACTAAATTGTGTTTTCAGTGATGTTTGTTTTCTGACTGCTTCAACTCTTAGTGGAAAGGAATAAAATGGTGGTGACCATTTATACTTACTTTTATTCTTAAACTACTCCTTTTCAGTAATAGTTTCACTAGTTTCAATAAGTCTATCACATCATTATTTCCCTCATACTAACTCAGTCGATCTATTTTCAGTTTGGGCTTAGAGGCCAAGAAAGAGGAGAACCTGGCTGACTGGTACTCACAGGTAAGTTAAATACCAGCTCTGTTTTACAACTAAGCAGCTCTTGTACTTTTTGCGGGTTGGATTAATATTGTCTCTCTCATTCAGGTCATCACTAAATCAGAGATGATTGAGTACTATGACGTCAGTGGCTGCTATGTCCTACGGCCATGGGCTTTCTCCATCTGGGAGGCCATTAAAGAGTTCTTTGACCGAGAAATTAAGAAGCTGGGGGTGGAGAACTGCTACTTCCCAATGTTTGTGTCTCAGGCTGCGCTGGAGAAAGAAAAGACCCACATTGCAGACTTTGCTCCAGAGGTAAAGCACTATAAAATGAAAACATTACATGAGAAACATGAAAACTCTAAATTAATTAATGAAGCAAATAATCTTTTGTTACATTGCACAATGTGATATTAGTATTATATTATCCTCTTTCAGGTTGCCTGGGTAACCCGGTCAGGAAAGACAGAGCTGGCAGAGCCTATTGCTGTGAGACCCACCAGTGAGACAGGTCTGAAGTCCTTAGTCAGTTGTAAAGTCTTTGTGTTGTATTCAATGAAACTATTGGTGTCGGTTTCCTAATGTTGTTTGCTATACATCTTCATGTTTCATTCAGTGATGTACCCAGCCTACGCTAAATGGGTTCAGTCCCACAGAGACCTGCCAATCAAGCTCAACCAGTGGTGCAATGTTGTCGTCAGTGTCCATTTACTACTGCAACATCTAAATTCACATACCCTTATGTTGATATTATCCACATATCTTCTTATCCTGTTTGCTATATACTATTGCTTAAATTTCCTTTCAGAGATGGGAGTTCAAACACCCACAGCCATTTTTGAGGACAAGGGAGTTCTTGTGGCAGGAGGGACATACAGCATTTGCCACCAAAGAAGAGGCAGCTGAGGAGGTAACAGGCTCAAACTGTGATCTGAATTCAATCCATCCTCAGACGCACATGCCAGTACTTTGACGGAAACTTAACATTTGTTCTAAAGTATATTGTAATGCGTAAAGGTGCCCATCATGTGTTCATAGGTGCTGCAGATCCTGGATCTTTATGCCAGGGTTTATGAGGAGCTGATGGCGATACCCGTGGTGAAAGGAAGAAAAACGGAGAAGGAGAAATTTGCAGGAGGAGATTACACTACAACAGTGGAGGCCTTCATTTCTGCCAGTGGCCGAGCCATTCAGGTACTGTGGTGAACTGGAAAAGCCTGTTCTCTTCCATTATTGTCTAATTGACGCAAGTTAAATAACGCTTACCATTTAACTTTTTATTTTGTCAGGGTGCCACATCCCACCATCTGGGGCAGAACTTCTCAAGGATGTTTGAGATCATGTTTGAAGACCCAAAGAAGCCTGGAGAGAAGGAGCTAGCTTACCAGAACTCCTGGGGTATTACAACCAGGACCATCGGTGTCCTCACCATGGTCCACGGAGACAACATGGGACTCGTCCTCCCACCTAGAGTCGCCTGCCTGCAGGTAGACCCTTTCTCACTCACTACCCCACAGTACTAAATGAAACACAAAAAAATAAATGCACCAACTAATAAATAATTTGGTTTTCACCTCCTGTTTATTACATGCTTACATTTTAAGCTTTTTTACTTTGTATAAAAGCACAGATGATAAAGGCTATCTCCTTGTCTAGGTCGTTATCATCCCGTGTGGAATCACTGCCTCCCTACCAGAGAAGGAGAAGGATGTGCTGTTGGCCCAGTGCTCTAAATATCTGAGCAGGCTGCAGGATGCTGGAGTCAGAGTGAAAGTTGACCTCAGAGACAACTATTCCCCAGGGTGGAAGTTCAACCACTGGGAACTTAAGGTCATTATAAACAATCAACTAAAGAGAAACAGAGTCACAGAATTAACCTAAGACAGGGTACAAACGTTATTGATCACATTAAAAGACAGTCCTGGAATAGTGGTATTACAAGCAGCATTATCATTGGTCTATTGTATCCTATTCTATTCTATCTATTATATATGGTCTCTTATATCCAGGGGGTTCCTATTCGTCTGGAAGTGGGCCCTAAAGATTTGCAGCAGCGTCAGTGCGTCGCAGTGAGGAGAGACTCTGGTGCAAAGATGACAATTCCAGAGGCTGAGGTGGAGAAGAAGCTGACTACCATGTTGGAGGACATCCAGAACAGTCTGTTTAGGAAGTAAGATACATTACCACGCACCAGCTACAGGCTGACATGGGGCATTAACACACTGTTAAACATGTTACGATTGTCCTGTGTCTGAACACTTGGTGTGTGTGTGCGTGCGTGTGTTTCAGAGCTTCTGATGACATGAAGAACAACATGGTGGCTGTAGACACAATGGAACAGTTCCAGAAGGAACTGGACCAGGGCAAGGTGAGTAGCAGAATCAGTGGGATACAGATCACTGTCTGAACCAGAGTGAATATTTAATTCAATATTTCTCTTTTTTAATAGATTGTCCAGATCCCGTTCTGTGGAGGAATAGAGTGTGAGGACTGGATCAAGAAAACCACTGCCAAGTATGTGTAAAATTTCACATGTACCAACTCTGGTTGAGTCACATGCAGACCTTCTGATCATCATGTGCTTTGGAAATAATTAAATACTTTCAGTCACATTTACGTTCCACATTTAGGTCACATTTTAGTTCACTACAACAAACATGGCCTTAGGGATTTATGTCTGGTTTCATCTTATTTAAATCTGTGTCCTTACTGTATTTGCCATCTCTTTTAATCAGGGACCAGGATCTGGAGCCTGGAGCTCCATCCATGGGCGCCAAAAGCCTCTGCATCCCCTTCTCTCCCCTGAAGAAGTTGCAGCCTGGACAGATGTGTGTCAGCGGCAAGGAGCCTGCCCAGTACTACACCCTGTTTGGACGCAGCTACTAAAGGCCTGCTCTGCTGGAGCACTGGGATGGACATCGCAATCAAATGGGCCTTGCTACTATTTCTCAACTTTTCCATAGGGTTCTTGTGGTTGTTGATGTTAAGTGGTGTGGAGGTGACGGGACTATGGGATTTAAAATATTTGTTTTTTTTTTTATAAACGTATGTTGACACTGTCCTATTACAGTTAATTCATATGGAGGTGATAGAGACTATTCACTCATAGAAATCTGTCTCCAGTGATGCTGAATCCTTCCTAAATGGCTGATTACTGTCTAAAGACTTAAAGAACACAAACTGTCCCCATCAAGTGTCTAATATGACAAGTAAAATAGGAAAAACATTTTGTCCGTACTACTTTGTTGAGGACGATTAGGCTTTATAAAATGAGCAGTACTAATGGAAAAAGCCAAACTCCTCCTCCAGTCCATTGTCTTGGACCCAGACTGTCTCAGGAACTCTGCAGCTACTCGCACCACTTGTATTTGGACATTGTTTTCACTGCTTTGTCACCCTTTTCTGCCTATTGATGGTTACAGTACGTGGCTCACAGCCTAATGCAACTCGTTCAGATCCATCCGCGTCAAACCATGTGCGTCTATTATGAAGTATGTGGTTCATATGCAGTAGCGTGGCTTCATGACACGCCTCTACTAGTTGTCTGTAATAAACCCATTTCTTTTGCAAACTGTCATGCGTGTCTTGGTGGTTTTTACATTGGGAATAATGATGGAAGGGAGTCCCCCAACATCAAATATTTGGAACATTTCTGTAGATGTAACAATGTACAAAAAGGAACATCAATAGAAGCATTATTGGCAGCCATCAATATTTGTGTGGTTTTGTCTGAAAGGCTTTGGTAACTAACTACATAGATAAAGCATCCTTAGATCCAGTCACGGAAGGAACAGGCTTTAACATTTCCTCAAACCACCTGAGAAAAAGGAAAGACTGGTTATTGCTACTGTACAGTAGCAAACCCAATAAATATGTTCTGCCTTCCACAGTTACATAACACATTTCTGGAGACCGACGCTTCCTCGTTGATTTTCAAAATAAGACTTAAGTTGTTAAAGTCCTGCAGTTCAACCTGACGAACCTGGTTACACATCTGAAAAGCAGCAGCAATGTTCCCTGATATTCCAGCCTTTTAACTGTACACCACTTAATAAATATGTCTGAGAAAACCCCAGTAAAGGTGTTTAGCTATATCAAAATGGTGATTATTATTATTTATTTATTAGAGTGATTTCGGTGTTCACCTCACTGCACCATCCTGTAACCAGAAGCCGGTTTTTTATTTCGAAAGTCGCCACCGGAAGTTGATTGCGTTTGTCAGACTGTCTCGCCAAGTTGAAGTTCTAGCTTCAGCGTTAGTTAGCAAAAAAGAATGGGCGATAAAGGTTTATCAGAGGAGGAAGTGGCTGCAGCTTGTAAAGATGGATACCCGATAACAAAGGTAAGGGGGTCGTTGTGCCTCCAGAAGCTCAACCGAAACTTTTACGAACAGTGTCAAACCCACACAACGGGCCAACGGCTTAGAAACTCACTACTAGCTACTTTAGAGTCGCAGCGTCCAATATCGGACAGCGTTGATTCCCGGAAAGCACACTTTATCCCAGATGATTTAGTAGTCTCATAGTGGATTAAAGATACTCGCAGCTAGTATCACAGCCGCCTGCGCAGTCCTTGTAACACAAAGTTGGGGTTTTATACAGGCTTATGTAGGCTAACGTTAGCTACCTGGGGTGTGTGTCGGTGTGCGCTGACCTGCGTCGCCCTAAACACACACCTATGAACAGTCCTGTGGGCGCGGCCACGTTGACTCACCTCTGAAACAGCCGCGACTGCTGAAGTACGGCTTAGGTAGTGTTGCCATCAACCCTGGAGATCCTGCAGCCCGGTGTTTAATACACACGAACTGGGTGGGAGCTCTGGCAGTTCAGCGGGGACCCGTGTGTTGAACTCGATACACGCGTGGAGAAAACACTTAAAATGCAGCATTAGCTGCCGCATCTCTGCTAGTCTGATTCCATGCAATCCTTCATCCTTGTGTGTCATCGGTGCTCATCATTCTCCGAAGCTCCGCTGGAAGTACTGTAGGCCCAGGCTTCTACAGCGTGCACGTGGTTTGAGGTGGACATCTGGAGAACATTAGTGAAATGAGTCAGGAGTCATTCAGTCCATTTTGTCTCATGCGTGGACGTGGAGGTCCACTGCTAGCCATGCAAATGTATCTGCAATTTACATCTGAGACTGGGCTTGTGAAATTTAATTCTCCCGCTAACTATCACTTTGTGTAAATAAGCCCTCGGCATGTAAATAGTTCTTGCTTAGAAAGCAAAGAAGTTACTATCACATATCAGCATAAACCTGATCTGTTCAATGTGCTGATGCTCACTGATCGCTGGCTCAAACAGACATGATGACGATTTTCAGCCCATTTTGACCAGCATCGCTTGGATGAGAGGTTTCCCTGCTGGAATTCAGCAGATGTGGTACCCTGACCACAGATGTGTTGTCACAATATGACAACTTCTGTTGTGGTAACAAACACTAGATTGGCCATTCACACCAACAGTAAATGAGTGAATACTGTATTGTTATAATGTACATAAGTAACTATGTATTGTTTACCTAAAGCTTTACTGTGTGTCTGTGTGGCTTTAGGATTTCATGATGCAGCAGACTATGCTGCGGGTTAAAGATCCAGTTAGGTCATTGGACTTCTACACCAGAATCCTGGGCATGACGTGAGTATTTGCTAGCGTTTTTGTGTGTTCCTAAAGCACTTCCTGAACATAAACTAGACATATCTGTTGTGCGATGTGTTACAGGCTCCTGCAAAAGTTTGACTTCCCCTCCATGCGTTTTTCTCTCTACTTCTTGGGCTACGAGGACAAGAAAGAGATTCCCGCAGATATAAAGGAGAGGACGGCATGGACCTTTTCCAGAAGAGCCACCATCGAGCTGACACAGTGAGACTTAAGTCTTCCATTGCATAGTAGTAGAATGCCTTACTAAGCTCCAACCTAACTTAGCTACAGTTAGTGTTGAATGTAAGTGGTGATTGATTCCACCGTTAACATCTTCTCTTCATTCTCCTCTTCCGTCACTGCTCTCATCTCTTTTATCTGTCAGCAACTGGGGAACTGAGAATGATGAGTCTCAATCTTATCACAACGGAAACTCTGATCCACGTGGTTTTGGTAAGATTGTTTTCTGGTTTTCTTCCTTTGTATGTGCCTTCTGGACAGTTTGTAACTGACCGGACAGTTCAGAATTACTTTCATTGCTATATAACTGGCCATTATTCCCAATGTGGCAATAATGGCCATTTTTCTGGTTCCACCTAAACAATGACAGGAAGTATATGAAGACAAAAAGTCTCTACAATATACAATTTACAAATACTCAAAGTAAAAACAGGTCGTTAAAAGTGTTGAGTTTCTATCTAACATTTGACAGGACACATTGGAATTGCAGTTCCAGATGTCAAAGCTGCCTGTAAAATGTTTGAAGAACAAGGAGTTAAATTTGTCAAGAAGCCTGATGATGGTAAGAATTGTGTCTTTTCATTCATTTGTTCATCTCTACGTTCTGTTTAGCTGCAGTTGGGACACGCTCCTGTTGGACTTCTTTCCATACAATATATACAAATTGTCTTCTCTCCTCCTTTCTCAGGTAAAATGAAAGGTCTGGCTTTTATTCAGGACCCCGATGGCTACTGGATTGAAATTCTGAGTCCTAACAACATGGTGTCCATTACCTCATAAAAGCTGACAACGTGCTACCTGCTGCTGCGCATTCAGGCCCGACTGGCTATGGCCTCAGTGAAATAGCAGAACGTCGGAATTTAGCAAAGCAATGAGCAGCACGCTGCCTGCGGAGGGTTAGTGAGAATCACTCAATGCACAATGGCAATCGGTGTCTTTTGGCATCGGCTGCATTAATGGTTGAACAGTTGCGCAATTAGATTTAATACCTGAGTTGTTGTTGTTGTTGTTATGGATAATTACTTTGTATAGCTGTTTAAGTTTAAGTTCATCAGATCCTGCAGCATGTGTTTTAAAAAGTGACACTGCTGAAGTGAAGCAGTATTAATGTGTAATACTAATAAAGAGATGAACCATAAAGTTTATTAAATCATAGTTTTTACTTGGCTCCAGTCGTGTTGGGCTCTCGATTGCTTTCTGCTTTGCATCACTGAATACATTAGACTCGTCGGTAGAAAGACCACTGACAATCATTATTCAGAGTTGGAGTCGTTTTACACTCTGCTCTGATTGGTCAGTTTATTCATCAGGTGTGTCAGAGCTCCAGCAGCTGCTTTTTAAAACATGTATCAGCTCTGGCTTAGAGTCAGGAGCATCACCTGTCCTCCCCACTGAAATCTACCCCGCTGGACATCATTTATGGTGAGTGCTACCATGGGCATCTGTGCCCTGTTGTTTTTTGAAGAATGTCCGTCCTGTATGTTACCTCATATATTCTGGAAATATTTTCAGGCTGGTAATTTCTATAAAATTCTACACATGCACACAGTTCCTGTCATGAGAACAAGTTGAAACCAGGGGAATACTGGGAATAATGTTTGTCACTGTATTACTGCGTTTGTATTTGTGGTGTAACGGAGTCCCCCTATTTTGTCAGTAATGTTTTTATGTAAAACAAAAAAGGTGAATACATGAATGCCTTATTTTGCAACTGTGATTAATCTGATGCACACAGTCACAACTGAAGGTGATTTAACTCATCTTCAAAGCCATTAAGAAGAAAACATGCAGGGACGCGTGTCCAGTCTTTTCTTCTTCCTCCTCCCTGAGCTTCTGCGTTCGAAATATTCAAGCCTGCAAATTACGAATGTCGTCCCTGTGTTTGAGCCGAGGTCCTGGGCGGCGGCTCAAAGATACTGCAGACAAGACTACACTGACCTGGCCTCCTTACTAAATACATCCCAATACAGCAAGGTTGACCCGTACGAGGGCTGGATCGGGTTCTTCATGACGTCCAGTGAGGAGTGGAAGTGGAGCGTAGATTCTGGTAGGCCCGTTCTAATGAAGCTCAGTTCTAGCTATATTACATGCTTTACTGCCTTCTTCTCCCGTTCCTGAAGATGACCTACCTGCCAGTGATGTTGACTGGTGTCTATTTAAGAACCTGTTAACCTGGGAAGTGGACGATTGCAGCCAGCAGCACCCCTTCCTGTGTGAGGATGACCGGCTGATCCTGGTTCAGGAGGCCACGTCCTGGGAGGAGGCTCTGCGCTACTGCAGAGCTCTGCAGGCCGTGGGACCGACTCGGGCTCGGACCACATCCGCCTATGACCTGGTCAGCCTGCCGGACCCCATCAACATCCTGCTGAACGTAGACGCAGCGACTCAGGAGGTCCAGTGTTGTTCTCAACTCTCTGTATTTATGTGTGTGTGTAAATATACTGTACATAACTGTATTTTTGTTTTCTAACGTTGATCTATGAACTAAATCTGTGTGATCTGACTGTAACAAAACTAACAAGCAGAGTCAACCCAGTCACTTATTCCTGCCCAATAAACAAAGCCTTCCCTGCGGACCGCTGCTGTAGGTGTGGGTCGGACTGCGGTTCCTTGCTGATGAGTGGATGTGGCTGAGCGGGGACCCGGTGACCATCCCCGATCTCCCCGACTGTCCTGACCAGAATCAGCGCTGTGGAGCCCTGGATCCCAATAACTCTGAGTGGAAGACGCTCGACTGCTCTGAGAGGAGAAGCTTCATTTGCAGCACATACACTAAACACAGTGAGAGGAAAGAGTTCTAAACTTTGACGTCTTGAATCTTGACAGACAATCATTTGCCATTATTCATATAAATATGAATGGTGTCTCTGTGCTTCATTTTGAATTAACCTGGACATTTTGAGTCCTGGATGCTAAATACTGTAGCTGCGACCAATCACGAACAACCTGATAATTTTTAATAAGTTCTTTATATTTCTTACTCTGAATCAAGATTATATGACATCAGGTGACATCACCTGTAACATTTCTGCCACCTGTAGTCTTCTTTATTTCCACACTGTTCTCTGACTAATGAATACATTACTGTAAGTGGATGAGACCAGGTCTAAGATTAACTGGAATTATATTACTCATTATTTGTTTTTTGTTTGTACACAATGCTTCTGACAGTAAGAACACGTAAGAACACGTCTAACTGGATTGAGCACAGCTAGAGATGATACAATCCGGGAAATAAGATGAACTGAAACATACTGTATGAATGGAGTTATATGAATTTATAGTTTGGCAGCAGATAAACACATAATAAATGATAGTGCTTCATTCAAAGTGTTTTTTAGTGAGTGGGTGTTTATAGAGCCACTTCCAGAAATCACTCTCATATATGAGCATGCGTCACCTGGTCCCCAAGGAGTGGAATAAACCGTTCTTAGTTCTTGTCACATAGTCAGGAGCCGCAAACCGAGATGGTTTGACTCCCTCCAGGTGAAACCCCTCTCAACCCCCACATGTTTCCCAGACTCACTCACTTGATGAATCACTGGGCAAACTAAAGTCATGCAGATTTATACTCCCCTGATGGTCCATTCTCATTTCCCTTAAAAGTGGATTTCCAGAAAAGTTCAGGTTGTTTCTCTAACACGTGGCTCAACAAGTTCAGTCTCATTTAACCAATACAGAAACTAATTTCACATACCGTAAGTGTCATCTGACACAGGGCCCTCTCTGGGAGGAATCACCAGTAAATATTACAGTAACACTGATGTGAAAACTACCGGTGATTGTTGTGAACCTTTGGAGCACAAGAAACATTTGCCCCACTGTAATGGAAAAATTTTGCCTTGTGCTGTTTCTTATCCAACACACTCGTCATGTGCTGGTTAGGTGCAATACTGAACATTCTTACACAAACAAATAATCTCTTGTGCCCTGACGTACATCAAGTCTAAACATCTGATGCTCCATTTGACTGACTAATAATTTCTGATATATGTTTGTCTTTTACACCCGGACTCTGGCTCCATCCTATCTGACTCCCCACCAGACCCAAGGCTGTTAAAGCAAATGCATCTTGTCTTGGAAGCTCAGTGTTCCTTCCTTTGGATAACAAGACATGACGATGCAGAAGTGAGAAAGCAAACATTCTCACTCACAGCGAGATAAGGTGGCGCAAACAATTCCATTGCTGCAGAGAGACATTCCACCAGAGCCAGAGAAAGGGGTTAAAAGGCAGAGACAACTTGAGGATCGTGGGCTCTTTGCATCACACCTTCGTGGTGTGTGCACTGATCTCCCCAGCTGGTTTTTGGTTTGTTGATGTGCACGATCAACATCCATGCTTTTTATTTGCTTTCCCCATTATTTTTATTTTCTTTATTATTTCAATAAATCGCACAAAAGGACAACTCTCTCATCTGCTTCTTTATGGAAAATTTCCACCACAGAAATTGGCGTCTACGAACAGGATCCCGCAGCAGGTCGTCTGGACGGTGTGACCAGGGACGATAGTCCTGAGGACTAGGGTCGCTCAGCCTCCGAACCTCTACAGACATTCAGAGCTGGGAGGACTGCTCACCCGTCTGGATCGCCTCTGACGAGATCCACGAACTCAGATTCAAACTCAAATCCTAATTTGGCTCAGCTCGGTGAGAGAGATTCCTTTTAATTTGGGAAAAAACAAAAAGAAAATATAACTAGGAAAAGAGATAATATTTCTAAAACGACTATGTGGCTGAAAACATCTAAAATATAATAATTAGGACCAAACAATTTTTTTTTAATTAAAAAACTTAATATTCGGGTAAAAAAATTAATTAGGTCAAAGTGTGCCCTGGTGGTCGAGACGGTGGTTGCTAAGGGTTGGCTCGTGGAACCGAGCTTCCGTCTGTACTGAGGATACAGACATGTTTTTCTGATCTGTGCGTGGTCCACACGTGGGGGACTGAGTATAAAAGACGGCTTCTGAAAGAGGGAGTGCGTTTGCAGAGTGAAGTATTTTCAAGAGACGAGGGCCCCGGGCCTAGAGGGGCCTAACGTTGAGGAAGTACTTCGTGAAAGACTCTGTCGCCAGATCGGGTTGGTTCCCTTTTTACGGAGACGTCCGATAAAAAGGCATTTTGGGAAGGTTCCGGCCGGAACACATAAAAATCTAAGGCAGAAAACCGCCGGGACTCTGAAAGATGGGTTCGGGGCGATCTAAGTCTCCACCACCAGACTGCAGCATTACAAAAGTAAAAGTAATTAAAAGTAAAAAGTAAATATGGTTATTAGTGCGTTTCATGTTTCCATGAGTGGGAAACTGGTTATGGGTTCAAAAAGAGAATCGCTTGTGTAAAAGACATATGCACCTTTAAAAGAAAAATTAGATACAAAAAGATGAAATTTGAAAAAGCAAAACTATCAAAACTAAAGCCCTAAAAGAAACAAAAGAGTGATGAGAGTAACAGGAAAAAAGGAGATAACAACTCTGGGGAAGAATTGTTTGCACTCTGCCACACACACACATACACCACACACACACATATCATGTCAAGAGCAAATGCTCCCATTCTTTCTGCTCTTTGTCCTAATGCAGAACTGAGCGCGATGAGGGTAAATCCGGATCTGGACTCCTTTCCCACCATCAGCAGAAGAACCGAAGGAGAAGAAGCGCCTGAGCAACAACCAGAACAGGGTGGAAGCTCCACAGCAGCTGGAGGACACAGACCACAGCATGGACGCCTCACAGACTCCCACAACGTCTGCAGCCATCACGTTCTGGGCTCCTCAGATGAACCAGCTACTACAAGCATGTGTGTCTGACACAGACACCTGCTTATGACAATCAGCAAAGGAAAACAAGGACAGAGCAACAGCAGAGAAGACGTGCTCTGACACAGACACTGGTTGAAACAACAGGAGAGGCTTCAGACGTGATCGGCCCAATAGAGCTGCATCTGAGGATCCAGGAAAGGTCTGTCATCGAGGAACAACTGTCCCATTGAAAGGCTTCACCCACTGGCGCTCACATCAGACTGATGGTTGGGGAAGGAGGAAGGTGACGGTTCCTTTTCACGTGACGTACAAGACGGTACCGCAAACATACACACACACACATTCATACACGCAATGAAGAAACACGCTTACAGCTGATACACGCTCAAATTCATGTTCATGCTTATCTGCTCGCAATGAAGAATCGCTTTCTGCTCAAAAAAAAAAAAAAAATTCCACAGAGTGATTTTTAAATGATGACAAACAGCTAAATGACAACTGCTGCATGACTTTACAGTCTGATTGGTTTAAACTATTTTTAACTTGCAATAAATTCAGAATAAAATCCTCCATGTTTCTAAAAATATTTGTGCACAATATAGGTTTGTCTGGCCAGACTGTAGGAAAACAAAAACAAAACCAGACTATAGGAAGACTGAAACTGACTGAAACAGACTATCAATGACTATTAAAGGGAAGACGACTATTAGAGAGAAGTAATAATAATTACTGTACGTACCAGACTATTAAAGAAAACCCTATTCTTTCACTGTCTTGTGCAACATCTGACAGCAAGACACCGTAACATTCATTTTTGCTTTCAAACTTATGCCCAGTTTAAATTTTTAGGAAGAGATCTCATGTGTAGTTTAGGTATTTGATTGATTTCCACTCCAGACGAAGTGCAGGTTACATCTACAGACATTCTAAATAATCCCTCTTTTGTTGGTGTTAACTTCAGCTCAGCTGTGCTCCTATCATTGGCTGCTGAGGGGGGGCTGTAACTGAGGCCCTCACACAGGCTGCATCACAGCTTGTTTATGATTTCACACACACACAAACTGACCTCAACTTCCCTCTTTTGGGATGAACACAGGTCTGCGCTTGCGATTTCTTTTACTAACGAACAAAAAAGATTTTTGATGTTTATTTTACAGTTCCACACGTCCCTCTGTGAAAACATGATGGAGACAGATGCAGGACGTGGGTCCTTTCGTGAACAGATGTCAACGGGGTAGAGACTGGTGAACGACTTCTGACCCCATGTGACGTATTCACCTACTTTGCATACTTTTAGAAAACTTCTTTTATTCTGCCGTCATGTGCAGCAAACAGTAAACTGGGTACCTCCACATTCTAATGACACACATTACACGCTTTTGTTTTTATTTTCATTTTTCAGAGGACGCTCTGACCCAACACTCAGCCTTACAGGAAGCCCTGCTTCCATGTGGCTCACACACAGACATGATGTAGGTTCGATCAGAGGATGTGAACCAGTGGTCATCACACCTAAATCTGACCACAGACCATGTAAACAACAACACCCTCTTAAAGGAAGCCATAGATGGCGTTACTGCAGACACCACTAATCTACTGAAACATTGGATGCAACAGGCCACAAAGAGAGCCTGTCTAAATTACACTTTGTTTAGACAAAATTATTTTCTGGGTCATTGTAATTACAGCTGATGGCAAATCCATCTCACCCAACAGAGTTAAAGCAATTTGAAACCTGCCTAAACCGTGCACGTAAAAACAGCTGATGTTTTTTCTAGGTCTTTGTTCTTGTTGTAGGACTTTCGTTCCTAACTTTACCTTCTCTGAGGCCCCACTCAGGGTTCTGATGCAGACGTCTTCATCGTCCACTTCTTGTCTCACGTGGACGTCTGAGGCTGAACAACGTTCACCGACCTCATGCTTGCTCTTCAGTCGGCTCCTACTTTGGGTCTTCCTGATCTGACCCTACGCGACCTTTCACTCAAACAGTGGATGAGAAATCAGGTTGTACGACTTCTGTTCTTTTGTCCTCATACTTTGATTCTTTTGGAAAACATCACATCTTTCTACAGCCCGATGGCTTAGATGCAACACCACCTTACTCAACATGCTGAACATTACTATCAAGAGGTCGTCTTGAAGTCTGGCGCTTTGCTAAGACACTACTCTGCTCAGGCTGCAGAGTTGATCGCGTTGACTGAAGCTGGTAAACTAGCAGAAGGAGAGTCTGTTACCATCTACACAGACTCCACACATGCTTGTGACACTTTGGTTCTCTGTGGAAGCATAGGAAGCTTTTTGAAGTCTGATTGCAAACCTATCTCACATTATGATTAGGTTCTGCTTTGCTGGACGCTGTCCTGCTGCCTACAGCTAATGCTGTTTGTAACTGTCCGACTCACAACATCAGTGATGACTTTGTTTGTGCCGACATGCAGCTGCAGACGCTGCTGCGAAGGTCGCTGCCCAACAACCCCTCCCTCTCCTGATCCTCGTTTCCTCTCCTGATCCTTGTTCCCTCTCCAACTCTCTCTATCCTTTCCTTCCTCATCTCCCTGTGCTTTAAACATTTTGTACCTCACAGGAACTCAGACTCTGGCTGACGAATGGTTCCACCTGTAGCCATGGAGTCTGGTTTGGGCCTGATGGCAGCCGTGCCGCCCAAACACCTTTTCCCCACAATTCAGATTTCCAACAGGTGAAAACAGGCGACAGGACCATTACACCATCCAACGAGGGGACTGGCGATCGTTAGGAGTTCAGGAGGAAGCATTGGGACTCAAAACGGTGGCGAGGTCCCTTCCAGGTCCTTCTGACGACCAACACGGCTGTGAAGATCGCAGAAAGAGCGACTTGGATCCACTCCAGCCACTGCAGGAAGGTCCCGGATCCAACAGACGACCCTCCATCTACATCTCACGAAGAAAACCACCAATAAAGAAAAGAACTGAGAAGGACGACCCTCGCTGTGCTCACACACGCACTGAGGCGAGGCTGCGTTGACCGTTCAGCTGAAGGTGTGAGCCAAGCGCCGCCTGAAGCTGCGCCGGTGAATCACACTATCAGACCATACATCTACACACACGCTCCTGAGAAAACACACACACGAGCAGCCTTGAGTTGCCAACGCTGGACGACGTGTAGACTCTTCACATCACGGGAGTGACAGTGACTCAGACGACATTGGGAGGAAACCTGGCGGTGATAACGAATCCCAAGTGTCTCTGTGATCAGCTGATCACTACCTGAAGAACTCCAACGAACAATCAATACTTCAACACACAGGTTGGAAACAATCTAACGCTACTGTTCAACAGGAAGAAGCAGATTGTTACGAGACATCAATTGTAAACATGCTTTGTTAGGCTTCATTTTATGTTACTCTGATTATTGCCTTTATCACATGATGTTTCTATGTAACTTTGCATACTACTTTTGAATGAGA